>NC_134688.1:406058967-406658967 GCF_050947455.1 Rhinoderma darwinii
GAAACGATACGGCCCCAGCCACCAGAGATTGCACAACAGACAATAAATCATTTGCAGACATGTTATCAGCATTCCAAGCCCTAAGGCAGGCATACTCACCGTGTCCAGCAGCTGACGCACCTCCTGGCGTGGACGGACCCACTTCAGCCGTTGTGGCAACCCGGACCACCGAAACCATCTCAGACGTAGGGGAAGCTACCCCCGACGCTCCCACTGAGGAACGCCGACTCAGAGTCCCCCGGTCGGACGCAGCGCGAACACTACTGCGACCGCTCCTTGCGGCCTGTCAGCTATCCCGGGAGTCGCCGGACGATGACGCCGATGCCACCTAGACCGACTGCGACCGGACACGTGGCGCCGCCCTGACCCAGCCCTACTTGCACCGTGCCTGCTATGGGACCGATCCCGGCATTCTCCTTGTACGCCCGCCACCGACACAGCTGCCCCCGCCGCCGGCCCAGGCAGCACCGGCAGCACATCAGCGGGAGGGGCCACCGCCTGACGTTCCACCCTCCTAGCCGACCGGCCCGATAAGAAAAGCTCTGACCCGTCAAACGATCTATCTTCCCCAGACTCATCTACCCCCTCCCCTACAAAACCCCCCACCTCCCATCCCTCTGAGGCAAATATCAACGGCACGCTCCCCGCCGGGGAAGCAGCCGCAGCTGCAGAAATGGAGGCCGCCGCCAGGGCCTGTCCCACAAATCCCCCCCCCCCGTCCATCGGGCGGGGCCTAAGGCCCACCACACCCGTGGCTCCCCTGCATACCTGTGTCGGGGGAACCACATCCCCCACAACGGCCGCCGACACTCCTGGTCCTGGAAGCACCGGCGCCGGAGGAGGCGACAACACCGACGGAGGAGGGACCGTAAGCCGTGCCGCGCTCGGAGCCCCCGCTGCCGACCGCACCCCACCGGAAGTGGAGAGAGAGAGCCGGACCAGCGGACGAGAAGCCCGAGCCGAACGCTGCCGCCCGGCAGGAGGAGCAGGCACAGCTGACTCCCTCAGCAGGGCCTGCAGCCAGTCGCTCCCTTCTGCGGCGATAGTGGCGCGCAGTGCCTGAAGGAGATGTGCACGATCCATTTCTGAGAAAAATTTCTGACAAAGAGGCCCACTCCAGGTAAGCAGCCCCTTATATAACCCCTTCCCATACACTAAAACCGCCCCCTCTCCTCCTCTAACTCCCCCCTGCCTAAATGACTCACCCCTGTAACAGGGAGGGGGGAGGGAGACAACTCCTCAGCCTCACTTAACCCCTTCCCTGCAACAGTCCCTGGCTCAGCGGCTAAATTCCTGTGAGCCCCCATAAACACTATATGGAGCACCTAATTACTATATGGAGGGCCTAATGACTATATGGGGCACCTAATTACTATATGGGGGCCTATACAATATATGGGCCACCTGATTACTATATGGAGGGCTAACTTATATATTGGGGCACTTAATTTGAATATGGGCACCTAACTACTATATGGGTACCTAACTACTATATGGGGTGAACAAAACTACATGGGGGCAACATAACTACTATATGGGGGCATAACTAATATATGGTAGCACTTAAAGGGAAGGTGTCGCGAAAAAATGTTTTTTTTTTATATGTTATTGCTTTTAGTATGTTATTAAAATAAATTTTATTTATTTGTGTTTTACTTTTTTCTTTTTTCTTTCTTTTACTTCTCTATGGGGGCTGCCATTTTTTTTTTTCATCTCTGTATGTGTCGATTAACGACACATACAGAGATGGAATACGGCACATACATCCCCATAGAGAATGCGAACGGGAGCCGTTCCATTCACTATAGTGTACACCGTCTGTGTGGGAACGGCACATGCGCCACTCCCACACAGTCCAAAAGGAAGGACTTCGGCAGAGCGACATCCGGCGCCATTTTCATGTGGACCGGAAGCCGCGGCCGGACAGTAAGATGACTACTTCCGGTCGCGGCTTCCGTCCATATGTTCAGAAGCAAGGACAGGGAGCGGAGGCAGCGGCAGCAGCAGGAGCAGGTAAGTTATGTTTGTGTATGTGATGTGTGTGTGTATGTTCTTGTTATACTGTGTGATTACCACTGTATCTAATCCTCCTACACTGTGCATTCGCTCAAAAAATGGCGGCACACAGTGTAGGAGGTTTGAACATTCAACCCCCCTCCTTTCTCCTGGGCACACTAGAGCGAGTGTGTCTTCTCCAATTTTGCAGCATAAAGCAATGAGGTTGCTTTACCACATTGCCAATGCTGCAATTCTGGGAATTGCTCCCTCTAGTGACCAGCACATGGAAATGTTATAAATTAGAATATATATAATATATAATATTTCCTGACTTGTGAAAAAATGTTAAAAATTAGAACAATGTGTAATCATTTATATACTAACTGTTTAACTAAAAAAAAAATCTAGCGACACATTCCCTTTGAATACTATATATGGACCGAACTACAATATAGGGGCCTAACTACTAAAAGGAACAAGAGAAAACTACTACTGTATGGGAACTGTGAATGAAGACTTCGTGCAGAGGATGCTGGAAAATTGAGGAGCCAGAGACATCACCTGTAAGTCACTGCATGTAACTGTAATGCATTTACATATATGGTCTGCAAAGTGCCTGTGTATAACTGGTTTATACCACTATACGGTGACTATGTGGTGGTAATATTGGTCTTTGTATAGTGGTTTTATTCAGTAACATTATAGTGGTGTTATTCAGTACTATGTAGATACTGCCACAGTGCCCTCGGTAGATAATGCCACAGTGCCCTCGGTAGATAATGCCACAGTGCCCTCGGTAGATAATGCCACAGTGCCCTCGATAGATCGTGCCACAGTGCCCTCGGTAGATACTGCCACCCCCCCCACCCATAGATAATGCCACAGTGCCCTCTGTAGATGCTGCCACAGTGCCCTCTGTAGATGCTGCCACAGTGCCATATATGGACAGTGATGTCAGGGGCTTGCCCAGAGCTGGAGTCCCGGAGCTGAGCCGCTTCTAGCACTCTGCCTGGGACTCCAACTGTGCTTCTGACATCACTGTCCAGCTCTGGGGAAGCCCTAGACATCGCTGTCCATAACTGGACAGCGATGTCAGGGGATTCCACAGAGTCCCGGAGCAGAGCCTATACTAGCGCTCTGCCCGGGACTCCGCTCTGGAGAAGACCCTGACAACACTGTCCATATATGGACATCGATGTCAGGGAATTCCACAGAGTCCCGGAGCAGAGCCGATACTAGTATCGGCCCTATGTCCCGTGGGCCGCAGGTGACAGCCTCAGAGGCCGTGTGCGGCTCGCGGGCCACGTGCTTGAGACCCCTGATTTAGAGGTATATTATCATACATAGAAAATTGTCTTATGTTGTCTTTGAGACTAGCGACACCAGGGGGGCCTGAGCATCTGAGCAACAACTGGTGGGGAAGGCAGGTGCAAAACTTGTTCTGGGGCACATAGGACTCTAGTTACACCCTGATATTTGTCCCATGAGATACAATATGACTGACAGGGAAAAAAATTAAGGCAGCAGACGTCTGGATCACAAGTGGCAGAATTACAATGAAATATTGTACACTGTTATTACCCATAAAGATTCAGGCGCAAAGTCAAGCTTTCGTTTTTGGCTTGAGGTACACTTTAACCCTAAAAAATGCTGAAACTATAGGACCTCTAACTTTTCTACAAACTAAACTGTTCTCTTAAGTAAATATCTATGAAGGTTACATGCTGCCAATTCCATGGTTCAGTCGTTTCTGAGAATGAGCACAGAAAAAGTTTAAGAATTTATTTTTCCTGAAAAAAAAAAATCACAATTTTACTTTGTCGGAAAAAGATTTGACAATAAGACCACTGTACAGTTTAAATAGAGCATTTTCCATCACTTAATCTCCTGTCTACAGTTCACCTGAAAAGTAAAGCTGTTAGCATGTTCTGCAGAGTAAAATGTGTCATGTATTACCAAGCTTTCTACAGAATAGCACTGCATGTGCTATCCTACTGAAACACTTTTAAGGGGTCCTCTGGTTTGGACACTACTGATTTTGAGAATGAGGAGTAAAAATTAATGGGAGAACCCACTCTGCAGATTTATATGATAAATAAATAACTATACTAAATACTAGATTGTTGAATGACAAGTGATAGCATTTACACTAGACAGTGGAGTACACGGCCACATCATTTACACCAGACTGTGAACTGACCAGTGGCAGTGTTTACACTAGACAGTGGACTGACCGGCGGTAGCATTTACACTATACTTTGAACTGATAGGCGGCAGCATTTACTCGAAACTGTGGACTAACCAGCGGCAGTATTTACAGTAGACCATGAACTGACTGGGGCGCATTTACACTACATTGTGGACTGACTGACCGTAGCATTAACACTAGACTATGGACTAATAAAGGGAGGCATTTGCACTAGACTGTGGACTAAATAGGGGTAGCATTTACACTAGACTGTGGACTGACCGCCGGCAGTATTTACACTACACTGTGGATTGACCACTGGCAGAAAGATTTACACTAGACTGTGTACTGACTGCTGGCAGCATTTACACTAGACTGTGGACTGGCCAACTGGTAATGAGAATATTCTGGTGTTGTTTTGCCTACTATGGAATTGAACACCCTAAATAGTAAAAGTACCACTCTATTCTTCCCAGACAAACTGTACCTTCTGGTTTGGATCTTTCTAAAGAAAGATTTATATTGCAGCAGGATAATGACCCAAAACACACATCAAAGCTTTACAAGAACTTCTTGGGAGACCAAAATAGAGCAAAGAGAACTAACTTTGATGGACTTCCCTGACCTCAACCTCATTAAATATTTATGAGGGCACTCGAGCTAGAAAGCCAAGCAATCTGTAGCATCACCATTCTTTGGAACATTCTGAAATAATGCGGAGATTACATGGATCGTCGGTTTTTGAATGTGTGGAGTCCAAGGCAGCAGTGCAAACGGTCATTAATTCTAAAAGAGATACTATAGAATTCTAAAATTCATGTAAATATTTCAAATACTCTATATTTAACTTAAATTGTTATGCAGATGGTATAGTGAACAATTTTAGATGAAAAGGGTTTTTCCTACACATTAAAAGGGGTTATGTAGGGACCGAAAAGTATTAGCTGTGTACTCACTGCAGCATGTGAGTACACTCACTAATATACATTCAGGTCCCCCGTCGCACTTAACAGATTTTAATAGATTTTTATAGCGCTAGCAGGTGACCGAAAGTCTAGTTGCACAGTCTTCCTTGATGACGACACGACTCTTTGTTATGTGACTGTCCCCGCTGTACTCTATGTAATCGCTGTACTACTACTACTTGTAAATAGAGTACAGCGTGGCCGGTCACATGACGAAGAGTCGTGTCCTCATCAAGGAAGACTGTGCAAATCTGTGCTAAAATCTCATAACCAGTACGACGAGGGACCAGGATGTATATTAGCGAGTATACTCAAATACTGCAGTGAGTACACTACTGATACTTTTCGCTCCCCACATAACCCCTTTAAAAGGGAAGGTGTCATGAATTTTAAATTATTTTTTTTTTATAATATTGCTTTTAATGTAATATTTTCAAACATTTTATTAAATTGTTTTCTCGTGTTTTACTTTTTATGTTTTCTGACTTACTTCTCTATGGGGGCTGCCATTTTTTTTTCATCTCTGTGTCGATTAACGACACATACAGAGATGGAATATGGCACATACAACCCCATAGAGAATGCGAACGGGAGCCGTTCCAATCGCAGTTGCGTGTGCCGTCTACGTGGGAATGGCGCATGCGCTGCTCTCACACGGACCAAAACGAAGCTCGTTCGGAGAGCGAAATCCGGCACCATATGGACCGGAAGCCGCTGCCGGACAATAAGATGACAACTTCCGGCCGCGGCTTCCGGCCATATGTTCAATGAAGCGAAGGTGCAAGGAAGAAGAGTGTAGACCAGCGGAGGCGGCGGCAGGAGCAGGTAATTTATGTTCGTGTATGTTCGTGTGTATTATGTTCGTGTATTACTGTCTGCTGAGCCCTGTATCTAATCCTCCTACACTGTGCAGTCGCTCAGAAAATGGTGGCACACAGTGTAGGAGGTTTGAAGATTCAAATCCCTCCTTCTCCTGGCACTAGCCAGAAGAAGGGAGGGGGGATTGTCTGAGGACACTAGAGAGAGTGTGTCCACCCCAAATTTGCAGCATAAATCAATTAGGTCGCTTTACCACATTGACCATGCTGCAATTTTGGGAACTGCTCCCTCTAGTGGCCAGCACTTGGAAATGTTATAAATTAGAATCTAATTTATAATATTTCCTGACTTGTGAAAAAAATAAAAAAAATTAAAACAATGTGTAATCACTTAAATAATAATTGTTTAACTTAAAAAAAATAAAAATTCTAGCGACACATTCCCTTAAAGTAATGGCATATCGCAAAGACTACTGGTACCCCCACAAATCCCTAGAATGAAGAGGTTGTGCCACTAGAGACGAGATGCTGTATAGGAAACAGCAACACAGCACCATTCAAGAAAGCAAGTGAAGTGAAAAAAAGGAAGAAAGGGACACTATGCTTTGAAGGTTCGGCCGTAGTGGCTGCTATGGGGCCCGGGGCTTAAGGGGGCCCATGCTGCCAGCCAACACGCCCCCCTATATGCCCGGTGGCACCGCTAGCAGCTGTTATGGCTGCTACAGCGGTAGCGTCGCTACTATGGGGCCCGTGCGCCGAGCCTCCAAGTATGGGCTGGGCGACACAGGTCCTCTCATGCCTGTAGGTGTCGCTAGCACCGGAGGGGGCCCCATACAGGCAGCCAAATACATGCATTAGCACTGAATGGCCGGGCATGTTCTGTGCCCGACCATCCAGTGCCTTACAATGACGATGATTGGCTAGCTTGGAAGGTGCTGATTCACGGGCAAGTCATTCTGCCCCGCCAATCAGCGTCATTGGACGACGCTCGTTCAGCTCCAGCAGACATGCTCAGAAGAGAGCATGTCTGCATCGCCAGTGAACAGCGTGGGAATGGGATCATGTCAGTATGTCAAGTTTATATATATTTTTCTCATAAAAATGTGAGTGGCATTATCTATAGTGGGGGCTCTATCTACAGGGGGGGTCGTCCTTATGTGGGCCACTATATACAGGGGGGGGTCTATATGTGGGGATGTGGGCCACTATATACAGGGGGCTCTATATGTGGGCCACTATATACAGGGGGCTCTATATGTGGGCCACTATATACAGGGGGCTCTATATGTGGGCCACTATATACAGGGTGCTTTATATGTGGGCGACTATATACAGGGGGCTCTATATGTGGGCCACTATATACAGGGGGCTCTATATGTGGGCCACTATATACAGGGGGCTCTATATGTGGGCCACTATATACAGGGGGCTCTATATGTGGGCCACTATCTACATGGGCTCTATATGTGGGCCACTATCTACAGGGGGAGTCTATATGTGGGGATGTGGGGCACTATCTACAGGTGGGTCTATTTGTGGGGCACTATATGTGAGACACTATACAGGGGTTGGCTATTTGTAGAGCACTATCTATAGGGGAGCTATTTTTTTCGAGTACTTTCTATAGGGGTGGGCTATATGTAGGACACTATATTCAGGGGTGGGTTACCTGTGGGGCACTAGCAGCAGGGTGGCTATATGTAGTGCACAGTCTACAGGGGTGGGCTATATGTGGGACACTATATACAGGGGGAGCTATATGTGAGACACTATCTACAGAGGTGGGCTATAGGTGGAGCACTATCTATAGGGGAAGTTATATGTAGGGCAGCACGGTGGCTCAGTGGTTAGCACTATTGCCTTGCAGCTCTGGAGTCCATATGTGGGCACTATCTACAGGGGCTTCTATGTAGGACACTATCTACAGGGGCTTCTATGTGGGACACTATCTACAGGGGCTTCTATGTGGGACACTATCTACAGGGGCTTCTATGTAGGACACTAGCTACAGGGGCTTCTATGTAGGTCACTATCTACAGGGGCTTTATGGGGGTCACTATCTACAGGGGGCACGGTGTGTGTTTGTGTGTGTGTGTGTGTGTGTGTGTGTGTGTGTGTGTGTTACACAGTGTATGGTACTATTATAATCACGGACACAGTGTATGGTGCTTTATTATATTTAGAGGTGTTGAGAATTTAAACTTTGTTTATAGGTGCAGAAATGTTTTAAAAGTGAGAAGCTGACGACATCTGAGCGGAAAACTGCAGAAATGGGTTATGGCCGGTAGAAATCCATCATAGATGTCTGGACCAGAGGGAGAAGAAAAGAACTAGAATCTGAGACGTCACTTAATGTAAATGTTTATTCTGCCTCTAATCAGCACTGTAGTCACTGTATGATCTGCAGCGAGATGATGGGTGGTATGATTTTTTTTTTGTGAAACAGCATCTCCCAGCATATCCTCACCATTGTTCGGGCCATGCTGGGAGCTGTAGTTTTACGCCGTACAAACCTGTACGGCAGGGGTTGCACTAACTTGAGCTGTATTTGTCCTGGTGTTGTATATATGTACTGATCTTGGTTCTGATGCTGTATGTAAGTACTGAGCTTGGTTCTGGTGCTGTATATACATATGAGATTTGTTTTGGTTCTGTGTATATATGTACTGAGCTTGGTTCTGGGGATGTATTTATGTACTGAGGTTGATTCTGGTTCTGTATTTATGTACGGAGGTTGGTTTTTGTGCTGTATTTATGTACTGAGGTTGGATCTGGTGTTGTATATATGTATGGGCTTGGTTCTAGTGCTGTATTTATGTACTAAGCTTTGTTCTAGTGCTGTATATATGTACTGAGCTTGGTTCTAGTGCTGTATTTATGTACTGAGCTTGGTTCTAGTGCTGTATTTATGTACTGATCTTGGTTGTGGTACTGTATTTATGTACTGAGCTTTGTTCTGGTGCTGCATATATGTACTTAGCTTTGTTCTAGTGCTGTATTTATGTACTGAGCTTGGTTGTGGTACTGTATATATGTCAGAACTTGATTCTGGGTCTGTAGTTTATATAGGATATATTTATAATAACAAAATTGCAGGGCAGATGGAATTATTCTCAATTTATTGTATATTTAATGGTAATCTGTGAGGTAGTTTTAACCCCTTGAACCGCCAACATGCGGTAATACATGACCTGACAATATTTCCAAACATTCCCTTGTATGTTTTTTTCAGGTGCAGCAGAATTCTGAAAATCCACTTTTAAAACGACACACACTATATGCTAATTACTCATTAGAGGGTCATGGGACGGTGCCGCTATCCTGAAGAGTCACATAGTCCTGCCTCAAAACCCACCATTCCATGATCACTATACACAAGGGGGGGGCTGTGTGGCACTATAAACAAGGGGGAGCTGTGTGGCACTATACACACGGAGGAGCTGTGTGGCACTATACACAAGGGGGAGATGTGTGGCACTATACACATGGGGGAATCGTATGGCATTATTTTCAAGCGGAGAGCTGTGGCTCTATCTACAGGGAGCTGAGTGTGGCGCAATCTACAGGGGTGGCACTTTCTACTAAGGGGGGGCTGTGCTGTGCTGCACTTTCTACTAAGGGGGGTCTGTTTTTCACTATATACAGTGGGAGCTGTATAGTGCTATATACAGTGGGGGCTTTATGGCAATATCCATAGGGGGGCTGTATGGCACTATCTAAAAGGGGGAGGTGGGGGCGCTATCTATGAATGGGGTGTGACACTGTCTATAGGCAGGGCTATATAGCACTGTCTACAGGGGGGCTGTATGGCACATTCTACAGGGGGCACTATTTATAAGAGGGGCTCCACCCGGGGGGGCCCCGGTCAAGAGTTTGCTATGGGGCCCAGTCTTTCCTAGTTACGCCCCTGCTTGGCATTTTTCAAATCCTAGAGAGAAGATTATGGGGAAAACACCATAAAAAATGTAATACCTAAAGCATGCTACATTTTGGGAGAAACGCCACTGAACCCGAAAAACCCAATCACAATGCCACAAACCGAAACGCTGTGTATGTAGACTTTTCAATATTTGACTATAGACTTTAACATCTTGCCGCAGGGTTTTTTTTCTTCAAAGAAACGCCATGAAAAACATCAATGAAAATGCCATAATTAACGCTGCAAAATGCGGAGTGTGAATCCAGCCTAAATTAACTCTTCAGCATTGCTATTTAATCGCCTAGCATAAGTTTATAGAAATGCTGAAAATTCTAGTTCCCAAGAAGGACATTCTCCCCTAAAAAAGAAATAGGGAAAGCATTTGCAGAAAATAATCTTAGATCATTAGATCGATATTTAATAGTACTGAGTTTTTTTTAAGTGATTCATTTTCTGGGATTAAATGGCATAATGGAAAATAATGAATATAACAGAATTAATTCTAATTATGGCAGAAAAAGAAAGCTGCCACATGCCTCGCCAATGGAATGAAGTGCACTGTTTTCTGTACACATTCTCATCAGTCTGCTTTCATAAGATCAACAGCAGTGGTTCTTAACAATAATATATCTGATGGCAAATTAAATATCTAAATCTCTAAAAAATTGTAAGCTCAAATAGTTTATGACAATAAATTGCAAATTTATTTCATTAAAGAGACCCCGCAACGTTGCCGCTGAATCCATAAAATTTAGTGAAAAAAGATTAATTAGAACTTGGAATTTATTGATTTAAGGGGCTGCCTCATATGCCCTATACCTTCCGCTTAGGATTCCCCTTTATGAGCCAGAACGGGGAGCCGTCTATAATGGCCGCCATCTAATACTACATTTCTTCTGCAGCGGCCTGGACATAGAAACATCTGAACATAGAAGGCTTCCCTAAGCAAAATCAGCTGTTTTCCTGGGGGGCCAAGAGCCAGAACCAGCAGCGATTGGTTGATCGCTGCCACCGGTTCAATGTTGTAGGGGTTGTCTCTAATTAGACAACCCCTTTAAATCCCTGCAACTTTAAGCTGCACACTCTGCAGGGGGTGATCCTACACATTAGTTGACAGCTACTTCCCTTTATGCATGTCTAACCCCCAGAATTTATCTGTTACCACCAGGAGAAGCCTCATTTGGCCATACATTTTCCCTGCAACAGCTATTTCAGGGCAAATGTTACATTACATGTCGCCCATGAAGAGGGGTTCCAAGCGAGTCCTTATGAGACATTCCCTTTAACCTTTGCCACATATAGCTAGGAAAGGCAGAATAGAATGTTTAACAATTCAGAAGGGGACAACTGAAACAATTATATTTGAAGTGAATAAATTTTTCTTGCTAAAATATCACAGCGACGCTACAGAAGTGAGAGGATTCTGAATACACATCACGTCCTGGCTGGAGGTAATGTATATTCATTGTCAGAACACTGCAGTAACGTTCTAGTGTGTTTATGTGGCTGCACATAGCGATATAGCTATATCGCTATGTGCTGTGTAAATGAATGGAGAGAAGTGTATGACGCTGATTGGTCACTGATCGGTCAGCGTCATACACTCCTCTGTACAACGCCCACTTGGCCAAAAAGTAAAACACGCCCAGTTGTTCATTAAGAAACTCATTAGCATAAATCTAATAAAGGTCATAACTCCGTCAAAAATGATTGTTTTTCTAAATAAAAAACACTGCTGTAATCTACATTACAGCGCCGATCACATCATGTACAATATAGGACACTTATAATGTGGTGACAGAGCCCATTTAAGAAACAAACAACACCTAAAACACACAGAAATTATTTAAATATTAACCAAATTTTTTTTGTGTTTGCTATTTTTTTTTAAACAATTTTTATAAAAAAAGACAGGTACTAGTAAATAGGATTTGGAAAGAATGTTCATGATACCCATCTAATGTGGAAAATAATCATGAGACAATAATAACCACACAGGAAAACCAAATGCTAAATCATGTATTTTAGCTGAAATGTGAAAAGAAAATAAGTATAGCAGAACATTAGGAATTTGGGAGCTACTGGACCTCACCGTTACTGGTGAAGGTTACATTATTTAAAGTGGACATCCTATAAAAAACAAACAAAATAATTAACATAGGTAAATTTTATCAATTAACTTTCTGGACCCTGTTTACATAGAGCCAGTAGATCCACCTGGTCTTCTCTTGCATGCTGTGTCAATCTGCACAGAGCGTCTGTTCTCACTGAGGCTGCTCTTACACGGCCCGACATGGGCGGTGTAAATGAGTGCTGATCAGCGAGACAGATTGTTGATCGGCACTCGTTTGCTCCTTTCACAAGGAGCTATGTATGGGGATGAGCGATCATTACTACAAATCGCTCGTCCTCATACATTTCTATCATGTCGGCAGCGTGTCTCCCTGTTTACACAGGTAGATGTGCTGCTGACAACAATAATATTTCTTGCTGCAAAAACAATACCATCAGCCAATGAACGAACGTTTGCTCATTCATCGCATGGTCTTTGCAATGTTTACACAGGGCTATGAACGGGAACGAGCGTTCACATGAATGCTCGTTTATCCGATAATTGGCCTTTGTAAAAGGGCCTTTACTCTATTTTCCTACATGTCCCATCTAGTAATCCATTATGCACACTTGGAAGGTTACCGAGGGAGGATGTTTTAGGGAGGAAACATCATAACAAAAAATTAGACCATGTTAACATGACACGGATTTGCCCCAGGCTAATCCGTAATATATATTTTTTTAAATCCGTGGCAGAAATCCACAACTGAAACTCTGATTTCTGCAGTGGATCGCCACACAGATTAGCCCCATTGTAATTCAATGGTGCTAATCTGTAGCTTTTCAGAATGAAATCCGCGGCAATAATTAACATGCTGGGGATTTGCTGTGAACATTATCCTGATCATGTGGATGGGGTATAAAATACCCCATTCACATGCATTGCTTCTGAAAAGTTAGCAAATTTTGTTAGGATTTAGGTGCGGAATCCGTGCTTAAATCAGGACAAAATTATGAACATGTGAACATAGCCTAAAAATTCTGGGAGCCCCTGTGGATTGATAGGCAGAGGTAATAACACGATCTTTATGCCTATTTTCAGACAGATTTCATACATTTGGTGGATCCTTTGGCAGAGGGCAGAAGACTTTTTGGTGGGCATGTGAGATTAACGAGCACCATGTTTGCATGCTTAGTATAAGTGTAACTGTTTGAGTCCCAATCACCCAATCAGTGGCAGAGGGCAGCTGACTAAGTAGGGAAGCGAGCAGCTGACTCAATAGGGTAGAGGGCAGCTGACAGGTGACCCGTTAGGGCAGAGGGCAGCTGACAGGTAACTCATTAGGGTAGAGGGCAGCTGACAGGCAACTTATTATTCTGAGCACCTGACTCTATTACCACCTGTACTGCCCAGATGGCAGCCCTGACTACACATAAAACTATCAGGGTTTGAAGGCAGGATCATGTACTGGATAATCTACATAAGTATTTTTACAACATCCTACAATCCAGTATAGCTCATAATCTACCACCTTTCTGGTCCTGGGCATTCCAAGAGTTATGAAAGTTCACTGCATATTTATATAAAGTGAATTTATAAAAATCTACATGTCCATAACCAATAGTATATTGATGAAAACAGACTTCTGATAAGATCTTATTTACCTGCTATCCTAGTAAAATATTAAAGACTGGCCATATTAATCTAACACCCCGAAATGTTAGTTTTTTAGAGAGGGAACATTACAGAGTGTACCCTTGCTTATCCTGCCAAGTCTAGCCGTTTCAGAACAAAATCTAAATACATATGTATGTATTCTGGCTGGACTTCAATTATTAATCTGTAATGGATAGTCATTGGTCTTGTCAATTACCGGATTCCCAGCCTGCCCAGAAATCCCAAAACATCACCATCCAATTACTTCTATGAAAGGAATGCCTTCAAATATGAACGTTAATCTGAAATAGAAAAGGAAGTCTGTAATACAGCCAATGAATACACAGCAAAAAATCCTTCATGACCTCCATATCTGAGTGATCATTAGGACTCAGTAACCGAATAGCACTGGGGCAATGAATAACCTTACCTGAAAAAACAGTAATAACAGAAGTGCATAACACATCCCAGAAACTGGAGAAACCTATCACTATTCTCAAAGATCTTATCCTATTTCATCCCAAATTATTTACAGCATTTGTGTCTGCCGCCTATAATAGACACACATTCAATACTGTTCTTGGACTATCAAGACAGGGCTATATTATGTCTCCTGCCGACACCAATCTGTGACCATTTCTAAAAAAAATAAAGTGGCCCCTCATGTTACCAGGTTTGGGTAAAGTTAATTCCTAAAGCAGCATGGATTTCATAATCAACTCTAAACCACCATAGACCATAAGAGAATATTTATTAGCTCATAGATTGCCAGGTTTTTATATTGACCCCTATGAGTAAATTTGGTCTCCCTGGAAAACATTCTAAGCAGGTAAATTGGTAAATTGCGAATAGAAAGGTGATGCAGAAGTGCATATTAATTTCCTAGTACATTAGGGGGACCTAGTAATATTGTTAGTAGCCACAGTATTAACCTCTTGTCCATCAAATATATAATTATTATTATAAATCTCTTAGATAATTGGGCATAGTATTTATTAAACCACTAATCCATGATAAATGTCATTAATAAATCTCTGCCCCACCAAAAATATTATTGAACATTTACACATCATTAGTGACTACTGAATAACCAGATAAAGCTATAGAGCCATTGGACCACCAGCGATGAACTCAAACCACCACACTAAACATCATCAGGGGAGCACATAATCCACAGGTATGAACAATAATAAGCTGAATGAATTGCTGGTGGTGTGTAAGGGCAGTGGTTACAGTAAGCAATTAGGCACACCAACAATGGTAGGTAAGTTAAGGCATCTTTAAAAGGAACCTGTCACCAGCATTTCACCTATTGAACTCTCCTCACCCCTCGCTGGCCGCTGCTGTTAAAAGTTCATTGTCGTTATCCCCTTTCCTAAACTCCTCCTCCGACTGTAAATAACGGTCTGCAAACATTTTGCGCCTTTTATGGTTATAATCCATCAGTCTCGTTCGTTCCTCTTCTTACGCCTGCCCACTGCCGAAAACCGGCCCGCGTTGATTGCCGAAATCTTGCCTGAGATAGCGCGCATGCACCCATTATGTATGGTCCGACATTTTTCCCTGCTTCAGACCGCAAATCTAGTTACTGCGCATGCACCGCTATGGTGTCCCGTTGTGCGCACGCACCAGAATAGGACATAGATGAGCAAGCGCGGGATTTTGTGTGCGCTGGAGGGAGACAAGGAGCTGTCAATCAAAAGTGGGGAGGTGATGTTAATACGGAAAGGCTTGAGGAAGGAAGATATGACTCTTTTTGAATGAAGATATGAATCTTATGCTTGTTATCATACGGCACTAAAAAACTGCATACTAAAAGTACAGAGCCTACTTAGAAGATAATTATAGGTTACATAAAAATGACTTTTCACCCACTTCCACCAGGTATTGGTTTAATAGGTGAAATGCTGGTGACAGGTTCCCCTTAAGGAATCTATAAGGCGTGTAAGAGCCTTCTCCACTCCATACTGGCCGAGAGGGCTGACATGAGAACTCATTCCACATTCTCAGACCCTTTTAATTTGAATGAATAATACGCAAGGAATCTTTTGCGCCAACCTTGCCTTGAGCAAAGTATCTTTTAGATGTCCTATAATAAAAAGCTCTGTCAGGTGAAAGAGGCTTGTGTCACGAAGGGTCTGTGGACCCTTGGCGGTAAGGCAGCTGGCCAACAGGGAGCAGATGAATGTCTATAGTTCTATAGGTACCTGTGGCAGCGCAGACAGAAGCAGGGCAGACTTGGCTGGGACTAGGTAGAAGGTGGACGTCAGACGAGGTGGAGCAGGTCAGACGTGGATGCAGCACGGCACGACTTTGGCACAGCTCAGTGCTAGACCGGGAATGTACGAAATGCTAGGAACAGGTACAGGAACAGGGACTGGAGCAAGGAACATACTAGGAGGCCATCACATAGACAAACTAGGGAACACAACATCGCTCAGGCATAGACCTAGGGGGCTGGACCCCTCTTATACACCGTGTTCCAAATTAATATGCACATTGGATTTAAGTGTCAAACATTTAATTATTTGTTTTTCAATTAAACTCATGGATGGTATTGTGTCTTAGGGCTCTTTGGATCATTGTAATCAATCTCAGACCCCTGTGATAATTAGTTTGCCAGGTGTGCCCAATCAAAGGAAAACTACTTAAGAAGGACGTTCCACATTATTAAGCAGGCCACAGGTTTCAAGCAATATGGGAAAGAAAAAGGATCACTCTGCTGCCGAAAAGCGTGAAATAGTGCAATACCTTGAACAAGGTATGAAAACATTGGATATTTCAAGAAAACGTAGGCGTGATCATCGTACTGTGAAAAGATTTGTGGCTGATTCAGAGCACAGACGGGTTCGTTCAGAAAAAGGCATAATGAGGAAGGTTTCTGCCAGACAAATTAATAGGATTAGGAGAATAGCTGCTAAAATGCCATTGCAAAGCAGCAAACAGGTATTTGAAGCCGCTGGTGCCTCTAGAGTCCCGCGAACCTCAAGGTGTAGGATCCTCCAGAGGTTTGCAAGTGTGCATAAAGCTATTATTCGGCCACCCCTAAACAATGTGCACAAGCAGAAACGGTTGCAGTGGGCTCAGAAATACATGAATACTAATTTTCAAACCGTGTTGTTTACTGATGAGTGCCGTGCAACCCTGGATGGTCCAGTCATGTTTTGGACTGGAATCATGGGGAGAGAGCTGGTAGGCCCCTTTAGGGTCCCTGATGGTGTGAAAATGACCTCTGCAAAGTATGTAGAGTTTATGAATGACCACTTTCTTCCGTGGTACAAAAAGAAGAACCGTGCCTTCCGTAGCAAAATTATCTTCATGCATGAAAATACACCATCTCATGCTGCAAAGAATACCTCTGTGTGATTGGCTGCTATGGGCATAAAAGGAGAGAAACTCATGGTGTGGCCCCCATGTTCCCCTGACCTCAACCCTATTGAGAACCTTTGGAGCATCCTCAAGCAAATATCTATGAGGGTGGGAGACCGTTCACATCAAAACAGAAGCTCTGGGAGGTTATTCTGACATCCTGCAAAGATATTCAAGTAGAAACTGTCCAAATACTCTCAAATTCAATGGATACAAGAATTGTGAAGGTGATATCAAAGAAGGGGTCCTATGTTAACATGTAACTTGGCCTGCTAAGTTTTTTTTTATTGAAAGAGCTTTTGATTTCTGTAAATATGACCTCCTGATGCTGCAAATTCAACAAATTACCATTTTAGTTCTCTTTACAACCTTTAAAATGTTTTGATCTCTGTTGTGCATAATAATTTCGAACAGTGCATTTTGAGTTTACTTCTAAAAAAAAAATCTGTTATTATTAGGAGATTTGTTCAATAAAATTCGCATTCTACTCCAACGGTTGATGGCTTGAAGATTATACTGACTGTCATTTGCATCGACTATTTAGGAAAATCAGCGAAAAATAACATTTGCATAATAATTTGGAATGCGGTGTAGTTCAGGGTACTCACGGGTCAAAGTTCATCAACGAGATCCAGTGCGCGTGGTGACCCTTTAAGAGCAGGCACGAGATTCGGCTGAGGTGAGTGGACGCGAGCGCTGGCGTCTCCTGAGGAGGAGGCTGGGGCCAGCGCTTGCCGACTCGTGTCTGCGGCTGTCAGGGGGAGGTTGGAGCTGACAGCCCGCAGTCACAGACATTACAGTATCCCCCCTCTTACGCCCCCTCTTGGGACCAGAGCGAGAGAGAAAATTCTTCAGAAGAGTAGGAGCATTGAGGTTCTCCTCTGGCTACCACGACCTCTCTTCAGGGCCAAACCCCCTCCAATCCACCAAATAAAAAGTCTTTCCTCCCACTCTCTTGGTGTCCAAGATCTCCTTGACCTCAAAGATGTCCGAAGGGCCGCTGGAGGCAACCGCAGGGCTGGGAGTCTTGGAATAGCGGTTCAGGATCACTGGTTTCAGGAGGGAGACATGGAGGGAGTTGGGAATCCTGAGGGTAGGAGGCAGCCGAAGCTTGTAGTCGACAGGGTTGATCTGCTGCAGGACCTCGACTGGTCCGAGGAATCTGGGGGCAAATTTACATGACGGCCCCCTTAGTCGGATATTCCTGGACGACAGCCAGACCTTAGTGCCAGGAAGAAACCGAGGAGGTTCTCTTCTCCTTGTGTCAGCCTTCCGTTTCATGCGGTCCACTACCATTAGGATAGAGGATCGAGTCTGCTGCCAGATCTGCAAAAAGTCTCTAAACGTGGAGTCAGCAGGTACCTCGGAAGTATCAGGCACCAGGAGAGTAATTTGTGGGTGCTGGCCGTAGACAATGCAGAACGGTGTATTCCTAGTAGACTCGCTGGTGTGATTATTGTAGGAGAACTCCGCCCATGGGAGCAGCTGCACCCAGTCATCATGCTGCTTGGAGATGAAGTGGCGTAGGTAGTTCGCCAAAATCTGGTTGATCCTCTCAACCTGACCATTAGACTTAGGATGGTAGACCGAGGAAAAGTCTAACTTCACGCAAAGAAGTCCTCAGAGGGCTCTCCAGAACCTCGAGGTAAGCTGAACCCCCCGATCAGACACAATATGCTGCGGAAAGCCGTGCAGGCGGAAGATGTGTTGGATAAATAATTTGGCCAACTGAGGAGCAGAAGGAAGACCGGTCAGAGGAACAAAGTGGGCCATCTTCGAAAATCGGTCCACCACCACCCAGACAGCACTGCATCCAGCAGAGAGAGGCAGGTCCGTGATAAAGTCCATAGCTATATGCTGCCAGGGAGCATTAGGCACAGGCAATGGCTGGAGCAGACCAGCAGGTCTGGAGTGGGTGGCCTTGTTGGCTGCACATACAGCACAGAAAGAAACGAAGGGTAGTGTGGGCAGTGTGGGCCACCAGAAATGACGAGCAATCAAATCCCGGGTCTTACGTAACCACGCGTGACCTGCCAGTCTAGAGGAGTGTCCCCAGCGGAGGATTCTTCCACGATCAGCCAGGCTCACAAAAGTCCTCCCAGGAGGAATGTCCCCAATTTGCAGGGGATTGACCGAGACAATGCAAGATGGATCAATAATGTTCTGTGGACTCTCTATGGTGTCTTCTGTCTCTAAAGACCTGGACAAGGCATCGGCCCTCACATTCTTGTCGGACGGGCGATAATGAAGCTCAAACTGAAACCTTGCAAAGAACAGTGACCACCTGGCCTGACAAAGGTTCAGCCGTTGGGCCGTTTGGAGGTAGGTCAGATTCTTGTGGTCCATAAAAATCAAGATCGGATGAGCTGCGCCCTCCAGCAGATGTCTCCACTCCTCCAGAGCAAATCTGATGGCCAGAAACTCCCGATCCCCAATCGAGTAGTTGCGTTCTGCGGAAGAGAAGAGCTTGGAAAAGTATCCACATACCCTTGACTTGCCCTTGGGACCTCTCTGGAACAGGAGTGCACCAGCACCGACAGAGGACGCGTCCACCTCCAACGAGAACTGCAGAGAGACATCCAGATGATGGAGGATAGAGGCTGACGTGAAGGCACTCTTCAGGCTACTGAATGCTGACTCTCCCTCGGGAGTCCACACCTTAGCGTTTATGCTAATAAGTTTCTTAATAGACTCAGGCTGTGCAGGGAAAGAAGCTGCGCTGAAACAATGAGAAGTGTATGACGTGGATTGGTCAGCGTCATACACTCCTCTGTACAACTTTGGTAAAAAGTAAAAACACACCCAGTTGGCTATTAAGAAACTAATTAGCATAGATCGAAAATTGTTCATAATTTGCTAAAAAATGATAGTTTTTCAAAATAAAAACCACTGTTATCTACATTACAGCACGGATCAGATTATGTAGGAGATAGGGCACTTATAATCTGGTGACAGAGCCTCTTTAAGGCTGAGATCTGCACTCTTCAGGTACTAGGGCTAAGCCCTTTTTTGAATCCGGATTGCAGGAAATCTAGGATTTTCGCTATGTTGGGAAGAAAGGGGTCTGGTCCTGGGTCTCCATACCAGAATTTCTTCCAAATTTTTGGATAGATTTTTGAGGTAACTTCTTTATGGCTTAATAAGATAGTTGAAATTACCTCGTCTGACAGACCGTGGTTTCTCAAGATCTGCCTTTCAGGATCCATGCTGACAACTTCAGAGTTTCTATTTCCTGAAAGAATAAGGGACCCTGGGAGAGAAGATTCTTCTTGACTGGGAGCACGATAGGGTCTTCCAATGCTAGGTACTTTAGGATTGGAAACCAGCTTCTTTTTGGCCAATAAGGAAGAATGATGATAAGCTCGGTCATATCTTCCTGGATTTTTCTTAACACTGGTATTAGAGGAAACGGAGGAAAGGCATAGGCCAGATCCATATCCCAGGGATGGGATAATGCATCTACCCGCAATGGGTTGTCTTTGAGATTTAGGGAGAAGAATGTCTCTACCTGGGAGATTTTCCTTGTGGCAAATAGGTCTATTTGTGAATAACCCCACCTTCGGGTTAAGGATAAAAAAAAAATCTCCTGGGTTTACTTTTTCCCAACTTAGGAAGTCTGCTGACAGGTTGTCTAAGCCTTTTAGGTGAACCGCAGAGATCGATAGGACATTTTCTTCTGTCCAATTGAAAATTTGTGCAGAGAGGGCCTGAAGAGGAGTGTGTCTTGTTCCCCCCTGATGGCGAAGAAAGGACACTGCTGTTATGTTGTCCGATAAAATTCTTACGTGCGTCCCTTTTATGATGGGTGAAGCTCTTATGAATGTCTCCCATACAGCTTTTAGTTCTCTGAAGTTTGAGGACATAGTCTTCATCTGAACAGGCTATATGCCTTGAAAATGCCTGTCTTGGATCACCGACCCCCAGCTCTGTTTGCTGGCATCTGTGGTAATTACTACATAAGGAGACGTTCTCCAGGGGACCCCCTTGCTTATGTTGTTTGGGCAGAGCCACCAGTGGAGAGATGACTTCACTGTTTCGGAAATCTGAATCCTCGAATTCAAGGAGTCCGGTTTCCGATCCCACTGGGACAGGATCAGATTCTGTAAGGGTCTGGAGTGAAATGGACTCCATGGAATGGATTGGATGCAAGACGTCATCATTCCCAACATCCGCATTCCTTCTCTTATGGAACAGGTGCTCCTTCTCCAAAATTTCCTCACTTCTGTCACTAGAAGTAGTTGTTTCTCCCTTGGGAGGAAGGAATGTTGAAAGGAGGAGTCTAGCAGCACTCCTAAGAAGATCTTCTGTTTTTGGGGAGGAAGACTTGACTTCTCGAAGTTGATTATCCATCCCAATTCCTGTAGAAGGGAAAGAACCTGTAACCGATGGCTGTTTAAGATAGATAGAGTATCTGCTGTCAACAAGAAGTCGTCGAAATATGGGATAATTACTATGCCTTGACTTCTTAAGAACGCCATAATCTCTGCCATTTTTTTAACAATTCTAGGGGCGGAGGAAATGCCGAAGGGGAGACAGACAAATTGGAAGTGGAGAACGGAAGGACCGTTCTGAATCGAAAATCTGAGGAATCTCTGGTAAGCAGGGTGGATTGGGACGTGGTAGTACGCATCCTTTAAATCGAACGTACACAATGACGCTTCTTCCCTTATTAAAGGAATAATCGATCTGATAGACTCCATTTTGAACATGCGATATTTCACCCATTTGTTTAGTAACTTCTGGTTGATTATTGTCCTGTAAGAACTGTTTGGTTTCTTGACTAAGAATATTTTGGAATACTCACAATGAAGCAGTCTGCACTTTTATCTCCCCCCCCCTCCCCCTTGTGTGAGTGTGTGTCGGAACTTCCCCCCCCCCCCCCCTCTGTTGGCTTCTTCCCAGAGATAAGGAGCCAGTGTGCTCGTTATCTGGGCAGATAAGGTACTAAAAGTTTTGTTTTCATTTTTAGTCTTCTTTTCACTCCTGGAGAGTGAAGAAGGCTAACTGTTAAAGAGCTGCAACAGTGTGTGTGTGTCATATATATATATATATATATACACACACACACACACACACACACAGACACACACACACACACACACACACACACACATATAAGGCTGAGACATCACCATCTCCTTGAGTCTCTGCCAGATGATGTCACAAGTTGAACGGACAATTCCAGAAATGGTGGACATCTGAAGCAGAAACATAGTGATGCAGGGGGGCATTTATAGTAGTGCTAGCTCTATCAGGGTGACATGGCGGCAATGGGTACAGAGGGCAGTGTGTGTTCTTACCTCAGGTTGATGGTGAGCCATTCCTCTGGAGAAATACAGCATCTCATGTTCGTGTCCTAGAAGATGTGTTTATGGCGCAGCTCCTCAAGCAGGCGGTCAGACATCTGGACAGGCATGCGACAAAAAACACTGAGAAGTTTTAAGGGTGCAGCCTTTGGGGGCCTGTTATCAGACAATCAGATGAACCCAGAGCCTCCACCTCTTCCTACTCAGTTCTTCCTCAAGGCTCTCACGTTGCTGGCCAATTCGACAATAGATGAACCAGGCCAACAGAACACCGGTTCAGAAGACATGATCAGCAGCCAAAAAAATAGCTCAAAACTGATACAACAAAGCAATGGAATCAGACAAAGCTCTCTATATACTGTAAAGCAAAAGAAAATGATGGTTGTGCAATTATGTGACCTTCTTTGGGTGTTTTCAGGGGGTTAGGACTAAAATTGTGACAAAAGTGACAGAACGGACGCAAAAGTTTTCTCCAGATGTCAAATTGGACACCTTTGAGTAAATGAGGCCTAAGTTAATGACCATTATCTAAATGGGCCATTACTGGAATATCATCAGCCTGGATCATTATAGTGAAGCAATACTGGTGCATACACTAAACAACCTACTGTCTATAGCAGGGGTTCTCAACTGGTGGCACGATATACAGGGGATTGTATGGCACTAACTACAGGGGAAACTGTGTGAAACCATCTACAGGGGGTGTGTGTAACTATCTACAGGTGGGGTGTGGCACCATTTACAGGAGGTGTGTGTGTGGCACTATTTACAGGGGACACTTTGTGGCACTATTTACAGGGGTGTGTGTGTGTGTGTGTGTGTGTGTGTGTGTGTGTGTGTGTGTCACTATCTATTAAGGGAATGGTGTGTGACACTATACAGAGGGGTGACACTATATACAGGGGGCACTGTGTGGCACTTTTTACAGGGGTCTTTGATTAGGCACACCAGCCATAACTTTGCTTGGGGCCCCAGAAATACCAAGTCTGCCGCTGAGGGTAAGGCAGTCATACCCTTTGTACCTCATTTCAAAGGGCTGGTGAAAGAGAAGAGATGGCAGTTTTTCCACTAAAACATTAAATCTGGATGTAAATAGTTTGACAACGCTTGCAAAAAGTTAGCAGGATGACATCTTTACTACTGGTATTCAGTTAGGACCTTCACCTGACAACAGACCCCAATAAGTGGACCATTGCTAAAAGTAGTTCAGTACACCTGGTCTATAATATTATCACAAATGAACGGATTTCTCATTTACAAGACCAGGGATTTACATATCATATTAGTCATATACCCAGCTCTTCTGATCATTTCATTGGGTGGCCTGCTTTATAACTTTGTACATATATAGAGATGAAGAATGAATTATTAAATGATGACTGACCTCAATATTTTTCTTGCTTCGAGTTTTGCATAGAAAATTAACTATTGAAATAGAGACTGTTTTATACCTTTATATAAAGACGTCCTTTTGATCAATGGAAGGGCAACCAGTTTACAAGCATTTACCTACTATTAATGCAGGGTTTCTAAGCTGAAGGTTTTCATCTTCAGTGAATCTACATTTTAAAGTCAATGAACTTTACAAATCTAGGATAGCAAAGTGTTTGCCTTGGACACAAGTGTGCTGAGCATTCCGCTATGTGCATTTATTGCATACAACAGGAGAGATCGATAGACAACTGTCCCTTGCACTTTAAACTCTTTCTATACTTAGCTCTCTACATACGAGCCTCGAGTGCTTGACACAAATCTTACCTCATTAAAGGAAGCCAAATGATGCCTAAAATTGACTTTGTAGCAACAGTTTGTGATCTATGTTTATGGACAAGAACAGATGAATGATGGAATTTGTGACTACACAACATAATTCACTGCAATAAAAAGGCTGCGTTCTTATATGAACACTGTATCCATTATGACAGACATATTCATACAATTTAAATAGCAATACTAACCTTGAAATATGTTAAATGACAAATTCTACTTTATTCCCCAACAACATTGAACAATTCCAATCTAAATAAAAAGTTTGTAAAAAAATCTTCATATGGTTTATCAGCACTCCGCAGACATTTATGTGACTGTCTAAGCCTCATGTCACTATTAGATTCAATCATAAGAACCCACATACACCGTGTTTCGAAAATAGTGTATTACAAAGGTATTCCCCAATAGACAATGTGGTTATTTTCAGCCTTACAAACTATTTTACTATGTTAGAAGAATGGCCTTTTCTGCAACAAATTTTACACTTGTGAACATAAACTAATAGTGAAATGTTTGGACTTCTGATTTAACCTGATTGTTACTGAATTAATCTATCCAAGAGCCAAGACTGTCTTTTTACCACAGTTCTGAAGGTTAGCGAGACAGATGGGACATTTCATAGATACCTTTCCACCCATTAGTGAAAACCATAATTACAAAAAGTACTAGTAACCTCATCATAGGTATCACCTTTATTATTGTATCCAGTCGGGACACTTTAGGCCCTTTAACCCCTTCCCTCTTTAGCCACTTTTGACCTTCCTGACCGAGCCTCATTTTTCAAATCTGACATGTGTCACTTTATGTGGTAATAACTCCGGAATGCTTTCACCTATCCAAGCGATTCTGAGATTGTTTTCTCGTGACACATTGGACTTTATGTTACTGGCAAAATTTGCTCGATATGTTCAGTATTTAATTGTGAAAAACACCAAAATTTAGCGAAAAATTGCAAAAATTAGCATTTTTCTCAATTTAAATGTATCTGCTTGTAAGACAGGCAGTTATACCACCCAAAATTGTTTCTAATTAACATCACCCATATGTCTACTTTAGATTGGCATCGTTTTTTGAACATCCTTTTATTTTTCTATGACCTCACAAGGCTTAGAACTTTAGCAGCAATTTCTCACATTTTCAAGAAAATTTCAAAAGGCCATTTTTACAGGGGCCAGTTCAGTTGTGAAGTGGCTTTGAGGGCCTTATATATTAGAAACCCCCAAAAAGTCACCCCATTTTAAAAACTTCACCCCTCAAAGTATTCAAAACAGCATTTAGAAAATGTCTTAACCCTTTACACATGTCACAGGAATTAAAGCAATGTAGAGGTGAATTTTACAAATTTCATATTTTTTTGCAGAAATAAATTTTTAGTACAATTTTTTTTATAACACAGAAGGTTTTACCAGAGAAATGCAACTCAATATTTGTTGCCCAGTTTCTGCAGTTTTAGGAAATATCCCACATGTGGCCGTAGCGTGCTACTGGAATGAAGCACCGGCCTCAGAAGCAAAGGAGCACCTGGTGGATTTTGGGGCCTTATTTTTGTTAGAATAAATTTTAGGCACCATGTCAGGTTTGAAGGGCTCTTGCGGTGCTAAAACAGTCAAAATGCCCCAAAAGTGACCCCATCTGGGAAACTACACACCTCAAGGAAATTATCTAGGGGTACAGTGAGCATTTTGACCGCACAGCTTTTTTACAGAAATTATTAGAAGTAGGTCGTGAAAATTAAAATCAACATTTCTTCAAAGAAAATGTAGGTTTAGCGATTTTTTTTCTCATTTTCACAAAGACTAAAGGAGAAAAAGCACCGTAAAATTTGTAAAGCAATTTCTCCCGAGTAAAACAATACCCCACATGTGGTAATAAACGGTTGTTTGGAGACACGGCGAGGCTGAGAAGGGAAAGAGCGCTATTTGGCTTTTGGAGCTCAAGTTTAGCAGGAATGGTTTGTGGAGGCCATGTCACATTTACAAAGCCCCTGAGGGGACAAAACAGTGGAAACCCCCCACAAGTGACCCCATTTCGGAAACTACGCCCATTGAGGAAATTATCTAGGGGTATAGTGAGCGTTTTGACCCAACAGGTTTTTTGCATAAATTATTGGAAATAGGCCCTGAAAATGACAATCTAAATTTTTTCAAAGAAAATGTAGGTTTAGCTAATTTTTTCTCATTTCCACAAGGACTGAAGGAGAAAAAGCACCGTAAAATTTGTAAACCAATCTCTCCCGAGTAAAACAATGCCCCATATGTGGTAATAAACGGTTGTTTGGAGACACGGCAGGGCTGAGAAGGGAAAGAGCGCTATTTGGCTTTTGGAGCTCAAGTTTAGCAGGAATGGTTTGCGGAGGCCAGGTCACATTTACGAAGTCCCTGAGGAGACAAAACAGTGGAAACCCCCCACAAGTGACCCCATTTTGGAGACTACACCCATTGAGGAAATTATTTAGGGGTATAGTGAGCTCTTTGACCCCACAGGTTTTTTGCAGAAATTATTGGAAGTAGGCCCTGAAAATAAAAATCAAAATTTTTTCAAAGAAAATGTAGGTTTAGCTTATTTTTACTCATTTCCACAAGGACTGAAGGAGAAAAAGCACCACAAAATTTGTAAAGCAATTTCTCCCGAGTAAAACAATGCCCCACATGTGGTAATAAACGGTTGTTTGGAGGCACGGCTTGGCTTAGAAGGGAAAGAGCGCTATTTGGCTTTTGGAGATCACATTGAGCAGGAATGGTTTGCGGCGGCCATGTCACATTTGCAAAGCCCCTGAGGGGAAAAAACAATGAAAACGCCCAAAAAGTGACACCATTTAGGAAACTACACCTCTTGAGGAATTCATCTAGGGGTGTAGTGAGCATTTTGACTCCACAGATGTTTCATAGAATTTATTAGAATTGGGCAGTGAAAATAAAAACAATCCTTTTTCTTCAATAAGACGTAGCTTTAGCGCAAATTTTTTCATTTTCGCAACAAATAAAGGAAAAAAAGAACCCAACATTTGTAAAGCAATTTCTACCGAGTACGGCAATACCCCATATGTGGTCATAAACTGCTGTTTGGGCACACGGCAGGGCTCAGAAGGGAAGGACCGCCATTTGGAGTGCAGATGTTTCTGGATTGGTTTCTGGGCGCCTGTGGGCCCAAAACAGTGGAAACCCCCCAGAAGTGACCCCATTTTGGAAACTACACCCCTCAATGCTTTTACCTACGGGTGTAGTGAGCATGTTAACCCTGCAGGTGTTTTGTAGAAATTAGTGTGAACTCGATGTTGCAGAGTGAAAATGGGATTTTTTCCACAGATATGTGGACAATATGTGGTGCCCGGCTTGTGCCACCATAACGAGACAGCTCTCTAATTATTATGCTGGGTTTCCTGGTTTTAGAAACACCCTACATGTGGCCCTAATCTCTTGCCTGGACAGTCGACCAGGCTCAGGAGTGAAAGGGTACCATGTAAAATTGAGGCCTAATTTGGCGATTTACAAAGTATTGGTTCACAACTGCAGAGGCTCAGATGTGAAATAATAAAAATAAACCCCTGGGAAGTGACCCCACTATGGAAACTGCACCCCTCAAGGCATTTATTAAGGGGTGTAGTGAGCATTTTCACCCCACAGATCTTTTCCATAAATGAATGCGCTGTGGATGGTGCAAATTAAAAATTTATATTTTTCCCTAGATATGCCATTCAGTGGCAAATATGTCGTGCCCAGCTTATGCCACTGGAGACACACACCCCAAAAATTGCTAAAAGGGTTCTCCCGGGTATGACGGTGCCATATATGTGGAAGGAAACTGCTGTTTGGGCCCGCTGTAGGGTTCAGATGGGAGGAAATGCCATTTGGCTTTTGGAGCGTGGATTTTGCTTGGTAGTAGTTTTGTTTGGAGTCTTACTGGTGTTTCCGTTTATAATGTAGGGCATATGTAAGCCGGGCGGAGTATATCAGGGGCATAGTCAGGTGGTATAATAATGGGGTAAAAAAAAACAATAAAATAATCCATAGATGTGTGTTACGCTGTGAAGCAATCCTTTCCGCACAGGCCGGTGTCGCACTGATAAATGGCGTCCTTTATTATCCCCCTTTTGGAGCACACTCCGCGCCTTTGTAGTTTGGGGAATTTTGCTAGGAAGTGTTGTCCTGGTATAATACGGGCCCCCTCGCTTCCAGCGGATATGTTTGGGCCCTCCCTTTCCTGGTTCCCTAATTTTAGGTCCTTGATAAATCGCCTCTTCAAACAGAAGAAACGTTCCCCTCGGGCACAACTGCATATTTTTTTATTTCCTGACTTATTGGAGCCATAACTAATTTTATTTTTCATAGACGTAGCGGTATGAGGGCTGGTTTGTTGCGGGACGAGCTGTAGTTATTATTGGTACCATTTTGGGGTACATGCGACTTTTTGATCACCTTTTATCCTATTTTTTGGGATGCCAGGTAAACAAAAAAACGCAATTCTGGCACAGCTTTTTTCGTTTTTTTTTTATACAGCGTTCACCATGCGTTATAAACTACATGTTAACTTTATTCTGCAGGTCCGTACGATTCCGGCGATACCTAATTTATAGAACTTTTTCATGTTTTACAACTTTTTGCACAATAAAATTACTTTTGTAAAAAGAATGTATTTTTTCTGTCGCCAAGTTGTGAGAACCATAACTTTTTCATTTTTTTGTCGACGGAGCTGTATGAGGGCTTGTTTTTTGCGGGACGAGCTATAGTTTTTATAGGTACCATTTTTGGATATGTGCGCCTTTTTGATCACTTTTTATTCTAATATTTGTAGGGCAAAGTGACCAAAAAACAGAAACTCTGGTAACGTTTTTTACGGGTTTTTTTTACGCTGTTCACCGCGTGCAATAAATAATATAATATTTTGATACCTCCGGTCGTTACGGTCGTGGCGATACCAAATACATATGGTTTATTATTATTTTTCAATAATAAAGGACTTGATAAGAGTAAAAGGGGGATTGTGTTTTATTTGATTACTTGAAACTTTTACTGTTTTCAAACTTTTATTTTGTGCACTTTTTTTTACACTTTTTTATACTTTTTTTACACTTTTTCTCAAGTCCCACTAGGGGACTTGAAGTTCCAACGGTCAGATTTTTTTTTTTCTAATACATTGCACTACCTATGTAGTGCAATGTATTAGATCTGTCAGTCATTCACTGACAGCAAGCCGATTAGGCTTCGCCTCCCGGCGGGGCCTAAATCGGCTTCCGTAATGGCAGAGCAGGAGACCATTGTGTCTCCTGTTGCCATAACAGCAGTCGCCAGTCCCGATTGCCTGTCAGGGCTGGCGATCTGCTAGTAACCGCTACGATGCAGCAATCGCTTTTGATTGCTGCATCGAAGGGGTTAATGGCAGGGATCGGAGCTAGCTCCGGTTCCTGCCGTTACAGGTGGACGTCAGCTGTACAGTACAGCTGACCTCCACCGCTGATGACGCCGGATCAGCTCCTGACCCGGCGCCATCTTGCCGACAGCTACGGAAGCCGATCAGGCTCCGCCGCCGGGCGGATCTTGACCGGCTTCGGTGCTAGGCAGACCGGGAGGCCAGTATTAGGCCTCCGGTTGCCATTGCAGCCACCGGAACCCCGGCAATTTCATTACTGGGGTTCCGATGAGCTGCAAACACCTTAAGTGCAGCGATC
This sequence comes from Rhinoderma darwinii, assembly GCF_050947455.1. NCBI lineage: Eukaryota > Metazoa > Chordata > Amphibia > Anura > Rhinodermatidae > Rhinoderma > Rhinoderma darwinii. The sequence continues at coordinate 406,088,675 of NC_134688.1, forward strand.
GCGTTTGAGCGCTGCACTTAAGGGGTTAATGGCGGGGATCGAAGCTAATTTCGGTCCCCGCCGTTACAGCCGGATGTCAGCTGTAAGATACAGCTGAGATCCGGTGATGATGGGACCGGCTCAGCTTCTGAGCCGGTCCCAAACATTTGGCGTACATGTACGGCAAGATGCGGGAAGTCAGTACTTTCCATGACGTACATGTACGGCAAATGTCGGGAAGGGGTTAACCCTTTCCTGACGCTCCACCGGCGATTTACTTTGGAAAAAGTTATTTAAATATGGCGCCCGCTCAGAAGCAGAGCGGGCACCATAGCCGTCGGGTTTCTGCTGTGTTGCAGGGACCCAGCAGCAATGCTTGCGATCAGAAAAATTTATGTTCGCGAGCATTTAACCCCTCAGATGCCGGCATCTGATGTGACCACCGGCATCTGATGTGACGCGCGGCGAGAACACGGGAGACGGTGTATTCCTATAGCAGCTGGGAGCCTTGTGAACGCTCCCAGCCCTTCTATAGGAAGGTGGCTATTGGGACTTGCCTATGGCAGGTCTCAATAGCAATGCACTGATTTTGCCATAGACTGCAATACTGTGATATTGCAGTCTATGATATAAGCAATCAGGTTCAAGCCCCCTAGGGGGGCTAAATAAAAGTTAAAAAAATAAATAAAAAAAATCTAAATCACCCCCTTTCCCTAGATCACATATAAAAATAATTAAACAATACTAAACATATTAGGTATCCCCACGTCTGAAAATGCCTGAACTATAAAGAATATAAAAATATTTATCCAATACGGTGAACTTCGTAGCGGGAAAAAAGGTAAAAACGTCAGAATTGCAGTTTTTTTGCCACTTTAACCCCCTCAAAAAAATGTTCCAAAAAGTGATCAAAATGACAGACGTTCCCCAAAATGGTATTAAAAAAAAACACTACAACTTTCCACATACAAAAAGACGCCTTACACAGCTCTGTACACAAAAATATTAAAAAGTTACCGGGGGTCACAATATGGTGATGCAAATACATTTGATTCTTTCAAACTTGTAATTTTTTTTTAAAGGTACTAAAACATAACAAAAACTATATAGATTTGGTATCACCGTGATCAAACTGACCCATAGAATAAACGTTACGTCTCATTTTCACCGTACAGTGAATAACGTAAAAATGAAACACATAAGAACATGGTGGAACTGCTGTTTTTTTCTAATTCCACTCCATTCTGAATTTCTTTCCAACTTCCCAGTACATCGCACATAATATTAAATAGTACCATCAGAAAGTAAAATTTGTCCCATGAAAAAATAAAAAAGTTAAGGTTTTTTGAGGACGGGGAGGAAAAAAAAAAAAAAAGCATAAAAATTAAATATTAGTCTGGCCCTGAAAGGGTTAAAGGGCTTATGTACTTTCATTAACGGTGATTCAGGGTTGGATACGTCAGTCTGTGTGATTTTTACGCAGCGTATCTAACCCATGGAACCCAGCGTTAGAGTGCAGTCACAAGCAGCAGATTTTGTTGCACAAATTTCTGCGACAGAAAATCAGTTCCATCCATCTGAATGGAACTTGCAGAAATCCATGCACCTGCTGTATAAGCAACCACATTAAGTCCTTGTTCACACAGTGCAGATTTGCCAGTGTTTTGTAAGCCAAACCAAGGCATTGAACATAAACAGAGGAAATATACAAAGGAAGGCCTTATAGGTTTGTTCTCCTGGATTGGCATTGGAATCCAATTGGTTTTGGCTTAAAACATTTTTGCAAAAAAAGGCCTAAGATAAATGGAACAGATTTTCAGTTGCAGAAAATCTCTGCAACAAAATATGCAGTATGTGGAACCACCCTATGGCCTTATTCACACAAATGCATTTCTCGTCAGCCAGCTGTGTGTTATAAAAGCGGAAAGCACACTGACACATACAATTCAATGAGGCTATTCACACATCTGGTTTTTTTTCACGGAGAGTCTAAGTATTGCAGTGTATTATAAAAGATCAAAATGATCGCATAATAAAGTCCCCTACTGGGATTAAAAAAAAAAGGGGAAAAAAAGTTTAACAAAGTTCATAATAAATAAATAAAAATCCCATGTAAAAAAAATTAAAACCCCACTTTTTTCCCTTCCAAAATGCCTTATTATGAAAAAACAAAAAAAGGTATACATTTAGTATTGCCGCGACCGTAACGACACCAACTTTAAAGCTATTACATTATTTGACCTGCACAGCGAAGACCGTAAAATAGAAAAGAAAAAAAACAATGCCAGAATTGCTGTAATCTGTTCATCCTGCCTTCATAAAAATGTGATAAAAAGTGATAAAAAAGTTGCATGTACTAATAAAAACTACAAGTCATCCTGCACAAAAAAAAGCCCTCATACAACTGCATTGGCGGAAAAATAAAAAAGTTATGGCTCTTAAAATATGGTGACCCAAAAACAAATAGTTTGGAAAAAAAAAGTGTTTTTATTGTGTGAAAGTAGTAAAACATAAGAAAACGATATCAATTTGGTATTGTCGCAATGGTAGCGACCTGCTGAATAAAGTTATTATGTTCAAATGCAGTAGTTTCTCCTGGCTCTAATACCCACAATATATATCTCAGAACGGAGCAGGTAAAATTAAATCGGGTATGATCCAAGGAATACCCTACATGGCATATATAAAGTACAGTAAAGTTTACTGCTCAGACGGCACTGGTTACAGTCCAATATCAAATCAGTATGGGCAATCCAGTGTGGAGGGGGGGGGGGGGGTTGGATGGTATTCTTATCACTGTAGACGCAAAAAAAAAAAAAAAAAATAAGAGTGGTGAAATTGATGTTTTTTCCTATTCCCGCCCCAAAAACAGTTAATAAAAGTTAATCAATAAATTATATGTACTCCAAAATGGTGCTGTTATAAAATACAACTTGTCCTGCGAAAAACAACTCCTTATGCAGCGGTGTCGACACAAAAAAAATAAAAATAAGTTATAGCTCTTTGAATGCGACGATGGAAAAACTTAAAAAATAGCTTGGTCATTAAGGCCCAAATTAGGCTGGTCACTAAGGGTATGTTCACACGGCCAAATTTCAGACGTATACGAGGCGTATTATGCCTCGTTTTACGTCTGAAAATATGGCTCCAATACGTCGGCAAACATCTGCCCATTCATTTGAATGGGTTTGCCGACGTACTGTGCAGACGACCTGTTATTTACGCATCATCGTTTGACAGCTGTCAAACGACGACGCGTAAAAATACAGCCTCGTCAAAAGAAGTGCAGGACACTTCTTTGGACGTTTTTGGAGCTGTTTTCTCGTAGACTCCAATGAAAACAGCTCCAAAAACGGACGTAAAAAACGCAGCGAAAACGGCGCGAAAAACGCAGCGAAAAATGCGAGTTGGTAAAAAAACTTCTGAAAAGCAGGGTCTGTTTTCCCTTGAAACCAGCTCTGGATTTTCAGACGTTTTTGTTGACTACGTGTGAACATACCCTAAGGGGTTAAATGGGTTATCCCACCACATCAGCTTATTACCTATCCAGAGAATAGACAATAAGGTTTGATTGCTGGGGTCCCAGCGGGACCTCTACCAATCAAAAGAATGGGGGTCTTAAGTCCCCTGTATGAACAGAGCGGCAGGTCACGCACGCGCGCTACCGCTCCATTCATTCTCTATAGACCTGCCGGACTGTACTCAACCAACTCTGGCAGTCCCATAGAGAATAAATGGAGTGCACTAACCAATGCTGGGCTGGTGAGCGTGCTTTTTTATTTTGTTGAGCGGAAGCACTGCTTCCTCTCTTCCACTTGATTATTGCTCGATTATACAGGAGGCAGACGACCTCATCCCCTCCATCTCTCTGAATGTCTGATCAGCGACAGCTTGGGCTTCGTTCACATCTGCGTCGGGATTCCCCACATGGGTTCCATCAGACCTTTTCGTCAGGGGAACCCATGAACGGAAACCAGATGGAAACCATAGCTTTCCGTTTGCATTACCATTGATTTCAATAGTAACGCTTCTGTTGCTAATGGTTTCTGTTGTTTTTTTTGGCACAATCAATAGCGTAGTCGACTAACAATCGGAAACTATTAGCAACGGAAGTGTTACCATTGAAATCAATGGTAATGCAAACGGAAAGCTATGGTTTCCGTTAGGTTTCCGTTCATGGGTTACCCTGACGGAAAGGTCTCAGGGAACCCATGAACAGAACCCCGTCGCAGATGTGCACGAAGACAGACAGATAAGCTTCATCAAGCACCTAGTGTGAATAAGGTGCTATAATTAAGGAGAATTGTGTGGGTGGCAGCCAACCAGCCCACTATGCACCAGCCCATCTGGTATTTGGCAGATCTGACAACTGGTAAAACCCATTTGTCGATTTATTCATACATTTCCAGGAGGAATAACAGAGAAATGGCACAATGCAGAGTTCTAAGAAAAGATGCTCTAGAATTGTTATTTCATGAAGAATACAAGTATTTACTAAAACAGACCTGTCAGGAGAGGTGACGGGTTCCCTTTAAATAGAGTTCAGTTAGTTCAATGCAAGATTGATGATACTATGTATCACACCAGATGACAGAATTCAGTCACCAAGAAGTATTCCTAGACTTATATTAAAAAGGCCAATCTGCTCTATTACTACTATTAAGTAAATGTAAAGTCATTAGCAATTTACACTGCGAACTTTGTCACGAAGAAAAAAAAAAAATCCTGTTCATACACATAAAATGTTATAAATAAAACCATTGATAATGTTGTAACCAAATGTATCCATTCCCCATCAGCACATGTACAGTATAATAGTCTTCATTTACCATGTATGTCTGGAAAACTTGGCCAACAATGAGCCCTGTGTGGAAAAAGCAAACAAACAGCGTTACTATTATTTCATGAATTTAAACACGACAATATTCATGCACGGGTGTTTATTTTATAGTTGTGCCCTTGTGCCCTTTTCTATTAGGCAATTCCTTATCTGGGGGTGTAAATCCCCCTTTCTCTGAACCGTTTCATTCAGGATGCACAAGAAGCGCAGTCTGTGTTCACAAGGCAGCATGTGGCTTTTTCCTATGCCTGGGACAGAACAGCTTTTCATCGCACTGGCCACAATCCGGGAGCCAGTAAAATCATAGTCCTGAGGTTACCTGCCAACACAAACCAGGGGGGTGATGGAAGGAAGTAAGGGGGGTTGAGGTGCTAGGATTTCACAGTTCTCTCTCCCCACAGGCGCCAGGAATCGGCAGCACCAACAATCTGCCTGGGAAGATAAAGGAGGGGTGTTAAAGTTACAACCTGGGCTTGTAAGCTGGAGCTGGCAGGGTTCACATTATAGACTAAGAAGACAAGAACGAAGAATCCACACACGAAGCTTCAAGTACCAGGTTGAACAGGAATATAGCTGCTGGCAGGGAAGTGGCATATACGAGGCCTGTTCTTGGCTTACACATCAATCAGGCACGAAGGAGAAACCATAGGGAACCTATGTCACGCTTAACTCAAGCTTTTGTTTAAAGACAGGAAAATGTAGAAATCTGTTTGTGCCCGCAGGAGTAACAGAGGCCTTTTCATTTAATAGCATCAAGTTATTTCAAGTGTAAAAACAAGAACGGCATGAAATAAATATACTATACATTAATGATTGCTTCAGTGGAATGGGAAAAATTCTGCCCATAGACATGAGAACTGTGGGATACTGATAATGTAACCTATGGGGAAAACCGATTGAAGGGATTGAAAAGGTTGAATTTATACTTATACAATCCAGAGGGATTTGATCTGAATGAGATTTTAATAGATTTTTATAAGGGGACAGGAAGTCTAGTTGCACAGTCTTCCTTCATAACGATACGACTCTTCATCATGTGACCGGCCCCGCTGTACTCTATGTACAAGCAGAAGTACCCCGATTACATAGAGTACAGCGGGGCCGGTCAAATTATGAAGAGTCGTATCGTCATTACAAAGAAGACTGTAACTAGACTTTTGGTGCCCCGCCAGCGCAATGAAAATCGATTAAAATCTCATAATCAGCGAGACTGGGGACCAGAATGTATATTACTGAGTGTAATCGCATACTGCAGTGAGTACACTGCTAATACTTTTCGGTCCCCACATAACCCCTTTAGCAGCGAGAGGTCCACATTCAAGTACAGTATCGGTCCCTGACACCAGAAAGTTACCCAAGTAGCAAAAAGGAAATTGTATTGCATATTACAAAAGGTATATTAATTTGTTATCTAAGATTATTTGTATTCTTAATACTATGTGCACATTAGCATTATGGCTTCCACTCTTAAAGGGACTCGGTCACCAGTTTATCAATTCCCTATCTCCTAACTAATCTAATAGGCACTTTGCTGCTGATAACCAAAGTGTGATTAGTTTTAAAAAACATTTATTATTTGTAAAGTTATGAGCATTTTTCTAAATATGGTAATGTGGCTCTAATAGCCAAATAGGAGGGGACTCTTTCTTTTCACTCTGGACAGCATCATACAGAAAACATTACACTGTCCAATCATCATGCAGCTTCACTTCCCTGCCCAGCAACACCGTGTGATCGTATAGTACACGGCTTCCATTCCTAACTGTTTATGCAACTGGCGATATCTCCGGTTGTGTCACAGCTAGAACTGTGATCCTGGTGTCGTATGAAAGATTAGAATCTCTTCTTTCATATGCCACCAGAACTGTTGTAGGTGGTCCACAGCCGGAGATATGGGTGTTTGAAGTAATCACCCCTTCCCTCCAGCCTCAGTCTCTCACACAGTGTGAAGCAGCTTCATGCTGATAGGACAGCATCAAAGGCCTCCGGCTTTTCTTCAACACGCCGGAGGTAAACTGAAGCGGACGCCGGACATATGTGAACCGCCCCTAAGAGGTTGCAAAGGAGTACATAGGTAAATACCTGGTGGCTTAAGGTATTTAAGGGGTGAATGCTAAAATCCATGTTTGTCTAGGGTAGTGAAGTGGTTAAAGAAAACATCTCTGGAAGTCTAGGATGGTGAAGTAGTTAATACCAAAAATGCCTGGTGGTTTATGGTGCCTCTGTTCCCCAGTTACCTGATTTTCACAAAAAAACTGAAGGTCTGTTAAAAAATAGGAGATAAAATTTGAATCCCAGGTGACTAGGAGTAAAATGAACTCTCCTGGGAAAAGTGTCTGAGTTGACACCTGTGTACAATAAGCAGAAGCCTCTTAATAAAAATTTTGTATGTTTCAGATGGGTCGTGCGCCATCCATTTCCTCCCATTGGCCATAAAATAATAATTAAAAAAAAAAACACTCACCTCATTGCTCCTCTTCTCCCTTATCACTCCAGCGTCGCTAGTACATAGTCCTAACGCCGTGCAGCGTCAAGGCCTTATATGCCACGCAGCACTTCAACGTCATCAGTGCTGCGTCGCATACCACGTCCTGATGCTGCCCGGCGTCAGGACCTTGTATGAGTAGCGCTGGAGTGATGAGGGAGCCGGAGGGGAAAAGAGGAGCGGAGATAAATATAATTTTGTTTTTTACATTTATTTAATTTTTTTATGTTCAATGAGGGGGTGGGGGTGGTCTAATTTGGGGGACAAGGTAGGGGCACAGCACGGGCCTCTACCTTGCTACTCTCCATAGGAGCTGGCGTAGATTTCCACTATAATTTATGTCAGTTCTCTGGCACAAATTAGAATAAATTTGCCAGGCCTCTGTGGCCATGCCCACTTTCCCCGTGGTTACGCTCCATTTCCACAAAAGTGGCGAGGGTGGCGGTAAAAGATTATAAGTCGCAATTTCCATAGCAAATTCCGACTTTTAGGCCCTTTTACAACTTTTCTATGACAGAAAACTGGTGTAGAAATGTTGATAAATCACCCCCGTTGTTTGATGCACCTACCCCAGAAGGAGAGGTATGCTGACATGCATACATGCATTTGTAGATCGGTAGCCCAATTATCTGCCTGCCATGCCCCACCACTGCTGGGTGGTGAATCTGCTCTCTTCAACCATGGAAAATCTTATTAATAAAAATATAATATTTATTCCTGCTGCTTGTGACAGCCACCTACCTTTCTCCCTTCGCTACATTCCGGAGTCACACTGCCAAATTAAAGAGGGCCTGTCCCCTCTCCTGTAATGTCTGTATTACTAAATAATTGTGTTCCCTCATAAAATAACAGTTCTAAAGAATCTTTATGAAGAACTTTACATTGTAGCATTCCTCTGTTGGTCCTCCTAGAAAAGTATGTATAAATTGACAACTGGGTGTTACCAGTTGGGGGGGGGGGATCATACACAGACTGATAAAGTCCAATCAGTGCTGATAGAGTGAGACTGTGTAAGGACACACCCCTTTGACAAGGAGAATGGTAACACCCAGTTGTCAATTTATTAATAAATTTGTAGAGGAAATAACAGAAATGGCACAATGCAGAGTTCTAACAAAAATATGTTCCAGACAGTGGCGTAACTACCGCCGTAGCAGCAGTAGCGGCTGCTACGGGGCCCGCGGCATGAGGGGGCCCGTGTCGCCCGCCGGCACGGGTCCCCACCATGGCCGGAGGCTCCGCTAGCAGCCGCTATGGCTGCTACAGCGGGACGCCACTGAACACTACGGCAGAGCAGGGAGGTATCTCCCCGCTCTGCCATTAACTGGTTCCCGACCGCTGGCTGTGTTTTTACGGCCAGCGGTCAGGGTCCTTAAAACCCGAGCCATAGACTTTCTACGGCTCGGGCTTTAACTTGCTGCCCGCGCGATCGGGCAGCTGAATGTCGGGTCTCCGGCTGTCAGTGACTGCCGGGGACCCTGAGGAGAGGATAGAAGAAGCTTTCACTGCTTCTGTCTTCTCCGATGTCTTCTTACACAGTGTTCAATGAACGCTGTGTATAGGAATAGAGACAGCAGCAGCGGCGCTGTCTCTATTCCTCCCGGTGATCATGTGACTGGTCACATGATCGCCGGGTGCCGTTACTTACAGACTGCTGCTGGGTCTTACTAGACCCTGCACAGCCCTATTAGTGACAATCGTCACTATGAGAGGGCTGATTTCACCTGTAACTGGGGCTGCTGTGCAGCTCCAGTTACAGTGGAAAAACATGGTGTAAAAGAAAGGAAAAAAATATATAAAGTTCCCCAAAGGTCTTCTTTGACCTTTGGGGGACAGACCAAAGTAATAAAAAAATAATAAAGTAAAGTACAAAAAAAATGTAAATAATAAATACACATAAAATACCCACCCCAAAAAAACAGTTCCCTCCCGCCAATCATTGTTGTAACGCTAGCGCTGACCCAATTACCCTAATATAGACGTGTAATATATAAAAATTTACGGTAGACAATGACGATCACAAATAAAAGGTCTATTTTAGGGTAAAACTATGTTATTACCGAAAAAAAATAGCTGAAATGTAAAAAAGCTTATTTTTTTACTATTTTCAAACTTTATGAATAAAACTTCTAAAATAGCAAAAAAGGTGTGTATAAAAACGATAAAAAAAGAAACCCGCATTGTCTATGGAAAAAACGTCGCAAAAATCACGTCGTTAGCCCAACAAATAAAAAAGTTATAGCCATTTAACTAACACGTGCTAAAAATGGCTAAACGGTGTCTGGTCCTGAAGGCGCAAAATAGAGCAAAAGACATGTATCCCCCCCCCCTCTCCACAGGACATGTATCCCCTCTCCACAGGACATGTATCCCCCTCTCCACAGGACATGTATCCCCTCTCCACAGGATCTCCACAGGATAGGGGATACATGTGTGATCGCTGGCATTGATAGGGAGAACGGGGGACTGAAAGTCCCCTGAAGTTCTCCATCACAAACCTCGGACTTCCGGGGTCTGTGTCGGCAGTTCCGTAGAAATGAATGGAGTGCCGGTCGCGCTTGTGCGCATGTGTGACCAGCGCTCCTTTCATTGTTATTGAGCTGCGCAGACGCCGGAAGTCAGAGGTTTGTCATGGAGAAGTTCAGGGGACTTTCAGTCCCCCGTTCTCCCTATCGCTGCCAGCGATCACTCATGTATCCCCTATCCTGTGGAGAGGGGATACATGTCTTTTGTAGGACACACTGTATGTCGCCTTTTTTTGGGAGGGGGGACGCTGTATGGCGTTCCCTACAGGGGGGGTGGCTGTATGGCGTTCCCTACAGGGGGGGAGCTGTATGGCGTTCCCTACAGGGGGGGAGCTGTATGGCGTTCCCTACAGGGGGGGGCTGTATGGCGTTCTCTACAGGGGGGGCTGTATGGCGTTCTCTACAGTGGGATGTATGGCGCTATCTACAGAGGGGGGGCTGTATGGCGTTATCTACAGGGGGGTGCTGTAAAAAGGGCACTATCTACAAGCGGGGGGTGGGGGTTGTGTGACACCCAGGGGAGGGGGGGCCCCAGTCAAAAGTTTGCTATGGGGCCCAGTCTTTCCTAGTTACGCCCCTGGTTCCAGAATTTATATTTTACGGGGACGACAATTATTTACTTTAATAGACATGTCCGGAGAGGTAACAGGTAGGGCTGGGCAATAATGACCTAAATCAAAATCACGATTAATTGAACATGTAACCTCGATTACGATTATTGAATGATTATTTAGGTCACACCCCTTTTTGCATGCTTCACCATTGAATTTATATTTATCCCGAGCCTGCTGTATACTACTGTATATAGTATACCCCCTAACACTGCACCCACACAGTATATTGCCCCCATAGTGCTCCCCACAGTATAAGGCCCCATAGCTGCCCCCACAAATTATAATGACCCTGTAGCTGCCCCCACAAATTATAATGACCCTGTAGCTGCCCCCACAGATTATAATGCTCCAATAGCTTCCAGCATGCAGTATAATGCCCCATAGCTGCCACCATACAGTATAATGCCCCCATAGCTGCACCCCACACAGTATAAAGTCCCCCATAGCTGCACCCCACACAGTATAAAGTCCCCCATAGCTGCCCCCGCGCTGTATAATGCCTCCACAGCTGCCCCCAATAGTGCCTGATAAATATAATAATATACATACTCACCTAAGCCCGTTCCAATGACGAGTGGCGGAGATCCCTCTGCTCCTCTGGTCTGTGCAGCACGGCACAGACAGGCGCAATGACGTCACTGCCTCGCGTGCAGCGTTACATAGTGAATGGCAGAGCAGAGACCTTACGATCCTCTGCTCTACCATTGGTTTCAACTGTAACTGCGACCTGAAGATGCAGATACATTTTAAACAGGGAGAAAATAATTGATAAAACCGAAACTCGCATGATAACGTAGTATAATTGCGCTGAAATTCTATTAATTGCCCAGCCCTCTGTAACAGGCCCTCTTTAAAATGTTGACCATTCTTCAAAATGTCCCCTTTCCTTCATGTGCTGTATTGTGTTCAGTTCTGTTTTAAAGTATCATCAAACATTTAAGGCTATGTTCACATCTGGGTCAGGGCTCCGTTCCGCCTGAGAGAAAGGAGCCCTGACTGACACAAACTGATTTCAATGGTGACGGATCCGGTGCCAATGGTTTCAGTTTGTTTCTGTTGTGCAAGGGTTCCGTCGTTTTGACGGGATGAATACCATAGTCGACATTTTAACTTTAATTTTATATGGAAGATTTGTGCTAAGTATAACTAAATAAGCCGTGAAACATCAAGTAAAGGGTTGAAAAAGATGGCAAACCAAGCAAATTGCATTAAGATTTAAAACAGAACTTGTCAACGTTTAATGCATTGCAACTTATAGATTTACTAGTTTTCCTTCAAAGGTTAGCGTTCCCCCAAAGATCAAAGTGGATATACCGGAATAAATTATAGAAATCTCTTCTGTGCAACTGAAATCTTGTATCAAAATCAGACACCTCCAAAGAATATTAAAATCTTTTACAGCTGCTTTGCCCAATGCTATGAGAGATTCATGTCCTGACAGAGCTTTAAAATTTAATTAAAGCAGAATATATTAATGTTTAGTGACATGAACAGCAAGTTTATTTGACTTGAGAATATTAATTACTAATGTAAAAAAAAAAAAAAAATAATTCTCTTGCAGACCAAATTGGTTGTGGATTTTTCTTTCAAGAACGTTGCCATTTTACAATATATTAACTGTTAAAATATTTTATTGTAAAATGCAATCCATTAAGAATCTAGTCTTTACATCCTGAAAAAGCCACAGGGGGTCCCCCCCCCCCCCAAAAGAAACTGTCTGGACTTTTATGTCCACCCTGTGTTTGCGTGGGTTTCTTCTGGACCCAAACCCTAAAAACATACCGATAGGTTAATTGGCTTCCTATGAAATTGGCCCTAGTGTGTGTCTGAGACGAGGTAAATTAGATTGTAAATGATGACAATCCATGTACAGCACTGGGGAATATGTTCGGCGCTATACAGGCAATGAGAAATAAACCAATTATTAGGCTATGTTCACTTCTGTCTCATGGCTTCCATTCATAATGGTAGTCACAACGCAGTGTCAGATATGGCGTATGACGTATCACATGTGCCCAATGGACTCTAGCATACAGCTTTAATCTTACTTTCAAACGTGACAAAACTGCAGTGTGAACAGATCCTTATTTGTATGAAAGATTCATAACCCCTTGAGGACTGAACAAGTTTGGCCTTGAGGACATTAACTTTTTTTTTTTTTGCCTCTTTGCATTCCGATGGTCATAACTTTGTAATTTTTTGTTTGACGCAGCTGTATGAACTATTGTTTTTTGCAGGATGAATAGTTTTTTTTATTTCCCTGCCATTTTTTTGTACATATGCATTAAAGTTTAATTTATAAGCGCACGTTGGAGTTTTTTTTTAGCTGTATACCTGAAATGTTAGTTTATATTAATCATTCATAATAATTGTAAGACTATATTCACACTGCTATTTTTATTTAACTTATTTCAAAATAAAGTTAAAACCTTTTACAGATCACATCAATTATGTGATGCAATCTGAATGGCATTTTTTTTGTTTATTTTTTTAAAACAGGATTCACCGTCTCCAAAAAAGAAGCATGATGAATTGGGTACATGCCTATGCTGTGCTTGAGCCACGAAAATCGCAATAAGACCAAAAAGAAAAATAGAAACTGTTTATTTTATGCACTAGTTGTCCAGATAAGACTTCATTCACATCTGCGTCGGAGTTCCATCAGACCTTTCCGTCAGGGGAACCCACAAATGGAAACCGTAACTTTCCGTTAGAATCACCATTGATTTCAATGGTAATGCTTAAGTGGCTAATGGTTTCCGTTTGTCTCCGTTCTGTAAGGCTGCAATTTTTTTTACGGAATTAATAGCACAGTCGACTATGCTATTGATTCCGTCAAAGAAATGGAAAACATTAGCAATGGAAGCGTTACCATTGAAATCAATGGTAATGCTAACAAGAAGCTACGGTTTCCATTAGTGGGTTCCCCTGACGGAAAGGTCTGACGGAACCCCGACGCTGATGTGAACGAAGCTTAAGCTGTAAAACGTAAGGATTTTGAACTGTGAAGATTAGTTCTGTGTAATGATCATTAAAAACATTGAAACCGGTCAGAAGATGTCATCAGTAGGGATCTGTGCCCTGTCATCTTGATCGCCATGCCCCTTCATCTTCAGTCTGTAATCAGACCTTTGCCAAATACATATTGATCCAAACAATTTGTATGGAATTACTATCGTAAGCCTTTAGAAATGTGCCTCCATTGTTTTATAGCAGAGATGTCGACCACCCTGCCTAGACTATCGGGAACAGTCACTTCTTTTCTCCAGAATCTTGATCCCATAAGGCCGATAGCGCTCCCTAGTGGCGGAAGTAGAAAATTACACTTGACATCTGCAAAAAGAAATTTCTATGTCAACAACATGCTTTGTGCTGCGTCGGGGGTTCCATTCATGGGCTCCGTCAGGGGAACCCATGAATGGAAACCAAAGGTAATGTAAACAGAAAGCTATTGTTTCCCGTAACGGAAAGGTCTGAACCCATGAACTGAACCCCCCCCCCCCACGTAGATGTGAATGAAGCCTAAATGGAGTGAAGTGGTAAAAAAGTCAACGTGGGTAAAATTTTCAGATTTTAATTTTTCCTCCCCACCTTCCAATAGCAATAACTTTTTCATTTTTCCGTCGATAGTCCTATGAGGGCTTGATTTTTGCGGGACGAGTTGTAGTTTTTCGTATCTCCATTTATTCTGCCATATAATGTACTAGGAAACTGGGAAAAAATTATTTGTGGGGTAGAAAATGAAAAAAATAGCGATTCCTCCATTGTTTTTTGCGCTTTGTTTTTACGGAATTCACAGTGGAATTAAAACAACGTGTTAACTTTATTCTGTGGGTCAATACGATTACGGCGATACCAAATATATATAATTTTTCTATGTTTTACTACTTTTACAAGGAAAAAAATAAGTGTAAAAAATAACATTTATTTTGTGTCGCCAAATTCTGAGAACCATAACTTTTTAATTTTTCCGTCGATTAAGTGGTATGAAGGCTTTTGGGGTACATGCAAGGTTTTGATCACTTTTTATTAAATTTTTTGTGGGAGTTGAGGTGACCAAAAAATAGCGATTCTGGTGTTTAATTCTTTTTTTTTTTTTACGGCATACACCGTGCGGGTTAAATAATGATATATTGTAAGGCTGGGTTCACACGACCTATTTTCAGACGTAAACGAGGCGTATTATGCCTCGTTTTACGTCAGAAAATAGGGCTACAATACGTCGGCAAACATCTGCCCATTCATTTGAATGGGTTTGCCGACGTACCGTGCAGACGACCTGTCATTTACGCGTCGTCGTTTGACAGCTGTCAAACGACGACGCGTAAAAATACAGCCTCGTCAAAAGAAGTGCAGGACACTTCTTTCAGACGTAATTTGAGCCGTTCTTCATTGAACTCAATGAAGAACAGCTCAAGATTTACGGCTGTCAGAGAAGCCTCACAAAATGCGAGGAGGAGCAATTACGACTGAAACGAGGCAGCTGTTTTCTCCTGAAAACAGTCTGTCTTTTCAGACGTAAAAGCCTTCTACCGTGTGCACATACCCTAATAGTTCCAACTTTAAAGAGGCTCTGTCACCACATTATAAGTGGCCTATCTCCTACATAAGGAGATGGGCGATATAATGTAGATGACAGCAGTACTTTTTATTTAGAAAAACGATCAATTTTTACTACGTTAGGAGCGATTTTAGCTTTATGCTAATTAGTTTCTTAATGCCCTAGTGGGCGTGTTTTTACTATTGACCAAGTGGGCGTTGTACAGAGGAGTGTTTGACGCTGACCAATCAGTGATTGAAGTGTTTAGACCGTGAATAGACATTCCTTCCAGCCAGGACGGGATGTCTATTCCCTGCACTTCTGTAACGTTTCTGTGGTACTTACAGCAGAGCAAGCGTAATCTCGCGAGATCTCACTGTAAATGACAGGTTACAGCGAGATTACGCTTTGCTCTGCTGTAAGTACCAAACAAACGTTAACGAAGTGCAGGGATTGTGAATAGACATCACGTCCTGGCCGGAAGGAATGTCTACTCACTGTCTAAACACTTCAGTAACGTTAATACGTCAGTATAAGACAGCACATCGTGAACAACGCAGTGTCACTATGCGCTGAGTAAATGAATGGGGAGAAGTGTATGATGCTGATTGGTCACTGATTGGTCAGCGTCATACACTCCTCTGTACAACGCCCACTAGGTCTAAAGTAAAAACACGCCCACTTGGGCATTAAGAAACAAATTAGCATAAAGCTAAAATTGCTCCTAACGTGGTAAAAATAGATAGTTTTTCTAAATAAAAAGCACTGCTGTCACCTACATTATAGCACACATCTCCTTATGTAGGAGGCTTAATGTGGGGACAGAGCCTCTTTAACGGATGCGGCGATACCAATTATGTTTATTTTTTTTACAATGCTTTAGGGGTAAAATGGGAGTTTTTTGAACTCCTAACATTTTAATTTTTTTGGACATAAAAAAAACCTTTGACTAATTTTTACTTTTTTTTTTATTAGTCCCCTGAGGGGACTTGAACCAGCGATTGTTGGATCGCTTGCACTATATACTGCAATACAAAAAAAATAATCAAAGGATTGGAGCAGCACTGTGAACAAATGCCTGACTAGGCTGGTGCAGGGCTTCAAAAATAAAGGAGTGACCTCTCCTTATGTGTTGGATATCCAAAAAAAGAGTACGTGAAGCAGCACTCAAATGAAGTGAATTTATTCATCCAACATGGAACCGGAACGTTTCACCTACTCTATTGAAAATGCCTTCATAGGAGGAGGTGAAACATTGTGGTTCCATGTTGGATGAATAAATTCACTTCATTTGAGTGCTGCTTCACGTTCTCTTTTTTGATACTGCAATACGAATGTATTGCAGTATATCGTCTTTGTGACAGGCTTCTATAAAAGCCCTGCCAGAGGCAGGGCTTAATAGGAGCACAAAGATAATAGACCTGGGGGCTTTCATTAGGCCCCCAGGCTACTATAGCAACCATCGCCACCCTGCAATTGCATTGCGGGGGGCATGATGAGCTGCTAGAGGGGGTCGCCCCCCTCTAACGATTTAAATAGCGACAGCGGCACTGCAGCCGACACCCATATTGTATGGAGTGAGCTCACTCTGTGAGCCCGCTCCATACTTCCCCTACCCGGCTATGACGTAGCTATACGTGAAATGACGGGAGGGGTTAATAAGACTGGCGTTTCAGATACCAGTCTTAAAGGGGTTGTCGGCTTTTAGAAAATGAATGTACATTTTTGTAGAATTAAAAGTTATACAATTTTCCAATATACGTTCTGTTTTAATTCCCCGCGGTTTTCACAATCTCTGCTTGTTGTTATTCAGTAGCAACATTCATTGTTTACTGCCATTGGAAACATTCTGTCCATGGTCATGTGATGGACACACAGGTGCTGGGATTGTTAGTAGACACAGCTCTAATTCACATACACATGACCACGGACAAAATTGTATCCACTGGAAGTAAACAATGAAAGTTCCTACTAAATAACAAGCAGAAATCTTAAAAACCGTGAAGAATTAATGGAGAAAGTATATTGGAAAATTGTATCATTTTTAATTGTACAAAAAAAAATAGTGCTGGCGTAATAAATTAGCCGGATAGCTTGCCGTCCATGGGCCAGTAAGTAAAATCTACGCCAGCTATGCACTTTTTTTTAAAAATAAAGTAATTCAAGTTATAGTAAATTTGGTGGTCTGCGGAAGTCCAAGCCCCCTTCTGCTAAGCAACACCCACTTTTTTGCAATCAACCCAATGCCACAAAAGTTTAAATTTTGGTGCGCATTGTGACTTTTGAGGCATTTGAGACTTTTCTACACCAGAAAGAATAACCCCCCCCATATGTGTACCTGGAAATAATTTGTGCATGCTGTGCGGAATGCAACTGATATTATTTATCGGCATAAGCATACAAGGGAGAGACAGTTATTAGAAAAGTAGTAACCCAATTAATTTTCTCCAGTCATTGAGTCATACAAGACTCCTAAGCAATTGCCACCATATTTCTAGATCTTAGAGGGCACAAAGCATTCTTATATCATTTTACCAAGTAAAAAAACAAAGTAATGGGTAGTGTGGTCCATTTCAGAAGCATTTATTGGGCTTAAAGAGGATCTGTCACTAGGTCATAAGTTGAAATGGTTAACGGACCTGATTAGCGCTGTCTCCCTGATTCCAAAGGTTTTTCTTTTCTTCTTCCTGCACCCCCCCCCCCCCCCCCTCATTCCAGAGATATGGTCCACTGTTGTGTTGGCTCTCTATATGCTAATTTGCTGTAGTTGGCCAACAGGGTGGAGCTAACTTCCCTGCCTCTGATGCAGACCAATCAGCACGAGGCAGCTTGAGGGAAGTTCACGCCCTTTTGGCTAACTACGGCAGATTAGCGTATAGGGGCCAACACAAGAGTGGGCCATACCTCTGGAATGGGGGGGTGCGTCCAGGAAAAAACAAATAGAAAAACAGCGTTAAAGTAAGGGAGACAGCATTTTTCAAGTCAGTAAACCAGTTCAACATATATGACCTAGTGACCGGTACTCTTAAAGCGCGGAGATAATAAATTAGCAACTAACTGTAAGATGGAGCACTGCTACTCCATGTCCTCATACTGCTCTGCCGTGTAAAGCTTGAAAAGGAGGTGTAGGTTGCAGTCCCCAACTGGAAGTGCAACTGGGTGCATTTGGCACTTACTACTTTAACTAAAGACGTGTAAAAGATGGCAGTAATTTCATGGCAAACGTTTCTAGTGACAGGTTGGCTTTAAGATCCTAGCATGTACCGGCAACTGCCAACATAGCTGGAGATCTGTTCCTCATTAACTACTATGGTAATGGTCAAACACTGGCATAATTAAAGGTAATTTCATGCAGTTCAAATATATATTAAAACATTTCTTTCCATTACCATAAATTCCAATTATTCATAAATTTACGATGATGAAAATCGTTCCTTTCCCATTTTATATACTTTATCAAAAAGACGCACATGATGATGTAATTCAACAGCAAGTCCCCTGGTAAGGAGGAAACACATAAATTTGATATCAAGTAGCCATTTTTCTTCATAGAGTAAAACAAATCCTTCCTGAACTCAAAACGGCAGAGAGAAAATCATAGCCCAGGATCTAGTCTTATATTAAATGGCACGATAGACCACCTCCTTCGTCACTATCTATAAAGAAACCCTTCTGATAAAATTGCATTTTAACCACACAAAACGAAGGCTCTTAAGCCCTTTATACAATTCTTTCAATAAATTTCACATCCTAGTGTTTGTACAAAGCATGTCCTGCAGTTCTGTATGAAGGGCCTCATGTTTCAAAGGGATAGTCTAATTTAGAAAATCCATTTTCATATACCCTATTCGTGAATTCAGAGGTAATCAAGAGACCCTTCTAACAAGTAGGGATCGTCCAAAGAAGTGAGTCCCTTTAACATTTAGTGCAGCCAAAAATTTGATTATTTTTCCAATACCAATCAGATGTCGTTTTCAAATCTGCAATGGAAAAACAATAAGCTGCGATTTGACTGGTTGGTGTGAGGGGCTGCTCTACTGCTTTTGCACTACAATTTAAACAATAGGGCTCGTTCACATCCATTCCGTCAGAGGAACTGATAAAGCCAAATGGAAACCATAGTTTCCATTTGCATTACTATTTCAGTCGACTACGCTATTGTTTCCGCAAAAAAAAACAACGGAAATGTTACGTAACGGAAACCATTTGCAATGGAAGCATTACCATTGAAATCAAAAGTAATGCAAACAGAACTTTGGTTTCCGTTCGGCTTTCCGTTCACCTGTTCCTCTGACTAAATGAATGAGCGGAAACCCCAAACGGAACCGGACGCTGATGTGAACAAGCCCATAGATCAAATATAAATATACAGTTCGGTTAAAAAGTATTTTGCCAATTTCTTCTATTTTTGCATATATGTCATACTTGAATGCTTAAAGGGATCCTGTCATCAACATCTTACCTGTTAAACTCGCCTGACCCCTCAATGGCCGCAGCTGTCCAGAGTTCATTCCTGTTCTCTTCTTTCCTGAAGTCCTCCTCTGTCAGTAAATATAGTCGTTTAAACTTTTCCCGCCTTTTATGGTAATTATTTTTCCCTCTGGGATGCAGCTTCTTAACCACGCCCACTGCCACCACCTGTCCGGCCCTGACTGGCTAAGGAGCTATCAATCAAAAAGAAGGAGGTGGAGTCCACTCTGAGATGCTGGAGGAATGAAAACCTGACTTTTCAGATGAAGATTTGACTCTTTTCTGCTCATTTGCATACGGCGTGGGACCACTGAAAAACGGAATACTAAAGCTACAGAGCTTACTTAGAACATATTTATAGCTTAGATGACAATGATTTTTCAGCCACTTTCACCAGGTATTGCTGGCTTTATAGCTAAAATGCTGGTGACAGGATCCCTTTAAGATCATTAAGCTACTTTTAATATTAGACAAGATAAAGGAAAAATGCTGGTCCTAAGTAAAAACAAAACAAAAAAAACACAAGTGCCCCCTTAGCCACTAAATCAACCAGTTAACCAAATTCAATTGACAATTTGTTCGAATTCACTAGCCACACCGAGATATGATTACTGCCAGGCATGTTGAATGTAAAAATATCACTTAAATGGAACCTGTCTGGCAACATGAAGCAGGCTAGAAAGTCTCAAAAATCAGATTTTTTTTGAGTACTCACCGTAAAATCCTTTTCTTGTCCAGTTCATTGGGGGGGTGGGGGGGGGCACAGACCGTGGGTATATGCTGTTGCCACTAGGAGGCTTGACACTAAGAAATAAAAAAAAGTGGCTCCACTTACAGGATTTATCCGGCCCACAGACATTGAGCCATTCAGTCTGTCCGCAAGCAGTAGATGAACACAACCAAATTGTACACATGAAGAGCGAGTGGATTGTCTCAATGAACCGTAATGTAATAATAGACAAAATTTGTTAGACATCTAAATAACTGAAGACAACCACTTATGTAAACCAAGAATAACTTGGTTCTTTGACCAAAGGCATACACGGAAACCTACAAACACAAGAGGTCAAATACTTGCACAGACGTGAGAAGTAATAGAAAATCTTTTTATTAGCAGACAGATACAAAAAAGTAAAAAAGAGGAGTCACACAATACAATGAAAAAAAGGCATCAACCTATGCAGGACATACTAAAGTGTAATCAAAGTATGAATATGGTAATACAGGCAAATGAACTGAAAATGCATCAAAGTATGCTGATTGTACCTGGCATGTAGCAAATGAGCAATGTGTATTGAAGTGCGAAGTGCAGTATAAGGTGCTACTGTATATACAAAACACCATTACAGTGTATGATAGTATGTGCAGGACATGCAGGTAGCAATCAAACCAGGTCACACAACAACGTTGCACGCAGCCCTAGAAAATATAAAACAAATGCCTGTGTTGATGGTAGTACGTATCAAAAGTCATGATCCCACATGGAGGAGACGCCAATGCCAGACGCGCGTTTCGGCAGATGCCTTGGTCCGGGGGTGGCCTCATCCTGGCGGGACCCACCCTTTTATATTCAATTGACAGGCGTGTGACCCAATCATAGGAACCCATTAGTGTCCTAACATAGAGAAAACAACCATGTTCTCCAATGCGACAGATACAAAAACATACACTATTACTCACCCGATAACATGCACCACGAAAGCAGAAGTGTATTACGCAACATGTCCATGCCCTAAAATCTATGTCGGTCTTACATCTAGGGAATTGAAGGTACGCGTAAGAGAACATATATCTGATATCAGACGAGCAGCACATGAGGTTGTTTTGGAAGTTCTGAAACCAATACCTCGACATTTTAAGGTGCATCATTCCTGTGATCCATCCCAATTGAAGGTGAGAGGAATTGACCACATTGTAACCGATATGAGGGGAGGGAGTAGCACTGTCACAGATATGGGGTATGTGGAGTCAATAGGCCTCGCCACCATAGGGAGTAGCATCCGGCCAAACAGTAGTCAATGATAGTCTTTAGGACAAGAGTACTTAGATACACTTGGAGCGGCAGTCACTTGGCACAGATGGTGAACACGACTCGGACACTAGACTTTGCACTGGAACAAAACAATTACTGGATACGGGAACACAGCATACAACTAAGGGACCATTTGCAAACGAACATGGGAAGACACAACGCTCAGGCAAGGAGGAAAAGGGCAGAGTCCTTTTTATAATCCAGGGTGCGTTGGAATTGGGTAGGGAGCATTTTACAGTTGCTGTAAACGAGCACGTGCCCACTCACTAGCAGAGGCTGTGAAGCAGTGCATGCTGGCGTCTCCGGGAAGGGAGGCGCCGGCTGGAGTCCATTGGTCTGCGGTCGCTGGAGGGTAAGTGATGCCAGCGGTCCATGACCATTACCGTTTACAAGAAGTTGTTACTGCCAATTATGGCACAACCTGTTATTAGGTTTAGGGGGCAATTACTTTTTTTAAATGGATGATATAGGTTTTGAATAAATCTATATCATCCATAGAAAACACAAGGAGAACAGCACTTATAGGCTTATAGCCTTATTTGTAATTCTTTGGGTGTAAGCCTTTGGACCCCGATCACAGGTTCCATATATACAAAAAACAAAGGAAGGCAGCACTCCACAGCAGATGGTTTTTAAGTGAAAAATTGCATTTTTTTCACCCATTGGCAGTGCAACGTTTCAGCCCCATTTCTCTATCATCCATAAATAGAATTATTATTTAGAAGCTACATTTTCTTTTACTTAGTCTTGTCTTTATGTCTATTAAAATTAGTTGGATGATCTGAAACATTTAAATATGACAAATTAGCAGAAATAAAAGAAATTAGGTGAGGGGCAAATACTTTTTCACAGAGCTGTATATCAGGGATAGTCAGCAATCATACACTTGAGATACACAACTAGATACACATTTCTCAGAAGTCCCATCCTGCACCTTTGCCACAGCTTCAAAGAAAGCTCAAGACAATACTGTGTTCTCAGCTTCTTCATGGTCCTGCACAGAGGACTCATCCGAAAAGGAACTTATATGCGAGCAGACAGCCAGCCGCTACGTCTATGTGACTCTCTCCCCCTGTGTCAAGCTCTGCAGTAGGAGATCAGCACTGGGAAAAATTGGTCAGGCAGAAGCAATAACTGATCGCTTCAGTCAGGACAGTGCAGGGAACTCAGAGGCTTGAGACCTTGGCTTCAGCAGCAACACAAATGAGGCAAGACAGCTACACTGTGACCACAGCAGATATAGTATTATGCCATCATAATCATATTGATATGCATGTTAGGATCCCCGTAAAGCTGTTAGTAGTGTGCAACAGTACTGGAGTCTAAGGGTATGTGCACACACAAAATAAAAAACAGCTGAAAATATGGAGCTGTTTTCAAGGGAAAACAGTTCCTGATTTTCAGCCGTTTTTTAATCATACTCGCGTTTTCACGGCCGTTTTTGGTGCCGTTTTTCTATAGGTGCACCCCCTGAGGAAGCACACAACGCGAAACGCCCGTTGGGGTCCTATACATGTTATCCAGGCTTCCATGACTTTTGAAATGGGTAAGGTGTTTTTGATTCTTTCACTAACTTGGCTTCCAGTGTATTTCTTCCCAGGACCAGTGTGTCCATAACTTGATGTTTTTTTTTTTTACATGTGGGGACAGCCATCTGCTGAGCAATATACCACCCATTCCATAGATCCTTATTTTAAGGACTACAATTTGTACTGTATTTTCATCAATACATGGAAAGTCTGATCTCATGTTATAATTTGTAACATTAGAGAGTCTTCTTATTCATGTACTTTTAAATGTTTGTCCCATTTTTGTGACACACACACACACACCTTTATACTCCGTTTTCTATAGAGTCTATGGAAAAACTGCTCCAAAAACTGCTGGTGACATGCACTTCTTTTTGATGGCCATTTTTTTACGTGGCCGTTTTGAAAAACGGCCGTGTAAAAACCGCCCCGTCGGAACAGAACGCTGTTTTCCCATTGAAATCAATGGGCAGATGTTTGGAGGCGTTCTGCTTCCGATTTTTCAGCCGTTTTTCGGGACATTTACAGCTTGAAAACCGGCTGAAAACACTCCGTGTGAACATACCCTTACAATAAAGTATTTGTGAAGCTAAATCATATGTAGATTTATGTAATGCGATAATAAAAGTAGAATAATTTTTTTTTCTAAAATACAGAACTAGATACTAATATATCTAAATGAGGATGAAAAAACATGGAGCGCAATGGATACCATTAGTTAACCCTCTAAATCAGGGGTCTCAAGCAAGCGGCTCGCATGCGGCCCCTGGGGCTGTCATCTGCAGCCCGCGGGACACAGAGCCGCTAGTATCGGCTCTGCTCCGAGACTCTGGAATTCCCTGACATCGCTGTCCACATATGAACAGCGATGTCTGGGGCTTCCCCAGAGCCGGAGTCCCGAGCAGAGCGCTGGTGTCGGCTCTGCGGAATTCCCTGACATCGCTGCCCATATATGGACAGTGTGTCAGGGTCTTGCCCAGAGCGGAGCAGAGCGCTGGTGTCGGCTCTGCTCCGGGACTCTGTGGAATTCCCTGACATCGCTGCCCATATATGGACAGTGTGTCAGGGTCTTCCCCAGAGCGGAGTCCCGGGCAGAGCGCTATTATCGGCTCTGCTCCGGGACTCTGGGGAAGCCTCTGACATCGCTGTCCATACATCGACAATGATGTCAGGGGCTTCCCCAGAGGAGTCCCAGTGATGTCAGCAGCACAGCTGGAGTCCCAGGAAGAGCCTACTAGCGCTCTGCCTGGGACTCCAGCTCTGGGCAAGCCCCTGACGGCACTGGGGCCGCATCCACAGAGGGCACTGCGGCAGCATCCACAGAGGGCACTGCGGCAGCATCCACAGAGGGCACTGCGGCACTATCTAAAAAGGGGCTGCCCAATCTTGACATGTGTGCTAACTGAGCCACCGGACTGCATTTAGCGACACTTAAACTGGAGAGCTGGATTGTTGAAATAAGCACGTGGAGAAATATTTCAAATTTTAAACCTAGCGGTATTATTATTCTAGTAATATAGTGTTATAGTCGTTCAAATAACTAATTGATTAACAATAATTTTGTATTGTATCAAATTTGAAAGTAATGCGGCCCGTCAACTTCCCATTTTTTCTATATGCGGCCCACTTACCCGGCCGAGTTTGAGACCCCTGCTCTAAATAAATGTCTTGAAATATCCCAAGGCAGGAGCTGTAGGGATTTTGAGCCCTCACATAACCAGCCTCCACTTTTCTCTTGAACAGCTTCTTGCAAAGAAACAAAAAAAGACTAAAACTACAAACTTCTAGACCAGACAAGGATTACAATAATACTCAAGTTTTAAACAAGAACATTATGCTTTATTATTTTCATAAAGCATACACATTATATACATTTTCTCTGGATTATTCCACAAATATTTTGTAACACTTTTGCACAATCACAGAACACTGTTAAGGCTTCGTTCACATCTGCGTCAGGGCTCCATTCCGTCGGAACTGAGCCCTGACTGACACAAACGGAAACTATAGGTTTCCGTTTCCATCACCATTGAATTCAATGGTGACGGATCCCGTGCCAATGGTTTCCATTTGTCTCCGTTGTGCAAGGGTTCCGTCGTTTTGACGGAATCAGTAGCGTAGTCGACTACACTATTGATTCCGTCAAAACGACGGAACCCTTGCACAACAGAGACAAACGGAAACCATTGGCACCGGATCAGTCACCAGTGAAATCATAACATATGTCAGTTAGGGTCCCGTTCCGACGGACAGCTCCGACGGAACGGGACCCTGGCGGAGATGTGAACGAAGCCTCAGATGGAAATGAGAGGAGCAGATTTGGTGGTTATTATAAGAGGATGACAAAACCTAACATCTCCATTAATGCTGCACGGCTGTGGATGACTTAGAAGCAAACATACGAACGCAAATCTCCCTCTGAACATCCATGTACTCTTTGTAACAACTGCAAGAAAGGAACATCAGCCATTAGATATCAGAATTGATCACTGCATCACCCCCCCCTCCCCCATACTAATATGTAAAAAGCAGTGTTCCTAGATGGAATCTCCAAGCACCACACATTGGTGTATTTTAGGTCAAGCGCTGCTCATGGTCTCCTTCTACATATAAGCGGCTAAAACGTGTGGCAATAACGGCACCCAGAGCAGTTACCAACTTCCATGTGTGAATGTGGCTCCCTTACACAATGCATCAGATTTCCAAAGTCAAACACACGTTCAATTTGCGGCGCTCCCCTTTTCAACCACTTGTATACTATAAACTCACCATCCATTGATTGGAACAATCCAAATCATTAAAAAAAATTAAGAAACAGCTTATAAGCATTTTGTATACAAAGAAGCTGTATCACTCTCTCAGCCGATTCAGTCAGTATCCAGCTAATATCAATCACAAAAGAGACACGCAGGACCCGATCTCAGCCGAGTCGTCAGTTCAACTGAACTGACTAAATAGTCTGCGAGAGAACGATATAGCTTCTGTGTAAGCAGGGTACAAAGAAGCTGCATCGTAAAAAGTAAAAACATTTTTAAGAAAAAGTTAATTAGAAAAATAGTAAAAAAAAACAAAAAAACACATGGATTTCATTTAAAAAAAAATAAAAAAAATAAAATAAAAAATATAAATATATATATATATATATATATATATATATATATAAAATCAAAAGGTGTACATAGCCTTTAAAACAAGTTCCTCAATGGTAATTTCTGTGGTGAATTGCGATCCATGGTAATCATTAAAAGTCTTTTACATGTAATCTGGAGGGCCTGTTATTTTTTTTTTCAGATGTGATGGCCGCTTTTGTCTGCAGGGTCCCTGCACAGCAGTACAGGCTGCAGGCTGGGGAGCGCAACAAAGCCTGTGGAGTGGAAATGGACGTTTGACATGTCGGTCTGGTGCTGAGGGGTCTTGGGAGCCACGACAACTAAAAGGAACCTGATGGTCCTGAGTATTTGAGGTGAGATTTCCAGATAAAACGAGAGAGATTGTTTTTGGTTTGGTTTGATTTTCCTACTTTCATTTAAAACGTTGCCTGCCTGTGGGGTGAATAAACGCACCTCTCATTTTCAATCACAACTTTGGAGTGCTGCCTCATTCTTTTTGCCGGCTGTTTATCTGCGGGCTCGAAGCCTGAGCCTAGGAGGAGTTGCACCCACTACTGGAGCAGTGCGGCTTTTTCTTTTTTCCTACTTTCATTTAGGTATGCATAGGGAAGGATTATGATCAAGTTTCAGAGAAATATT
Organism: Rhinoderma darwinii; assembly: GCF_050947455.1. Lineage (NCBI taxonomy): Eukaryota > Metazoa > Chordata > Amphibia > Anura > Rhinodermatidae > Rhinoderma > Rhinoderma darwinii. Next base: position 406,115,438 of record NC_134688.1, read on the forward strand.
ACCCATAACTCCCATTTTTTTTTTCTTACTCAATGCGGGTAACTTTTAGTAAATGATGTATATTGGAAATGCTCTGCCTATTTCAAAATTCCTCATGCAAACTATTTAATCTGCTGATAATATCGGAATTGATTTACGCGTACCTTTCCTATCTGACATTTTTTATTTTGTTGTTCGTGTTATATATGAGAATCCAATAGAAACATTTAAACATAACCTATCCTAGTCACCCTTGTGATACTAACAGCTGCTGTTCAAAGTCAATCTTAAAAGGGGTTTTCCAGCCAATAAAAATGGATGTCCTCTCCTCAGGATAGGCCATCAATACCTGATGTGTCGAGGTCCGACTCCCGGAACCCCTGCCGATCAACTATTTTGAAGGGTCCGCAGCGCTCATACAAGCGCTGCTTCCCCTTCATTTCTTCTTGCTCACTGTGAATCTTCAACACGCGTTTAGTGGCGATTCACAGGTATTGCAGCCTCCTTCTCCCTTTCACTTCAATGGGAGAAAAGGCTGCAATACCTGTGAATCGCTGCTAAGATTTACAGTGAGCAAGAAGAAATGAGCGCTGCAGCCCCTTCAAAACAGCTTATCGGCGAGGGGTCCCGGGAGTCAGACCCTTACCCATCAGCTATTGATGGCCTATCCGGAGGATAGGCCATCAATTTTTACTGGCTGTAAAACCCCTTTAAACTTATCCAAGTCTTGACTTCAAAGCCATGTTAAGTCTGAATAAAATTCAATCTTTGATACAAATTCTGTATCTTATAAAATGAATAGTAATACCTTGACAACCTCTTCAGTTCACTGTTAATTTCCAGATTAAATGGTTCCAATTTCTGAGCCTTCAGCAGAAAGGTACGTGACTTCTCATACTCTCTCAACTCAAGACAAGCCTGAGATGGGGAGAAAAATCTGATAAGTTACCTGCACTGAATTATCAGGTAATAGAAATATGCACAAAAAGTTCAGAGCTCAGTTGTGTAACTGCAATAGGAAAGCTCTTCTCCCATCTTAGACACACATTTAGTCTTTGCCCTAAGTTCAGTGTATGCACCGGAAAAGCTCCCAGCACATACGCCAAACATATCCATAGGGTCGCATGAACCCGGCTAGTGCAAAAACAGTGTTCTTTTGGCATACGCCAGGCCAGTATGCATCAGGAATACCTTTTTTTGTTTTTTGCTACATAGAAACAGTCTACTGCGCTTTCCACTACAGAGGAATACCGCAGTATACTTTTTTTTATAATGGGAATCAATGGGCGATACAATGCTTTCACAGTGGCAGCCCACTTTTGGAGGTATACGCCGTGGAATACTCCTGACGTGTACTTCCGACAGGAGGAAAAGATGAGGTGTGAACAGCGCCTTAAAGTGTCCAATATCTATCATAAAAATACATACATACACACGCACACACATTAGTACAGCTTCGCCAGACCTCTGGCTACCATGGCACTCTGAGATTTTGCTGCAGGGGGCAATTGGGGACAGAAGGAGTTTACACCGGTCCCGGACGTTTATCTCTGATCCCAGCCGTTGCAGGTGGATGTCAGCTGTCTAAAACAGCAGACACCTGCCAGGCATGGTGCGGGCTCAGAACTTGCCATATTGACAAAGCACACACACCGCCACGCATCTGCAGGCGGAGGTCGCTATAGGATTAAGACTATGTGAAGCACTTGAAAAAAAGGTTTAAACGCATCCATCTAATCTGAATAAAGCATCTTATTTTGGATAGTCCAACTTTTTGTACAACAGATCATATAAACAGGGTAATTAGAAGTACGTATAAAAACTATTAAAGCCATAATCTCTCTTCTGGTCGCTCGAATAAACCGGATGTAGAACACCATAGCTGACTGTGTGCTCAGGGAGGGAACCTTGAAAATGAATATACAGCAGGTTGTACAGCTGGGGTTAATGATATTTATGGATAACCTATTGAAAGATATTAAAATTACCATCTAGCTATATTGGAGCCAGTACACTACCATTTTCCCCCACAAAAACATACCTGCCCACAGCGAAATAAAGCCTTTACATTTTTATTGTCTATTGCTAAAGCTTTTTCTCCCCATTTCAGAGTAGTCGAAGGCCGTTCCAGCTTCAGATATGTGAGTGATAAATTCAAGATCACAAGCAGACGAGCGGCATCAAGCAGCGCAGTCTCCTCCTCTGAAGTGGCTTTACAAGACAGACAGGAGAAGGCCTGTTTAAAAAAAAAAAAAAGGAACATTAAATAATATTATGCCACTGCAGATAATGTCTGTCCAAGAAAGTGAAGTTTACAGTGTGCAAGTGAAATCTCTGAGATGACCACCCAAAATTGCTTTAAACGGTCATGTAGAGTGGTCCTTTGAAATAAGATGGCCAATATGCAAAGTATATAAAGGGCTTGCCCAGTCCCTAAAAACTGATGGCCTATCCTCAAAATAGGCCATCAACATTTGATCGGTCGGGGTCTGACTGCCAGGACCGGCACCGAGCAGCTGTTTTGAAGGGGCTGCAGCGCATTCACTTCAATGGGAGAAGGTTGTAATACTGTGAACCGCGCGCTACTGCTGTGTCGGCGATTCAGTGTGAGCAGTAACCGTAATGAAGGGGAAGAAGCTCTGCATCGGCCTCTTCAAAACAGCTGATCGGCGGGGGACTCTGCAGTCGGACCCGAACAATCCGATATTGATGGCCTATCCTGAGGATAGGCCATTAGTATTTAGGGACTGGACATCTACCTATAACATTCCCTAATAGGACTATACTAATACTTTCACAGGCCCCCCCTTTTACATTAGTCATCAGAACCTGACCCCTTCATTCAGCAGTATCCCCCACACTCCTTGCACCCCAATACACTTCATGTCTGTCATACACACACTGGCTGGTGACCGGCTAATGCAGCTTTATGTGTACTACCCCATATGTATAAAAGATGGCTGGACCATTGTACTTAACCCCTTCCCGCTCCTTGACGTACTATTACGTCATGGCAGCTGTATCGTTCGCGCTCCATGCCGTAATAGTACGTCTCGGGAGTAACGGCCGTTTCGGCCGTCCTCCCGACACATACAGGAGCTGTGACGCTGCTGTCTTGTTCAGCAGCTGTCACAGCTCCTACAGCGGGGACCGATCGCTGTGTCCCCGCTGATTAACCCCTTAAAAGCCGCGTTCTATAGAGATCGCGGCTTTTTAGGGGTTAAGCTGCCATCGCCGGCCTGCTACGCGATAGCGGCCGGCGATGGTGACTATGGCAACCGGACACCAAACAATGGCGTCCGGCTATGCCATAGACGGAAGCCTAGTGGGTCCTGACAACGTCAGGACCCACTATGCTTGCTGTCAGTGAGTAGCTGACAGTTCTAATACACTGCACTACGCATGTAGTGCAGTGTATTAGAATAGCGATCAGGGCCTCCTGCCCTCATGTCCCCTAGTGGGACAAAGTAATAAAGTAAAAAAAAAGTTAAAAAAAGATGTGTAAAAATAATAAAATAAAAGTTTTAAAAGTAATAAAAGTAAAAGTCCCACTTTTTCCCTTATCAGTCATTTATTATTAATAAAAATATATAAACAAACAAATAAACTATACATAATTGGTATCGCCGCGTCCGTAACGGCCTGAACTACAAAATTATTTTGTTATTTATCCCGCACGGTGAACGCCGTAAAAAAAAATATTAATAAACCGTACCACAATCACAATTGTTTGGTCACTTCACCTCCCAAAAAATGGAATAAAAAGAGATCAAAAAGTCGCATGTACCTAAAAATGGTACTGATCGAAACTACAGTTCGTTACGCAAAAAATAAGTCCTCGCACGCCTTTATTGATTGAAAAATAAAAACGTTATGGCTCTTAGAATAAGGTAACACAAAAAGTGAATGATTGTTTACAAAACGTATTTTATTGTGCAAACGCCATAAGACATAAAAAAAAACTATAAACATCTGGTATCGCCGTGATCGTATCGCCCCGCCGAATAAAGTTAATATATCATTTATAGCGCACGGTGAACGCTGTAAAAAAAAAAAAGTATACAAAAACAATAGTAGAATTGCTGTTTATTAGTCACCACGCCACCTAAAAATGGAATAAAAACTGATCAAAAAGCCGCATGCACCCCATGAAAACTACAATGGATTCCTCAAGGGGTCTAGTTTCCAAATTGGGGTCACTTTTGGGGGGTTTCCAATGTTTTGGCACCACAAGACCTCTTCAAACCGGACATGGTGCCTAATAAAAAAGAGGGCTCAAAATCCGCTAGGTGCTCCTTTGCTTCGGAGGCCGCTCCTTCAGTCCATTACCGCCCGAGGGCCACATGTGGGATATTTCTCTAAACTGCAGAATCTGGGCAATAAGTATTGAGTTGCGTTTCTCTGATAAATCCTTTTGTGTTATAAAAAAAATGGTATAAAAAGAGTAAATGTCACCTCTACTTTGCTCTAAATTTCTGTGAAACACCTAAAGGGTTCATAAACTTTCTAAATGCTGTTGTGAATACTTTGAGGGGTCTAGTTTCTAAAATGGGGTGTTTGATAGGGGTTTCTAATATATGGGCCCCTCAAAGCAACTTCAGAAATGAACTGGAACCTAAAAAAATAAATAAATGAGGCAATACTTCGCTTCTTACATTATACTGATAATGAGCCGTGCCCACTCCGAGATGACCCCAGTTTTGACCGTTTGTATAAACGGAGACCCCTATTAGACCGTTCCAGTGCCCGGTTTTCCCAAGCATACACCCCCGAGAAGTGTTTTTCTATTGATGAGTCCCTGGTACATTTTAAAGGGAGGGTTCAATTCCGCCAGTACCTGCCAGGTAAGAGGGCAAGGTATGGCGTGAAGATGTATAAGCTGCGAGAGTGCATCAGGGTATACCTACAGATTTAGGATATATGAAGGAAAGGCCACCCCCAAACCAGACTGCATCCTGGACTACAATAGGTACATGGGAGGGATGGACTTGTCAAATCAAGTCCTGAAGCCCTACAGCGCCATGCGGTGAGGTATAAGAAGCTGGCCGGGCACATCATACAGATGGCTTTGTACAATGCGTATGTGCTACGTCGATGTGCAGGCCAGAGGGGAACTTTCCTGGAATTTCAAGATCTAATCTTTAGGGACCAGGAAGGGGGGGCGCATCGTACCAGGGCAACACTTTCCAGGAGAAGGTCCCCAAACCGGTGGAAAGGGAAAGAGTCAAAAGAGGTGCAGAGTCTGCTATAAGAGGGGGATAAGGAAGAACACAATATACCAATGTGACACGTGTCCCGAAAAACCAGGGCTCTGTATAAAAGATTGTTTTAAAATGTATCATACATCCCTTGATTTTCAATTTACCCTGATGCACTCCGCACAGCTTACCCCCCTCATCTTTCCCTTCTGAGCCCTGCCGTATGCCCAGGCAGCTGATAACAGCCACATGTAGGGTATTGTCGTACCCAGGAGAACCCACATTACAATTTAAGGGGTGTATATCTCCGGTGGCGCATGCTGGGCACACTATATTGGACACTGAAATGGCATATACATATATAAAATTGCAAATCTCACACTGCACCATCTGCTGCGCATTATCTTTTACACAGTACCTGTGGGGTCAAAATGCTCACTACACCTCTAGATGAATGTCTTAAGGGGTGTAGTTTTTAAAATGGGGTCACTTCTCGGGGGTTTCAACTGTACTGGTACCTCAGGGGCTTCTGCACACATGACTTAGCACCAGAAAAGCTCCAGTAGGCCAAATGGTGGTCCTTTCCTTCTGAGCCCTCCCATGGGCCCAAAGGGCAGTTTATCACCACAAATGGGGTATTGCCGCACTAAGGACAAATTGGGCAACAAAATGGGGTATGTTGTTCCTTGTGAAAATAAGAAATTTTGATCAAAAATGACATCTTATTGGAAAAAATATCATTTTTTTCATTTCACAGCCCAATTCAAATAGGTGCTGTGAAAAAACTGTGCGGTCAAAATGATAACAAAAACCATAAATGAATTCCTTGAGGGGTGTAGTTTCCAAAATGGGGTCACTTCTGGTGGGTTTCCATTGCTTTGATACCTCTGGGGCTCTGCAAATGCGACATGGCACCCGAAAACCAATCCAGCAAAATCTGGACTCCAACAAACACATAGCGCTCCTTTCCTTCTGAGCCCTCCCATGGGCCCAAACGGCAGTTTATCACCACAAATGGGGTATTGCCGCACTAAGGACAAATTGGGCAACAAAATGGGGTATGTTGTTCCCTGTGAAAATAAGAAAATTTGATCAAAAATGACATTTTATTGGAAAAAATATCATTTTTTTCATTTCACAGCCCAATTCAAATAGGTGCTGTGAAAAAACTGTGCGGTCAAAATGATAACAAAAACCATAAATGAATTCCTTGAGGGGTGTAATTTCCAAAATGGGGTCACTTCTGGTGGGTTTCCATTGTTTTGATACCTCAACGCCTCTTCAAACCTGGCATGCTGCCTAAAATATATTCTAATAAAAAAGAGGCCTCAAAATGCACTAGGTGCTTCTTTGCTTCTAGGGCTTGTGTTTTAGTCCACGAGCGCAGTAGGGCCACATGTGGGACATTTCTAAAAACTGCAGAATCTGGACAATACATATTTAGTAGTGTTTCTCTGGTAAAACCTTCTCTGTTACTAAAAAAAAATTGAATAAAATTGAAATTCAGCAGAAAAAATGAAATTTGCAAATTTAATTTCCACTTTGCTTTAATTCCTGTGAAATGCCTGAAGGGTTAAAAAACTTTCTATATGCTGTTTTGAATACTTTGAGGGGTCTAGTTTTTAAAATGGGGTGTTTTATGGGGGTTTCTAACACATAGTCCCCTCAAATCCACTTCAGAACTGAACTGGCACCTTCAAAAAAAGGCTTTTGAAATTTTCTTAAGAATATGAGAAATTGCTGTTTATGTTCTAAGCCTTGTAACGTCCAAGAAAAATAAAAGAATGTTCAAAAAACGATGCCAATCAAAAGTAGACATATGGGAAATGTGAACTAGTAACTATTTTGGGTGGCATAACCGTCTGTTTTTCAAGCAGATGCATTTAAATTCTGAAAAATGCTATTTTTTGTAAATTTTCTCTAAATTTTGCAATTTTTCACAAATAAAGACTGAATATATCGACCAAATTTTACCACGAACATGAAGCCCAAAGTGTCACGAGAAAACAATCTCAGAATCGCTTGGATAGGTTTAAGCATTCCGACGTTATTACCACATAAAGTGAAATATGTCAGATTTGAAAAATGGGCTCTGAGCCTTAAGGCCCAAACTAGGCTGCGTCCTTAAGGGGTTAACAAGCATTTTTTACTTTTTGTGTCTCCCTTATTTCCTCATAGATTGTAAGCTCTTTCGAGCAGGGTCCTCACTCCTCTTGTTTGAATTGTAAATTCGTTTTATCAGTATGTAATGTCTGATATTGTCTGTACAATGTCCCCTCTGAATTGTAAAGTGCTGCGGAATATGTTGGCACTATATAAAGATGATTATTATTAACCCCTTTAATAATCTGCGGAGTGGCCTGAAATTTTGAAAATCTGCAGTATATCCTCAAATCCACAGATTTTTTACCCCATATTTTGTTAAACGCCAGTCACATGTACTGCAGTGTAATTTAGTTGCAGATTTGCTATGAAAATTCTACACTTAAAATCCACAAATAATCCTCTGCCTGGGCACATGGCTTAAACACAAACATTTACAAATCTCAATAAAGTTCTTTGAAACCAGCGTTTGATGAGCTGTATACTGCGTGCTGGGTGAGAAATTGTAAGGAGATTTCAGCTTATCTGCAGCTTTCTCGTAACACTACGGTTTCTAGCTAGAAGGTAACTGGCTGCAGTAGTAGCCTTCCCCCACTACTCTGCCAGCACCAGGAACATTAAACCACACCCCTTTCCTAAATTCCACCCCCAAGTCAGCTTTCAGACAAAAACGGTAGGAATCAAGACGAAGGATATTACATTGGGTAGGTTGGTTGCAAGGTACATAACTTCCCCTGAAGAGCAACTTACCCGTTTATATCTATCTTTAGCATCGTAAAACCTGCTGCGTTTGAAGAGATAGTTTCCAAACTGCTTTTCTGTAACAGCAATTTTCAGGACCTTTTCAAGGGACGAAGTTGACTGAATGTGCTGCAACAAAGAGAACCTTAACTACTTACACTGCTGTTCATGAAAATCTAAACATAATATAGTGATTACCCATAACGCTTACTAAAGGTAGATCACAAAAAGCATCAGATTCTGCTGTATCCAGGAAGTCCAGCATCTCAATCTCAAAGAGAACAGTAGAAGAAGGAGGTATGAGTGGAAGGCATCCCATTTTACCATATGCATAGGTTGGTGAATAAAGGAATTGAGACAGTTCTCCCCGCTGCATTGTTAGCACACTGACCTCCATACCGTAAAGGGTGATATCTGAAAGAAACGATAATAAAACCTACAGATTTTAATAAATAGACTGAAACATTGTAATATAAGTTTATAAAGTAGAACTGAACTTTTATAAAACTTTTGATATGTCATAGTGACATGCCAGAAGTTTTCATCAGTAGGGAGCCGAGCACTGAGACCCCCACCGATCGCTAAAACGAAGCTGCATAAATCGCCCAGGTGAACGCGGTGCCACTTACGTTTCTGAACAGCTCTCCTTGGAAAGCCAAGCCAGCGGTGTACAGATTCAAGAGAAAGTCTATAAGATGTACGTCCACTGCTCGCTTGGATTTCATAGTTTTATGATCTATGAAGGACAGAATGTGCAGCAGTTATGCCATTCCAAAGTCACAATAGAACAGCATAACTGATCCACATTCTGTCCTTCATAGGTCAGAACGTTAAAAAAAACAGCAAAACGTAACACAAGTATTTGGCATGTGAGTAGACAAGTAATACGTAGTGGCACATATTTCTTTAAACCAGGTTGAATGAAAAACACACTTAGATTTATTAAACAGACTTAACATAGAACAAAAAATGTGAATAGTATATAGACAAAATAAACATAGAAACAGCTGAATAAAACATTAGACTTGACAAGATGACATTTCAGAGTCTTATTACCTAGGAATTGATTTTTTTCTCAGACGAAATAAAACGATGAAAGTCACTGCATATCCCTTGTACAGGAGAGTTTTTTTATGGAGGGACTTTAAAGGAAGCTTCGTGAATTAAGCTCGGAAAAGCAAAACTGCAAGTGCGATAGCAAAGGCAGCAGACCTGACAGTGATATATTGCACAAGGGGTAAACACGTTCCAGCAGTTTCCTATATACTGGAAACATTTGCAAGTTGCCCTGGTAGATAGGGGAAAAAGATGCTACCTGGCCCTGAGACTGGGCTGGATAACTTCATATTGTAGCTGTGCTAAACAAGAACAAAAGCAACTAAACAGTAAATGCAGATTTAAAAAATAAATAAAAGAATAGTTGTAGAATATCTAGGAACACTGCAATGTTTTTGCAACCGCACAATTAGACTGGGGTCACTGGGCCAACTAGAAGGTCTGCAGTCTTCACTCTCTAAAGGAAGAAGAGTGTGATGAGAAAGGAAGACATGCCAGCTTTGGGAATCACTCGGACATTAAATACCACTGTTTAAGAGATGAAGTGTTAAGAAAACAGGGAATCCAATGCACGTGATGAGAGACCAGGAGTCCTGGTTTGGAGTAGGACTACAGAGCTGAGAAACTGCCCCTGGGATGAGGAAGGAGGTGACCATAGAAGAAATTAGTCAAATTAAGTGAGGGGAAAGATTACAAACGACCATCCATAACTCTCGAAGTGATTTGGAAGGATGAGAGTCTGGTGTTGATCCCATCCTCAGAATATCAAGAATGAATCTCCAAATCCCATGAGTGTATGGACTGGCTTGATAGAAACCTCCCATGGTCATACTCCCCCCTCCTGTAAGGAGTCTATGGCTCCCATAATGACCAGCAGGATGCCCCCTTTGCAGATCTCCTCGCTGTGTCTAGTGAGGGTTTGCCGCCAGGGGAGCTGGAAGGAACTATGGGTGACACTTAGGCTATGTTCACACGGGGTATTTTGCCGAGTTTTTTGACGCGGAAACCGCGTCGCAAAACTCGGCAAAAACGGCCCGAAAATGCCTCCCATTGATTTCAATGGGAGGCGTCGGCGTCTTTTTCCCGTGAGCAGTAAAACTGCCTCGCGGGAAAAAGCAGCGACATGCCCTATCTTCGGGCGCTTCCGCCTCTGACCTCCCATTGACTTCAATGGGAGGCAGAGAAAGCGTATTTCGCGCTGTTTTATGCCCGCGGCGTTCAATGCCGCAGGCGAAAAACTCAGCGAAAATCGGCGCGCAGGGAGAGGAATATCTGCCTCGGACTTCCAAACTGAATTTTGAGGCAGATATTCCTCCTGCAAAATACCCCGTGTGAACATAGCCTTAGAGCTCCTCTATTGCCGGCCAGCCTGTTTACTTTTGTCCCACTTGCTTGCTGTGAAGACAGACAACAGTGCAGTAGAATTGACACTGTTCACCTTCCTCTACAGAGGGGTAAACAAGGTGATCAGTGCCAGACTGGTTTCCCTTTTTATAGAAAATTTAAACTAAATTTAAAAAAAGATACAGCCCTGGAGTAATGACGTCTGCGCCTGCCTCCTGTGGACACAAAGCTAAAACGGATTAGCTCACTTCCTTAAAGTTGGTATAGGCTGTGTAGGAAGACCTGAACGCTTTCTGCTTAACCCCTTCCCTCTTTGGCCACTTTTGACCTTCCTGACAGAGCCTCATTTTTCAAATCTGACATGTTTCACTTTATGTGGTAATAACTCCGGAATGCTTTTACCTATCCAAGCGATTCTGAGATTGTTTTCTCATGACACATTGGACTTTATGTTACTGGCAAAATTTGCCCGATACATTCAGTATTTAATTGTGAAAAACACCAAAATTTAGCGAAAAATTGCAAAAATTAGCATTTTTCTCAATTTAAATGTATCTGCTTGTAAGACAGGCAGTTATACCACACAAAAATGTTGCTAACTAACATCCCCCATATGTCTACTTTAGATTGGCATCGTTTTTTGATCATTTTATTTTTCTAGGACGTTACAAGGCTTAGAACTTTAGCAGCAATTTCTCACATTTTCAAGAAAATTTCAAAAGGCTATTTTTACAGGGGCCAGTTCAGTTGTGAAGTGGCTTTGAGGGCCTTATATATTAGAAACCTCCAATAAGTCACCCCATTTTAAAAACTGCACCCCTCAAAGTATTCAAAACAGCATTTAGAAAGTTTAACCCTTTAGACATTGCGCAGGAATTAAGGCAAAGTAGAGGTGAAATTTACAAAGTTCATTATTTTTTTCCAGAATTTTATTTTGAATCCATTTTTTTTGTAACACAGAAAGTTTTACCAGAGAAATGCAACTCAATATTTATTGCCCAGGTTCTGCAGTTTTAGGAAATATCCCACATGTAGTGCACTACTGGACTGAAGCACCGGACTCCGAAGCAAAGTAGCACCTAGTGGATTTTGGGCCTCCTTTTTATTAGAATATATTTTAGGCACCATGTCAGCTTTGAAGAGGTCTTGTGGAACTAAAACAGTGGAAACCCCCAAAAGTGACCCCATTTGGGAAACTACACCCCTCGAGGAATTTATTTAGGGGTGTAGCAAGCATTTTGACCCGCCAGTTTTTTTGCAAAAATTTTTGGAACTAGGCCATGAAAATGAAAATCTACATTTTTTCAAATAAAATGTAAGTTTAGCTAATTTTTTTTCATTTCCAAAAGAACTAAAGTAGAAAAAGCACCACAACATTTGTAGAGCAATTTCTACCGAGTAAAATACCCCACATGTGGTAATAAACGGCTGTTTGGACACACGGCAGGGCTTAGAAGGGAGAGCGCCATTTGGCTTTGAGCTCAAATTTAGCAGGAATGGTTTGCGGACGGGCCATGGCGCATTTGCAAAGCCCCCCGAGGGGACAAAACAGTGGAAACCCCCAACAAGTGACCCCATTTTGGAAACTACACCCCATGAGGAAATTATCTAGGGGTATAGTGAGCAGTTTGACCCCACAGGTGTAGGCCGTAAAAATGAAAATCTACATCTAGAGCAATTTCTCCAGAGTAAAACAATACCCCAGATGTGGTCATAAACATCTGTTTGGACACACAGTAGGGCATAGAATGGAAGGAGCACCATTTGGATTTTGGAATGGTTTCTGGGCGCCATGTCACATTTGCTGAGCCCCTGTAGTACTAGTACAGTGGAAACACCCCAAAAGTGACTCCATTTGGGAAACTGCACCCCCTGAGGAATCATCTAGGGGTATAGTGAAAATTCTGAGCCCAAAGGTTTTTTGCTGAATTAATTAGAATTAAGCCATGAAAATGAAAAATATTTTTTTTTTCCAACAAGATGTAGTTTTAGATCAACATTTTTCATTTTTACAAGGAATAAAGAAGAAAAAGCACCCCAACATTTGTAATGAAATTTCTCCCGAGTACAGTAACACCCCATATGTGGTTATAATCAGCTGTTTACATATATGGGAGCATTCAGAAGAAAAGGAGCGGTATTTATCTTTTGGAGCGTAGATTTTCCTGGAATGGTTTGCGGACGCCATGTTGCATTTGCAAAACCACTGATGTACCAAACAAAAGTGACCCCGATTTAGAAACTACACCCCTAAAGGCATTTATCAAGGGGTGTAGTGAGAATTTAGACTCCACAGGTGTTTTTCAGAAATGAATACGCAGTGGATGATGCAAAGTGAAAATTGCAATTTTTCCACTGATCTGCCCATTCACCGCACAAGATGTTGTGCCCCTGGAGAATCTTACCCCATAAATTGTTAAGCGGGTTCTCCCAGGTATGGTAATGCCTTACTTGTGGCCATAAATTGCTGTTTGCTATTGAGCGCAGCATCTGAGGGGTTAATCATCCGGATCGGAGAATAGCTCCTGGCAGTTACAGGAGGGTGCCAGCTGTATAATACAGCTGTCACCCCGCGGTGATGGTGCCGGCTCTGCTTCTGTTCCCGCACCATCACTGCGACGTAACTGTACTGCGCTTTACGGGAACTCCTTCCCGGCAGCCCCGTATATATACGGCGGAATGTCTGGAAGGGGTTAAGGGGGTTTTACACTGGGCGATTATCAGGCAGACAAGCATTCATAGAACGCTCGTTGCCGATAATTGCCCTGTGCAAACAGGGCAGCGATCAGCAGATGAACGAGCAAACGCTCGACCATCGGTTGGTTGTATCGTTTTAAAAAGGTCAAATATTATCGTTGTCGGCAGCACATGTGTAAACAGGGAGACACTGCCGGCATGATAATAATATATGGGGACGAGCGACTGGAGTAACGATCCGCTCGTTCCCATACATAGCTCCTTGTCACAGGAGCAAACGCGTACCGATCAACGAGCTGTCTCGTTGATCAGCGCTCGCTGCACCGGCCAGTGTAATAGGGCTTTTAGTGTCCTCTTCCTAGTGGTAGAAACCTATCCCCATGGTTACTGTGTCCCCCAATGACACAAGTGAGAAAAGTCTACAATGGGAAGAACCCTTTAACTGATGCTCTGGTGACGTCAATACTATGCAGTAAGTGGGTATATAACGCTTGACAATTTACTAGTAGAGCTATGTAATTGATTCACCAAATTAGAAATTAAAGGGTTTCAGCAAATGTATTAAATTTGTATTATTAGACGTTATACAATTTTCCAATAGATTTTTTGCATTGATTCCCCACTGTTTAAGATCTTTGCTTGTTGTCATTGAGTAGTAACATTCATTTAATTCCAGTGGATAAAATTCTGTCCATGGTCATGTGATGATCACACAGGTGCTGGGATCGTTAGTTACAGTATGCTTATTAGAGCGATGTCTTCTAACGAGCCGTGCACCTGTGTGTCCATCACATGACCATAGACAGAGTTTTATCCACTGGAAGTAAACCATGAATGTTCCTACTGAATAACAACAAGCAGAGATCTTGAAAATTGTGAGGAATGAATACAGAAAGTATAATATATTGGAAAATTTGATAACTTTTTAATTATACAAAAAAGGACATTAATTTGCTGAAAGTGGAATATCCTTTCAAATTTGGGATTTGCCTGTTCTTGACGCATTGAGTAAATACATTTTCCAGGTCTTAGATTGATTTAACTTAAAGGCTATGTGCACCTTTGCTATTTCTTTTTATTGTTTTAATGCATCTAAAATTATAAAATTAAATTATTGTTGTGTATACAGCTCCTATGCAGACCTATGTGTCTCCGTGGTTACAGACTACAAACAAACCCTGTTTAGTCTGATCCTAAAATCATACTCTCATCCATCTGCCCAATGATCCTTACTAATTATGCTGACAAGAAGAAAAGGAAAATTAAGTTAAAAAACACAAACCGTAAGATCAGACTACACAGGGTTTGTTTGTAGTCTGTTACCATGGAGACACAGGAACTGTATACACAAAATGGTAAGAAAATTTTATTTGGCATCATTTGCAATATATATATATATATATATATATATATATATATACATACAACCATACATACATTAGATGCATTGGGTCACTAAGATGGACGTAACCTTTAGGAGAATAGGTGAATCAAGCGGAACTGCTGTGTATTTTCTGCCCGGAATTGCAGATGGAAAAAACACAGCAGAATACAGTAGCAGCAAAGTGGGTGAGATTTAACAAATCTCATCCACACGCTGCGTAAAAATTCCGACCAGAAATTCACATGTGGTGCGTGTTTTTCGGACTGCAGCATGTCAATTCCTGCTGCGGAAAGTGGATTGAAATGCTGCGTTTTTCAGGAGATATCACCACCTTGCGGCATTGTGGACAAACGCAGCAAAATACACACCTTCCTGCAGTTAAAACCACAGGAAATGGTGTGTTTTTGCCGCAGCGGAAAGTCTGCTACTTTCAACAGAATTTCGGCAGAAAATGCCATTATGTGTGGACAAGCCCTAAGTCATGTGCTACACAGGCGACATGAAGCGTTACTAAGTAAAATAATCTTTTTATACAGATAATCTTGTGACTTGTACAATACATCCTGGTCTCACCTTCACCAAGCTTCATTAGCCGGGGGTAACGCCGAAAACAATTTGTTTCAAACGCTCTATCCGAATGTTCCAAATATCCAGAAAATTTCACTGCGGAGGTAAGAACATATCCATGACTGCTGCTGTGCTATACAACTTATTATGTGAAACAGCAATAGAATTAAAACCGATGTAAAAATTGGCTATTGGATGACACAATCATGGAATATAAATGCCCAATATTTTCCATTGTTTATATAGCATTAACCCATTCAGCAGTGCACATTACAATATCAAAGGACACACTTTCTGAGAAAACAAAAATCTTACCAGGTTCATGCAACAAATATAATCCCGGAATTTATTAGGTCTGTTTCGGAACACCTTATCTTTAGGCTGTGTTCACATGAGGCAGATTCTATGCGGAAATGTCTGATTATGAACATACCCATAGTGTGCTGGTATACGCTGCGACTGTGCGGTGGTAGTACTGCCGAGAACTTTGCGGTGGTTTTTGGCAGTGCAGCCTGTACAGGTGAAGCACAAGGTTTCAGCCGCGTGGCAACTACTACAGCACGGCCGCAGTGTGTATGGATACACTCACACAAACAATTCAGGGGTTAAAATTGCAAATAATCCCAAATGCAAACAGAAATGAGTAATTAAATGTATGAGTAGTCGTAAACTGAACAGCACATCCCCTGCAATAGAGAAGATGTAGGCCAGCAACCAGGGGCGTCCCATACAACGCAACGGGCAGCGCTACTGAAAGGGGAAAGAACAGCACATTTTTTCCAATGAAGAGCAAATGGCGCAATTTGTTTTTATTTCAAGTGCTGCTTTAATGGGTTTTCTGCACTTACTAATTACTGTGGCGTCCGGAGGAACGTTTTCTCCACTTCCAGCCCGGATCACGACTTTTAAAATTCCTCCGTCTCCTGATATATCCGTCATGTTCTGTGCCAGCTTCTCAAATACAGACTAGGAGAACATACAAGGCAAAGTATTGAGTGGAATTACTTTACATCAACAAGGCGACAACAGGCGATCTGAAATTTCTAGCGTAAACACTGGACTTTCCAAAAACGGATTTCATTGCGGAAAATCCACAGCGTATTACAGTAGCAGCAGAGTGGATGAGATTTGAACAAATCTCACCCGCACGCTGTGGAAAAAAATTTCCCGAGAAAATTTAACTTTAGTGCTTTTTTTTGATCCACAGTATGTCACTTTATGCTGCCAAATCGCTGCTCCTTTGTTGCGGGTTTTTCCGATTTAATTCAATGGGGAGGCAAAACCTATGCCAAATAGCAAAATGTGTACATTTTGCAGCGCACCATTTCCCGCTGCAAAAAATCGCAAATGAGAAAAAAAAAAAAACTTATTTTGTTATGACAATGCCCCGGGGGGGGATGTATTTTATTTTTTATTTTTTTTTAACAGCGCTATTTTCCACCCAAAAATCTGCACCACAATTTGGTGTCGTTTTTCGTCCAGAATTCCCTGCAGCATCCAGGATATGCTGCGTACTTTTAAGCAGCATATCTGCCCTGTGTGAACATACCCTTAAAGCAGATCAGTCACCATAATATAATGTGCTATTTAAGGGGAAAATATTATAATGGTAGGTCTGTTAGACCAAACCGCACAAAGAAATATTGTACCTAGTACCTCCCGCGTCATTACCAATGATTGACAGCCGCTGTACATACATCCAGATATAGAGCAGCCGTCAGTCACTGGTGAGAGGGTTGGAAATCGATGTAGCAGTGTAGCCCGTACTCCGCTACATCTGCTTTCCGGAAAAAGCCGAACAAAACCGAAGCGTCTGAGCGCTCACCTGAGGGCTTCTGCCGCTTAGTTTTAGCGATTGGTGGGGCCTCAGTGCTCGGACCCCCAGCAATCAAAACTTCTGACATGTCAGAAGTTTGTTGAACGTTTAGTTACCCTTTAAATTTCCGCTCTAATTTATATTTGATAACAGCTCTGGCCGTTTAACCCGTTAGTGACCGGCCCATCGTGTTTTTACGTTGGTCACTAACGGGCCTTATTCCGATGCCATAGACTTTTTACGTCGCGGCATCGGAATACGTTTACAGAGCAGGGAGATGTCAAATCTCCCTGCTCTCAGCTGCCAGAGGTAGCTGAGGGCTGGGAGCGTCCCTGCTCTGCCGGGTGAGATCGATATTAGTATCGATCTCACCCGTTTAACCCCTCAGATGCGGTGCACAATAGCGTGCACCGCATCTGAGTGGTTTTGGAGAGAGGGAGGGAGCTCCCTCTCATCCCACTGAGACCCGGCAATACGATCGCCGAGTGTCTGTGTCTCCAATGGCAGCCGGGCGCCTAATAAAGGCCCCCAGGTCTGCCTGGAGCGAATGCCTGCTAGATCATGCCAGAGGCATGACCTAGCAGATGCCTGTCCGTGTTAAACGGACAGGCAGTAATACACTTCAATACAAAAGTATTGCAGTGTATTACAATAGCGATCGGAGAATCGCATATTAAAGTCCCCTAGTGGGACTAGTAAAAAAGTGAAAAAAAAGTTTAATAAAGTTAATTAAAAAAAAAAATGTGAAAAAAAATTAAAAACCCAGCTTTTCCCCTTACAAAATGCTTTACTATTAAAAAAACAAAATAGTTAAAAAGTTACACATATTTGGTATCGCCGCGTCCGTAACGACCCCGACTATAAATCTATAACATTATTTAACCCGCACGGTGAACGCCGTAAAAAAATGTAATAAAAAACTATGGAAAAATTGCTGTTTTCTGTGAATCCTGACTTTAAAAAAATGCGATAAAAAGTGATCAAAAAGTCACTTCTACTCCAAAATGGTACCAATAAAAACTACAAGTCTTCCCGCAAAAATTAAGCCCTCACACAACCGCATCGGCGAAAAAATTAAACCGTTACGGCTCTTCAAATATGGAGACACAAAAACAAATAATTTTGAAAAAAAAAAGGGTTTTTACTGTGTAAAAGTAGTAAAACATACAAAAACTATACAAATTTGGTATCGTTGCAATCGTAACAACCCGCTGAATAAAGTTACTGTGTTATTTATATCACAGGATAAACGGCGTAGATTTAAGACGCGAAAAAGAGTGGCGAAATTTCAGGGTTTTTTCTATTTCCCCCCAAATAAAAGTTAATCAATAAATAATAAGTCCCCCAAAATGGTGCTATTAAAAAATACAACTTGTCCCGCAAAAAACAAGACCTTATACAGCTATGTCGACGCAAAAATAAAAAGGTTATAGCTCTTGGAATGCGACGATGGAAAAACGTAAAAAATGGCTTGGTCATTAAGGTTTAAAATAGGCTGGTCATTAAGGGGTTAAGAAAGGGAGAAAGATGGCGGCACTGAGCAGTCGAAGGGCAAAGCCACACGTGGCGGAATTGCTCTTGAATTCCGCTGCGGACACTCCGCAGCGTTAATCCACAGCGGAGCCGTTTCTCCATTGACTTCCAGTTCTATTTAGTAGGGTTCGTTTAGACGAGGCTGAAAATTCCGCTGCGGAGCATAGGCTGCGGTGCGGAATTTGGTGTCCGCAGCATGCAATGGATGTTGGAGTTGTGGCGGACTGGTTGCGGACTCATGGCGGAATTTCTCCATTGACTTCAATGGAGATTCTAAATTCCGCAATGAAGTCCGCAGTTGTCATGCACATGTTATGTGTGCTGCGGATGCGTCTTGCTTTTTTGACATGACATTTCTTCATTCTGGCTGGACCCATGTATTTCTAGGTCTACAGCCAGACTGAGGAAGTCAATGGGGCTCCCGTAATTACGGGAGCGTTGCTAGGAGACGTCAGTAAATAGTCACTGTCCAGGGTGCTGAAAGAGTTAAGCGATCGTCAGTAACTGTTTCTGCACCCTGGACAGCGACTACCGATCCCAATATAAAGCAACCTGTCAAAAAATAGAAGTTCATACTTACCGAGAACTCCCTGCTTCTGTCTCCAGTCCGGCTTCCCAGGATGACGTTTCAGTCTAAGTGACGGCTGCAGCCAATCACAGGCTGCAGCGGTCACATGGACTGCCGCGTCATCCAGGGAGGTCGGGCTGGATGCCGAAAGAGCGACGCGTCACCAAGACAACGGCCGGTAAGTATGAAATTCGTTTACTTTCACTAGGGAAAGTGCTGGCCCTTCTCTCTATCCTGCACTGATAGAGAGAAGGGAAGCACTTTTCCCGCAGTCCGCAGCAGCTAGTCCGCATCAATTTACTGCACATTTTGGGCAGATCCGCCGCAGAATCTGCAACGCAGATTCTGTGCGGCATTGATGCGGACAGTTGCGGAGGAAATCCGCCACGTGTGGGCATGCCCTAAGTCTCACAAGTGTTTGACGGCTCTGTGAGATTTCCTGCTTCTAATGGCCTGTTCACATCACTGTTGGCTTTCTGTTCCGGGGTTCCGTCTGAGGTTTCCGTCGGGTGAACCCCGCAACGGAAAGTGAAACTGAAACCACAGCTTCCGTTTCAGTCACCATTGATATCAATGGTGACGGAAACATCGCTAATGGTTTCCGTTCGTCCCCATTCCGGCAGGTTTCCGTTTTAACGATGGAATCAATAGCGGAGTCGACAGCACTATAGATTCCGTCAGAAAAACGGAAATATGCCAGAATGGGGACGAACGGAAACCATTAGCGATGTTCCCGTCACCATTGATATCAATGGTGACTGAAACGGAAGCTGTGGTTTCAGTTTTACTTTCCATTGCGGGGTTCACCCGACGGAAACCTCAGACGGAACCCCGGAACGGAAAGCCAACGCTGATGTGAACAGGCCCTAAGACAGTGTTCAGACGACAGAATTGGAGGCAGGAAAACCTGAAACAGATTTCATGGTGAATCAGTGTCATTACTCACAGATTTTATGCGGATTTACCCACGGATCCGGAGCGCCACAGCCCCTGCAAATAGCCGATAGGCAGGGTGCCGAGTCATACCCCCATCTATCAGATCTTGAGGCGCTGTCAAACTCAGCTGGAGCATCTTATTTACCAGGGAAATAAAGTTAAAATAACAACATGCCAGGTCCTGATCCCCCCATGGCCGTCAGTGACGCCATAAACACTGGAGGATCCTGAAGAAATCCGCAGAGTTCACGGACATCTGTACGGATTCAGACCGGAATAATACATGAACCGTAACAATAGGATGTGATCCATTCACGTGTATCCAGGAAAGCTTTTCCGAAAAAAGGGATTTCCATCAAGGGCCTGTGCACAGATGTTGACCTGCCTGCATGCGGTTTGCAGGGTTTCTCGTGGCGTTTTCCATCCGCGGCCATTGAGTGCCGCAGGCAAAAAAAAAAAATGCAGTGAAAACCGCTTTCTGTCTCCTATTATTGTCAATGGGAGGTCTGAGACGGAAACGCCCAATGATGGAGCATGTCGCTGGTTTTTACCGCTCGTGGGAAAAAATGCCTCCAACTCACATTTAAATCAATGGGAGATTTCAGGTGTTTTTTGTCGCGGTTTTCAATGCGGTTTCCACGTCCAAATACCCTGTGTGCACATACCCCAAGGGATCTGATCCTGTGCTTGGTAAAAATTATAGCGCTTCAAATACAGCAGTCTGAATGCAGCCCTATGTGTATGGCCAGCCTAAAATAATGCTCCCCAAAACAGCAGTTGTGCCACACAGTGCCCACATAGGTGCAATACAAGGCTAGAAAAG
The DNA here is from genome assembly GCF_050947455.1 of Rhinoderma darwinii. Taxonomy (NCBI): domain Eukaryota; kingdom Metazoa; phylum Chordata; class Amphibia; order Anura; family Rhinodermatidae; genus Rhinoderma; species Rhinoderma darwinii. Next base: position 406,136,183 of record NC_134688.1, read on the forward strand.
GCCTGTGTGGTGAACTGCATGGCTATCTTGCTAATCATCGTCGGGACAAAGACTGCCTGGGGCTTCTGTAAAAAAAAATAGACGCATTTTGCTGGATAGCGTGTAACGTATATACACGTGTAAGCAGAGTGGAGCTGTTGCTTGTAGCAACAAGATTACAGCAACCAATTAAATGCGACTGATTGTTATGGGCGACTACGCCACTCTGTACCTGAACCAGGTTGTATATATTGATCCCCACGCACTAATGAACATACAGCGTGCTGGACTAGACTACAGTGACTGCCGGCCGCGCTGACGTACTGCGGCCCGCACCTTGTGATCAAGTACAGGAAGACTAGGGACACGCTTTTAACGTTGAGCTGACACCCATGCGCTGTGGGCTCACCAATCCACGGTTGCCAAGTGCCCGCGGGGCACAAGGATGGCTCTGGGTTTGTTTGCCATTACTCCCCTCAGTCTCCATAATAGCTCTTCCCGTCGCAAGGTGACCCTCCAAATCCAGTCTCATCTAGTAACTCGTGAGTACTCTCAGCCAATCAACGCTCAGTTATTCACGTATTGACAGCTACTCATCCAATGAGGACGGACTCTGCCTTCCCGCTTGATTTGAGGATGATGGTGTTTCTGTCAGTCCGAGATGAACTCTTCCTATTTGCTGAATTTATATTATATTATATTATATTATATTATATGAATAACAAAAATGATTAAAAGTGTTGTTTTTTATTGTCTTTAATGGTGCATGTGTAACTGGTGATGTATCACATATTAGGCCAGAACAACATGGCAATACATTGCAACTTTATGGCTTGTCCACAGGTAACGGAATTGCTGCAGAAATTCCGCAGAAACTAGCAGGATTTCTGCTGCACAGAAACCGCAGCATTTCCTGCGTTTTTTACTTCAGAAAATGGTGCCGATTTTGCAATGTTGGGAGATGGTGACACTTTCCGCAGCAGGAAGTGACATGTTTCGGTACGAGAAACACCGCAGGTCAATTTCTGGTTGCAAATTTTCCGCAGCGCGTGTATGAGATTTGTTAATTCTCACCCACTTTGCTTCTACTGTATTCTGCTGCGTATTTTCCAGATGGAAAATACCCAGGAATTCCGCTACGTGTGAATGTGCCCGTAGGCTGGGGCTCTACAAGACATTAAATGCGATTTTGCATGCAATTACATGCAGGAGCCTTCTTCGAAGGTGAAACTATTAAATCGCATTGTGATATAATCTTGACCTCATAATAACGCATTCAATTTTAACACCTTCGCGCACCCATACGTGCTATTACGTCCAGGTGCGGGGAAGATGTTTGGAGGGCGCTCACGTGCTGAGCGCGCTCCATATGCTGCGGGTGTCGGCTGTATTTTACAGCGGACAGCTGGGAGCAGCGATCGCGCTGTTTCTGGCTGTTTAACCCCTTAAAAGCTGCGGTCAATCTGAGGTGTTGAAAAGAGGGGGTGGCCCACCCCCGACAGCTCATCGCCACCCCCCGCAGTGAGATCGAGGGGTGGCGACGGTTGTTATAGCAGCAGTTAATACGTTAGTATTGCAGTATATTGTTCTAACGATCGCTGGTTCAAGTCCCCTGGAGGGGCTAATAAAGTGTGTGGAAAAAAAGTGAAAAAACGTTTTTAGTAGTGAAAAAAAAAAAAAAATATATATATATATATATATATATATTAAAAGTTAAAAAAATCACAATTTTCTACCTAAAGTAATGTAAAACATAAAAAAGTTTAAAAAAATTGGTATCGCTGCATCCGTAAAAGTCTGAACTATTACAATATAGCGTTATTTAATGCGCACAGTGAACGCCATCAAAAATTTAAACCGCCAAAATCGCTGTTTTTTGGTCACCTTAGCTCTAAAATTTTTTTATAAAAGGTGATCAAACAGTTCTACATACCAAAAAATGGTTTCCCGATAAAAACTACAGCTTGTCCCGCAAAAAATAAACACCGCTCAATCGGTGAAAAAATGTAAAACATTCTGGCTCTCAGAATGTGGCGACACAAAACATTTTTATGTTTTTAACAAAAAGATTATTATCAATAAAAGTAGTAAAATATAAAAAAAACTATATAAATTTGGTATCACCGTAATCGTATTGAGCAACAGAATAAAGATAAGTTGTTGTTTTTACCGCACGGGGAAAGACGTAAAAACAAAACCCAAAACAACAATTAATAATCACAGTTTTTTCCAACTTCAGCCCGCAAATAATTTTTTTTCAGTTTCCCAGTACATTATATGGAACTATAAATGGTACCAAAATAAACGACAACTCCTCCCGCAAAAAGTAAGCCCTCACACTACTCTATTAACGGAAAAATAAAAAAGTTATGGCTCTTGGAATGCGGGGAGTGAAAAACAAAAATGAAAAATCAAAAAATGGCTTCCCAAAGGGGTTAATACAACTCTATCAGGGAAAAATTGCATGAAATACTGCGATCGCGTGAAATCACAACCCCGCAGAAATGCATTATACTTGATACTACATTATAGCCTAAGAAATGCAAATTTCTTTCCCCTATAGGTGTTATAGCATGATGGCATTGCGATTTTTTTTTTTTTCGATTTTTTTTTAATCTTAAATAGAAGACAAGGATAAATCTCAAAAATTACACGTGATGTCACAGAAAATCACAATGTACTTATCACATCTATAAAGTACAGTGAAGTTTACCGCTCAGATGGCACTGGTAACAGTCCAATATCATTCAGTATGGGCTCTCTCCCAGAAAAATGCAGTGGACAGTCCGCAATCCAATGAGGGTGTGGATGGTAATTCTTAGGCCTCATGCACACGACCGTGTTTTTGCGTCCGCAATTCCCCCGCAAATCCACGGGAGAATTGCGGACCCATTCATTTCTATGGGCCCATACACACTATCCGTGTTTTCACGGGTCTCCGCATGTCCGCAAATCCGTGCCGCAGAAACTCAGGACATGTCTTATTACGGCCCGCAAATTCGATGCGGACATGCAAATAGAAGTCAATGGGCCCGTGGAAATTGCGGATACACCTCCGTGTGTCATCCGCAGTTTTGCGGATTTGCGGAAGTGTTGCTAGGCAACGACCGGGAATGAGTTCTGTCGTCATCCTGTTTTACCTAGGCTTTTTTTTTTTCATCCGCATTTTGCGGATTACATACGGATGAACTGCGGATTACATACGGATGAACTGCGGATGACATTTCACGGAACGCGGTCCTGGAATTTGCGGACCAGAAAAACACTACGGTCGTGTGCATGAGGCCTTATCCTTGTAGTTCCACCAAGCTCCTTATCGTCTCTCTCCACATTCAAAGAACTCCTGGTAGGAAAAGGATCTTATGTCTCTAATAGATGGAAAAAGGAAGACACATAGTGCAACACCCTCTGCAAAAAGATTGCTCCACGCCAAGTTTAATACATACTCACAGAAGTAACAATGCCCCAGAGGAAGCCGGAAGGGCGAAACCCAGGGTCGGGCGAGAGTGTTTGGCGTGCCGCCTAGAAATTTTAAAGATTTTTACTTACCTTGATGCTTTTATTTCTTGTTACTTCTGAGAGAGATTTTGTGGGTATTTGAGCCAAGAGAAACCACCATTATATTTGTACTTATCACATCGCTTTTCTATGCGACAATCGCATTTTCGCATGCCTGGGAAACGCATTGCGATATCCCAGGCAATGTAACCCTAAGGGGTCGCATAACATGGCATGTGTACATGTCATGTCATGCGTTTACGATATCTTAAGAAATTCCAAGTGTTGGAATTTTTGCAATAATTGCTTAAAACCAATTGAGTACTCTCCCCCTACTTACAAATATCGCAGCTAGAATATCGAATGCGGGTTTGTGCTGCTGTCTGGTCATCTGCTGCCATCTCTGGGTCCTCACCACCATCTTCCTCTCCCTGGTAGTAGGGACTAGAAGTGTTGATGACTAATAACTATGTGCTTCTATCTAGGGTAAGTGACAGTCCCCTCAACTTAAAGGGGTATTCCGGTCTCTGCAAATAAAATTTAATTCATTGTATAATGAAAAGTTCTAACATTTTCCAATATACCATCAATTACTCCGCTCTTGAATGGGACAAGGCTGTTATACTGTGAACCGCCGCTACAAGTGTATCGGCGATTCAGAGTATGAGCAGTTTAAAATTAAGCGAAAGCAGCGTCGTGGCTCCTTCAAAACAGCTGATCGGCGGGGGTGCCTGGAATCACACCCCCACTGATCATGTATTGATGGCCTATTCTGAGGGTAGGCCATTCATTTCTTCATTTCAGGACTCAAAAAACCCTTTAAAAGAAACTTCAATCAAAGATACTTTTTACCTACAAGCAAAACGTTCCTTGGCTCTCATGAGATCCCACATAATACCCCAGATTTTTACCTGAGCCTTACCTACCTGAGGATAGACTATAAATTTCTTAGGACTGCAAAACCCTTTAAGGCCCCATGCACACGATCGTATTTTTCATCCGTAATTACGGACCCATTCATTTCTATAGACCACGGACACCTTCCCGTATATTTGAGGAAAGGTGTCCGGCCCGTAGAAGTATACGTCAAATTATGAAACATGTCCATTCTTTTGATTTTTGCGGGCCGTGCTCCCATACTTTGTATTGGAGCAAGGGCCAAAAATACGAGTGGCTGTCCGCGGCCGTCAGCGGCCAGCCATGCCCATTATCGCGGGCCGTGATTACGAGCACGGCCGTGTGCATGTGACCTTTATTTCTAAAATGGAAACTCAAACTGGGACTTCTTTTTCCTTGCTCGCTCTGATGGGGTTAATGTTGGTTGGTGTTCTACAAATGTATTGTTCCTCACAGTACCTGCTCACCACTATTAGCTCAGAAACAACTGCACCCGCCTCACATGACTGCAAGATAAGGAGGCTCTGGAGTCGTTACACAAACGTGCAATCCGTACATTTCCTAGGACCGTGCCGGCTGCTCGCTGACCTAACAGCAGGTATGTTCTTTATAGACTAGGCAGAAGCCATTCAGAGGTACTTCACATTTCCTCTACTTATCATAAATGTGACCAGTGTTTGACAAAAGTTCATTTTAATACAAAGTTGACCAACACATCACATATATTGCATATTGGGAACAATAGAAGGAACACTGGGCAAACTGCAGCTAAATATATCAGTGTGAGGGTATGTTCACACGTACACGTCCGCTACGCCTGAAATTACGGAGCTGTTTTCAGGAAAAAACAGCTCCTGAATTTCAGCCGTAATGGCATGTGCAGGCGTTTTTCGCAGCATCCATTACGGACGTAATTGGAGCTGTTTTTCTATGGAGTCAATGGAAAACGGCTCCAATTACGTCCCAAGAAGTGACAGGCACTTGTTTGACGCAGGCGTCTTTTTAACGCGCCGTCTTTTGACAGCAGCACATAAAAAAAATGACCGTCGGCACAGAACATCGTAAAGCCAATTCAAATGACTGGGCAGATGTTTGCCGGCACTTTGGAGCTGTATTTTCGGACGTAATTCGAGGTTAAAACGCCCGAATTACGTCCGTAAATAGGGTGTGTGAACCCAGCCTTATATATGTAAGATATCAATGACGTCTATGGTTGGTGGCAGTGCTCTGAGACCCACCTTTACTGCTGGTGGCATTTATGCATTAGGGCTCCCATGCACCCTTTATCTCTTTGAAAGTTAGTTGTTAAAAAGATTCCGTGGAAGAACATATGTTAAAAAACTATGTATGAAATAAAGTGCTTCACTCATCAAAAAGTCAGTATCTCCCTATACATGACCTGATTCTTGGTCCATTCACCCACCACTGGTCATTAAATGGGCCAATTGTAGCCACTGTAAGTAAAGTTTATTTAGTGTTTTACACACTAATATTTTGTGAAAATCTGACTTGTGATTTCATCATTATGCTGAATGTGTTTGTCATTTAGAAGTAATCGATCTTTGAAATGGCTCTCATTTCTGACTAATAGCTGGGGGGTCTAAATAGGGATTGATCCACTATAGACTTATAATACCCTTTTGGTGGTGTAGTAAAGGGCACCTGTTAACTCTCCTGTGGGGTGCAGCAAAGATTACTTTTCCGCTCTCTTGAGTGGTGTATTGAAGCGGTCATGTTAGCTCTTCTGTGTGGTATGGTAAAGATGACCCCCATCTCTCTGCGGTCCCCCGTTCCTCCATTAACTGCTGCTATTGACTGGTCCTCACCTAATTTTTTTCTCACATTTTCATCTGAAAAAGGAAAGGCTGTTTGTTTAGTGTTTGTTTTCGATTAAATATACTTACTGTGACGTAATATATCCGTGTGTTTTTGTTTAAAATTGACCTTGTACACTTGGTACTGATGTGCTATTTACTCTGTATAGGATTGTTTAATACTTTTGTACCGCTCTTTGATATGAGGTCTTAAAGAGGCTCTGTCACCAGATTATAAGTGGCCTATCTTCTACATAATGTGATCCACGCTGTAATGTAGATTACAGCAGTGTTTTTTTATTTAGAAAAACAATCAATTTTGACGGAGTTATGACCTATTTTAGATTTATGCTAATTGCTAATGACTTTCTGAATGCCCAACTGTAGTGAATAGGTCCTGTCAGCTCTCCTGTCTGTTATAGTAAGATGACCCCCATCAGCTCTCCTGTGTAATGCAGTAAAGAGGTCCTGTCAGCTCTACTGTGTGGTGTAGTAAAAAAGACGTGTCAGCTCTCCTATGTGGTATATTAAAGGGGATCTGTCAGCTCTCCTGTGTGGAGTATTCAAGAGGACCAGTCAGCTCTCATGTGTGTTGTGTAGTTTGGAGGAGATGTCAGCTGACCTGTGTCGTAAAAAGGTCCTATCAGCTCTTCTATGTGGTATAGTAAAGAGAACCCCATCAGCTCTCCTGTGTGCTGCTGCAAAGAGGTTCTGTCAGCTCTTCTTTGTGGCGTAGTAAAGAGGACCGGTCAGCTCTCCTGTGCAGTGTGGTAAAGAGGATCTGTCACCTCTCCTTTGTGGAGTAGTCAAGAGGACCAGTCAGCTCTCCTGTGTGGTGTAGTTTGGTGGATAGGTCATCAGTTGTCCGGTAGTGGACAACCCCTCTAATGTAGGTTGGATAGGTTCACACATGATGAGACTCGTACATACACCATGACAGGCCCCAATAATTCCTGTGACATCAAAACAATATCCCACGTGCTGTCAGATCATTTGCAGTGAAATAACTTTCTGGGTTGTTGCAATGTGCACCAATATTCCTGAACAAGCATTTGTAATAAACTAGGCCTCCATGACCCACTCCCCATAGAAATAACCAAGCAGTCTCTAATGTTAACTTAATTATCTTTAACCCCTTCCCGACATTTGACGTACATGTACGTCATGGAAAGCATTGACTTCCCGCAAAATGCCGTACATGTACGTCAAATGTTTGGCACCGGCTCAGAGTCGGTGCCATCATCACCGGATCTCAGCTGTATCTTACAGCTGACATCCGACTGTAACGGCGGGGACCGAAATTAGCTTCGATCCCCGCCATTAAACCCCTTAAGTGCAGCGCTCAAACGCGATCGCTGCACTTAAGGTGTTTGCAGCTCATCGGAGCCCCAGCAATGAAATTGCCGGGGTTCCGGTGGCTGCAATGGCAACCGGAGGCCTAATACTGGCCTCCCGGTCTGCCTAGCACCGAAGCCGGTCAAGATCCGCCCGGCGGCGGAGCCTGATCGGCTTCCGTAGCTGCCGGCAAGATGGCGCCGGGTCAGGAGCTGATCCGGCGTCATCAGCGGTGGATGTCAGCTGTACTGTACAGCTGACATCCACCTGTAATGGCAGGAACCGGAGCTAGCTCCGATCCCTGCCATTAACCCCTTCGATGCAGCAATCGTAAGCGATTGCTGCATCGTAGCGGTTACTAGCAGATCGCCAGCCCTGACAGGCAATCGGGACTGGCGACTGCTGTAATGGCAACAGGAGACACAATGGTCTCCTGCTCTGACATTACGGAAGCCTATTAGGCCCCGCCGGGAGGCGAAGCCTAATCGGCTTGCTGTCAGTGAATGACTGACAGATCTAATACATTGCACTACATAGGTAGTGCAATGTATTAGAAAAAAAAAAATCTGACCGTTGGACCTTCAAGTCCCCTAGTGGGACTTGAAGAAAAGTGTAAAAAAAGTATAAAAAAGTGTAAAAAAAAGTGCAAAAAATAAAAGTTTGAAAACAATAAAAGTTTCAAGTAATCAAATAAAACACAATCCCCCTTTTACTCTTATCAAGTCCTTTATTATTGAAAAATAATAATAAACCATATGTATTTGGTATCGCCACGACCGTAACGACCTGAGGTATCAAAATATTGTATTATTTATTGCACGCGGTGAACAGCGTAAAAAAAACCGTAAAAAACGTTACCAGAGTTTCTGTTTTTTAGTCACTTTGCCCTACAAATATTAGAATAAAAAGTGATCAAAAAGTCGCACGTATCCAAAAATGGTACCTATAAAAACTATAGCTCGTCCCGCAAAAAACAAGCCCTCATACACCTCCGTCGACAAAAAAATTAAAACGTTATGGTTCTCACAACTTTGCGACAGAAAAAAAATACATTCTTTTTACAAAAGTAATTTTATTGTGAAAAAAGTTGTAAAACATAAAAAAATGCTATAAATTAGGTATCGCCAGAATCGTACTGACCCACAGAATAAAGTTAACATGTAGTTTATAACGCATGGTGAACGCTGTATAAAAAAAACGAAAAAAGCTGTGCCAGAATTGCATTTTTTTGTTTACCTGGCATCCCAAAAAATAGGATAAAAGGTGATCAAAAAGTCACATGTACCCCAAAATGGTACCAATAATAACTACAGCTCATCCCGCAACAAACCAGCCCTCATACCGCTACGTCTATGAAAAATAAAATTAGTTATGGCTCCAATAAGTCAGGAAATAAAAAAATATGCAGTTGTGCCCGAGGGGAACATTTCTTCTGTTTGAAGAGGCGATTTATCAAGGACCTAAAATTAGGGAACCAGGAAAGGGAGGGCCCAAACATATCCGCTGGATTCGACGGTGCCCGTATTATACCAGGACAACACTTCCCAGCAAAATTCCTCAAACTACAAAGGTGTGGACCAAAAGGGGGATAAGAAATTACACCATTTATCAGTGCGACACTGGCCTGTGCGGAAAGGATTGCTTCACAGCGTAACACACATCTATGGATTATTATTTTTTTTTCATACCACCTGACTATGCCCCTTATATACTCCGCCCCGCTTACATGTACCCCCACATTATAAAACACCAGCAATACTCAAACAAATTTAGTACCAAGCAAAATCCGCTCTCCAAAAGCCAAATGGTGCTCCCTCGGCTCTGAACCCTACAGCGTGCCCAAACAGCAGTTTCCTTCAACATATATGGCATCGTCATACCCGGGAGAACCCTTTTAACAATTTTTGGGGTGTGTGTCTCCAGTGTCATAAGCTTGGCATGACATATTTGCCACTGAATGGCATATCTAGGGAAAAATATAAATTTTTAATTTGCACCATCCGCAGTGCATTCATTTATGGAAAAGACCTGTTGGGTGAAAATCCTCACTACACCTCTTAATAAATGCCTTGAGGGGTGCAGTTTCCATAATGGGGTCACTTCTCAGGGGTTTCTTTTTATTATTTCACATCTGAGCCTCTGCAGTTGTGAACCAATACTTTGTAAATCGCCAAATTAGGCCTCCACTCCGCATGGTACTCTTCACTCCTGAGCCCTGTCATATGTCCAGGCAAAAGATTAGGGCCACATGTAGGGTGTTTCTAAAACCGGGAAACACCGCATAATAATTAGAGGGCTGTCTTGTTATGGTGGCACAAGCCGGGCACCACATATTGGCATATCTATGGAAGAAAATCCCATTTTCACTCTGCAACATCGAGTGAACACTAATTTCTACAAAACACCTGCAGGGTTAAAATGCTTACTACACCCCTTGGTAAATGCATTGAGGGGTGTCGTTTCCAAAATGGGGTCACTTCTGGGGGGTTTCCACTGTTTTGGGCCCACAGGCGCCCAGAAACCAATCCAGCAACATCTGCACTCCAAATGGCGGTCATTCCTTCTGAGCCCTGCCGTTTGCCCAAACAGCAGTTTATGACCACATATGGGGTATTGCCGTACTCGGGAGAAATTGCTTTACAAATTTTGGGTTCTTTTTTTCCTTTATTTGTTGAGAAAATGAAAAAATTTGCGCTAAAGCTACGTCTTATTGAAGAAAAAGGACTGTTTTTATTTTCACTGCCTAATTCTAATAAATTCTATGAAACGTCTGTGGGGTCAAAATGCTTACTACACCCCTAGATGAATTCCTCAAGAGGTGTAGTTTCCTAAATGGAGTCCCTTTTTGGGCGTTTTCATTGTTTTGTCCCCTCAGGGGCTTTGCAAATGTGACATGGCCTCCGCAAACCATTCCTGCTAAATGTGATCTCAAAAAGCCAAATAGTGCTGTTTCCCTTCTAAGCCCTGCCGTGTGTCCAAACAGCCGTTTATTACCACATGTGGGGTATTGTTTTACTCGGGAGAAATTGCTTTACAAATTTTGTGGTGCTTTTTCTCCTTCAGTCCTTCTGGAAATGAGAAAAAATTAGCTAAACCTAGATTTTTTTTGAAAAAATGTAGATTATTATTTTCAGGGCCTACTTCCAATATTTTCTGCAAAAAAACTGTGGGGTCAAATCGCTCACTATACCCCTAGATAATTTCCTCAATGGGTGTAGTCTCCAAAATGGGGTCACTTGTGGGGGGTTTCCACTGTTTTGTCCCCTCAGGGGCTTCGTAAATGTGACATGGCCTCCGCAAACCATTCCTGCTAAATGTGGACTCCAAAAGCCAAATGGCGCTCTTTCCCTTCTAAGCCCTGCCGTGTGTCCAAACAACCGTTTATTACCACATGTGGGGTATTGTTTTACTCGGGAGAAATTGCTTTACAAATTTTACGGTGCTTTTTCTCCTTCAGTCCTTGTGGAAATGAGAATAAATTAGCTAAACCTACATTTTCTTTGAAAAAATTTAGATTATCATTTTCACAGCCTACTTCCAATAATTTATGCAAAAAACCTGTGGGGTCAAAACGCTCACTATACCCCTAGATAATTTCCTCAATGGGTGTAGTTTCCGAAATGGGGTCACTTGTGGGGGGTTTCCACTGTTTTGTCCCCTCAGGGGCTTTGTAAATGTGACATCGCCTCTCAAACTATTCCTGCTAAATTTGAGCTCCAAAAGCCAAACGGCGCTCTTTCCCTTCTAAGCCCTGCCGTGTGTCCAAATATCCATTTATTACCACATGTGGGGTAGTGTTTTACTCGGGAGAAATTGCTTTACAAATTTTGCGATGCTTTTTCTCCTTTAGTCCTTGTGGAAATGAGAAAAAAAATCGCTAAACCTACATTTTCTTTGAAGAAATGTTGATTTTAATTTTCACGGCCTACTTCCAATAATTTCTGTAAAAAACCTGTGCGGTCAAAATGCTCACTACACCCCTAGATAATTTCCTTGAGGTGTCTAGTTTCCCAGATGGGGTCACTTTTGGGGGATTTTCACTGTTTTGGCACCGCAAGAGCCCTTCAAACCTGACATGGTGCCTAAAATATATTCTAACAAAAATAAGGCCCCAAAATCCACTAGGTGCTCCTTTGCTTCTGAGGCCGGTGCTTCAGTCCAGTAGCACGCTACGGCCACATGTGGGATATTTCCTAAAACTGCAGAAACTGGGCAACAAATATTGAGTTGCATTTCTCTGGTAAAACCTTCTGTGTTATAAAAAAAATTGTATTAAAAAAAAATTTCTGCAAAAAAATATGAAATTTGTAAATTTCACCTCTACTTTGCTTTAATTCCTGTGAAATGTGTAAAGGGTTAAGACATTTTCTAAATGCTGTTTTGAATACTTTGAGGGGTGAAGTTTTTAAAATGGGGTGACTTTTTGGGGGTTTCTAATATATAAGGCCCTCAAAACCACTTCACAACTGAACTGGCCCCTGTAAAAATAGCCTTTTGAAATTTTCTTGAAAATGTGAGAAATTGCTGCTAAAGTTCTAAGCCTTGTGAGGTCATAGAAAAATAAAAGGATGTTCAAAAAACGATGCCAATCTAAAGTAGACATATGGGGGATGTTAATTAGCAACAATTTTGTGTGGTATTACTGCCTGTCTTACAAGCAGATACATTTAAATTGAGAAAAATGCTAATTTTTGCAATTTTTCACTATATTTTCGTGTTTTTCACAATTAAATACTGAATGTATCGACCAAATTTTACCACTATCTTAAAGTCCAATGTGTCACGAGAAAACAATCTCAGAATCGCCCGGATAGGTGAAAGCATTTCAACGTTATTACCACATAAAGTGAAACATGTCAGATTTGAAAAATGAGGCTCTGTCAGGAAGGTCAAAAGTGGCTAAAGAGGGAAGGGGTTAAAGCCAATGTATTTCCATACTTGTCTGTAAATTGTGTATATACAAAAACATATGTTGCTATTACAGGCTAATAGTTCTACCACTACAGCTAGGAATGAGTGCTAATGTTTCTAAAATAGGGTAATATTGTAGATTTATTACATTGAGTGTACTTTTACCATGTACTAGTTTTGGTAAATCTTCCCCAATGTTTGTAATTAAGAACATAACAAGAATTTACAGATTACATTCTCAGTCACTATTAGTCATTTCAGAGCATAGTAACTTTTTTGGGAATTTTGTGCCTATAATCGAAATAATTACTCTATTACTATTTTCTATTGTACTGTTTTATTATAATACTTTTTGTGATGTACTTCTACAGGTCCATATTAAGAAGAATGGCTTGTAATATAAGGCTCCCTGTATTGGAAAAGCAGTTAACTTGTCCAATCTGCCTGGAGGTATTTAAAGACCCTGCTATGTTGCAATGTGGACACTCCTACTGCAGAGACTGCCTATGGGGACTGATGAAGGAATCACACATCCATCTGTTATGCCCTGTGTGTCGGCAGGAAGTGGACTACAGCTCCTCTCCTCCTAATGTTACACTGAAGCGTCTTATTGAGACCTTGAAGATGCTGAGTGAGGAGCAAGCAGCAACAGAGACATGTCCGTATCATAATAATCCACTGTGTTTATACTGTGAACAGGATCAGGAAGTCATCTGTGGCCTATGTGGAACTATTGGGGACCACCGGCAACACCCTATCAAACCACTCACCAGTGTGTATAGTAGAATGAAGGTAAATTGGGTATTTTATGATGTGCAATAGACTAGAAAACGACTTCTTTCTTGGAGAAACATATGTTTAAGGTTTTACTTTAAAGGGGTTTTCCCATAAGGGACATTTATGACATATCCACAGGATATGTCATAAATGTCAGATGCGGGTCCCACCTGGGGGTGTAGGCGGGGCATGTGCCCCAGGTGCAACTAAGACGGAAGGTGGGGGGCGCCAGGGCCGCACCGTCCATGCAGCCTCTCTGAGAGGGTGGCGGCGCCACTGAAACCAGCCGCCGCCACCCCTCCTGCACTATAATTGTACCTGCGTCTATAGGACGCAGATACAATTACAAGCATAAGCGATGAATAGCCGGGTACATTCCGTGTCTGACCATTCAGCCCCTTTAAATGACCGCTTGCGTCTCTGAAAGGCGCTGATTCGCAGGGCAGAATGACTTGCTCTGCCAATCAGCACCTTTCAACCAAACAAGCGGCGCGATGACGTCATCGCGCCGCTTGCATCTATAAAAGCCGCTGATTGGCAGGGCAGAATGATTTGCCCTGTCAATCAGAGCCTTTCAACGACGCAAGCGGCGCGATGACGTCATCGCGCTGCTTGTGTCGCTCAACCCCAACAGGCCTGCTCAGAAGAGAGCAGGTATGCATTGCCATCGGACGGCGCGGGAACGGGATTAAGGTGAGTATGTAAAGTTTGGTGTTTTTTTTGTAATAAAAGTGTGAGTGGCATTATCTACAGGGGGGGCTTTATCTACAGGGGTCAGCTCTATCTACGGGGGGGCTATATGTGGGGCACTATACACAGGGGTGGGCTATATGTGGAGCACTATCTACAGGGGAAGCTATATGTGCGGCACTATCTACAGGGGTGGGCTATATGTAAGGCACTATCTATAAGGGGAGATATACGGTTAGGTCCAGAATTATTTGGACAGTGACACAAGTTTTGGCATTTTAGATATTTAACAAAACAGATTGAATATACAGTAATATAATCAATATGGGCTTAAAGTGCCCACTCTCAGCTTTAATTTGAGGGTATTCACATGCTAATTTGAGGAAGGGATTAGAAATTACAGCTCTTTAATATGTAGCTGTCCCTTTTTCAAGGGACCAAAGGTAATTGGACAATTATCTCAAAAGCTATTTAATGGACTGCATGGGCTATTCCCTCATTAATCCATCATAAATTAAGCAGGTAAAAGGTCTGGAGTTGATTCCAGGTGTGACATTTGCATTTGGAACTGTTGCTGTGAACCCACAACATGAGGTCAAAGGATCTCTCAATGCAAGTGAAACAGCCAATCGTTAGGCTGAAAAAAAAAAGAAGAAATCCATCAGAGAGCTAGCACAAATGTTAAGAGTGGCCAAATCAACAGTTTAGTACATTCTTGAAAAGAAATAGCGCACTGGTGATCTCGTGAACTCCAAAAGGCCTGGACGTCCACGGAAGACGACCCAAGTGAAGAACACTCTCCTGGAAGTAGGTGTATCAGTATCTAAGTCTACCATAAAGAGAAGACTTCATGAGATCAAATACAGAGGGTTCACCATAAGGTGCAAACCATTAATCAGCCCCAAATATAGAAAGGCCAGATTTGACTTGCCAAACAACATGTAAAGAAGCCGCCCAGTTCCGGAACAACATTCTTTGGACAGATGAAACTAAGATCAACCTGTACCAGAATGATGGGAGGAAGAAAGTATGGAGAAGGCTTGGAACGGCTCATGATCCAAAGCACACCACATCCTCTGTAAAACATGGTGGAGGCAGTGTGATGGCATGGGCATGTATGGCTGCAAAAGGCACTGGGTCACTAGTGTTTATTGAGGATGTGACTGAAGACAGAAGCAGCCGGATGAATTCTGAAGTGTTCAGGGATATACTTTCTGCTCAGATCCAACCAAATGCAGCAAGGTTGATTGGACGTCGCTTCACAGTACAGATGAACAATGACACAAAACATACTGCGAAAGCAAACCAGGAGTTTTTTAAGGCAAAGAAGTGGAATATTCTGCAATGGCCAAGTCAATCACTAGATCTCAACCCGATCGAGCATGCATTTCACCTGCTTAAGACAAAACTTAAGGCACAAAGACCCACAAACAAGGAACAACTAAAGACAGCTGAAGTAAAGTCCTGGCAAAGCATCACAAAGGAAGAAACACAGTGTTTGGTGATGTCCATGGGTTCCAAACTTCAGGCAGTCATTGCCTGCAAAGGATTCTCTACAAGGTATTAAAAAAAACAAATTTTATTTATGGTAATGTTAATTTGTCCAATTACTTTTTGGCCCCTGAAATGAGGAGGCTGTGTAGAAAAATGGTTGCAATTCCTAAACGTTTCACAGGATAAATTTTTTCAACCCCTTGAATTAAACCTGAAAGTCTACACTTCAATTGCATCTCAGTTGTTTCATTTCAAATCCAATGTGGTGGCATGCAGAGCCCAAATCATGCAGATTGTGTCACTATCCAAATAATTCTGGACCTAACTGTATGACACTATCTGCCGGGGTGGGCTATATGTTGAACACTATATACAGGGGTGGGCTATATGTGGAGCACTATCTACAGGGGAGCTATATGTGAGGCACTATATACAGGGGTGGGCTATATGTGAGGCACTATCTATAGGGGAAGATATATGTAGGGCACTATCTACAGGGGTGGGCTATATGTGGAGCACTATCTACAGGGGGAGCCATATGTGGGGCACTATATACAGGGGGAGTTATATGTGGGTCACTATCTACAGGGGTGGGCTATATGTGGGGCACTATCTACAGCGGGCTACATGTCTACACTATCTGCAGGGAAGTTATATGTGGGGCACTATTTTCAAAAGGGTCTATATATGAGGCACTATATACAGGGGGCTATATGGGCACTATCTACAGGGGGGCTATATGGGGCACTATCTACAGGGGCTCTATGGGGGTCACTATCTACAGGGGCTCTATGGGGGTCACTACAGGGGGATATAAGTAGGTAACTATTTAAAGGAGGCTCTATGGGGGCATTATCTACAGGGAGCACAGTGTGTGTGTGTGTGGGACACAGTGTATGGTGCTATTATAATTAGAGGTGCAGTGTATGGCACTATTATATTTAGGGGCGTAGTGTCTGGCACCATGAGAACTTTATCTTCATATAAAGGTGCAGAAATGTTTGAAAAGTGAGAAGCTGAAGACATCTGAGCGGCAAAGTGCAAAAATGGGCTGTGGCTGGGAGGAGTCATCATAGAGGTCTGGACCAGATGGAGAAGAAAATAGAAAAATAACAACTAGAATCTGACGTCACCTGTGAGTCACTTAATGTAAATGTTTATTCTGCCTCTAATCAGTACTGTAGTCACTGTATGATCTGCAGCGAGATGATGGGTGGTATTATTATTTTTGTTTTTGTGAAACAGCATCTCCCAGCATACCCTTACCATTTTTTGAGCCATGCTGGGAGCTGTAATTTTACGCCATACAAACCTATACGGCAGGCTTTGCACTAAATTTGTGCTGGTGTTGTATTTATGTACTGAGCTTGGTTCTGGCCCTGTATTTATGTACTGAGCTTGGTTCTGGTGCTGTATATACACTACCGTTCAAAAGTTTAGGGTCACTTAGAAATTTCCTTATTTTTTAAAGAAAAGCACAGTTTTTTTCAATGAAGATAACATTAAATTAATCAGAAATACACTCTATACATTGTTAATGTGGTAAATGACTATTCTAGCTGCAAACGTCTGGTTTTTAATGCAGTATCTACATAGGTGTATAGAGGCCCATTTCCAGCAACCATCGCTATTGACGGAATCTGAGAGCATTTTGAATTCTGGCAGTTGGGGCAGGAGCAATGCTGTGTATAACAGCCGTGCTCCTGTCGCTGATCGCGTGGGTACACTGGCAGTACCCACGAGATCAGAGCGACGGATATATCCGTCGCTCGTCGTTAATGGTTTAATAAGAAAGGGAATAAGTTGGAGGTTCGGCCGACATTTATCTATTATGTATGGTCACCTTTAGTCTATGTTCACACTGAGATTTTTGCATGCAGAATTTCTGCCTCAAAATTCAGTTTGGAAGTTTGAGGCAGATTTTCCTCTCCCTGCACGCCGCGAAAAACCGGCCATTGAGCACCGCGGGCATAAAACTCTGCGAAATACGCTTTCTCTGCCTCCCATTGAAGTCAATGGGAGGTCAGAGGCGTAAACGCCTGAAGATAGGGCATGTCCCTTCTTTCTCCTGTGAGGCGGTTTTACCGCTCGCGGGAAAAAGACGCCTCCCATTGAAATCAATGGGAGCCATTTTCGGGCTGTTTGTGACGAGTTTGGTGGCGCGGTTTCCGCGTCAAAAACTCGTAAAAAAACTCTGTGTGAACATAGCCATAGGTTATGTTCACACGCAGAGTCAAAAACGTCTCAAATTTCAGAGCTGTTTTCAAGAGAAAACAGCTCCTGATTTTCAGAAGTTTTTTGTGCCACTCACGATTTTCGCGTTGTTTTTTACGGCCGTTTTTGGAGCTTTTTTCAATAGCGTCTATGGAAAACGGCTCCAAAAACGTCCCAAGAAGTGTCCTGCACTTCTTTTTCGCGGTAGTTTTTTTAGGCGTAAAAAAACGCTGCGAAAAACGCTCCGTTCGAACAGAATGCCGTTTTCCCATTGAAATCAATGGACACATGTTTGGAGTCTGCTTCCGATTTTTCGGCAGTTTTTCGGGGGCGTTTACTGCCCGAAAAACGGACGAAAATAGGTCGTGTGGACATACCCTAAGGCTGGGTTCACACAAACTATTTACGGACGTAATTCGGGCGTTTTAGCCCCGAATTACGTCCGAAAATGCGGCTCATAAGCGTCGGCAAACATCTGCCCATTCATTACAATGGGTCTTACGATGTTCTGTGCTGACAGTCATTTTTTTTACGTGCCGCTGTCAAAAGGCGGCGCGTAAAAAAGACGCCCGCGTCAAAGAAGTGCCTGTCACTTCTTCAGACGTAAATGGAGCCGTTTTACATGGACTCCATGGAAAAACAGCTCCAATTACGTCCGTAATGGACGCAGCGAAAAGCGCCTGCACATGCCATTATGGCTAAAATTACGGTGCTGTTTTCTCCTGCCGTGTGAACATACCCTTACTTTCTGTGTTGGTGAAGCATCTGCTTGTCTCTGTCTTCTCTGAAGAAGTCCAAGTTAAAGCAATAAGGGTATGTTCACACATTGAGTCAAAAACGGCTGAAGATTACGGAGCTGTTTTTGGAGAAAACAGTCTCTGATTTTCAGCTATTTTTATTTCACGTTTTCAGGTGTTTTTCTAGAACTTTTTGGAGCTCTTTTTCCATTGACTCAATGAAAAACAGCTCCAAAAACGGCTCAAGAAGTGACATGTACAAAATAGGAAAATTTGTTGAAGCAGAACAACAAATAAAATTAATTATTTAATTTTATTATCTAGCCTGGAGAAATTAAACGGTAGAATTGATTTGGTTGCTCTGGGCAACTGCTCCTCATGTTACCTACTCTAATTTTCATTCACGAGGACCCTTAGGCGGTGTGGGACACGTGGAGGAGTTACCCATAGCAGCAAAATAGGTTTCTGCTTTCATTTTACAGAGTTCCTCTGAAAAATGAGAGCTTGGATCTATATTTTCTGTTACTAAATCCGTAACTTTTTTCTATATGTTCAGTTACTAAATCCGTAATTTTTTGGCACGCCACAACAGTTCATTAGTTTTGCTATACCGGACATCAAGTAGTCTGCCCAAAAAAATCCCTATCTCGCTTGCACTATTATGCCAATATTTTTTTTTTAGTTGCTATATTGCTGTTACATGACTGCCACTCTGGTGCCACAGAAGACATTATTCTGTCATGATGCTTTACAGGAAGAAGTGTCTGCACTGATGACTGAGTTACAGAAAGAGAGAAGAGGCCTGGAGGAACAAATAAGCAAACTTACCAACAACAAGACCCGGATCTTAGTGAGTGGGGTGCATTCATTTTGTGTTCACAATAATATTACTAGTTTGGCCTTGTCTGGTGTCTCATGGTAACTTAAATGGAGTTACTCCTATTACAATAAATGAAGAGCTGGAGGTGCACTTTAACTATTATGTTAGAGAAAATGTATTGAGTAATTAGCCCAAAAAAAATCGAATTATCAGAATTTCAAATCAAATGACCATTCGCCAGAATACAGGTATTATAAATGGCAGCATATATTCTGTTAATGGTAATGCAGTGAGTAATGTTACCAAAAAGTGGATTTTGTGCACACTGAATCTTAAAGTGAATATGTCAGTAGTTTTGAGGCCTCCAAACTGCTGACAGAGCGATATAGGGGAGAAGGAGGAAATTGTAAACATACTTTTTTGACCGAGAAACCCTCAATTGATTTTTTTCATGCCGCGGTCCCAAGGGCTACTCCCTGCTCTGTGGCCAATCAGGAGACTGTTAGAGACGTCACTCAAAGCAGAGGGACCGAGCTGGCAGCATGTAGTGAGGAGAAGCCACAAGCTTGCATGACCGTGACAAAGGATATGTTTACAATACCCCCCCTCTCCCCTATATCACTCCGTCAGGAGTTTTGAAGCCTCAAAATTGCAGACAGATTCTTTTTAAAGACAGTTTAGCTTTTTAGCCATTAAATAAAACAAAAGTTACTTTGTAATGTAAACCTTATTTCTATTGTCCATTATTTCCCAGTTCAGAAATGTGGCCAGTAATGTACACAATCAATATTTTCATTTTGGTTGCTTTGGCTATGTCCAGGAACATGTATATATGTATAAATGTATGCACAATTTCTCCTATGGTCTATACTTGATACATACATCCCAACTGTCCCGGATTCAGCGTGGCAGTCACAGATTTTGGGCAGTGTCCCGCTGTCCCAGGCGGCCGGTGGTATGTCTCGGTGTCAACTGTATCTTTGTCCTCAGGACGCAGATATAGTTGAACCCAACGCTGAAGCAGGGAACCGTCAGCTCCCTGCTTTCGCATTAGTACAGAGCGAAGGAGCAGAGGGAGCTCCTCCGCTCGTCGAGGACTCACACACAACTCGCTACTTTAAGCACTGAGCCCGGGAAAGCCCTTGACGCCACTATCCATATATGGACAGTGACGTCAGTGGCTACTCCTGGAGCGGAATTCCCTGCCAGAGCGTGTGACATCAGTGGCTCCTGCAGGTGCCGAATCCCTGGCCAGAGCATTGCCGACGCTCTGGCTGGGGATTCCGCTTTTAGAGCGAACCCCTGATGTCACTGTCCATATACGGACAGTAAAAAAAGTAGAATTGTGTGCAGCACAGCAGAACTAGACCTCCACGGTCAAAACAGGTGCCAGCTTCCAGGAATCTGACTGATGGATGCCCACAATGTAGATGCAAAAAGGAAGCAGCACTCCAGCAAAGATTTCAAGAATCCAGATTTATTCTCCCATATGTGAAACAGAGATGATGCAACGTTTCAGCTGCTCAATGCAGCCTTTGCATCATCTCTGTTTCACATATGGGAGAATAAATTTTGATTCTTGACACATATGGACAGTGACGTCAGGGACTCCTCCTGGAGCGGAATCCCCTAGCTATGGCGTGGCCGATGCTCTGGCTGGGGATTCCACACCTAGAGGGAGTTCCAGGTATCGCTATCTACAGGGGGTGGCGCTATCTTCAAGGATGGTGTGGCATTATTTACATGGGCACTGTGGCACTATATAGGGGCACTATCTACAGGGGACACTGTGGCGCTATCTACATTAGTACTGTGTGTGGCACTATCTACACTGTGGCACTATCTTAGTGGGCACTGGCACTAGGGGCAGCTAAGGGGGCATTATACTGTATGAGGGCAGCTAAGGTGGCATTATACTGTATGGGGCAGCTATAAGGCATTATACTGTATGGAGCAGTTAAGGGGGCATTATACTGTATAGTGGCAGCTAAGGGGGCATTATGTTGTATAGGGGCATTATACTGTATGGGGGCATTTATGTGGGCATTATACTGTATGGGGGCAACTATGAGGGCATTATACAGCATGTGGGCATCTGTGTGGGCCTTATACTGTATGGGGGCATCTGTGTTATACTGTACAGGTGCATCTATGGGGGTATTATACTCTATGATGGCAGCTATGGGGGCATTATACTGTATGGTGGCAGCTAGAGGGCATCATACTGTGTGGGGCAGCTATTTGGCATTATACTGTGTGGGAGGCACTTTGGGAGCATGATACTGTGTGGGCTGAACTGGGTGTGTATGGGTGAGGATTAGAGGTGTGAGTTGGCATGACAGTTGTCCCTCTTTGCGATGCTTGAAAGTTGGGAGGTATGGGTATGTAGATACTATAATATACAGTAGGACTTTTTTGACTAGTGTCAAGTTCATAGATCTTGCCTTGTTTAGAACCTCTAAAGGGCATTCTCTCACCAGACAGGTCCATCAAATGCCCTACCAAGGTGAAGTCTATGTTGCGTTTGTGTTTCTGAATAAATTTACTAAAGTTACTGCCAAGAGAGCACTTTCAGTGCATCTGATTGGCTAAGAGAACGTAACAATGCTAATTTGCTCACAGAAATGGTGATAAAACGTACCCCGTCCTCCTTGTTCATTATGTGGTTTTTTTCAATTGAAACTTTCCATTTTACAATTTTCTGTTGTTTACCAAAATGCCTTGTTTGTGCTAGTACAATGTGAGCTCATTGTGTACTTTCTAGAAGTTTACACAATGACGCTCCCACATGGTGATTAGGTTGCAGTCACACTGAATCACAAGTGTCCTTGTGGCTTGTCCTTCATAGGGTTTGAGATAAGGCTGCTCTGGTCCTACCCACAAACTGACCCCCCTTTCCAAATCCAAGACTATAGAAAAACAAGCAAATCAATGACTCATGTCCTGTTCTAGCTGATATATCTCTTACATTAGAAAAATTATATCGGGACACAGTTCACACAGAGTTGTTCACTTGAGGACAGCAATATCTTTATTAAAGAGCATTCGCACGTATTGACGTAGGTGTAAGGATGACTATATATGAGAGAAAATTCAACCGAACCTACCGAAAGTGATCGGATCACCCCAACAATCTCATGTATATAGATAGGGGTCTGCCAACTGTAGCCCGACGGCAGATGTCAGGGGAAAGATGGATTGGCATGTTAGATATCTACCCTAGATGTCTAGATGTAGATCCCTACTGAAATAAACATACATGCACAAGTTTATGGTGGAATCAACAGAAATCGCTGTTTGTTATTGCATGGTTATGGCCCGCCTGACTTGAAACTTTTAGGAACTTCAGAATTACCTTTGTCATGCTCCTATAATTTGGGGTGAGGATGCGTTGTGACAAAAGCAGCATTCATACGAAATCCACCATCTTCTATTTGATTTCAGCGGAATCGGCCGACTATCTAATGTGTAAGGTGGTCTCCTGACTTTCTCCCAGCGGCAGATGTTGGGGAAAAGAAGGAGCGGGCATGTTGGATTTCAACAGGGGTCTTGCAGCAGCTTATTTCTCTCTCCCATTGAAAAATAAATGCTTTATGATGTAGTCGAGAAGAATAGCTGTCGGCTGAATGAGCGTTAGTCCGACAGCTATCTAAAGTGTATGGCTATATCGCTATCTGCTGTGTAAATGAATGGATAGAAGTGTATGACGCTGATTGGTCACTGATTGGTCAGCGTCATACACTCCTCTGTACAACGCCCACTTGGTCTAAAGTAAAAACACGCCACTTGGGCATTAAGAAACGAATTAGCATAAAGCTCCTAATGTGGTAAAAATAGATCGTTTTTCTAAATAAAAAGGACTGCTGTCACCTACATTATAGCGCCGATCTCCTTATGTAGGAGATAGGCCACTTATATTGTGGTCACAGAGTCTCTTTTGGTTGCCTCATGAAGAGAATATTGTTTATAGTTAAATCCAGCGCTAAATATTAAAAAAATGTTGTATTTACACTTATTAAAAAAAATGCCATATCACCAGATATTTTTACATTTTTTTTAGCATAGCACCACCTGCTGTTTCTACTCATCAGTGTTTCTGCGTCCACCCAGGTAAATGTGCTGAGGTGGACACACATACTCCGTAAGGATTCTCTCTCGGCTTCTCACAGGAGATGCTGAGCAAGTGCAATTGGAGTAAAGGCCCTTATACACGGGCCAATGATCGGGCAGATGAGCGTTCATATGAACGCTCATTCCCCATCATTGTCCTGTGTAAACAGGACAATGATCAGCCTATAAATGAGCAAACACTCGTTCATTGGCTGATCTGCTCGTTTATGCAGCAGAAAGTATTATCGTTGTCGGAAGCACATCTCCCTGTGTAAACAAGGAGATGTGCTGCTGACATGATAGAAATGCATGGGGACGAGCGACCATAGTAAAGATCGCTCGTCTCCATACATTACTGATCATAGCTCCTTGTGAAAGGAGCAAATGAGCACCGATAAACAAGCTGCCTCGTTGATCAGCGCTCGTTTTCACGGCCCATATTCGCCTGTGTAAAAGGATTCCTCTCCTGTCACTTGCTCAACATATCCTCTGATAAGGAGACAAGACACTGCAGCTTCAGAGGGAGCCGGCTCACTACACCAGGGATCCCTCCGCATACCCAGTGGAGCACATAGAGAATCAAGACTGAGCATGTGTGTCTGCCTCAGTACATTTACCTGGGTGGACAGAGATAGGCTGATAAATAGAAACATCAGGTGCCGCTATGCTAACATTATTTCTGGAATATCTGGTGATATAAGCATTTTATTTTAACAAGTTTAAAAAACAAAAACATTTTCATAATTTGGTGCTGGATTTAACTATAAACAATATTCTTCGTGGGACAACCGCTTTTCGTTATTTATTAAAGTCACACAACTGTGGAAGAAAGTAAATAAGGACTTGTGACTGAGGTTACCAGCAGGAAAACCCATATATGTATTGGGTTGTGCTTAAAGGGTTTGTTCAGGCATGGACAACTGGTGACCTATCCACAGGATAGATCATCAGTATATGATTGGTGGGAGTCCGACACCCGGACCCCGCACCGATCGGTTGCCTCCGGATACTGGATGTCCATGCCGGAAGCAGACGGCTCCGGTCACGGAATAGTGGCTGAGCTGCAATACCTCAGCTCTGCTCCCATTCAACTGAAAAGGAGCAGAGTTGCTGTTCTGCAGCATGGCCGCCATGCAGTGTACAGAGCCATCTGCTTCCGGCTCCGAACTCTGCATACCGTGCATAACATCCAGTGCCCGTAGGCAGCCGGAGCAGCTGATCGGTGCGGGGTCCGGGCGTCGGACACCCACCGATTATATACTGATGACCTATCCTGTGGATATGGTCATCAGTTTTCCATGCTTGGACAACCCCTTTAAGGAATCTGCAAATTACATAAATATGACATAAAAACTCATGTAGAATAATAACTCACTTAAAATAATCTTGCCCAGATGACTTTCACATTTTGCATGGTTGGCAACTTTCCCTAATTTCTATGGGCATTTCAAGGTTGCAGTGACTTATTCATTTTCCTGTTTTGAAAACTGAGTACTTCTCTGTCACATTCTCTTATCCTGTATATTGATTTATAGTAAGTATTGATATATTTTTGAGCAGTTTGACAAAACTTGATTATTATCATGCCCAGTCATTGTATTATATATATATATATATATATAGCTGATCAGGTCTTTTATGGGGCCAAAAATTGTCGATAGTCGGTGGCACACCTCTCTGTGTAAACAGGAAGATGTCCTACCAACATGATGCAAATGCATGAGGACGAACGATCATTAATATGGGGACAACTGATATGGGGACAACTGATCGTAGGATATGCCACGGATATGCCATAAATGTCTAAAAGATGCGGGTCCCTGACCCCCGTTCTACTTTCTGTCACAGGGTTTTCTGGAAACAGCTGAGCACATTTTGCTATGCTGTTTTCGGAATGCCCACAGTGTAAAACAGTGAATTCTGGAAACAGTGCATCTATGCTGTTTTCATAACTTCCATTCACTTCTATGAGAGTTCCGGAAACAGCGTAGCTCAGCTGTTTCCGTACTCCCGGCCACTGAGTATCTCAGTTGCTGGAGCCCAGCAACAGCAGCAGGAAATAAGACGGGGATCAGAGGGCACTGTTTCAGAGGTGGGACCCACGTCTATAGGACATTTACGGTATATGTTGTGTATATGCCATAAATGTCAGAGATGGGAATACTCCTTTAAGGGGTTGGTACACTGAACAGTACATATATATAAATATATAAATGGCATGTTGCAGAGGGCGCTAGATGTTGCGAGAAGCTCACCTCAATGTTCTGCATTGTTTTGTAAGGGCAGACAGACATTTTAAGGGTATGTTCACACGGCCAAATTTCAGACGTATACGAGGCGTATTATGCCTCGTTTTACGTCTGAAAATAGGGCTATAATACGTCGGCAAACATCTGCCCATTCATTTGAATGGGTTTGCCGACGTACTGTGCAGACGACCTGTTATTTACGCGTCGTCGTTTGACAGCTGTCAAACGACGACGCGTAAAAATACAGCCTCGTCAAAAGAAGTGCAGGACACTTCTTTGGACGTTTTTGGAGCTGTTTTCTCATAGACTCCAATGAAAACAGCTCCAAAAACGGACGTAAAAAACGCAGCGAAAACGCCGCGAAAAATGCGAGTTGGTAAAAAAACGTCTGAAAAGCAGGGTCTGTTTTCCCTTGAAAACAGCTCTGGATTTTCAGACGTTTTTGTTGACTACGTGTGAACATACCCTAAAGATATATCTTTAGGTGCGACCTCCTTGATGAGTCGAAGGCGCCAAACAGTCGAAGGTTACAAACTCCTGAGATGTACTGTAACTGGTGAATATGCAAGTGGGCAATTACTTACATATATGGGATATCCCTTCTGTCATACAATTCGATAAACTGCATTGGATGATGCTCTTTGCTTTACTTATTGAAGAGCAAAACATAGACTAAAAGGGCTCTTGAGGGGCTACCGAAAGCAGACTCTGTTAAAAAGGGTGCTGAATGAGCAAGATGGGCCCATTGGGCAGCAAATAGTGTATATGGCAATCTCATAGAGTGCCCCCAAAATAATGAATCTCTTATTTTCCATAATGAATCAGATGTGTTTCAGAGATTAATCTGCAGGGAATTCCTTGAGCTCCAGCGATACATTGCAGAAGAAGAGTCTCATTTTCTGAATATGGTGTCCACAAAAGCTACAAAACTCATTAATTCCATCGAGATTCAGTTACTACAAAGAAATGAGATTCTTAGCATTGTACGAGACAAAGAGAGGCAACTGGAGAACCTGGGAAATGAGAATCACTTGCACTTCATTCACGTGAGATGTTACTCTCCATGTCTATGTCTGTGTTATTATATTATACTATATTATTATAGGGTCTATTCACATGTTGCAGTGAAATCGGTTTTTTTTTGCATTTTGCAGTGAACAAAGTCTGAGGCTGGGTTCACACGACCTATTTTCAGGCGTAAACGAGGCGTATTATGCCTCGATTTACGCCTGAAAATAGGGCTACAATACGTCGGCAAACATCTGCCCATTCATTTGAATGGGTTTGCCGACGTACTGTGCAGACGACCTGTCATTTACGCGTCGTCGTTTGACAGCTGTCAAACGACGACGCGTAAATTGACTGCCTCGGCAAAGAAGTTCAGGGCACTTCTTCGCAATGTAATTTGAGCCGTTCTTCATTGAAGTCAATGAAGCACAGCTCAAGATTTACGAGCGTCACAGACGCCTCGCATAATACGAGGAGGAGCTTTTACGGCTGAAACGAGGCAGCTGTTTTCTCCTGAAAACAGTCTGTCATTTCAGCCGTAAAAGCCTCTCACCGTGTGCACATACCCTAAGTGTCTATTCACACATGGAGGAATGGTGTGGGAAAGACCTCAACACTACTACAATGCGGCAGTTTTGTTGTGGTTTTACCGCGATTGCAGTGAGTTTTGGAAACACGCCATTCCACACCGCGTGTACACGGCCATATTTGTTTTCTAATTGAAGTAACATGGTAACATAATTTGTAAGGCTGAAAAGGTCCATCCAGTTTCAAGTCATTGCGTAAGTTCAGACTCTGCATCTTGCTTCGGTTTTCAAACTGCGTTTTTGTGCATCATGAAGAATGCAGAGTCTACATATTACATAAATGTGAATAAGATTTACAAAAATCTCATTCACATTTTGCATTTGAAACCCACAAGTTTCACAGGGCTTAGTTTTTCATACAGTAGCAAAATTGTTGTCTCCCATAGAAACAGTTGCAGGAACATTTTCTAGATCTGTTACTTTAACAAAAATCACCAATGGTATTAAAATTCACTTTTGCTACAGTTTTCACTCTGCAGTTATGCTGTTCTGAACCTCTCCAAAATGTAAAGTCTAAACTAAGGCCACATGCCCACGACCGTATTTTTGCGGCCGCTTTTTATCCACATTTTTGCTGATAAATTGCAGACCCATTATTTTCTATGCACACAACTGTGATTTACATGGATCGGTGCGGTGCGGGGGCAGACCACAAAAACTCAGGACAAGTCATTTTACGGTGAATTGTTGTGGATCTGTGAGTCCGGATGACACACGGATACACAAGGGTTTTTTGCGGTCCGTTGGACCACTACGGACTCGTGGATTTGTGGACCGCATGTGCATGAGGTCTAAGTCTTTCTGCAGCTTTGAAGTATACTAGACAGCAATATTTCTCAATGAGAAATTATTCGTACATAACGCTGTTCTCCAGTGGCCCTTAGGGGCCATTTAAGCAGATGCAATAGTGGATATTATTGAAATAATAATAGCAAGCGTATGATGCTTTTTGTGGGCAACACTACAGCTTTTTCTCTCTATAGCAAAAATATGTCAGCAGCTGGAAGAAGAGAGACATGAGGGATCACACATTCGCAAAGCTGAGCAATTGGGCATAAAATAGCATAAAAGGATGTCCACCCCCTCAGCAATGTTCTAGTGCGGACTTGCAGTGAATGTGGGTGACATACAGATCTCCACAAGAACATGAGAGACTTAGGGTATGTTCACACGCACTAATTACGGACGTAATTCGGGCGTTTTTGCCCCGAATTACGTCCGAAAATAGCGCCTCAATAGCGTTGACAAACATCTGCCCATTGAAAGCAATGGGCAGACGTTTGTCTGTTCACACGAGGCGTATATTTACGCGCCGCTGTCAAATGACGGCGCGTAAATAGACGCCCGCGTCAAAGAAGTGACCTGTCACTTCTTTGGCCGTAATTGGAGCCGTTATTCATTGACTCCAATGAATAGCAGCGCCAATTACGTCCGTAATGGACGCGGCGTTCAAGCGCCTGCACATGCCGTTACGGCTGAAATTACGGGGATGTTTTCAGGCGGAAACATCCCCGTAATTTCAGCCGTTACGGACGCTGTCGTGTGAACATACCCTTACATGTGATGCCCACAGCCTGCTACTTGTGTTGCTATGCAACAACCAAAACATTTTTGGGTCACTATTTAGCAAACGGCAAGGCCATATTATTATTTTTTAAGGAGTCTAAAAGACTTGCCACTTAACCCCTTAGTGCCAAGCCCATTTTAGGCCCTATGCGTTTTTAAATTGACGCCGTTCACTGTGCGGCGTAAATAACATGTTACCTTTATTCTACGGGTCGGTACGATTACGGCGATACCACATATGTAGAGGTTTTTTTATGTTTTACGACTTTTGCACAATAAAAACACTTTTGATCTAAAATTATTTGTTTTTGCATCGTCGCTTTCCAAGAGCCGTAACTTTTTTATTTTTCCATCAATGTAGTGATTTTTTGGGCTTGTTTTCTGCGGGATGAGACATAGTTTTGATTGGTACTGTTTTGGGGTGCATGGGACTTATTGATTCATTTTTATTATGACTTTTTTGGGGGGCAATGGAACAAAATTGCAATTTCGCCATTGTTTTTTGCGTTTTTTTTTACGGTGTTCACCTTGAGGTTTAAATTACATATTAACTTTATTAATGGAGTCATTACTGTCGCGGCGATACCATATATGTGTACTTTTATTTATTTTTTACACTCTTACTAAACATGGTTTTATTTATTTTTTTACTGTAATTTTTATTAATAATCTTTATTTCACATTTATTATTTATTTAATTAGTCCCACTAGGGGACTTTACTGTGCGATCTTCAGATCGCTGCTATGATACTTTGGTATACTTCGTATACCAGAGCATTATTGCCTGTCAGTGTAAATCTACACTGCCTCCGGCGCATCCTAATAGGCATATGTCCAAGGCAGACCTGGGGGCTTTTATCAAGCCCCCGGCTGCCATGACAACCCATCGGAGACCCGCGATTGCATTTGCGGGCCGCCGATGGGTGACAGAGGGAGCTCACTCCCTCTGTAAACAAGTTAAATGCAGCGGTCGGTATTGACGGCGGCATTTAATGGGTTAAACGGCCGCGATCGAAGTAAACTTTGATCGCGGCCGTTGGAGCAGGAGCTCAGCTGTCATCAGATAGCTGAGCCCCGACTCCAGCCTGCATGGGAGACCCGTGCAGGACTTAGACTAGGCTCACGTGAAAAGGCGTCAGCCTAGCCTAAGGCCCCTTAGTGACGAACGTGAAAAGGCGTATTGTTGGTCACTAAGAGGTTAAAGGAGTTTTCCCACAATTAATGTTTATCACCTATTCACAGGATAGCTGATAAATGTTGTACTGTCTTCATCGACCCCGTAGACTTTGAAGGGAGCGGCAGAGCCCGTACGCGAACCGCCACATCATTCAAAATCCTCCTCACTCAATCGTGCAGTGAAACGGAACAGGGTCAGGACCACCATTCTAGAGATCAGAATGGGGGTCCTGTGGATAGGTGATAAATGTTAATTGTGGTAAAGTTAAAGTCTTGTTGCATTCAAATGTGTGTGTGTCTAACGAAAATAAGCTATAAGCATTTTTGGCGGACACGAACTGTGAGTAATAACAGCGCTGCAGAGCATGTTGGAGCCATATAAGAACAAGAAGTAAATGTTGCTAGGCAGTGTAAAGGATCGGTCAGACACAGCTTCTGTGTCGACGCCCGTGGTTACTCAGTCTGCACCTGCTCCTAAGTCTGATAGAGTGACTCCTTCTTCCACCACTCAGGCTGGGAGGCTGAGAAGTGGGAGAGCCTATCACAGCCTGGCCAGACGGAGCTAGCTCCCGCCCTCTGTCTATTTATACCTTCATTTCCTGCTTCTCCTTTGCCTGTGATTCTGCTTGTTTCCTGGCTCTGCTGCTGCTGCTTGTACTATTTATCCTCTGCTTCATATTGACCCTGGCTTTACTGACTACTCTCTTGCTCTGCGTTTGGTACCTCGTACACTCCTTTTTTGACTCGGCTCATTCACTACTCTTGTAGCTTACGGTGTTGCCGTGGGCATCTGCCCCTTTTCCCTTAGCTTCTTTGTACCCTTGTCTGTCTGTTTGTCGTGCACATAGTAAGAGTAGGGACCGTCGCCCAGTTGTTCGCCGTCGCCTAGGACGGGCCGTTGCAAGTAGGCAGGGACTGAGTGGCGGGTAGATTAGGGCTCACCTGTCTGTCTCCCTACCCCGTCATTACATAATCACAGGCCCATATACCTTTTCTACCCTGGTCCCTGACACTACTATGGACCCCCTTGAGACCTTGGCTCAGCAAATGCAGGGCCTCTCCCTACAGGTCCAAGCCCTGACTCAGAGGGGCAACCTGCATGATCCTACCCTGGTAGTGCCCCCCACCTCACCTCTTGAACCCCACCTCAAGTTGCCTGACCGGTTCTCAGGGGACCGGAAGACTTTTTTCTCCTTTCGGGAGAGTTGTAGGCTCTATTTCCGTCTAAAGCCTCACTCCTCAGGCCTTCTCCTTGGCTCCCTGAGCTTTCCTCTGTTGACCTTTTTTTTTCTTCTCTTGAGCTCATATATGACGAGACTGACAAGACTGCCTTTGCCGAGAATCAGCTGGTGACCTTACGTCAGGGTAAGAGACCCGTTGAGGAGTACTGTTCGGACTTTAGGAAGTGGTGTGTAGCTTGAAGTGGTGTGGAATGACCCTGCCTTGAGGTGCCAGTTTAGATTGGGTCTGTCGAATGCCCTGAAGGACCTGTTAGTTAGCTATCACTCTTCTGACTCTCTAGATCAGGTAATGGCTTTAGCGGTACGTCTTGACCGACGTCTCAGGGAACGACGACTTGAACGTTTTTGTGCCTTCTCCTCTGGCTCCCCCATGATGGCTTCCGAGGTGCCGTTGCTTCGTTCTTCCACGGAAAACTCGGATGAACCTATGCAACTCGGGGCCTCCGTGTCTCCCCAACAACGTAGAGAGTTCCGCAGGAAGAATGGTCTCTGCTTCTACTGTGGGGATGACAAGCATCAAGTGAACAACTGTCCTAGGCGTAAGAATAAGCAGCCAGAAAACTAAGTGACCATCGACCGTAGGGGAGGTCGCTTGGGCGCACAGGTATTTCCCGTATACATGAAACCTAATAAGATCTTGCTTCCCTTTCAGGTCTCTTTTGGTGGTAGGTCTGCTACCGGCAATGCCTTCGTGGATTCAGGGTCTTCTGCTAATATTATGTCTGTGGAATTTGCTATGTCTCTAGCTATGCCATTGATTGAATTGCCTAAACCTGTCCCGGTAGTGGGTATCGACTCCACTCCTCTTGCTAATGGTTATTTTACGCAGCATACCCCTGTTTTTGAACTCCTTGTTGGCTCCATGCATTTGGAGCAGTGCTCTGTACTGGTGATGCAGGGATTATCGTCCGATTTGGTTTTAGGCCTACCCTGGTTGCAGATGCATAATCCCACGTTTAACTGGAACACTGGGGATCTTACCAAATGGGGTAATGAATGCATGACGTCATGTTTTTCTGTTAATTTTATTTCTCTCCCTGAGGAGGTGAACACTCTACCTGAGTTTATTCAGGACTTCGCTGATGTTTTTTCTAAAAAGGCCTCCGAAGTGTTACCTCCTCATAGAGAGTACGATTGCACAATCGATTTGGTACCAGGGGCTAAACTCCCTAAGGGTAGGATATTTAATCTCTCTTGTCCCGAAGGTCACTGTAAGGAACCAGTATCCCCTTCCGTTGATTCCTGATCTCTTCAATCAGGTTCAGGGGGCCCAATGGTTCTCTAAGTTTGATCTACGGGGGTCTTATAACCTTATCCGCATCAAAGAGGGGGATGAGTGGAAGACTGCGTTTAACACGCCCAAAGGTCATTTCGAATACCTCGTCATGCCCTTTGGGTTGTGTAATGCTCCCGCGGTGTTCCAGAATTTCATAAATGAGATTTTAAGAGACTACCTGGGGGTATTTCTTGTAGTGTACCTTGATGACATACTGGTGTTTTCCAAGGACTGGTCCTCCCACATTGAGCATGTCAGGAAGGTGCTCCAGGCCCTTCGGGAAAACAAACTGTTTGCTAAAACCAAAAAATGTGTGTTTGGGGTGCAAGAGATACCATTTTTGGGTCAAATCCTCACTCCTCATGAATTCCGCATGGACCCTGCCAAGGTTCAGGCTGTGGCTGAATGGGTCCAACCTGCCTCCCTGAAGGCGTTACAGTGCTTCTGTAATGGCAGGAAGGAGGTGAAGGGAAAGTGAGCCCTAATCTACCCACCGCCCTGTCCCTGCCTACTTGCAACGACCCGCCCTAGGCGACGAGGTACAACTGGGCGGCGGTCCCTACGCTGGCTAAGTGCACAGGAAGACAAACAGGGAACACGCAAGGGAAGGGGCAGTAGCCACGGAACGCCACGAGGAAACGGGGAGGCGAACGAACAGTCAGGACCAGGACGAAGTGAGTACACCCGAGCGGGCACGGAGACAGAAGCAAGCCAGGGCAAGCAAAGCAGGTCAAGCAGAACTGCAGCAAGGCAGAAGCACGGCAGAAGCAGGCTGGAGCAAGCAGCAGTGGGGCCAGGAATCCAAAAGAATTACAAGCACTGAGGGAGAGCACAGGGCAGGTAATAAAGGGCAGGGGGCGGAGCTAACTCCGAGAGACCAGGCCGCGATAGGCTCTCCCACTCCTGAGCCTGCCACCCTGGTTGGTGGGAGATGGTGTCAGTCGAACAGGTCTGGCCTCAGGTGTGGATTGATTAATCCCAGGAGTATAGCTAGATGAAGTACCTGGCAGATCCCTAACAGTACTCCCCCTTTTATGAGGGGCCACCGGACCCTTACTAAGGGGACCCGGTTTAGTGGGGAAGAGGAGGTGGAACCTCCTGATCAATACCCCAGCGTGAACATCACGGGCAGGTACCCAAGTCCTCTCCTCCGGCCCGTATCCTCTCCAATGGACCAGGTACTGGAGGGAGCCCTGGACCATCCTACTGTCCATAATCTTGGCCACCTCGAATTCCACCCCCTCAGGGGTGAGAACGGGAACAGGAGGTATCCTCGAGGGGGACCAGGACGGGGAGCAGCGTTTAAGGAGGGAGGCATGGAAGACGTCATGTATGCGAAAGGATGGGGGGAGCTCCAGACGGAAGGATACAGGGTTGAGGACTTCAATGATCTTATAAGGTCCAATAAATCGGGGAGCAAACTTCCTGGACGGGACCTTAAGGCGCAAGTTCCTGGACGACAACCAGACCAAATCCCCGACGACAAACCGGGGGTTAGCAGAACGTCTACTATCCGCCTGAATCTTTTGTGCGCTCTGGGACGCCTCTAGGTTCTTCTGAACCTAGGCCCAGACAGTGCACAGTTCCCGATGAACCTCCTCTACCTCAGGATTATTGGAACAACCAGGGGAGACGGAGGAGAACCTTGGGTTAAACCCGAAATTACAGAAAAACGGGGAGACCCCTGACGAGTTACTGACCCGGTTATTCAGGGAAAATTCAGCAAGGGGAAGGAATGAGACCCAATCGAATTGACAGTCAGAGATGAAACACCTTAAATATTGTTCCAGGGATTGGTTGGTCCTTTCCGTTTGGCCATTAGTTTCGGGATGGAAGGCGGAGGAGAAGGACAGATCAATCTCCAACTTTTTACAAAAAGCTCTCCAAAATAAGGAAACAAATTGTACCCCTCTGTCAGAAACGATATTGACTGGGGCCCCATGGAGACGCAGGATGTGTTTCACAAACAAAGAAGCTAACGTCTTGGCTTTAGGTAGCTTCTTAAGGGGCACAAAGTGGCACATCTTGCTGAAGCGGTCGACTACCACCCACACCACCGACTTGCCCTGAGATGGAGGCAAATCGGTGATAAAATCCATGGAGATATGGGTCCAAGGTCTCTGGGGAATGGGCAAGGAACGTAGTAGGCCCGCAGGTCGGGACCTAGGGGTTTTGGACCTAGCGCAAACCTCACAGGCGGCGACGTAAGCCCTAACATCTTTAGGCAACCCAGGCCACCAATAGTTTCTGGTAATGAGGTGTTTGGTGCCCAAGATGCCAGGATGACCAGATAGAGCGGAGTCATGGTTTTCCCTGAGTACCCTCAGCCGGTATTGCAGGGGAACAAACAGTTTGTCCCCAGGGACGTTCCCGGGAGCTGCACCCTGATCAGCCGCGATATCAGAAGCTAAATCAGAATCCGTGGCAGAGACGATTATACCAGGGGGTAAAATACAAGCGGGATCCTTCTCGGAAGGAGGATTGGCCATGAAACTACGTGACAGAGCGTCAGCCTTAATATTCTTGGACCCAGCCCTATAGGTAACCAAGAAATTAAATCTGGTAAAGAATAGTGCCCACCGAGCTTGTCTAGGATTAAGCCTCCGGGCCGATTCTAGGAAAACCAGATTCTTGTGATCCGTAAGGACCGTTACCTGGTGTCTGGCCCCCTCCAGGAAGTGCCGCCACTCCTCAAAAGCCCATTTAATGGCTAGAAGTTCGCGGTTGCCAATATCATAGTTACTCTCCGTGGGCGAAAACTTCCTAGAGAAGTAAGCACAGGGGCGGAGATGGGTGAGGGAGCTGGTACCCTGGGACAAGACGGCCCCCACTCCCACCTCGGAAGCGTCAACCTCCACAATAAATGGCTCCTCTTGGTTGGGCTGAATCAGCACGGGGGCCGAGATAAAGCACTTCTTGAGAGTCTCAAAGGCCTGGACGGCCTCAGGGGGCCAATGGAGGACATCGGCACCCTTGCGGGTAAGGTCCGTAAGAGGCTTAGCGACGACCGAGAAGTTGGCAATAAATCTCCTGTAATAGTTGGCGAACCCTAAAAAACACTGTAACGCCTTAAGGGAGGCAGGTTGGACCCATTCCGCCACAGCTTGAACCTTGGCAGGGTCCATGCGGAATTCATGAGGAGTGAGGATTTGCCCTAAAAATGGTATCTCCTGTACCCCAAAGACACATTTTTCAGTCTTAGCAAACAGATTATTCTCCCGAAGGACCTGGAGCACCTTCCTGACATGCTCCACGTGGGAGGACCAGTCCTTGGAAAACACCAGTATGTCATCAAGGTACACAACAAGAAAATTACCTAGGTACTCTCTCAGGATTTCATTAATAAAATTCTGGAAGACAGCAGGGGCATTACACAACCCAAAGGGCATGACCAGGTATTCGAAATGACCCTCGGGTGTGTTGAACGCAGTTTTCCACTCATCCCCCTCTTTGATGCGGATAAGGTTATATGCCCCCCGTAGATCGAACTTAGAAAACCATTGGGCTCCCTGAACCTGATTAAAAAGATCCGGAATCAAAGGAAGTGGGTACTGGTTCCTTACGGTGACCTTATTCAGGTTACGATAATCAATGCACGGCCTAAGACCACCATCCTTCTTCCCCACGAAGAAGAAGCCAGCACCTACAGGAGAAGTCGAGGGGCGAATGAAACCCTTGGCCAGGCATTCTTGGATATACACCCTCATCGCTTCACGTTCAGGACATGAAAGATTAAATATCCTACCCTGAGGAAGCTTGGCACCAGGCACCAAATCGATAGCGCAATCGTAATCTCTATGGGGGGGCAACACCTCGGAGGCCTCCTTAGAAAACACATCGGCGAAGTCCTG
Organism: Rhinoderma darwinii; assembly: GCF_050947455.1. Lineage (NCBI taxonomy): Eukaryota > Metazoa > Chordata > Amphibia > Anura > Rhinodermatidae > Rhinoderma > Rhinoderma darwinii. The sequence goes on from NC_134688.1 coordinate 406,172,413, forward strand.
AACAAACTCAGGAAGCGTGTTTACCTCCTCCCGGGGAGAAATAGAGTTAACAGAAAGACATGACATAAGACATTCATTACCCCATTTGGTGAGATCCCCAGTATTCCAATCAAATGTGGGATTATGCAACTGCAACCAGGGAAGGCCTAAAACCAGATCAGACGATAATCCCTGCATCACCAGTACAGAGCACTGCTCCAAATGCATGGAGCCAACCAGGAGTTCAAAAACAGGAGTATGCTGAGTAAAATAACCATTAGCAAGGGGGGTTGAGTCGATTCCTACTACAGGGATAGGATAAGGTAAATCAATACAAGGCATCTTTAGAGACATAGCAAATTCCACAGACATGATATTAGCAGATGAGCCAGAATCCACGAAAGCACTGCCCGTGGCAGACCGGCCAGCAAACGAGACCTGAAAGGGAAGCAAAATTTTATTGCGTTTCACATTAACGGGAAATACCTGTGCGCCCAAGTGACCTCCCCGATGATCACTTAGGCGCGGAAGTTTTCCGGCTTCTTATTCTTGCGCCTGGGACAGGTGTTCAGTAGATGCTTGTCGTCCCCACAGTAGAAGCAGAGACCATTCATTCTGCGAAACTCCCTACGTTGTCGAGGGGACATGGAGGCCCCGAGTTGCATAGGTACCTCCGAGTCCTCCGTGGAGGGGCGAGGAGACGGGACCTCGGGGGGAATCGCAGAAAAGTCAGAGGGGAGCACACTGAAGCGTTCTAGCTGACGTTCCCTGAGACGTCGGTCAAGTCGTACTGCTAGGGCCATAACCTGGTCAAGGGAGTCAGGCGAGGGGTAGCTAACCAGCAGATCCTTCAGGGCGTCAGATAATCCTAACCTAAACTGGCACCTTAGGGCCGGATCGTTCCACTGAGAAGCTACGCACCACTTCCTAAAATCAGAACAGTATTCCTCAACCGGTCTCCTACCCTGACGTAAGGTCACCAGCTGACTCTCGGCTAAAGCAGTCCTGTCAGTCTCGTCGTAAATGAGTCCGAGGGCAGAGAAAAAACGATCAACAGAGGAAAGTTCAGGGGCGTCAGGAGCCAAGGAGAAGGCCCACTCTTGGGGCCCTTCCTGGAGTCGGGATATGATGATACCCACCCGCTGGTTCTCGGAACCTGAGGAGTGGGGCTTTAGGTGGAAATACAGTCTGCAACTCTCCCGGAAGGAGAGAAACGTCTTACGGTCCCCTGAAAACCGGTCAGGTAACTTGAGGTCGGGTTCTAGAGGTGAGGTGAGGGGTACTACTAAAGCAGCGTCACCCTGATTGACCCTTTGGGCCAGGGCCTGGACCTGTAGGGAGAGGCCCTGCATCTGCTGGGTCAGGGTCTCAAGGGGGTCCATGATAGCGTCAGCGTAGGAGAAATGGTAGACTAGGTAACGGCTTGTAATTATGTAATGGCAGGAAGGAGGTGAAGGGAAAGTGAGCCCTAATCTACCCACCGCCCTGTCCCTGCCTACTTGCAACGACCCGCCCTAGGCGACGAGGTACAACTGGGCGGCGGTCCCTACGCTGGCTAAGTGCACAGGAAGACAAACAGGGAACACGCAAGGGAAGGGGCAGTAGCCACGGAACGCCACGAGGAAACGGGGAGGCGAACGAACAGTCAGGACCAGGACGAAGTGAGTACACCCGAGCGGGCACGGAGACAGAAGCAAGCCAGGGCAAGCAAAGCAGGTCAAGCAGAACTGCAGCAAGGCAGAAGCACGGCAGAAGCAGGCTGGAGCAAGCAGCAGTGGGGCCAGGAATCCAAAAGAATTACAAGCACTGAGGGAGAGCACAGGGCAGGTAATAAAGGGCAGGGGGCGGAGCTAACTCCGAGAGACCAGGCCGCGATAGGCTCTCCCACTCCTGAGCCTGCCACCCTGGTTGGTGGGAGATGGTGTCAGTCGAACAGGTCTGGCCTCAGGTGTGGATTGATTAATCCCAGGAGTATAGCTAGATGAAGTACCTGGCAGATCCCTAACAGCTTCCTGGGGTTTGCTAATTATTACAGGAGATTTATTGCTAACTTCTCGGTCATCGCTAAGCCTCTTACGGATCTCACTCGCAAAGGTGCTGATCTCCACTGGCCTCCTGAGGCGGTCCAGGCTTTTGAGGTCCTTAAGAAGTGCTTTATCTCGGCCCCAGTGCTGATTCAGCCTAACCAAATGGAGCAGTTCATCGTGGAGGTTGACGCCTCCGAGGTGGGAGTGGGTGCTGTCTTGTCTCAGGGTACTAGGTCCCTCTACCATCTCCGTCCCTGTGCCTACTTCTCCAGGAAGTTCTCTCCCACTGAGAGTAACTATGACATTGGCAACCGCGAACTCTTAGCCATTAAATGGGCATTTGAAGAGTGGCACCACTTCCTGGAGGGGGCTAGGCACCAGGTAACGGTCCTTACCGACCACAAGAATCTGGTTTTCCTAGAATCTGCCCGGAGGCTAAACCCGAGACAAGCTCGATGGGCGTTATTTTTTACTAGATTCAACTTTTTGGTCACCTATAGGGCTGGGTCTAAAAATATTAAAGCTGATGCACTGTCGCGTAGATTCATGGCCAGCCCTCCTTCGGAGGAAGATCCTGCTTGTGTTTTGCCCCCAGGTATAATAATTTCCTCTGTTGATTCTGACCTAGTCTCCGAAATTACGGCTGATCAAGGTTCAGCTCCCGGGAACCTTCCTGAGAACAAGCTGTTTGTTCCCCTGCAATTCTGGCTAAGGGTACTCAGGGAGAATCATGACTCTGCACTATCTGGCCATCCAGGCATCCTGGGTACGAAGCACCTCATTGCCAGAAACTATTGGTGGCCTGGGTTGCTTAAAGACGTTAAGGCCTACGTCGCCGCTTGTGAAATTTGTGCTAGGTCCAAGACTCCCATGTCCCGACCAGCGGGCTTACTATGTTCTTTGCCCATTCCCCAGAGACCTTTAACCCACATCTCCATGGATTTTATCACCGATCTGCCTCCATCTCAAGGCAAGTCGGTGGTGTGGGTTGTAGTAGACCGCTTCAGTAAAATGTGCCACTTTGTGCCCCTCAAGAAACTACCCAATGCTAAGACGTTAGCTACCTTGTTTGTCAAACACATCCTGCGTCTCCATGGGGTTCCTGTCAATATTGTTTCTGACAGAGGGGTACAATTTGTTTCATTGTTTTGGAGAGCCTTCTGTAAGAAGTTGGAGATTGATCTGTCCTTCTCCTCGGCCTTCCATCCTGAAACTAATGGCCAGACTGAGAGGACTAATTAGTCTCTAGAACAATATTTAAGGTGTTTCATCTCTGACTGTCAATATGATTGGGTCTCCTTCATTTCCCTCGCTGAATTTTCCCTTAATAACCGGGTCAGTAACTGGTCAGGGGTCTCCCCCTTTTTCTATAATTTTGGGTTTAATCCACGGTTCTCTTCCGTTTCACCTGGTGGTTCCAACAATCCCGAGGTAGATGTCGTTTATCGGGAACTGTGCACAGTCTGGGCCCAGGTTCAGAAGAACCTAGAGGCGTCCCAGAGCATACAAAAGACTCAGGCAGATAGAAAACGTTCTGCTAACCCCTTGTTTGTGGTCGGGATCTGGTGTGGCTGTCTTCTAAAAATTTGCGCCTTAAAGTCCCGTCCAAAAAATGTGCTCCCCGGTATATAGGGCCGTACAAGGTCATTGAAGTCCTTAACCCTGTCTCCTTCCGACTGGAGTTACCCCCGTCTTTTCGAATACCCGACGTGTTTCATGCCTCCCTCCTGAAACGCTGCTCCCCGTCCTTGGCTCCCTCGAGGAAACCTCCTGTCCCTGTTCTCACCCCTGAAGGGGTAGAATTCGAGGTGGCCAAGATTGTGGACAGCAGGATGGTCCAAGGCTCCCTCCAGTACCTGGTCCATTGGAGAGGATACAGGCCTGAGGAGAGGACTTGGGTACCTGCCCGGGATGCTCACGCTGGGGTATTGCTCAGGAGGTTCCATCTTCGGTTTCCCAATAAGCCAGGTCCACCTAGAAAGTGTCCAGTGGCCCCTCATAAAAGGGGGGGTACTGTAAAGGATCTGTCAGACACAGCTTCTGTGTTGATGCCCGTGGTTACTCAGTCTGCACCTGCTCCTAAGTCTGATAGAGTGACTCCTTCTTCCACCACTCAGGCTGGGAGGCTGAGGAGTGGGAGAGCCTATCACAGCCTGGCCAGACGGAGCTAGCTCCCGCCCTCTGTCTATTTATACCTTCATTTCCTGCTTCTCCTTTGCCTGTGATTCTGCTTGTTTCCTGGCTCTGCTGCTGCTGCTTGTACTATTTGTCCTCTGCTTCATATTGACCCTGGCTTTACTGACTACTCTCTTGCGCTGCGTTTGGTACCTCGTACACTCCTGGTTTGACTCGGCTCGTTCACTACTCTTGTAGCTCACGGTGTTGCCGTGGGCATCTGCCCCTTTTCCCTTAGCTTCTTTGTACCCTTGTCTGTCTGTCTGTCGTGCACATAGTGAGAGTAGGGACCGTCGCCCAGTTGTACGCCGTCGCCTAGGACGGGCCATTGCAAGTAGACAGGGACTGAGTGGCGGGTAGATTAGGGCTCACCTGTCTGTCTCCCTACCCCGTCATTACAGGCAGCAAGAACCCTGGTCAGAGTTGGACTGGCTCACGAGAATACTATAGGATTCTCTAGTGGACACAGCCACAATCATAAAATCTTAATACAACAGAACCCCAAAGGTACAGCAGAGGACCACCCCATTTGGAGCTGACTTTGGAGCCAATCACTTGGGTCTATTTTATGGGGGTTGATTCACAAATGATATGTCCTTTATGTGAAATGATAACAACAAAGATTACTATGAAATTAACCCCCTTTCAGTCACATTAAAATTGGAATAACCGTTCCGAGATTGTAACTTCTTTTTATTGTAGACATTTATGTCTCATATAAATATAGTTTGCGCAATGTTAACCCTCTTAAGGATATCGCTGCTTTTGACCCTAAAGCCCAGTAAAATCTTTGCCCCTCTGCATTTGATTCGGACATAACTTTGTTGTTTTTTTCCTCAATATAGTCGTATAAGGTCTTGTTTTTTTGCAGAACTTGTAGATTTTTAGGAACCATTATCAGGAAAAATGTTTTTTTTAGGAGGAAAATGCATAGTATCCCCAAAAAAATGTATGGTTAATTAGGAAAAAAAAAGTTCATCTGTAACATTTTATTTTGTGCATTTTATTGGAATGGATTAGCATCGGGTTTGAACTAATGAACTAGAGGAATCAAGCATCTGGAAGGCAGAAAACAAGGAGATATGAATGCATGAGGTGAAGAGTGGGGGGACAGAACACATAAAGGGGAATAAAGAGGAGAGGTTAGGGTACATTAATATACTATTATTAATGCAAGTCGCATTAATTTTTACCGCAGTTTTTGCTGCAATTTTGCTGGTGGGTCCTCTGAATCATTTTCTCTGGTGCGCCCAAGGAATCCCAGTATGATACTGGTCGTATTGAATACAGATATATAATATATAATGTACTGTGCAAACGTTTTAGGCTCGTACGAACCGCTTCGCTCCCTTCAAAACAGCTGATTGGCGGGGGTCCCAGCAGTCGGACCCAGACCGATCAGCTGTTGATGGCCTATCCTGAGGATAGGCCATCAATTTATAGGAACTGGACAAACTGGGCCCCAGCAGTTATATTATACTTACCCTCCTCATCGGCCCTGGCCACAGCAGAGGTCCTGACTCCATCTAGAGTCGTGATGTTGTACGCAGCGCACAGCCTTGTGATGTCATGCGCGGCGCAAAGCGTTGTGACATCATGACCTCCGCTACGCTCCGGAATGAGGCGGGTAAGTATACTGTCAGTTACTATAGTAACAGGCTCGTGTAGTTTATTACATAAGCCCCAGTTACTATAGTACATTTTTATAGACGTGGTGTGTGGGGCCGTGGGCCCCCTGGCTTCGAATCCCGGTCGCAATTGCGACCGATGCGACCCCTATAGGTTTCCGCCAGTTCTGAGCGGATGGCACAGCAGGACATCTTCTGATTTCGAAGGGAAGTAAGCATGAAGCGTCTTTGATCTGCTACACTGTTTCCTTGGATGACCATTGCATTTAAGGTCCTCAACGTTGCCCGTTTCTTTGTGCTTCTTCAAAAGAGCTTGAACAGCACATCTTGAAACAGTCTGCTTTGAAATCTTTGCCTCTCACAGATTTTGCTTATGTAGTTTAGCTACCTTGTGTTTTGTTGCTGTGCTCAGTCTTGCCATAGTGGACTTGTGACATGAAACTGTTTTTCACAACCTCACCTTTGTAGCAGAGTTTGGCTGTTCCTCACCCAGTTTTAAGCCTCCTACACAGCTGTTTCTGTTACAGTTAATGACTGTGTTTCAACCTACAAATGATGATCATTATCACCTGTTTGGTATAATTGGTTAATCATACACCTGACTAAAATCCTACAAAATCCATCACTTCGTAGAAGTGTAACTAGAAGAATCGATACTGTTTCGAAGTCAATGGGTGGTCGCACCAAATATTGATTTGATTTATATTTATCTTCTGTTCATTCACTTTGCATTTTGTTAATTGATAAAAAAAATCTTAAGACTATTTTTTAAAGCATCCTTACCTTGCAGCATTTTTCCACAACTCCCGAAAACTTTTGCACAATACTGTATAACATTCTTTATTGGTCTCACTACTGGATTGCATAAACGGACAGGAAACATATTCTTCCCTTGATAATAAATAGCAAATTGCTTCTTTTTAAGATATTTTTTAACCACTTTTCCATTTATTTTTTATGTTGACAGAACTATGCTGTAGTAACTTCCAGGTGAGTGATACAAACATTTGAAACATTTTTAAATGGTCAGGTGACTAATTAAAGTAAAGTTACATCTGTCTCTTGAAGTTGTCAGCCTCCACTCCCTCGCTGTGCCGACACATCTTATAGTGCCGTGTCGTTTAAGCCTGGATTCCGACAAGATGACATCAAACTAACAGTCTGGAAGCGCCTACACCGTCGGATACTGCCCCGTAAGTATCCTCTTATGCAACACATATAACACTCCTGCATACCTCATCTTGAGAACTGTCGACCGGGCTCGGCAATGTGAAGACACAACAAACTACTTTTCTGGACCAAGTTTAGAAATGTTTTTAGGGAAAATCTTCAACACTTTAGGTGCCATGTCTAATGAACCCTAAATGCTGAAGAAATATTCCAGGCAAAATTCTCCCCATCACTGAAGTATTATCTGGAAGGGCGTTGATGCTCCTTGAGTCTGGCAAAACCCAAATTAAAAGTTTTGCTAAGAATATTAATTTAATGCTCAACTAAACATGAAAAAAATAACAAAATCTGCAAACTTTAGTAAAATACATTTAATGGATGAACCATTTAGTTTTAGCAGCATTTTTAAATTAAATGGAACTTTCACTAGAAAAGTCATCTGTCGGATGACCCATGAAAGTTGAATTAGTGGGTGCAACCTATATCCATGACTCCTCAGAAATATGGTCTCTTTTTCAAAGGAGTTTGAGCTGAGTTTGAGCTGTAGTGAAGTAGACCACATCAACCCACCTATGATGGGAGGCTCATATGTAGCAAACAATTTTCTAGTTTCCTTCTCAGAAGACTGTTTAGACAGCAGAATTGTGCCCTCTAGTTTAGCATTTTTAAAGTGAATCTCCACCTTTTAACACCATGTTATTTTTAGGTCCAACATTCTGTGCTGAGTATTTTCTTAATATATCTTTATAGTGGTTGGAGCTCTGTTTTTCTAATACAGAGCTCCAAATCTACTGCATAGACATTTCTTAGTATATATTTATGCAGGTCAAAGCTCCATATTTCTAAAACAAAGCTCCAAATCCTCTTCATAGACATTCTGTCTGCCTGTAGCCACCACTAGATGGGGCTTAGGAGTTTACTGTATTTATTATTGATTTCCATGTATCAACAGTATTCAGTAAGCTCCAAAGCTCCCCCTAGTGGTGACTACAGGGAGCCAGAATGTTATCATTTAACTCTATGGGTGAGATTTATTAAGACTGACGTTTTATACGCCAGTATTAATATACATATCACTGGAGTAAGATGCGCCTAATTTATTAAAAAGCGCACGCCTCTTAATAAATTAGGCGTCCAAAAAACTGCCGTAGAAAAGTTAATAAATTCATCCTATGTCTGTGAAGGAGACTTAAAGCTCTGTATCTCTTTCCTCCATAAATACATGCTAAGAAATGAATTGGCAGAGCTTTGGACATACATAGATTCATTTTAAGGCATCTGATGCCCTAAGCCTGTCCTGGTGACAAGAGAAGAAAAAGATTAAGCAGGTATTTCAGTAGCACCCAGCAAAGTATTTCTTAGTAATTGTTGTATACCTTCTGTACTTTAACATTGTACTTATTTTCTGTAATTTCTGTAGCTCCAGAGATTCTGAAACTAGACCCCTTAACAGCGCATCCGCTTCTGGAGTTGTCCAGGGGAGATACTGTGGTGCAGAGCAGGTCACCTGCTGGCCGCCGAGGCAGCAATCCTGAGGGCTTTGAAAACAGCAGCTGTGTACTGGCAACACGTGGCTTTTCCACAGGCAAACATTACTGGGAAGTAATCGTTGGCACCAAACAGAAGTGGAGAATCGGTGTGGTGAAGGGCACAGTAAGCCGCAAAGGCAAGATGATTCGATCACCAGAGGCAGGAGCGTGGCTCATCGGCCTCAAAGAAGGACGTTATTATGAAGCCTTCACATCTCCCAGTGTCTGTCTGCCCATCCAAACCCGTCCACAGCGCATTGGCATTTTCCTGAATTATGAGAGAGGGGAACTTATCTTTTATAATGCAGATAGTCCTGACGAACTGATACCTCTCTATACATTTCATGCAGAGTTCCAAGGAAAGCTTTACCCAGTTCTGGATGTGTGCTGGCAAGAGAGGGGAACCAATCCTCATGCTCTTATATTGCCGTCTTCAACAGCCATCAAAGCACCATGATTTTTTTTTTGTAAACCTTTCTAAACCAATTCATTTATTATATTGCTTATAATTTTAATTTCAGAAATCACTTTAAGTAATATTAGGGCTTATACAGGCAGATGTTGGATATCAAAACCTCTATATATAAGGAACGTAGTTTGATCAAAGTTCAGGGAAACTTTGAGAAATTGTCTAGAAATATGTTTGAAACTTATTTTTTAAGATATAAGTAGGGATCTGTTCACATCAGAGTTATGGTTTTCGTTTATAATAGAGTTTCGACTCCATGCAACGCTGTCAAATCTGACGGAATCTGCGATACAGATGTTAACAGAGCCTTGAGCCTTGAGCCTCCTGTACTACCCTATCTGTTGGTATCATACGATAGGAGGGTAGATGCTAAGCTTGGGATATATATATCGTTTTCTATGATTTGATTCAATATTTTGATTCCCCCCCCCCCCCATACACACATACAGAGTGACTGACAGTTTTTCTTGTATGAATTTGTATATGTGTGATGGAGGGGGAAGCCGTACTCGCTCTATACATTATGTCAGAATTTTAACAGTTTTTGGCCACTTTTGCACAGCAGTATTTGGTCAGTAATTTACATCAGTATTTGGAAGCCAAAACTAGGAGTGGAACCTACACAGAAATAAAGTATAATGGAAAAATTGTACCTCTTTCCATATTTTGGAATACTCCTAGTTTTGGCTTCCAAATACTGATGCAGAATACTGATCAAATACTGACTAAAATACTGCCGTCTGAAAGGAGCCTTTTACATACAAATATGGAATCAAATAATTGAAAATTATATATTCCGGAATTCAGCGTCTCCTCTTCTTTCTATGCAGGGTAGTATGTGTGACCGGATAGAGCCGCTTTAAACAAATTTGTGTAAAAAGATTTAATAGATCACATAGTCTCAGGATATTAACCAAACCGAAGAGCCTTTCTGACATGGGTACCCGATCCAGATCTCATATTTACTATATAAATGCTCTCCAGGCATTATCAATACCTGCATGGAGCCGGGTCTCGCTGAGGGAGCATAAATACTGTGGACCGATAGATTACAGGTACTCCTTGGGTGTTAGAAATAGACATACATTTATACAGCGTGAGAAAAGGTATACATTACAAAGGTTCAGCACTTTACATTATAAATGAAGGGAAAGATGGATATTGGGTACCAAGGGATTGATGGTACATTGCATACCCCTAAAATGTAAACTTTTTTTGCAGATCGCTTACAAGGTACAAGTTAGTGATGAAGCTCACACTGCTTATGTAGAAAAACGTATCAAAGTGGCATTCATAAACTGTATCTAATTTTGGTAGAGACCTTAAGAGACAACCTCTGTCCATATGCCCTACTAGGGCGCATGGACGACATAGAAGGGGTTCCCCGCTCAGGACTACCATTTGTGAACTAGAACAGAGACCCACACTAGAGGACTTGAGCTGTCTATGTATTATATGGACAAGCATTCATGTGAACGGCCATCATTTAATAATACATTTCCCTGCAGCGGCTTCCCCTGGCAAAATCAGCTGTTTGCCGGGGATACTGGGACCCACAGCGGCACCTATATAATAGAGGTTGTCTTATCAGAGACAATTCCTTTAAGCTAAATTCACACATAAGGCCACATACACACCACCGTAATTTCTATCCGTAATTACGGAATCCGTAATGAAATTGCGGACTCATTCATTTCTATTGGCCACGGACACCTTTCCGTATATTTATGGATGTGTTTACGTGCCGTAGAAATAATCTGCAAAATATAGATCATATCCTATTCTTGTCCGCAATTGCGGCATGGACTCGCCCATAGACGTCTATGCGCACTTCCGTAATTGTGGACAGCTACGGATGTGTATCCGTAGCCATCGGATTCGTATTTGCGGACAGTAAAAACCCTTATGGTCGTGTGCATGAGGCTTAAGACTGTTCAAATATGTGATCAATGCCTTTACTAACCACACACTACTGTAACCTATAAATAAATGTGCCAACACAATAACTCCAACGTGGATCATGAATCTGCTAATTTTTAAAAGTCACTAATATCAATGGAATTCTTGCATCTATAAGCAAGTGAAAACTATGTGTCATCTTACTAAATAACAGCACTGCCGATGTACATTGCAGGTCAAGAACTGATATCTGATTATTTTTTTAGTACACTATATAAAATCAACAGCAATGAGAGTAAGAAAAATAATAGATCCCAATCTGTAATTATTGTTAATAAATCAGCATGTCATATGATTTGTAATATTTGCAGTAAGAAAATAATGTCCCTTCATCAATAAAGGCAACGCTGGTTTATTCACTTGTCTGAATTTTATGAGTTTACAGGGAGATTATTCATCCATAGGTTGAGATGTTAATTGTCTATAGCTGTCCATAGGCACTCGCTGTTTTTGGCAACAAATATAGATCCCGTTGTTTTTGTGGGACCTCTTAAAGGGGCTTATTTTTAGGATGCCTGAATCGATGAACGGGGGCTCCGAGGCCAATAGGTGAGGATCCCAAATGTGGGACCCGAACCTATCTGGTATTTAAGACATTTAATATACCATAAAGGCCCAAGATGGAACTGCTAACAGTCTAATGTGTATGAGCACTGGCACACCATTATCAATTGTCTGGGAATAAATGGATATGTTGTAACAATTTTTTTAGCCAGTCCACTCTGGCTAAATATTATTCACCAAATATAACAAAAAAATTAGCAATTGTATAGATAATGGACATTTCTTAGATAGTAGTCTTCATCACAACTATTGACATGTACTGTATAACCAAGTAGAGCTGGGAATTTGTAAAAAAAAGGAAAATCATTGAAAATATTGAAAGGTTTAACTGATGGGGAATGATTTTGGATTTTTTTGTTAGACTGGATTCCCACAGTGAAGATGTGCTGCAGATTTTGCCTGCATTTTGTAAGCCAAAACCTGAATTGGAACCAACAGGGCAGACCTATAAAGCATTTCTTTATATATTTCTTCTGGAAGGCTGGATTCATACGTGCGTGTTCGGTCCGTGATATACGGACCGTATGTTGGCAGTATTTCCTGGACCGGACACACTGCAGGGAGCCGGGCTTATCTATGACACTAGGAGTCCCTGCCTCGCTGTGGGAAAACTGTCCCGTACTGTAATCATGTTTTCAGTACAGGACAGTTTTCCACAGCGAGGCAGTGACTCCTAGTGTCATAGATAACTATGACGCTAGGAGCCCGGCTCCCTGCAGTGTGTTCGGTCTGGGAAATACTGCTGACATACAGGTTTCCGGCCGGAATGTCCACTGTGGAAAACTGCAGAGAGAAAAAAAAAAGGATACTTACCATGGCGACGTGTCCCTCCGACGTCCTGACGTCAGACGCTCTGCAGCCCAGGGAAGACGTTTCATCCCATGTGACGGCTGCAGCCTGTGATTGGCTGCACCCGTCACATGGGATGAAACGTCATCCCAGGAGGCCAGCCTGGAGGAAGCAACACAGACTTCTGGGTAAGTATAAGATTATTTTTTTTTACTGAGTTCCGATTTTTGTGGCGGAAAAAAAACCTGCAACTTCTGCTATTTATTGCGGGATTTCCCCATTGAATTCATAGGGGAGGTAAAACCCGCAATCAAATAAGCGTTTATACAAATACAATTGACATGCTGCGGAATAAAATTCTGCACCGCATGTCAATTTCTGAGCGTTTTTTCCGCTCAGCATTTACGCAGCGTGTGGATGAGATTTGTTCTATCTCATCCATTTTGCTGCTACTGTATAATGCTTCAGATTTTCCGTTCTGGAAAATCTGCAGTATTTACGCAATGTGTGAACTGACCCTTAGGGTCAATGCACACAATGCATTTTACATTCGGTTTTGCCATGCGTATTTGTGTACAGCAAAACCGCAGAATAATACAGTACCGGCATAGACAATGAGATTCTAGGGAATTTTTCGGTACGTAAATTCACCCGCGGTGCGTATTTTCGAAACCGCGGCATTTCAATTTATCCCGCGATTCGGCTTGCGAATTCTATCTCCCTAGTTCTGGAGAAATATGCAGCAAAACCTGCAGCATGAAAACGCCGCGATTTACACAGAAAAATGTAAAAACCGCACAGAAAAACCAGTGCATTTTTCATGCAGTGTTTTTCACACAGCGTGTTTCCTTTGCATGAAACTCACTGCATGCTCTTTTCTTGTGTGTTTTTTGCGCATCCCGCATCCATTGAAGTCACTGGGTGCGTGAAAATCACAGACAGCACAGAGACACACATCAGTGTGCTGTCCGTGATTCACGCACTAGTTCATAAGAAATGAAGAGAACATTTTTTTAAAAGTACATGTGTACATAAACAGACACCAACAACTGATGCCACACGGAACTGCAACACATGACAAACGTATCAGTTTTTTGCAGACGCAAAATGGACACTTTCATATGAATAAGGCCTAAACCAGCTCTGCAGACCTCCCTTCATTCACAGGAGCGGCGGAGGTTTCGGCCACCTCATCCATGAGAAAGTGATGGCATATCCTAGCGATATGCCATTAGTTTCTGTGATGGGAATAAATGCATTTCCACTTAAAATAAAGTCACAAGCAAATACACAGTTTAGTCACATTATTATGACCACCAGCTAATATCCAGGGTAACCGCCGTATGCAGCACGGACAGCAGCTAGACCGGCTGGGAGTGACTCAATAAGGTGCTGGTTGGTTGTTGCAGGTATCTGGAGCCATGCTGACTGCAGCGCATCCCACATTTGTTTGAGGGTGCGTGGAGAAGGCGAAAAAGACGATCGAGGAGGTCCCACAGATGCTCAATTGGGTTCAAGTCAGATGAATTAGGGGGCCAGGGAAGTACTTGGAAGTCTTGGTCGTGCTCTTCCAACCACTGTCAGACATTTCTAGCCGTGTGACATGTCGCATTATCTTGCCCCAGGGTAGACAAACAGCATGTATGGGTGGACGTGATCTGCTATGATGGATTCATACCCAAATCGGTTCAGAGTTCCTTCCACATGGATGAGTGGGCCCAGAGAACGGCATGAAAAAATTACCCAGACCATAAGGGTGGGTTCACACGACCTATTTTCAGGCGTAAACGAGGCGTATTATGCCTCGATTTATGCCTGAAAATACGGCTACAATACGTCGGCAAACATCTGCCCATTCATTTGAATGGGTTTACCGACGTACTGTGCCGACGACCTGAAATTTACGCGTCGTCGTTTGACAGCTGTCAAACGACGACGCGTAAAATGACTGCCTCGTCAAAGAAGTGCAGGACACTTCTTTGGACGTAATTTGAGCCGTTTTTCATTGAATTCAATGAAGAACAGCTCAAATTTACGGCCGTCAAAGACGCCTCGCATAATGCGAGGAGGAGCAATTACGTCTGAAACGACGGAGCTGTTTTCTCCTGAAAACAGTCTGTAATTTCAGAAGTAAAAGGCAGCTATCGTGTGCACATACCCTAACGCTGCCGCCACCAGCTTGTGTTCTTCCAGCAATGGTTGCAGGGTGTTTGATTTCTGATGTTTCTCGCCTGACACGCAAAACGTCCATTCGTTCGATGAAGCAGAAAACATAAAACATCGGAGAAGGCAACCCTTTGCCAATCAACGGTGGTCCAATTCCGATACTGCTGTGCAAATTAAAGTCTTTTTTTCTGATGCACCTTTGTTAGCATAGGAGCAGTGACCATCCGCCTGCTTCGGAGCCCCATACGCAGTAGAGTTCGCTGAACTGTTGTTTTAGACACACGTCTGGTAGCCCCCTGGTTGATTTTCACAGTGAGTTAAGTCAGGAGTGGGGGGGAAGGGAAAAGATGTGGTCTAGAGATGAATTAATATATAACTTTTATTGATCTGCATTAAAATTGTTAAAAGTCCATTGGTGCAAACTGGTATGTGTGAGTGACCCCCAAACTCACATACCCTTGGCCTAGAATAATATAGTTGGTAATGTATTGAGTGATTACACTGTCACTGTTACTCTATTGTAGTCCACAAATCACTGAGCTGTAAATAATGAATGAAGCTGCAGATGGAGTAGAGTGGAGTCAATGCACTAAATTACAGCAATATTTCAGTTAAGGAAACTAGGTTGTGCTAGAAAGTGGGCTCAAATTGTCTTTGTTGTGCTGTTGTGACAATAGGCAGCAAAGTTGATTTCAAATTGGCCCTGCAGTGAGTATTGATTTGGTGAGCAGATATGATCTCTGCCAAGTGCACACCTTGCGTTATTGCCGTGGTGTTGGTGAGCAGTTATTGTAACAAACGCACCCTCACGCCGGTGTACTGCTCTTGGAGCAGCAGCGTGGGGAGCGGCTGTATTGTATGCTGCTGCCGCCCTCAGTTGTCAGCCCAGAGGCGGCGGATTGCAGCTGTCCTCCAGGTCGACTCTGCTATGAGAGCGGTTGTGAATAGGTCCAGTGACCTCGCTCAGCTGTCAGCTGAGAGGCGGTCTGCAGAAATAACCCAGTATGTGGGCTGAGTTAATGAGCGGAGCGGTGAGGGCTCGATTGCCGAAACCCCACAGCCACCCCGCAGCGGACCTGCGGTCTGTACTCGTGGGTGAATAGGATATCACCCCGGGAGGACCGCACTGTGAATCACCAACCGTCAGGACAAGACGTGGCGATAAGCAGGAGAAATGCCCCAGCTGTTCAGTATTACACAGCGGGACGCGCTGCAGACAAGGTAGTGTAGCAACACTTGAGCAGCTGGCAGCTGTCAGCCGCAATGTATATCGTGATCTGACCTGAGCTGAATTGAGACAGCTCGGGCCAAGTGTTTGCACCAAGGGATTGTGGATTATGCACCTGACGCGCGTTTCGCCAGCATTCTGGCTTCTTCCAGGGGTGGGAGGCCGCCATTGTAACGCCCTATAAATAGGGTCCTAATTGACTGACAGCCTCAATAACCAATCAGAGACCTTGGTCTCGGCTGGTATAGTATTAGTGGAGTTCTCAATAGAAATTTTATGAGAACATGCAATAGTTATTGGTAGGGCACCATACAACTATCTAAATACGAACTCAAATGAAGTAAAATAAAATAAACGGCATATAGGTCCTGCGAATATGAAAATGGTGGTAACCGGACAACAGGAGGATTGGGAAAGATAATGGAAAAAATATATATTGGAAAAAATATATATATATAAGATGGAAAAAATATGATGGAAAAAAAATATATATATATATAACGATAAACCACTATCCATCGTGTCAAAGGAAGCAACCAAAACCAAAGTTTTCATTAAGTCCAAATGGACTCACTGTTTTCATATTAAAGATCCATTCACTTTCCTTTTTCAGAAGTGCCTGATCTAAGTTGCCCCTTCTGATGCCCAGATGTATTTGGCACAGGGCCCAGCCTTTCAGGGCTGTCCAATTGGAATTGTGTACGTCCCCAAAATGTCTGGCTATTGGAGCTGGATTAAATGGTTTATTCTTGATCCTGCAATCATTCTCATTTTTTTCAAAGTTGATTATAGAGTTAATGTGCTCACGGATCCGTATGCGCAGTTCTCTCTTGGTTTCCCCAATGTATTTGAGACCGCATGGGCATTCAAGGCAATAGATCACACCAGGGGTGGAACATCTTATGTGGTCTGAGATCCGATGGAGGGTACCAAAGGCATCCACAAATTCTCTCTTGTCCACTAGTACCCGACAGGCTCTACACATTCTGCACGGATAGAAACCAGGATTAAGTACTAAATTGTTCTTATTTTTTTCTCAAAAAGTGGCTCTGTACCAAAATATTTGAAATGGTTTTACATTTCCTGTATCCCAGAGAGACTTTGCTGGCAAGAAGATTTTTGAGTACTGGGTCACTAAGTAAAATGTTCCAATGACGGTTCAGAATGTGTGTCATTTCATCCCAGCTTTCATTGAAGTCAGTGACAAATCGTGGTTGGGATCGTTCTGTGTTAACCCTTATTTTTGGGGTCAACAGGGTTTCACGATCAGTCCTCAGCGCCCAGTTATAGGCTTTCTTGATGTTCCTTTTACTATAGTTCCTACCTGACAGCCTGTTCTTCAATTCTGTTGCCCGAGTCTTAAATAGCTGGAAGGTGGAGCAGTTCCGTCTAAGCCGCAGGAATTCTCCCTTTGGAATGCCTCTAATAGTGTTGACAGAATGTGCACTTGTTGCATCCAAAAGGCTATTAGTGGCTGTTTTCTTACGGTAAAGGTCTGTCTCAATTATGCCACGCTCGTTGGTAAATAGCCTCACATCCAGGAAAGGGATTGACTGTTGGTCATATGTGAGAGTCAATTTGAGGTTAAAGTTGTTGGTGTTCAGGACCTCAATGAACTCTTCAAGTTCCCTAGATGAACCATTCCAGATGAGCAATATGTCATCTATAAATCTGCGCCAGATATTGATCCTGGAAGTGAATTTGTCCATTTCGGGACAAAAAACGTGACATTCTTCCCACCAGCCCAGATATAGGTTGGCAAAGGTGGGTGCCACCGCTGCTCCCTTTGCCATTCCTCGTAGCTGCAGGTAAAACCTGCCATCAAAGAGGAAATAGTTGTGCTTCAGAATAAATGTAAGTGCACGTGGGACAAAGTTTTTCCGAGATGGATTGTAGCCCTCCTTTCTCTGCAAGAAGAATTCCACCGCTGTGCAGCCTACCTTATGGTCTATACTCGTGTAAAGGGACTCCACATCACAAGTAGTGCAGCGATTGGTGAAGATCACCTGTCTCACCGGGGGAAAGTAGGTCAGGGGGACCACATTGGTGTACACCACCGTATTGAGCTGAGTTAAGTCAGTATTTCTCATACCACATAAGATGTTCCACCCCTGGTGTGATCTATTGCCTTGAATGCCCATGCGGTCTCAAATACATTGGGAAAACCAAGAGAGAACTGCGCATAAGGATCCGTGAGCACATTAGCTCTATACAGTGAAGGAAATAAGTATTTGATACCTTGCTGATTTTGTAAGTTTGCCCACTGTCAAAGTCATGAACAGTCTAGAATTTTTAGGCTAGGTTAATTTTACCAGTGAGAGATAGATTATATATTTTAAAAAAAACAGAAAATCACATTGTCAAAATTATATATATTTATTTGCATTGTGCACAGAGAAATAAGTATTTGATCCCCTACCAACCATTAGGAGTTCAGCCTCCTCCAGACCAGTTACATGCTCCAAATCAACTTGGTGCCTACATTAAAGACAGCTGTCTTACATGGTCACCTGTATAAAAGACTCCTGTCCACAGACTCAATTAATCAGTCTGACTCTAACCTCTACAACATGGGCCAGACCAAAGAGCTTTCTAAAGATGTCAGGGACAAGATCATAGACCTGCACAAGGCTGGACTGGCTACAAAACCATAAGTAAGATGCTGGGTGAGAAGGAGACAACTGTTGGTGCAATAGTAAGAAAATGGAAGACATACAAAATGACTGTCAATCAACATCGATCTGGGGCTCCATGCAAAATCTCACCTCGTGGGGTATCCTTGATCCTGAGGAAGGTGAGAGCTCAGCCGAAAACTACACGGGGGGGGGGGGGGAACTTGTTAATGATCTCAAGGCAGCTGGGACCACAGTCACCAAGAAAACCATTGGTAACACATTACGCCGTAATGGATTAAAATCCTGCAGTGCCCGCAAGGTACCCCTGCTCAAGAAGGCACATGTACAGGCCCGTATGAAGTTTGCAAATGAACATCTGGATGATTCTGAGAGTGATTGGGAGAAGGTGCTGTGGTCAGATGAGACTAAAATTGAGCTCTTTGGCATTAACTCAACTCGCCGTGTTTGGAGGAAGAGCAATGCTGCCTATGACCCAAAGAACACCGTCCCCACTGTCAAGCATGGAGGTGGAAACATTATGTTTTGGGGGTGTTTTTCTGCTAAGGGCACAGGACTACTTCACCGCATCAATGGGAGAATGGATGGAGCCATGTACCGTCAAATCCTGAGTGACAACCTCCTTCCCTCCACCAGGACATTAAAAATGGCTCGTGGCTGGGTCTTCCAGCACGACAATGACCCGAAACATACAGCCAAGGCAACAAAAGAGTGGCTCAAAAAGAAGCACATTAAGGTCATGGAGTGGCCTAGCCAGTCTCCAGACCTTAATCCCATCGAAAACTTATGGTGGGAGCTGAAGATTCGAGTTGCCAAGCGACAGCCTCGAAATCTTAATGATTTACAGATGATCTGCAAAGAGGAGTGGGCCAAAATTCCATCTAACATGTGTGCAAACCTCATCATCAACTACAAAAAACGTCAGACTGCTGTGCTTGCCAACAAGGGTTTTGCCGTTTTGCCACCAAGTATTAAGTCTTGTTTGCCAAAGGGATCAAATACTTATTTCTCTGTGCAAAATGCAAATAAATATATATAATTTTGACTATGTGATTTTCTTTTTTTTTTTTTTTATATAATCTCTCACTGGTAAAATTAACCTAGCCTAAAAATTCTAGACTGTTCATGACTTTGACAGTGGGCAAACTTACAAAATCAGCAAGGGATCAAATACTTATTTCCTTCACTGTAATCAACTTTGAAAAAAATGAGAATGATTGCAGGATCAAGAATAAACCATTTAATCCAACTCCAATAGCCAGACATTTTGGGGACGTACACAATTCCAATTGGACAGCCCTGAAAGGCTGGGCCCTGTGCCAAATACATCTGAGCATCAGAAGGGGCAACTTAGATCAGGCACTTCTGAAAAAGGAAAGTGAATGGATCTTTAATATGAAAACAGTGAGTCCATTTGAACTTAATGAAAACTTTGGTTTTGGTTGCTTCCTTTGACACGATGGATAGTGGTTTATCGTTATATATATTTTTTCCATCTTATATATATATATTTTTTCCAATATATATTTTTTCCATTATCTTTCCCAATCCTCCTGTTGTCCGGTTACCACCATTTTCATATTCGCAGGACCTATATGCCGTTTATTTTATTTTACTTCGTTTGAGTTCGTATTTAGATAGTTGTATGGTGCCCTACCAATAACTATTGCATGTTCTCATAAAATTTCTATTGAGAACTCCACTAATACTATACCAGCCGAGACCAAGGTCTCTGATTGGTTATTGAGGCTGTCAGTCAATTAGGACCCTATTTATAGGGCGTTACAATGGCGGCCTCCCACCCCTGGAAGAAGCCAGAATGCTGGCGAAACGCGCGTCGGGTGCATAATCCACAATCCCTTGGTGCAAACACTTGACCCGAGCTGTCTCAATTCAGCTCAGGTCAGATCACGATATACATTGCGGCTGACAGCTGCCAGCTGCTCAAGTGTTGCTACCCTACCTTGTCTGCAGCGCGTCCCGCTGTGTAATACTGAACAGCTGGGGCATTTCTCCTGCTTATCGCCACGTCTTGTCCTGACGGTTGGTGATTCACAGTGCGGTCCTCCCGGGGTGATATCCTATTCACCCACGAGTACAGACCGCAGGTCCGCTGCGGGGCGGCTGTGGGGTTTCGGCAATCGAGCCCTTACCGCTCCGCTCATTAACTCAGCCCACATACTGGGTTATTTCTGCAGACCGCCTCTCAGCTGACAGCTGAGCGAGGTCACTGGACCTATTCACAACCGCTCTCATAGCAGAGTCGACCTGGAGGACGGCTGCAATCCGCCGCCTCTGGGCTGACAACTGAGGGCAGCAGCAGCATACAATACAGCCGCTCCCCACGCTGCTGCTCCAAGAGCAGTACACCGGCATGAGGGTGCGTTTGTTACAATAACTGCTCACCAACACCGCGGCAATAACGCAAGGTGTGCACTTGGCAGAGATCATATCTGCTCACCAAATCAATACTCACTGCAGGGCCAATTTCAAATCAACTTTGCTGCCTGTTGTCACAACAGCACAACAAAGACAATTTGAGCCCACTTTCTAGCACAACCTAGTTTCCTTAACTGACACATTGTTGTAATTTAGTGCATTGACTCCACTCTACTCCATCTGCAGCTTCATTCATTATTTACAGCTCAGTGATTTGTGGACTACAATAGAGTAACAGTGACAGTGTAATCACTCAATACATTACCAACTATATTATTCTAGGCCAAGGGTATGTGAGTTTGGGGGTCACTCACACATACCAGTTTGCACCAATGGACTTTTAACAATTTTAATGCAGATCAATAAAAGTTATATATTAATTCATCTCTAGACCACATCTTTTCCCTTCCCCCCACTCCTGACTTAACTCAGTTCAATACGGTGGTGTACACCAATGTGGTCCCCCTGACCTACTTTCCCCCGGTGAGACAGGTGATCTTCACCAATCGCTGATTTTCACAGTGAGCTGCTACAGAGTCCTCTGTAGAGTGTCGTTTGGCCCCCGCGCACCTTCGTAGCCGACGTTCACCTCGCATCAATGGCACGTGGTGCTCCTCAGTTTCTTTCTACGTTGGCTATTCCCAATGGTGCCATTTGTCCACTCACGATACACTTTCACCACAGCAGCACATGAACAGTTCACAAACTGCACTGTTTGAGAAATACTGCCACTCTTGGCCTGAATGCCAATAATCATCCCATTTTGCAACTCTGATAAATTGCCCCTTTTAACCATGACAACAACGAGTGATATGTGTTCAGACAGCCTATTGCATACCTTATATACCCACCAATCCAGCCCACAACACATCACTTCCTTCATGGGCTACTGACGTTGAAAGTAGGAGGTGGTCATAATAATGTGACTTGACTGTGTATAAGTCCTTAAAGGGAAGGTGTCATGAAATTTATTTATTTTTTATCATATTGCTTTTAATATGATATTAACATAACTTTTATTTATTTGTGTTCTCATGTTCTACTTTTTACTTTTTTCTTACTTTTACTTCTCTATGGGGGCTGCCATTTTTTTTCATCTCTGTATGTGTCGATAAACGACACATACAGAGATGGAATACGGCACATACAACCTTATAGGAATAGGAACAGAGGCGGCGGCAGGAGAAGGTAATTTATGTTCGTGTATGTGATGTGTGTATTATGTTCGTGTATGTTCGTGTTATACTGTCGTCTGAGCACTGTATCTAATCCTCCTACACTGTGCAGTCGCTCAGAAAATGGCGGCACACAGTGTAGGAGGTTTGAATATTCCACCCCCTCCTTCTTCTGGCACTAGCCAGAATAAGGGAGGGGGGATTGTGTGAGGACACTAGAGTGATTGTGTCTACCCCAAATTTGCAGCATAAAGCAATGAGGTTGCTTTACCTCATTGACCATGCTGCAATTTTGGGAACTGATCCCTCTAGTGCTCATTACATGGAAATGTTATAAAATAGAATCGAATTTATAATATTTCCTGACTTGTGAAAAAATTTAAAAAGTTAAAACAAAGAGTAATCACTTAAATAATATTTGTTTAACTAAAAAAAAAGAAAAAAAATTCTAGCGACACATTCTCTTTAAAGGAGTTGTCCAGTCTCTAAACATTGATGGCCTATCCTCAGGATAGGCCATCAACATCTCCTGGGACCCCCGCCAATTAGCTGTTTTGAAGGGGCTGCAGCGCTAGTACAAGTGCTGCTTCCCCTTAATTTCCTTTACTGCTCACTGTGAATCACTGACACACTTGTAGCGGCAGTTCACAGTATTAGGGTATGTTCACACGCTTACTAAAAAACATCTGAAAATACGAAAAAAAGCTCCTGATTTTCAGAAGTTTTTTAAGCAAACTCGCAGCGTTTTTTACGACCGTTTTTGGAGCTGTTTTTCTATATAGCCAATGAAAAACGGCTCCAAAAACAGCTCAAAAAGTGACTTGCACTTTATTTTCACGGCCGTTTTTTACGCACCGTGGAAACAGGACACCGTTTTTCCCATTGAAATCAATGGGCAAATGTTTGGAGGCAATCTGCTTCCGATTTCTGGGCCGTTTTTTGGTAGTTTACGGCCCGAAAAACGTCCGAAAATAAGCCGTGTGAACACACCCTTACAGCCTTCTCCCATTCACTTTGTACGAGCACTGCGGCCCCTTCAAAACAGCTGATCGGCGGGGTCCCGAGTGTCAGACACCGACCTATCAGATATTGATGGCCTATCGGGGATAATAGAGCCAAAGGTAAGGGCAAGCGGCTGAGGTTCATTAAGGGTCTCAAGCAAGAGGTCAGGGCAGGCGCAGGCAAGGATCGTTAAAGGTACAGGCAGAGGTCAATCATAGGAAATCCAACAAGGTATAATGCAGGGAATCACTAGACAAGCTAGGTGTCACGTTGGGTACGTGGACCCACTGGACCGTAACGCCTTAATGGTATGGCAGCTGGCCAACAGGACACAGGTCAAAGTCTATAGTTCGTATAGTTGTACCTGAGGTAGCTTCGGACAGTCGCAAGGCTGGCTCGGATGGAACTTTGGCAGCAGGCGGACACCAGGCGTGGTGTAACAGGATAGGTGTGGTATATGGCACAGCACGACTCCAACTCGATACGGCACTTGACCAGGATAGCACGGGATACAGGATACAGGTAGCAAGAACGGAAAACTCTGGGAACTGGAAGACACTAGGAGACCATTTGCAGAGACAAACTAGGGTAACGACAACAAAGGTCAGGCAATACAGGAAGGGGCAGGGCCCTTCTTATAGTCCAGGGTGCTCTGGGAGCAATCAGCAAAATCTCACACCTGTGTGCGTTCTGGCTCCTTAAGTCTGGACTGAGCTCACTAACGCACCCTGGTGGTCACTGTGGAACAGGCCGGCCGCATGTGCAGACATCTCTGGAGAGAAGGGCGTCGACCAGATGGAAGGAGTTTGTGGTCAGCAACTACGAACGTTACAGTATCCCCCCTCTTATGCTCCCTCCTCTTGGGACCAGAACGAGAGCGAAACTTCTTAATGAGGGTTGGAGCATTGAGATTCTCTTCTGGCTCCCAGGACCTCTCTTCTGGACCAAACCCCTTCCAATCTACTAAATAAAAGGTTCTTCCTCTTACTTTTTTAGTGTCCAGGATCTCCTTAACCTCAAAAGTATCTGATGAACCACTGGGAGCCACTGCAGGAGTGGAAGTCTTGGAGTAGCGGTTCAAGATCACAGGCTTCAGCAGGGAGACATGGAAGGAGTTGGGGATCTTGAGGGTAGGAGGCAGCCGAAGCTTGTAGGAGGCAGGGTTGATTTGTCACAAAATCTCGAAGGGTCCGAGGTACCTGGGGGCAAACTTATACGATGGCACCCTCAACCGGATATCCCTGGAGAACAGCCAGACCTTGGTGCCTGGAAGAAACTGGGGAGGCTCTCGTCTTCTTGTGTCTGCCTTCTTTTTCATGCGGTTGACCACCAGTAGAATAAAAGATCAGGTCCGCTGCCAGATCTGTAGAGACTACCAGAATGTAGAGTCGGCTGCAGGCACCTCGGACGTAGTGAAAACAGGGAGAGGTATTCGTGGGTGTTGGCCATAGACAATGAAGAATGGACTGGAGGCGGTGGACTCACTGGTATGGTCGTTGCAGGAGAACTCAGCCCAAGGAAGCAGCTGCACCCAGTCATCATGCTGCCTGTAGGTAAAGTGTCATAGATAGTTCTCCATAATCTGATTAATTCTCTCTACTTGACCATTGGACTGGGGATGGTAGGCTGAGGAAAATGCCAACTTCACACTGAGGAGTCCACAGAGGGCTCTCTAGAACTTTGAGGTGAACTGAACCCCCTGATCTGACACAATATGCAGAGGCAAGCCATGCAGATGGAAGATGTGTTGGATAAAGAGATTGGCCAGTCGAGAAGCAGAAGGTAGGCCGGTCAGTGTAACAAAATGAGCCATCTTGGAGAATCGGTCCACCACCACCCAGACCGTACTGCAACCAGCAGAGGGAGGCAGATCCGTAACAAAATCCATAGCAATATGTTGCCAGGGGGCATCTGGCACAGGCAGTGGCTGGAACAAGACAGCCAGTTTGGAGTGGGCAACTTTATTTGCTGCGCACACCGTGTATGAGGAGACAAAGTCCGTGATGTCTTTGGGAAGCGTGGGCCACCAGAACTGATGGGCAATCAGGTCTCAGGTCTTACGGGCACCCGCGTGACCTGCCAGTTGGAACTGTGTCCCCAGTGGAGGATTCTTCTTCTGTCAGCCTGACACACAAAAGTTCTTCCCGGGGGAATGTCTCTAAGTTGCAGAGGGTTGACAGGGATAATGCAGGATGGATCAATGATATTCTGTGGAGGCTCCATAGTGTCCTCTGTCTCGAATGACCTGGACAAGGCATCGGTCCTCACATTCTTGTCGGCCGGACGGTAGTGGGGCTCAAACTGGAACCGGGCAAAGAACAGCGACCACCTGGCCTGACGGGGATTCAGTCATTGGGCCATTTGGAGATAGGTGAGGTTCTTGTGGTCCGTGAATATGAGAATGGGATTAACCATTGTCTTGCCCTTGGTACCTCTCTGGAACAGGAGTGCACCAGCACCGACAGTGGAGGCATCCACCTCCAATGAGAAATGTCAAGATACATCTGGATGATGGAGGAAAGAGGCTGATGTGAAGGCACTCTTCAGGCTATTAAATGTGGATTCCGCCTCAGAAGTCCATACCTTGGCGTTCATGCCTTTCTTGGTGAGGGTAGAGATAGGAGATGTCAGTGAGAAGTTTGGAATGAACGGTCTGTAGAAATTAGCGAATCCCAGGAAGCCCTGTATGGACCTCAAGCCTTGAGGGCGTGGCCACTCCAGGACAGCCTTTACCTTCTCAGGATCCATCTTGAGGCCTTGATCCGAGATGATGTAGCCCAGGAAGGGTAGAGCATCTTTCTCAAACACGTACTTCTCCAACTTGGCGTACAAGCGATTATCCCTTAACTGCAGCAAAAATTGACAGACATGTCTCCGATGAGTCATTGGATCTGGAGAAAAAATCAAGATGTAATCAAGATAGACCACAACACAAAGATAGAGGAGGTCACGGAAGATGTCATTAACAAACTCTTGGAAGACCACGGGAGCATTACACAGGCCAAAGGCCACTACTAGATATTCATAGTGTCCGTCACGGGCAGTTAAATGTCGTCTTCTATTCGTCACCCCGGCGAATCCGGATTAGGTTGTAAGCCCCCCATAGGTCCAGCTTCGAAAAAATCTTGGCTCCTCGTATACGATCAAACAGTTCAGAGATCAATGGCAACGGATATCTATTTTTTACCGTGATCTGGTTGAGACCACAGTAGTCGATGCAAGGACGCAGAGAACGATCCTTTTTCTTGACAAAGAACCCGGCTCCAGCCGGGGAGGATGACTTCCGTATGAAACCCCTCTCCGAGTTCTCCTTAACATAGGCGGACATGGACAGAGTCTCTGGCAAGGAGAGAGGATATACCCTACCACGGGGAAGGGATGCACTAGGAACCAGCTCGATAGGACAGTCATATGCCCGGGTGGGGGCAGCGTCTCCGCCTCTTTCTTGCTGAAGACATCCAAGAATGCAGAATAATGACAAGGCAATCCTGCCATGGACCGAGGCAGAGGAGGTTGAGCCGAACTAATCTGTACCAGGCAGCGGTTGAGACACTCGGAACCCCACTGGAGAACCTCTCCAGAATTCCAGTCCAGGACTGGGGCATGTAGTCGGAGCCAGGGCAGGCCTAGCAGAACAGGGTTGACGGCTTTAGCCAGGACAAAGAACGAGATTGTAATGACGGGGTAGGGAGACGGACAAGTGAGCCCTAATCTACCCGCAACCCAGTCCCTGCCTACTTGCACGGCCCGTCCTAGGCGACGGCGTACAACTGGGCGACGGTCCCTACACTCAATATGTGCACGACAGACAACACAAGACAGGGTACACAGACGAGAGGGAGTGGGGCAGTTGCCCACGGCAACACTGTGAGCAACAGGAGTAGTGAACGAGCCGAGCCAAACCAGGAGATTACGTGGTAACAAAAGCAGAGCAGAAGAATAGTCAGTCAATCAAGCCAGGGTCGATATGAAGCAGGTCAATTGTAAGTAGCAGAAACAGCAGAGCCAGGAACCAGAGAGAATCACAGGCACAGGACAAGCAGAAAATGCAGGTATACATAGACCAAGGGCGGGAGCTAGAGGTTCTCCCACTCCTCAGCCTACAAGCCTGAGTGGTAGCAGAACGAGTCACTCTAGCAGAGCTAGGCACAGATGCAGGCTGATTAACCACGGGCGTCGACACAGAAGCTGTGTCAGGCAAATCCTTTACAGAGATGAGCTTGGAATGGAGGGCTCCCACTTGGAGCCTCAGTGGCTTGGTCACAGCTATAACCAGGTCTGGCAGAGGTAGCCCATTCACAGATGCAACCATCAAAGGCCTCTCCAGAGGGGTTGTGGGCAATTGGAGAAGATCCACAGGTCTCTTCTAATTAAATTAGCAGCGAATACAGAGTCCAGATAAGCAGAGACCTGGTGCGTTTTTTCGCCGGACACTATGGTCACGGGAATGGACAATTTAGACAAAAGTCCTTCTTTGCCCAGGGTTGTCTCTCCCACCAACCCTAGGTTCTGGGGATTTTGGGGGCCCAGACGCATAAGATGGCCTCCGAGGCCGCAATATAGACAGAGTCCCGAGGTGTGTCTGCGTCGTCTCTCCTGGGTAGACAGCTTAAACTAGTCCATCCTCACAGACTCCTTTGGAGGATCAGCATCTGAGGACAGCAGGGGTTGCTGCAAAGTAGGAACCGGGCTAGGGAATTGTCCCTCCCGACGAGCTTCTTGGAACCATTCTCGGATCCTTATATCAATCCGGGCAGCCAGAAGGATGAGGTCATCCAGGGTAGACGGTAGATCTCGGACGGCAAGCTCGTCCTTAACCTCAGGAGACAGTCCCTGCCATAATGTAGCCACCAGGGCCTCATTGTTCTACAACAATTCTCCCGCCAGTGTGCTGATGTGGATAGCGTACTCGCACACGGAGGTGTCCCCCTGGCGTAGGTTCAGCAAGGAGACAGCTGCAGTTGAGACTCGTCCAGGCTCCTCAAACACCATGCGAAATGTCCGTAGGAACCCCTGGAAGTCACTGGTCTCTGGTCCTTGTCTCTCCCAGATAGGGTTCGCCCATTCAAGGGCCCTGCCAGTGAGCAGAGAGAGACGATGAAAGCGACCCTTGCGCTGTCAGACGAAAATGCCCTTGCATACAGGCTAAAGTGGATCTGGCACTGGTTCAAAAATCCTCTGCAGGTCTTCACGTCTCCATCATAGCGGTCAGGAATCGGCAAAGAGAATCGGGGATCAGCACTGTCAGGAGGTGTAGTCGGAGCATCTGTACTGCCAGGAGGTGTAGTAGGAGGAACGGCAGCTTGCACAGGCCTTACTGGTAGGGCAGCTGGCCAACAGGACACAGGTCAAAGTCTATAGTTCGTAAAGGTGTACCTGAGGTAGTTTCGGACAGTAGCAAGGCAGGCTCGGATGGAATTTTGGCAGCAGGTGGACTCCAGGTGTGGTATACGGCACAGCACGACTCCAACTCGATACGGAACTTGACCAGGATAGCACGGGATACAGGATACAGGAATGGGAAACACTGGGAACTGGAAGACACTAGGAGACCATTTGCAGAGACAAACTAGGGTAACGACAACACAGCTCAGGCAATACAGGAAGGGGCAGAGCCCTTCTTATAGTCCAGGGTGCTCTGGGAGCAACCAGCTCAATCTCACAGCTGTGTGCGCTCTGGCTCCTTAACTTTGGACTGAGCTCCCACGCGCACCCTCGTGGTCACTGTGGAACAGGACGGCCGCATGTGCAGACATCTCTAGAGAGAAGGGCGTCGACCACATGGAAGGAGTTCGTGGTCAGCGACCACGGACGTTGCACTAGGATGAACCTAATTGCTCAGGCATTGGAGCGGAGTGGGTGAAACCCTTTTATAGCGCGGGAAAGCTGGGTGGAACATTGGCACACACAGGCCCTTGAAGAAGAGACAGGTCAGAACGCTCCCTATCAGCAGCAGTACACAAGGCAGGAGGTGAACGGCGGCAGTTGCGTGGTCGTCAATAGCAGAAGCACGCACATTTCAGTGGATTAGAAAAATTTAATTTAGTACAATTATTATTTACAATCGACTTTTATGGTCGGTCAGAACTCTAGGATGCAGGTTGGCCAAACGTTCATAAAGGAGACTTTTAGCCCGGCTCGCTCCATTGAAGTCTATGGGAGTTATGGAAAGAGCTAGGATGGGATTAATCCTTTAACATTATTTCAGACCACCCAAGCAGTGACCGATTGGGGTCCCTTGGACCCACCAGGGGAGATGATTCTGAGGGCCACCCTCCATTTATACAGAAATGTGCACGTCCACTTTAAATTGTATCATGAATTTTGTTGTAATCATACACACTGGACATATCATCAATAAGATTTAAAAAGTTATTTGTGAATCATCCACTAAGAAATTGACCCTAGAGGCAATTGGCTGATCACCTCCAAATAGGGTCGTCTTCTGCTGGATCATTGGGGACCATTATTGTCAGAGCCAGGGCCCACTGCAGGGTCCCCCAGTAGCTTTGTGGGCCAGTCCAACCCTGCCCTCAAGTGTACCTATTTAAGAGGTACTGTGTCTATTTTGACTAGCCTGTACTGCTCAAATCAAGTCATACCTATTTAATCACCATGTAACACAGAGCAGGGGTTTGTAAAATGTTCTTCCAGCTCTTTAGGGTCAGTTCACACTGAGTTTTTTTTACATGTTTTTTGACGCGGAAAACGCGCCAAAAAACGGTCGA
This sequence comes from Rhinoderma darwinii, assembly GCF_050947455.1. Taxonomy (NCBI): domain Eukaryota; kingdom Metazoa; phylum Chordata; class Amphibia; order Anura; family Rhinodermatidae; genus Rhinoderma; species Rhinoderma darwinii. The sequence continues at coordinate 406,202,073 of NC_134688.1, forward strand.
AAATGCCTCTCATTGATTTCAATGGGAGGCGGAGGTTTTTTTTCCCACGAGCGGAAAAAACGGCTCGCGGGAAAAAGAAGGGACATGCCTTATCTTCGGGCGTTTATGTCTCTGACCTCCCATTGACATCAATGGGAGGCAGAGAAAGCGTATTTCGCTGTGTTTTTTGTCCGCGGCGCTCAACGGCCGTGGGCGAAAAGCGGCTTGAAAAACGCCGCAAAAATCGGCATGCAGACATAGCATAATCTGCCTCAAAATTCCAAACTGAATTTTGAGGCGGATTTTCTGCCTGCAAAAAACTCTGTGTGAACCCAGCCTTAGGGTATGTTGAGACAGAGGTTGTTTTCACTCTGATTTTGATGCGTTTTCTGTGTCAGAATCCATGTCAAAAACTGACAAATTTGCCTGCCATTGATATCAATTAGAAAGTGTTTTTTATTTCAGGATACAGGGGCTGTGTGTGACACTATCTACAGGGGCTGTGTGTGACACTATGTAAAGGGGGCTGTGTGTGACACTATCTACAGGGGGGCTGTGTGTGACTATCTACAGGAGCTGTGGGGGCAGGTATGGGGGCATTATATTTTGCGTGGGTAGCTATGGGGGGCATTATACTGTGTGGGCAGCTATGGGGGCATTATACTGTTGTGGCAGCTATAGGGGCATTATATTTTGAAGGCATTCATGGGGTCTTTCGGGCATGGCGGCTGGGCATAGGCGTGCGCAGGAGTCTGGTGGTGTTGGGGAGGGGTAGGGAGGCCCAAGCTGAATTTTTGCACCAGGGCCCATGAGCCTTTAGCTACGCCCCTGCAATATTAAAGGGATACTGGTGCGGTTACTGTTATGTGGTACACTGTTATCACATAGCTCCCAGCTGTCCCGAGGAGGTCTAGCAGCGGCGTTCTGACTAGTGTCGATGCCGGCCCGAGCGTAGACCAGTCCAGTCACCTGATCTGTCATCTGCCTTTACCGGTCAGGTGACTGAACTGGTCCACCCCCAGGCCGGCATCGACACCAGTCAGAACGCTGCTGCCAGACCTCCTGCCTTCTTCTAACGGTTAGTAACGTGAAGGCAGAGTGGAGAGTGGAAGCAGTAGGCTACCTCAACCGCTCTGGCAGCATTGTGGCACAAAGTATAAGGGGTAGGGGGGTTGTGTGGCACTATGTACAAGGGGGAGGGGAATTGTGCAGCACAAAGTATAAAGGGGAGGGGGTTGTGTGGCACAAAGTATAAGGGGAGGGGAGTTGTGTGGCACAAAGTATAAGGGGGAGGGGAGTTGTGTGGCACTATGTACAAGGGGAAGGGGAGTTATGTGGCACAAAGTATAAGGGGGAGGGGGTTGTCTGGCACAATGTATAAGAGGGAGGGGAGTTGTGTGGCACAAAGTATAAGGGGGAGGGGGTTGTGTGGCACAAAGTATAAGAGGTTGGGGGGTTGTGTGGCAATATATACAAGGGGGAGGGGGGTTATGTGGCACTATGTATAAGTGGGGAGGGGGATTGTGTGGCACAAAGTATAAGGGGGAGGGGAGTTGTGTGGCAAAAAGTATAAGGGGGAGGGGGTTATGTGGAACAATGTATAAGAGGGAGGGGAGTTGTGTGGCACAAAGTATAAGGGGGAAAGGGGGAGGGGGGTTGTGTGGCACAAAGTATAAGGGGGAGGGGGGTTTGTGTGCCACTATGTACAAGGGGGGTTGTGTGGCATTATGTACAAGGGGGGTTGTGTGGCACTATGTACAAAGGGGAGGGAGGGTTGTGTGGCACTATGTACAAGGGGGGTTGTGTGGCATTATGTACAAGGGGGGTGGTTGTGTGGCACTATGTACAAGGGGGGTTGTGTCTCGCTTTGTACAAGGGGGAGGGGGTTGTGTGGCGCCATGTACAAGAGGGGGCTGTGTGTGGCGCTATGTACAAGAGGGGGTTGTGTGTGGTAATATCTACAGAGTGGCTGTGCGTGGTGCTATCTACAGGGAGCAGTGTGTGGTAATCTCTACAGGGGGCTGTGTGGTGCTATCTACAGGGGGCTGTGTCTACAAGGGGCAGTGTGTGACACTATTTACAGGGGGCTGTGTGTGACGCTATCTACAGGGGCTGTGTGTGGCGTTACCTACAGGGGGCTGTGTGTGGCGCTATCTACAGTGTCTGTGTGTGACACTATCTAAAGAGGGCTGTGTGTGACACTATCTACAGGGGGCAGTGTGTGACACTATCTACAGTGGCTGTGTGTGACACTATCTACAGGGGCTGTGTGTGACACTATCTACAGGGGGGCTGTGTGTGGAGCGATCTACAGGGTGGCTATGTGTGACACTATCTACAGGGGCTGTGTGTGACTATCTACAGGGGCTGTGTGTGACACTATCTACAGGGGCTGTGTGTGGCACTATCTACAGGGGCTGTGTGACGCTATCTACAGGGTGGCTGTGTGTGGCGCTATCTACAGGGGCTGTGTGTGACTATCTACAGGGGGGTTGTGTGTGACACTATCTACAGCGGATGTGTGTGGCGCTATCTACAGGGGCTGTGTGTGACACTATCTACAGGGGCTGTGTGTGACACTATCTACAGTGGCTGTGTGTGACACTATCTACAGTGGCAGTGTGTGACACTATCTACAGAGGCTGTGTGTGACACTATCTACAAGGGCTGTGTGTGACACTATCTACAGGGGCTGTGTGTGACACTATCTACAGGGGGGCTGTGTGTGACACTATCTACAGGGGGCTGTGTGTGACACTATCTACAGGGGCTATGTGTGGAGCGATCTTCAGGGGGGCTGTGTGTGACACTATCTACAGGGGCTGTGTGTGACTATCTACAGGGGATGTGTGTGACTATCTACAGGGGCTGTGTGTGACACTATCAACAGGGGCTGTGTGTGATACTATCTACAGGAGCTGTGTGTGACACTATCTACAGGGTGTCTGTGTGTGGCGCTATCTACAGGGACTGTGTGTGACGCTATCTACAGGGGCTGTGTGTGGCGTTACCTACAGGGGGCTGTGTGTGGCGCTATCTACAGGGTCTGTGTGTGACACTATCTAAAGAGGGCTGTGTGTGACTATCTACAGGGGGCTGTGTGGCGCTATCTACAGGGGGGCTGTGTCTACAAGGGGCAGTGTGTGACACTATCTACAGGGGGCTGTGTGTGACACTATCTACAGGGGCTATGTGTGGAGCGATCTTCAGGGGGGCTGTGTGTGACACTATCTACAGGGGCTGTGTGTGACTATCTACAGGGGCTGTGTGTGACTATCTACAGGGGCTGTGTGTGACACTATCAACAGGGGCTGTGTGTGACACTATCTACAGGAGCTGTGTGTGAAACTATCTACAGGGTGTCTGTGTGTGGCGCTATCTACAGGGGCTGTGTGTGACGCTATCTACAGGGGCTGTGTGTGGCGTTACCTACAGGGGGCTGTGTGTGGCGCTATCTACAGGGTCTGTGTGTGACACTATCTAAAGAGGGCTGTGTGTGACACTATCTACAGGGGTTCTGTGTGTGACACTATCTAAAGGGGGGCTGTGTGTGACACTATCTACAGGGAGGCTGTGTGTGACACTATCTACAGGGGCTGTGTGTGGAGCGATCTAGAGGGGAGCTGTGTGTGGAGCGATCTACAGGGCGCTGTCTGTGGAGCGATCTACAGGGGGCTGTGTGTGACACTATCTACAGGGGCTGTGTGTGACACTATCTACAGGGGCTGTGTGTGACTATCTACACGGGGCTGTGTGTGACTATCTACAGGGGCTGTGTGTGACTATCTACAGGGGCTGTGTGTGACTATCTACAGGGGTTGTGTGTGACACTATCTACAGGGGCTGTGTGGCGCTGTCTACAGGGTGGCTGTGTGTGGCGCTGTCTACAGGGTGGCTGTGTGTGACTATCTACAGGGGGGCTGTGTGTAACACTATCTACAGGGGGGCTGGGTGTGACACTATCTACAGGGGGGCTTGGTGTGACACTATCTACAGGGGCTGTGTGTGGCGCGATCTACAGGGGCTGTGTGACACTATCTACAGGGGGCTGTGTGTGGCGCTATCTACAGGGGCTGTGTGTGACACTATCTACAGGGGGGGCTGTGTGTAACACTATCTACAGGGGGGCTGTGTGTGACACTATCTACAGGGGCTGTGTGTGGAGCGATCTACAAGGGGGCTGTGTGTGGAGCGATCTACAGGGGGGCTATGTGTGGCGCTATCCACAGGGGGCTGTGTCTGGCGCTATCTACAGGGGGGCTGTTCTGGCACTATCTACAGGGGGGCTGTGTCTGGCACTAACTACAGGGGGGCTGTGTCTACAGGGGGCAGTGTGTGACACTATCTACAGGGGGGACTGTGTGTGGAGCGATCCACAGGGGGCTATGTTTGGCGCTATCTACAGTGGGCTCCGTCTGGCGCTATCTACAGGGGCTGCTCTGGCACTATCTACAGGGGGGCGGTGTCTGGTGCTATCTACAGGGGGCTGTGTGTGACACTATCTACAGGGGCTATGTGTGGAGCGATCTACAGGGGGGATGTGTGTGACACTACCTACAGGGGCTGTGTGTGACTATCTACAAGGGCTGTGTGTGACTATCTACAAGGGCTTTGTGTGACTATCTACAGGGGCTGTGTGTGGCACTATCTACAGGGGCTGTGTGTGGCACTATCTACAGGGGCTGTGTGACACTATCTACAGGGTGTCTGTGTGTGGTGCTATCTACAGGGGCTGTGTGTGACACTATCTACAGGGGGCTGTGTCTACAAGGGGCAGTGTGTGACACTATCTACAGGAGGCTGTGTGTGACACTATCTACAGGGGCTGCGTGTGACACTATCTACAGGGGTGATGTGTGTGACACTATCTAAAGGGGGGCTGTGTGTGACACTATCTACAGGGGGGCTGTGTGTGACACTATCTACAGGAGCTGTGTGTGACTATCTACAGGGGCTGTGTGTGACACTATCTACAGGGGCTGTGTGTGACACTATCTACAGGGGCTGTGTGTGGCACTATCTACAGGGGCTGTGTGACACTATCTACAGGGTGTCTGTGTGTGTGTGGTGCTATCTACAGGGGCTGTGTGTGACACTATCTACAGGGGTGATGTGTGTGACACTATCTAAAGGGGGGCTGTGTGTGACACTATCTACAGGGGGGCTGTGTGTGACACTATCTACAGGGGCTGTGTGTGGAGCGATCTAAGGGGGGCTGTGTGTGGAGCGATCTACAGGGGGGCTGTGTGTGACACTATCTACAAGGGCTGTGTGTGGAGCGATCCACAGGGGGGCTGTGCGTGACACTATCTACATGTGCTGTGTGTGACTATCTACAGGGGCTGTGTGTGACTATCTACAGGGGCTGTGTGTGACTATCTACAGGGGCTGTGTGTGACTATCTACAGGGGCTGTGTGTGACACTATCTACAGGGGCTGTGTATGGCGCTATCTACAGGGGCTGCGTATGGCGCTATCTACAGGGTGGCTGTGTGTGGCGCTATCTACAGGGTGGCTGTGTGTGACTATCTACAGGGGGACTGTGTGTGACACTATCTACAGGGGGGCTGTGTGTGACACTATCTACAGGGGGGCTGTGTGTGACACTATCTACAGGGGCTGTGTGTGACACTATCTACAGGGGCTGTGTTTGACACTATCTACAGGGTGTCTGTGTGTGGTGCTATCTACAGGGACTGTGTGTGACACTAACTACAGGGGGCTGTGTCTACAAGGGGCAGTGTGTGACACTATCTACAGGAGGCTGTGTGTGACACTATCTACAGGGGCTGCGTGTGACACTATCTACAGGGGTGATGTGTGTGACACTATCTAAAGGGGGGCTGTGTGTGACACTATCTACAGGGGGGCTGTGTGTGACACTATTTACAGGAGCTGTGTGTGACTATCTACAGGGGCTGTGTGTGACACTATCTACAGGGGCTGTGTGTGACACTATCTACAGGGGCTGTGTGTGACACTATCTACAGGGGCTGTGTGACACTATCTACAGGGTGTCTGTGTGTGTGTGGTGCTATCTACAGGGGCTGTGTGTGACACTATCTACAGGGGTGATGTGTGTGACACTATCTAAAGGGGGGCTGTGTGTGACACTATCTACAGGGGGGCTGTGTGTGACACTATCTACAGGGGCTGTGTGTGGAGCGATCTACAGGGGGGCTGTGTGTGGAGCGATCTACAGGGGGGCTGTGTGTGACACTATCTACAAGGGCTGTGTGTTGAGCGATCTACAGGGGGGCTGTGTGTGACACTATCTACATGTGCTGTGTGTGACTATCTACAGGGGCTGTGTGTGACTATCTACAGGGGCTGTGTGTGACTATCTACAGGGGCTGTGTGTGACACTATCTACAGGGGCTGTGTGTGTGACACTATCTACAGGGGCTGTGTGTGGCGCTATCTACAGGGGCTGCGTATGGCGCTATCTACAGGGTGGCTGTGTGTGGCGCTATCTACAGGGTGGCTGTGTGTGACTATCTACAGGGGGGCTGTGTGTGACACTATCTACAGGGGGGCTGTGTGTGACACTATCTACAGGGGCTGTGTTTGACACTATCTACAGGGGCTGTGTGTGACACTATCTACAGGGGCTGCGTGTGACACTATCTACAGGGGGGCTGTGTGTAACACTATCTACAGGGGCTGTGCGTGACACTATCTACAGGGCCTCTGTGTGGCACTATCTACAGGGGCTGTGTGTGGCACTATCTACAGGGGCTGTGTGACACTATCTACAGGGTGTCTGTGTGTGGTGCTATCTACAGGGGCTGTGTGTGACACTATCTACAGGGGGCTGTGTCTACAAGGGGCAGTGTGTGACACTATGTACAGGTGGCTGCGTGTGACACTATCTACAGGGGCTGCGTGTGACACTATCTACAGGGGTGATGTGTGTGACACTATCTAAAGGGGGGCTGTGTGTGACACTATCTAAAGGGGGGCTGTGTGTGACACTATCTACAGGGGCTATGTGTGGAGCGATCTACAGGGGGGCTGTGTGTGACACTATTTACAGGAGCTGTGTGTGACTATCTACAGGGGCTGTGTGTGACACTATCTACAGGGGCTGTGTGTGGCACTATCTACAGGGGCTGTGTGACACTATCTACAGGGTGTCTGTGTGTGGTGCTATCTACAGGGGCTGTGTGTGACACTATCTACAGGGGGCTGTGTCTACAAGGGGCAGTGTGTGACACTATCTACAGGTGGCTGTGTGTGACACTATCTACAGGGGCTGCGTGTGACACTATCTACAGGGGGGCTGTGTGTAACACTATGTACAGGGGCTGTGTGTGGAGCGATCTACAGGGGGGCTGTGTGTGGAGCGATCTACAGGGGGGCTGTGTGTGACACTATCTACAAGGGCTGTGTGTGGAGCGATCTACAGGGGGGCTGTGTGTGACACTATCTACAGGGGGGCTGTGTGTGACACTATCTACAGGGGCTGTGTGTGGAGCGATATACAGGGGGGCTGTGTGTGGAGCGATCTACAGGGGGGCTGTGTGTGACACTATCTACAAGGGCTGTGTGTGGAGCGATCTACAGGGTGGCTGTGTGTGACTATCTACAAGGGGGCTGTGTGTGACACTATCTACAGGGGGGCTGTGTGTGACACTATCTACAGGGGCTGTGTGTGACACTATCTACAGGGGCTGTGTTTGACACTATCTACAGGAGGGCTGTGTGTGACACTATCTATAGGGGGGCTGTGTGTGGCCCTATCTACAGGGGGCTGTGTGTGGCGCTATCTACAGGGGGGCTGTGTCTACAAGTGGCTGTGTGTGACACTATTTACAGGAGCTGTGTGTGACACTATCTACAGGGGCTGTGTGTGACTATCTACAGGGGCTGTGTGTGACTATCTACAGGGGCTGTGTGTGACTATCTACAGGGGCTGTGTGTGGCGCTATCTACAGGGGCTGTGTGTGGCGCTATCTACAGGGTGGCTGTGTGTGGCGCTATCTACAGGGTGGCTGTGTGTGACTATCTACAAGGGGGCTGTGTGTGACACTATCTACAGGGGGGCTGTGTGTGACACTATCTACAGGGGGGCTGTGTGTGACAATATCTACAGGGGCTGTGTTTGACACTATCTACAGGAGGGCTGTGTGTGACACTATCTACAGGAGGGCTGTGTGTGACACTATCTACAGGGGTATCTACAGGGGGGCTGTGTGTTGCCCTATCTACAGTTGGCTGTGTGTGGCGCTATCTACAGGGGGGCTGTGTCTACAAGTGGCTGTGTGTGACACTATTTACAGGAGCTGTGTGTGACTATCTACAGGGGCTGTGTGTGACACTATCTACAGGGGCTCTGTGTGGCACTATCTACAGGGGCTGTGTGTGGCACTATCTACAGGGTGTCTGTGTGTGGTGCTATCTACAGGGGCTGTGTGTGACACTATCTACAGGGGGCTGTGTCTACAAGGGGCAGTGTGTGACACTATCTACAGGTGGCTATGTGTGACACTATCTACAGGGGCTGTGTGTGACACTATCTACAGGGGCTGTGTGTGACTATCTACAGGGGCTGTGTGTGACTATCTACAGGGGCTGTGTGTGACTATCTACAGGGGCTGTGTGTGGCGCTATCTACAGGGGCTGTGTGTGGCGCTATCTACAGGGTGGCTGTGTGTGGCGCTATCTACAGGGTGGCTGTGTGTGACTATCTACAAGGGGGCTGTGTGTGACACTATCTACAGGGGGGCTGTGTGTGACACTATCTACAGGGGGGCTGTGTGTGACAATATCTACAGGGGCTGTGTTTGACACTATCTACAGGAGGGCTGTGTGTGACACTATCTACAGGAGGGCTGTGTGTGACACTATCTACAGGGGTATCTACAGGGGGGCTGTGTGTTGCCCTATCTACAGTTGGCTGTGTGTGGCGCTATCTACAGGGGGGCTGTGTCTACAAGTGGCTGTGTGTGACACTATTTACAGGAGCTGTGTGTGACTATCTACAGGGGCTGTGTGTGACACTATCTACAGGGGCTCTGTGTGGCACTATCTACAGGGGCTGTGTGTGGCACTATCTACAGGGTGTCTGTGTGTGGTGCTATCTACAGGGGCTGTGTGTGACACTATCTACAGGGGGCTGTGTCTACAAGGGGCAGTGTGTGACACTATCTACAGGTGGCTATGTGTGACACTATCTACAGGGGCTGCGTGTGACACTATCTACAGGGGGGCTGTGTGTAACACTATCTACAGGGGCTGTGTGTGGAGCGATCTACAGGGGGGCTGTGTGTGGAGCGATCTACAGGGGGGCTGTGTGTGACACTATCTACAGGGGCTGTGTGTGACTATCTACAGGTGCTGTGTGTGACTATCTACAGGGGCTGTGTGTGACTATCTACAGGGGCTGTGTGTGGCGCTATCTAAAGGGGCTGCGTGGCGCTATCTACAGGGTGGCTGTGTGTGGCGCTATCTACAGGGTGGCTGTGTGTGACTATCTACAAGGGGGCTGTGTGTGACACTATCTACAGGGGGCTGTGTGTGACACTATCTACAGGGGCTGTGTGTTGCCCTATCTACAGTTGGCTGTGTGTGGCGCTATCTACAGGGGGGCTGTGTCTACAAGTGGCTGTGTGTGACACTATTTACAGGAGCTGTGTGTGACTATCTACAGGGGCTGTGTGTGACACTATCTACAGGGGCTCTGTGTGGCACTATCTACAGGGGCTGTGTGTGGCACTATCTACAGGGTGTCTGTGTGTGGTGCTATCTACAGGGGCTGTGTGTGACACTATCTACAGGGGGCTGTGTCTACAAGGGGCAATGTGTGACACTATCTACAGGTGGCTGTGTGTGACACTATCTACAGGGGCTGCGTGTGACACTATCTACAGGGTGGCTGTGTGTAACACTATCTACAGGGGCTGTGTGTGGAGCGATCTACAGGGGGGCTGTGTGTGGAGCGATCTACAGGGGGGCTGTGTGTGACACTATCTACAGGGGCTGTGTGTGACTATCTACAGGTGCTGTGTGTGACTATCTACAGGGGCTGTGTGTGACTATCTACAGGGGCTGTGTGTGGCGCTATCTACAGGGGCTGCGTGGCGCTATCTACAGGGTGGCTGTGTGTGGCGCTATCTACAGGGTGGCTGTGTGTGACTATCTACAAGGGGGCTGTGTGTGACACTATCTACAGGGGGCTGTGTGTGACACTATCTACAGGGGCTGTGTGTGACACTATCTACCGGGGCTGTGTGTGACACTATCTACAGGGGCTGTGTTTGACACTATCTACAGGGGGGCTGTGTGTGGCCCTATCTACAGGGGGGCTGTGTGTGGCCCTATCTACAGGGGGCTGTGTGTGGCGCTATCTACAGGGGGGCTGTGTCTACAAGTGGCTGTGTGTGACACTATCTACAGGGGTGCTGTGTGTGACACTATCTAAAGGGGGGCTGTGCGTGACACTATCTACAGGGGGCTGTGTGTGGAGCGATCTTCAGGGGCGCTGTGTGTGATACTATCTACAGGGGCTGTGTGTGACTATCTACAGGGGCTGTGTGTGACTATCTACAGGGACTGTGTGTGACACTATCTACAGGGGCTGTGTGTGACACTATCTACAGGGGCTGTGTGTGGCACTATCTACAGGGGCTATGTGACACTATCCACAGGGTGTCTGTGTGTGGCGCTATCTACAGGGGCTGTGTGTGACACTATTTACAGGGGGGCTGTGTGTGACGCTATCTACAGGGGCTGTGTGTGGCGTTATCTACAGGGGGCTGTGTGTGTGTCGATATCTACAGGGGCTGTGTGTGACTATCTATAGGGGCAGTGTGTGGCGCTATCTACAGGGGGGCTGTGTCTACAAGGGGCAGTGTGTGACACTATCTACAGGGGGCTGTGTGTGACACTATCTACAGGGGGGCTGTGTGTAACACTATCTACAGGGGCTGTGTGTGACACTATCTACAGGGGCTTTGTGTGGCACTATCTACAGGGGCTGTGTGTGGCACTATCTACAGGGGCTGTGTGACACTATCTACAGGGGCTGTGTGACACTATCTACAGGGTGTCTGTGTGTGGTGCTATCTACAGGGGCAGTGTGTGACACTATCTACAGGTGGCTGTGTGTGACACTATCTACAGGGGCTGCGTGTGACACTATCTACAGGGGTGATGAGTGTGACACTATCTAAAGGGGGCTGTGTGTGACACTATCTACAGGGGCTCTGTGTGGCACTATCTACAGGGGCTGTGTGTGACACTATCTACAGGGTGTCTGTGTGTGGTGCTATCTACAGGGGCAGTGTGTGACACTATCTACAGGTGGCTGTGTGTGACACTATCTACAGGGGCTGTGTGTGACTATCTACAGGGGCTGTGTGTGACTATCTACAGGTGCTGTGTGTGACTATCTACAGGGGCTGTGTGTGACTATCTACAGGGGCTGTGTGTGGCGCTATCTACAGGGGCTGCGTGGCGCTATCTACAGGGTGGCTGTGTGTGGCGCTATCTACAGGGTGGCTGTGTGTGACTATCTACAAGGGAGCTGTGTGTGACACTATCTACAGGGGGCTGTGTGTGACACTATCTACAGGGGCTGTGTGTGACACTATCTACAGGGGCTGTGTGTGACACTATCTACAGGGGCTGTGTTTGACACTATCTACAGTGGGGCTGTGTGTGGCCCTATCTACAGGGGGCTGTGTGTGGCGCTATCTACAGGGGGGCTGTGTCTACAAGTGGCTGTGTGTGACACTATCTACAGGGGTGCTGTGTGTGACACTATCTAAAGGGGGGCTGTGCGTGACACTATCTACAGGGGGCTGTGTGTGGAGCGATCTTCAGGGGCGCTGTGTGTGATACTATCTACAGGGGCTGTGAGTGACTATCTACAGGGGCTGTGTGTGACTATCTACAGGGGCTGTGTGTGACACTATCTACAGGGGCTGTGTGTGACACTATCTACAGGGGCTGTGTGTGGCACTATCTACAGGGGCTATGTGACACTATCTACAGGGTGCCTGTGTGTGCCGCTATCTACAGGGGCTGTGTGTGACACTATTTACAGGGGGGCTGTGTGTGACGCTATCTACAGGGGCTGTGTGTGGCGTTATCTACAGGGGGCTGTGTGTGTGTCGATATCTACAGGGGCTGTGTGTGACTATCTATAGGGGCAGTGTGTGGCGCTATCTACAGGGGGGCTGTGTCTACAAGGGGCAGTGTGTGACACTATCTACAGGGGGCTGTGTGTGACACTATCTACAGGGGGGCTGTGTGTAACACTATCTACAGGGGCTGTGTGTGACACTATCTACAGGGGCTTTGTGTGGCACTATCTACAGGGGCTGTGTGTGGCACTATCTACAGGGGCTGTGTGACACTATCTACAGGGGCTGTGTGACACTATCTACAGGGGCTGTGTGACACTATCTACAGGGTGTCTGTGTGTGGTGCTATCTACAGGGGCAGTGTGTGACACTATCTACAGGTGGCTGTGTGTGACACTATCTACAGGGGCTGCGTGTGACACTATCTACAGGGGTGATGTGTGTGACACTATCTAAAGGGGACTGTGTGTGACACTATCTACAGGGGGGCTGTGTGTGACACTATTTACAGGAGCTGTGTGTGACTATCTACAGGGGCTGTGTGTGAAACTATCTACAGGGGCTGTGTGACACTATCTACAGGGTTTCTGTGTGTGGTGCTATCTACAGGGGCTGTGTGTGACACTATCTACAGGGGGCTGTGTCTACAAGGGGCAGTGTGTGACACTATCTACAGGGGCTGCGTGTGACACTATCTACAGGGGGGCTTTGTGTAACACTATCTACAGGGGCTGTGTGTGGATCGATCTACAGGGGGCTGTGTGTGACACTATCTACAGGGGCTGTGTGTGACTATTTACAGGGGCTATGTGTGACTATCTACAGGGGCTGTGTGTGGCACTATCTACAGGGGCTGTGTGTGGCGCTATCTACAGGGGCTGCGTGTGGTGCTATCTACAGGGTGGCTGTGTGTGACTATCTACAAGGGGGCTGTGTGTGACACAATCTACAGGGGGCTGTGTGTGACACTATCTACAGGGGCTGTGTATGACACTATCTACAGGGGCTGTGTGTGACACTATCTACAGGGGCTGTGTTTGACACTATCTACAGGGGGGCTGTGTGTGGCCCTATCTACAGGGGTGCTGTGTGCGACACTAAAGGGGGGCTGTGCGTGACACTATCTACAGGGGGCTGTGTGTGGAGCGATCTTCAGGGGCGCTGTGTGTGATACTATCTACAGGGGCTGTGTGTGACTATCTACAGGGGCTGTGTGTGACTATCTACAGGGGCTGTGTGTGACACTATCTACAGGGGCTGTGTGTGACACTATCTACAGGGGCTGTGTGTGGCACTATCTACAGGGGCTATGTGACACTATCTACAGGGTGTCTGTGTGTGGCGCTATCTACAGGGGGCTGTGTGTGACGCTATCTACAGGGGCTGTGTGTGGCGTTATCTACAGGGGGCTGTGTGTGTCACTATCTACAGGGGCTGTGTGTGACACTATCTACAGGGGCAGTGTGTGGTACTATCTACAGGGGGCTGTGTCTACAAGGGGCAGTGTGTGACACTATCTACAGGGGGCTGTGTGTGACACTATCTACAGGGGCTGTGTGTGACACTATCTACAGGGGCTGTGTGTGACACTATCTACAGGGGCTGTGTGTGACACTGTCTAAAGAGGGCAGTGTGTGGCGCTATCTACAGGGGGCTGTGTCTACAAGGGGCAGTGTGTGACACTATCTACAGGGGCTGTGTGTGACACTATCTACAGGGGCTGTGTGTGACACTATCTACAGGGGCTGTGTGTGGCACTATCTACAGGGGCTATGTGACACTATCTACAGGGTGCCTGTGTGTGCCGCTATCTACAGGGGCTGTGTGTGACACTATTTACAGGGGGGCTGTGTGTGACGCTATCTACAGGGGCTGTGTGTGGCGTTATCTACAGGGGGCTGTGTGTGTGTCGATATCTACAGGGGCTGTGTGTGACTATCTATAGGGGCAGTGTGTGGCGCTATCTACAGGGGGGCTGTGTCTACAAGGGGCAGTGTGTGACACTATCTACAGGGGGCTGTGTGTGACACTATCTACAGGGGGGCTGTGTGTAACACTATCTACAGGGGCTGTGTGTGACACTATCTACAGGGGCTTTGTGTGGCACTATCTACAGGGGCTGTGTGTGGCACTATCTACAGGGGCTGTGTGACACTATCTACAGGGGCTGTGTGACACTATCTACAGGGGCTGTGTGACACTATCTACAGGGTGTCTGTGTGTGGTGCTATCTACAGGGGCAGTGTGTGACACTATCTACAGGTGGCTGTGTGTGACACTATCTACAGGGGCTGCGTGTGACACTATCTACAGGGGTGATGTGTGTGACACTATCTAAAGGGGACTGTGTGTGACACTATCTACAGGGGGGCTGTGTGTGACACTATTTACAGGAGCTGTGTGTGACTATCTACAGGGGCTGTGTGTGAAACTATCTACAGGGGCTGTGTGACACTATCTACAGGGTTTCTGTGTGTGGTGCTATCTACAGGGGCTGTGTGTGACACTATCTACAGGGGGCTGTGTCTACAAGGGGCAGTGTGTGACACTATCTACAGGTGGCTGTGTGTGACACTATCTACAGGGGCTGCGTGTGACACTATCTACAGGGGGGCTTTGTGTAACACTATCTACAGGGGCTGTGTGTGGATCGATCTACAGGGGGCTGTGTGTGACACTATCTACAGGGGCTGTGTGTGACTATTTACAGGGGCTATGTGTGACTATCTACAGGGGCTGTGTGTGGCACTATCTACAGGGGCTGTGTGTGGCGCTATCTACAGGGGCTGCGTGTGGTGCTATCTACAGGGTGGCTGTGTGTGACTATCTACAAGGGGGCTGTGTGTGACACAATCTACAGGGGGCTGTGTGTGACACTATCTACAGGGGCTGTGTATGACACTATCTACAGGGGCTGTGTGTGACACTATCTACAGGGGCTGTGTTTGACACTATCTACAGGGGGGCTGTGTGTGGCCCTATCTACAGGGGTGCTGTGTGCGACACTAAAGGGGGGCTGTGCGTGACACTATCTACAGGGGGCTGTGTGTGGAGCGATCTTCAGGGGCGCTGTGTGTGATACTATCTACAGGGGCTGTGTGTGACTATCTACAGGGGCTGTGTGTGACTATCTACAGGGGCTGTGTGTGACACTATCTACAGGGGCTGTGTGTGACACTATCTACAGGGGCTGTGTGTGGCACTATCTACAGGGGCTATGTGACACTATCTACAGGGTGTCTGTGTGTGGCGCTATCTACAGGGGGCTGTGTGTGACGCTATCTACAGGGGCTGTGTGTGGCGTTATCTACAGGGGGCTGTGTGTGTCACTATCTACAGGGGCTGTGTGTGACACTATCTACAGGGGCAGTGTGTGGTACTATCTACAGGGGGCTGTGTCTACAAGGGGCAGTGTGTGACACTATCTACAGGGGGCTGTGTGTGACACTATCTACAGGGGCTGTGTGTGACACTATCTACAGGGGCTGTGTGTGACACTATCTACAGGGGCTGTGTGTGACACTGTCTAAAGAGGGCAGTGTGTGGCGCTATCTACAGGGGGCTGTGTCTACAAGGGGCAGTGTGTGACACTATCTACAGGGGGCTGTCTGTGACACTATCTACAGGGACTGTGTGTGACACTATCTAAAGGGGGGCTGTGTGTGACACTATCTACAGGGAGGCTGTGTGTGACACTATCTACAGGGAGGCTGTGTGTGACACTATCTACAGGGAGGCTGTGTGTGACACTATCTACAGGGAGGCTGTGTGTGACACTATCTACCGGGAGGCTGTGTGTGACACTATCTACAGGGGAGCTGTGTGTGGAGCGATCTACAGGGGAGCTGTGTGTGGAGCGATCTACAGGGGAGCTGTGTGTGACACTATCTACAGGGGCTGTGTGTGACGCTATCTACAGGGGCTGTGTGTGGCGCTATCTACAGGGGCTGTGTGTGACGCTATCTACAGGGGCTGTGTATGACACTATCTACAGGGTGTCTGTGTGTGGTGCTATCTACAAGGGCAGTGTGTGACACTATCTACAGGGGCTGTGTGTGACTATCTACAGGTGCTGTGTGTGACTATCTACAGGGGCTGTGTGTGACTATCTACAGGGGCTGTGTGTGGCGCTATCTACAGGGGCTGTGTGGCGCTATCTACAGGGTGGCTGTGTGTGGCGCTATCTACAGGGTGGCTGTGTGTGACTATCTACAAGGGGGCTGTGTGTGACACTATCTACAGGGGGGCTGTGTGTGACACTATTTACAGGAGCTGTGTGTGACTATCTACAGGGGCTGTGTGTGAAACTATCTACAGGGGCTGTGTGTGGCACTATCTACAGGGGCTGTGTGACACTATCTACAGGGTTTCTGTGTGTGGTGCTATCTACAGGGGCTGTGTGTGACACTATCTACAGGGGGCTGTGTCTACAAGGGGCAGTGTGTGACACTATCTACAGGTGGCTGTGTGTGACACTATCTACAGGGGCTGCGTGTGACACTATCTACAGGGGGGCTTTGTGTAACACTATCTACAGGGGCTGTGTGTGGATCGATCTACAGGGGGCTGTGTGTGACACTATCTACAGGGGCTGTGTGTGACTATCTACAGGGGCTATGTGTGACTATCTACAGGGGCTGTGTGTGGCACTATCTACAGGGGCTGTGTGTGGCGCTATCTACAGGGGCTGCGTGGCGCTATCTACAGGGGCTGCGTGGCGCTATCTACAGGGTGGCTGTGTGTGGTGCTATCTACAGGGTGGCTGTGTGTAACTATCTACAAGGGGGCTGTGTGTGACACAATCTACAGGGGGGCTGTGTGTGGCCCTATCTACAGGGGGGCTGTGTGTGACACTATCTACAGGGGCTGTGTGTGACACTATCTACAGGGGCTGTGTGTGACACTATCTACAGGGGCTGTGTTTGACACTATCTACAGGGGGGCTGTGTGTGGCCCTATCTACAGGGGTGCTGTGTGCGACACTATCTAAAGGGGGGCTGTGCGTGACACTATCTACAGGGGGCTGTGTGTGGAGCGATCTTCAGGGGCGCTATGTGTGATACTATCTACAGGGGCTGTGTGTGACTATCTACAGGGGCTGTGTGTGACTATCTACAGGGGCTGTGTGTGACACTATCTACAGGGGCTGTGTGTGACACTATCTACAGGGGCTGTGTGTGGCACTATCTACAGGGGCTATGTGACACTATCTACAGGGTGTCTGTGTGTGGCGCTATCTACAGGGGCTGTGTGTGACGCTATCTACAGGGGGCTGTGTGTGTCACTATCTACAGGGGCTGTGTGTGACACGATCTACAGGGGCAGTGTGTGGCACTATCTACAGGGGGGCTGTGTCTACAAGGGGCAGTGTGTGACACTATCTACAGGGGGCTGTGTGTGACACTATCTACAGGGGCTGTGTGTGACACTATCTACAGGGGCTGTGTGTGACACTATCTACAGGGGCTGTGTGTGACACTATCTAAAGAGGGCTGTGTGTGGCGCTATCTACAGGGGCTGTGTGTGACACTATCTACAGGGGCTGTGTGTGACACTGTCTAAAGAGGGCAGTGTGTGGCGCTATCTACAGGGGGCTGTGTCTACAAGGGGCAGTGTGTGACACTATCTACAGGGGGCTGTCTGTGACACTATCTACAGGGACTGTGTGTGACACTATCTAAAGGGGGGCTGTGTGTGACACTATCTACAGGGAGGCTGTGTGTGACACTATCTACAGGGAGGCTGTGTGTGACACTATCTACAGGGAGGCTGTGTGTGACACTATCTACAGGGAGGCTGTGTGTGACACTATCTACCGGGAGGCTGTGTGTGACACTATCTACAGGGGAGCTGTGTGTGGAGCGATCTACAGGGGAGCTGTGTGTGGAGCGATCTACAGGGGAGCTGTGTGTGACACTATCTACAGGGGCTGTGTGTGACGCTATCTACAGGGGCTGTGTGTGGCGCTATCTACAGGGGCTGTGTGTGACGCTATCTACAGGGGCTGTGTATGACACTATCTACAGGGTGTCTGTGTGTGGTGCTATCTACAGGGGCAGTGTGTGACACTATCTACAGGGGCAGTGTGTGACACTATCTACAGGTGGCTGTGTGTGACACTATCTACAGGGGCTGTGTGTGACTATCTACAGGGGCTGTGTGTGACTATCTACAGGTGCTGTGTGTGACTATCTACAGGGGCTGTGTGTGACTATCTACAGGGGCTGTGTGTGGCGCTATCTACAGGGGCTGTGTGGCGCTATCTACAGGGTGGCTGTGTGTGGCGCTATCTACAGGGTGGCTGTGTGTGACTATCTACAAGGGGGCTGTGTGTGACACTATCTAAAGGGGGCTGTGTGTGACACTATCTACAGGGGGGCTGTGTGTGACACTATTTACAGGAGCTGTGTGTGACTATCTACAGGGGCTGTGTGTGAAACTATCTACAGGGGCTGTGTGTGGCACTATCTACAGGGGCTGTGTGACACTATCTACAGGGGCTGTGTGAGACACTATCTACAGGGGGCTGTGTCTACAAGGGGCAGTGTGTGACACTATCTACAGGTGGCTGTGTGTGACACTATCTACAGGGGCTGCGTGTGACACTATCTACAGGGGGGCTTTGTGTAACACTATCTACAGGGGCTGTGTGTGGATCGATCTACAGGGGGCTGTGTGTGACTATCTACAGGGGCTATGTGTGACTATCTACAGGGGCTGTGTGTGGCACTATCTACAGGGGCTGTGTGTGGCGCTATCTACAGGGGCTGTGTGGCGCTATCTACAGGGTGGCTGTGTGTGGTGCTATCTACAGGGTGGCTGTGTGTGGTGCTATCTACAGGGTGGCTGTGTGTGACTATCTACAAGGGGGCTGTGTGTGACACAATCTACAGGGGGCTGTGTGTGACACTATCTACAGGGGCTGTGTATGACACTATCTACAGGGGCTGTGTGTGACACTATCTACAGGGGCTGTGTTTGACACTATCTACAGGGGGGCTGTGTGTGGCCCTATCTACAGGGGGGCTGTGTGTGACACTATCTACAGGGGCTGTGTGTGACACTATCTACAGGGGCTGTGTGTGGCACTATCTACAGGGGCTGTGTGACACTATCTACAGGGTGTCTGTGTGTGGTGCTATCTACAGGGGCTGTGTGTGACACTATCTACAGGGGGCTGTGTCTACAAGGGGCAGTGTGTGACACTATCTACAGGTGGCTGTGTGTGACACTATCTACAGGGGCTGCGTGTGACACTATCTACAGGGGGGCTGTGTGTAACACTATGTACAGGGGCTGTGTGTGGAGCGATCTACAGGGGGGCTGTGTGTGGAGCGATCTACAGGGGGGCTGTGTGTGACACTATCTACAAGGGCTGTGTGTGGAGCGATCTACAGGGGGGCTGTGTGTGACACTATCTACAGGGGGGCTGTGTGTGACACTATCTACAGGGGCTGTGTGTGGAGCGATATACAGGGGGGCTGTGTGTGGAGCGATCTACAGGGGGGCTGTGTGTGACTATCTACAAGGGGGCTGTGTGTGACACTATCTACAGGGGGGCTGTGTGTGACACTATCTACAGGGGCTGTGTGTGACACTATCTACAGGGGCTGTGTTTGACACTATCTACAGGAGGGCTGTGTGTGACACTATCTATAGGGGGGCTGTGTGTGACCCTATCTACAGGGGGCTGTGTGTGGCGCTATCTACAGGGGGGCTGTGTCTACAAGTGGCTGTGTGTGACACTATTTACAGGAGCTGTGTGTGACACTATCTACAGGGGCTGTGTGTGACTATCTACAGGGGCTGTGTGTGACTATCTACAGGGGCTGTGTGTGACTATCTACAGGGGCTGTGTGTGGCGCTATCTACAGGGGCTGTGTGTGACACTATCTACAGGGGCTGTGTGTGACACTATCTACAGGGGCTGTGTGTGACACTATCTAAAGAGGGCTGTGTGTGGCGCTATCTACAGGGGCTGTGTGTGACACTATCTACAGGGGCTGTGTGTGACACTGTCTAAAGAGGGCAGTGTGTGGCGCTATCTACAGGGGGCTGTGTCTACAAGGGGCAGTGTGTGACACTATCTACAGGGACTGTGTGTGACACTATCTAAAGGGGGGCTGTGTGTGACACTATCTACAGGGAGGCTGTGTGTGACACTATCTACAGGGAGGCTGTGTGTGACACTATCTACAGGGAGGCTGTGTGTGACACTATCTACAGGGAGGCTGTGTGTGACACTATCTACCGGGAGGCTGTGTGTGACACTATCTACAGGGGAGCTGTGTGTGGAGCGATCTACAGGGGAGCTGTGTGTGACACTATCTACAGGGGCTGTGTGTGACGCTATCTACAGGGGCTGTGTGTGGCGCTATCTACAGGGGCAGTGTGTGACACTATGTACAGGTGGCTGTGTGTGACACTATCTACAGGGGCTGCGTGTGACACTATCTACAGGGGTGATGTGTGTGACACTATCTAAAGGGGGGCTGTGTGTGACACTATCTAAAGGGGGGCTGTGTGTGACACTATCTACAGGGGCTATGTGTGGAGCGATCTACAGGGGGGCTGTGTGTGACACTATTTACAGGAGCTGTGTGTGACTATCTACAGGGGCTGTGTGTGACACTATCTACAGGGGCTGTGTGTGGCACTATCTACAGGGGCTGTGTGACACTATCTACAGGGTGTCTGTGTGTGGTGCTATCTACAGGGGCTGTGTGTGACACTATCTACAGGGGGCTGTGTCTACAAGAGGCAGTGTGTGACACTATCTACAGGTGGCTGTGTGTGACACTATCTACAGGGGCTGCGTGTGACACTATCTACAGGGGGGCTGTGTGTAACACTATGTACAGGGGCTGTGTGTGGAGCGATCTACAGGGGGGCTGTGTGTGGAGCGATCTACAGGGGGGCTGTGTGTGACACTATCTACAAGGGCTGTGTGTGGAGCGATCTACAGGGGGGCTGTGTGTGACACTATCTACAGGGGGGCTGTGTGTGACACTATCTACAGGGGCTGTGTGTGGAGCGATATACAGGGGGGCTGTGTGTGGAGCGATCTACAGGGGGGCTGTGTGTGACCCTATCTACAGGGGGCTGTGTGTGGCGCTATCTACAGGGGGGCTGTGTCTACAAGTGGCTGTGTGTGACACTATTTACAGGAGCTGTGTGTGACTATCTACAGGGGCTGTGTGTGACTATCTACAGGGGCTGTGTGTGACTATCTACAGGGGCTGTGTGTGACTATCTACAGGGGCTGTGTGTGGCGCTATCTACAGGGTGGCTGTGTGTGGCGCTATCTACAGGGTGGCTGTGTGTGACTATCTACAAGGGGGCTGTGTGTGACACTATCTACAGGGGGGCTGTGTGTGACACTATCTACAGGGGCTGTGTGTGACAATATCTACAGGGGCTGTGTGTGACACTATCTACAGGGGCTGTGTGTGACACTATCTACAGGAGGGCTGTGTGTGACACTATCTACAGGAGGGCTGTGTGTGACACTATCTACAGGGGTATCTACAGGGGGGCTGTGTGTTGCCCTATCTACAGTTGGCTGTGTGTGGCGCTATCTACAGGGGGGCTGTGTCTACAAGTGGCTGTGTGTGACACTATTTACAGGAGCTGTGTGTGACTATCTACAGGGGCTGTGTGTGACACTATCTACAGGGGCTCTGTGTGGCACTATCTACAGGGGCTGTGTGTGGCACTATCTACAGGGTGTCTGTGTGTGGTGCTATCTACAGGGGCTGTGTGTGACACTATCTACAGGGGGCTGTGTCTACAAGGGGCAGTGTGTGACACTATCTACAGGGGCTGCGTGTGACACTATCTACAGGGGGGCTGTGTGTAACACTATCTACAGGGGCTGTGTGTGGAGCGATCTACAGGGGGGCTGTGTGTGGAGCGATCTACAGGGGGGCTGTGTGTGACACTATCTACAGGGGCTGTGTGTGACTATCTACAGGGGCTGTGTGTGACTATCTACAGGGGCTGTGGGTGACTATCTACAGGGGCTGTGTGTGGCGCTATCTACAGGGGCTGCGTGGCGCTATCTACAGGGTGGCTGTGTGTGGCGCTATCTACAGGGTGGCTGTGTGTGGCGCTATCTACAGGGTGGCTGTGTGTGACTATCTACAAGGGGGCTGTGTGTGACACTATCTACAGGGGGCTGTGTGTGACACTATCTACAGGGGCTGTGTGTTGCCCTATCTACAGTTGGCTGTGTGTGGCGCTATCTACAGGGGGGCTGTGTCTACAAGTGGCTGTGTGTGACACTATTTACAGGAGCTGTGTGTGACTATCTACAGGGGCTGTGTGTGACACTATCTACAGGGGCTCTGTGTGGCACTATCTACAGGGGCTGTGTGTGGCACTATCTACAGGGTGTCTGTGTGTGGTGCTATCTACAGGGGCTGTGTGTGACACTATCTACAGGGGGCTGTGTCTACAAGGGGCAATGTGTGACACTATCTACAGGTGGCTGTGTGTGACACTATCTACAGGGGCTGCGTGTGACACTATCTACAGGGTGGCTGTGTGTAACACTATCTACAGGGGCTGTGTGTGGAGCGATCTACAGGGGGGCTGTGTGTGGAGCGATCTACAGGGGGGCTGTGTGTGACACTATCTACAGGGGCTGTGTGTGACTATCTACAGGGGCTGTGTGTGACTATCTACAGGGGCTGTGTGTGGCTATCTACAGGGGCTGTGTGTGGCGCTATCTACAGGGTGGCTGTGTGTGGCGCTATCTACAGGGTGGCTGTGTGTGGCGCTATCTACAGGGTGGCTGTGTGTGACTATCTACAAGGGGGCTGTGTGTGACACTATCTACAGGGGGCTGTGTGTGACACTATCTACAGGGGCTGTGTGTGACACTATCTACCGGGGCTGTGTGTGACACTATCTACAGGGGCTGTGTTTGACACTATCTACAGGGGGGCTGTGTGTGGCCCTATCTACAGGGGGCTGTGTGTGGCACTATCTACAGGGGTGCTGTGTGTGACACTATCTAAAGGGGGGCTGTGCGTGACACTATCTACAGGGGGCTGTGTGTGGAGCGATCTTCAGGGGCGCTGTGTGTGATACTATCTACAGGGGCTGTGTGTGACTATCTACAGGGGCTGTGTGTGACTATCTACAGGGACTGTGTGTGACACTATCTACAGGGGCTGTGTGTGACACTATCTACAGGGGCTGTGTGTGGCACTATCTACAGGGGCTATGTGACACTATCCACAGGGTGTCTGTGTGTGGCGCTATCTACAGGGGCTGTGTGTGACACTATTTACAGGGGGGCTGTGTGTGACGCTATCTACAGGGGCTGTGTGTGGCGTTATCTACAGGGGGCTGTGTGTGTGTCGATATCTACAGGGGCTGTGTGTGACTATCTATAGGGGCAGTGTGTGGCGCTATCTACAGGGGGGCTGTGTCTACAAGGGGCAGTGTGTGACACTATCTACAGGGGGCTGTGTGTGACACTATCTACAGGGGGGCTGTGTGTAACACTATCTACAGGGGCTGTGTGTGACACTATCTACAGGGGCTTTGTGTGGCACTATCTACAGGGGCTGTGTGTGGCACTATCTACAGGGGCTGTGTGACACTATCTACAGGGGCTGTGTGACACTATCTACAGGGTGTCTGTGTGTGGTGCTATCTACAGGGGCAGTGTGTGACACTATCTACAGGGGCTGCGTGTGACACTATCTACAGGGGTGATGAGTGTGACACTATCTAAAGGGGGCTGTGTGTGACACTATCTACAGGGGCTGCGTGTGACACTATCTACAGGGGCTGTGTGACACTATCTACAGGGTGTCTGTGTGTGGTGCTATCTACAGGGGCAGTGTGTGACACTATCTACAGGTGGCTGTGTGTGACACTATCTACAGGGGCTGTGTGTGACTATCTACAGGTGCTGTGTGTGACTATCTACAGGGGCTGTGTGTGACTATCTACAGGGGCTGTGTGTGGCGCTATCTACAGGGGCTGTGTGTGGCGCTATCTACAGGGGCTGCGTGGCGATATCTACAGGGTGGCTGTGTGTGGCGCTATCTACAGGGTGGCTGTGTGTGACTATCTACAAGGGGGCTGTGTGTGACACTATCTACAGGGGGCTGTGTGTGACACTATCTACAGGGGCTGTGTGTGACACTATCTACAGGGGCTGTGTGTGACACTATCTACAGGGGCTGTGTTTGACACTATCTACAGGGGCTGTGTTTGACACTATCTACAGGGGGGCTGTGTGTGGCCCTATCTACAGGGGGCTGTGTGTGGCGCTATCTACAGGGGGGCTGTGTCTACAAGTGGCTGTGTGTGACACTATCTACAGGGGTGCTGTGTGTGACACTATCTACAGGGGGCTGTGCGTGACACTATCTACAGGGGGCTGTGTGTGGAGCGATCTTCAGGGGCGCTGTGTGTGATACTATCTACAGGGGCTGTGTGTGACTATCTACAGGGGCTGTGTGTGACTATCTACAGGGGCTGTGTGTGACACTATCTACAGGGGCTGTGTGTGACACTATCTACAGGGGCTGTGTGTGGCACTATCTACAGGGGCTATGTGACACTATCTACAGGGTGCCTGTGTGTGCCGCTATCTACAGGGGCTGTGTGTGACACTATTTACAGGGGGGCTGTGTGTGACGCTATCTACAGGGGCTGTGTGTGGCGTTATCTACAGGGGGCTGTGTGTGTGTCGATATCTACAGGGGCTGTGTGTGACTATCTATAGGGGCAGTGTGTGGCGCTATCTACAGGGGGGCTGTGTCTACAAGGGGCAGTGTGTGACACTATCTACAGGGGGTCTGTGTGTGGTGCTATCTACAGGGGCAGTGTGTGACACTATCTACAGGTGGCTGTGTATGACACTATCTACAGGGGCTGCGTGTGACACTATCTACAGGGGTGATGTGTGTGACACTATCTAAAGGGGGCTGTGTGTGACACTATCTACAGGGGGGCTGTGTGTGACACTATCTACAGGGGCTGTGTGTGACACTATCTACAGGGGCTGTGTGTGACACTATCTACAGGGGCTGTGTTTGACACTATCTACAGGGGGGCTGTGTGTGGCCCTATCTACAGGGGTGCTGTGTGCGACACTATCTAAAGGGGGGCTGTGCGTGACACTATCTACAGGGGGCTGTGTGTGGAGCGATCTTCAGGGGCGCTATGTGTGATACTATCTACAGGGGCTGTGTGTGACTATCTACAGGGGCTGTGTGTGGCACTATCTACAGGGGCTGTGTGACACTATCTACAGGGTTTCTGTGTGTGGTGCTATCTACAGGGGCTGTGTGTGACACTATCTACAGGGGGCTGTGTCTACAAGGGGCAGTGTGTGACACTATCTACAGGTGGCTGTGTGTGACACTATCTACAGGGGCTGCGTGTGACACTATCTACAGGGGGGCTTTGTGTAACACTATCTACAGGGGCTGTGTGTGGATCGATCTACAGGGGGCTGTGTGTGACACTATCTACAGGGGCTGTGTGTGACTATCTACAGGGGCTATGTGTGACTATCTACAGGGGCTGTGTGTGGCACTATCTACAGGGGCTGTGTGTGGCGCTATCTACAGGGGCTGCGTGGCGCTATCTACAGGGTGGCTGTGTGTGGTGCTATCTACAGGGTGGCTGTGTGTGACTATCTACAAGGGGGCTGTGTGTGACACAATCTACAGGGGGCTGTGTGTGACACTATCTACAGGGGCTGTGTGTGACACTATCTACAGGGGCTGTGTTTGACACTATCTACAGGGGGGCTGTGTGTGGCCCTATCTACAGGGGGGCTGTGTGTGACACTACAGGGGCTGTGTGTGACACTATCTACAGGGGCTGTGTGTGACACTATCTACAGGGGCTGTGTTTGACACTATCTACAGGGGGGCTGTGCGTGGCCCTATCTACAGGGGTGCTGTGTGCGACACTATCTAAAGGGGGGCTGTGCGTGACACTATCTACAGGGGGCTGTGTGTGGAGCGATCTTCAGGGGCGCTATGTGTGATACTATCTACAGGGGCTGTGTGTGACTATCTACAGGGGCTGTGTGTGACTATCTACAGGGGCTGTGTGTGACACTATCTACAGGGGCTGTGTGTGACACTATCTACAGGGGCTATGTGTGACACTATCTGCAGGGGCTATGTGACACTATCTACAGGGTGTCTGTGTGTGGCGCTATCTACAGGGGCTGTGTGTGACACTATTTACAGGGGGCTGTGTGTGTCACTATCTACAGGGGCTGTGTGTGACACTATCTACAGGGGCAGTGTGTGGCACTATCTACAGGGGGGCTGTGTCTACAAGGGGCAGTGTGTGACACTATCTACAGGGGGCTGTGTGTGACACTATCTACAGGGGCTGTGTGTGACACTATCTACAGGGGCTGTGTGTGACACTATCTACAGGGGCTGTGTGTGACACTATCTAAAGAGGGCTGTGTGTGGCGCTATCTACAGGGGCTGTGTGTGACACTATCTACAGGGGCTGTGTGTGACACTGTCTAAAGAGGGCAGTGTGTGGCGCTATCTACAGGGGGCTGTGTCTACAAGGGGCAGTGTGTGACACTATCTACAGGGGGCTGTCTGTGACACTATCTACAGGGACTGTGTGTGACACTATCTAAAGGGGGGCTGTGTGTGACACTATCTACAGGGAGGCTGTGTGTGACACTATCTACAGGGAGGCTGTGTGTGACACTATCTACAGGGAGGCTGTGTGTGACACTATCTACCGGGAGGCTGTGTGTGACACTATCTACAGGGGAGCTGTGTGTGGAGCGATCTACAGGGGAGCTGTGTGTGACACTATCTACAGGGGCTGTGTGTGACGCTATCTACAGGGGCTGTGTGTGGCGCTATCTACAGGGGCTGTGTGTGACGCTATCTACAGGGGCTGTGTATGACACTATCTAAAGAGGGCTGTGTGTGGTGCTATCTACAGGGGCTGTGGGTGACACTATCTACAGGGGCAGTGTGTGGCGCTATCTACAGGGGGGCTGTGTCTACAAGGGGCAGTGTGTGACACTATCTACAGGGGGCTGTGTGTGACACTATCTACAGGGGGCTGTGTGTGACACTATCTAAAGGGGGGCTGTGTGTGACACTATATACAGGAGAGCTGTGTGTGGAGCGATCTACAGGGGGCTGTGTGTGACACTATTTACAGGGGCTGTGTGTGACTATCTACAGGGGCTGTGTGTGACTATCTACAGGGGCTGTGTGTGACTATCTACAGGGGCTGTGTGTGGCGCTATCTACAGGGGCTGTGTGTGGCGCTATCTACAGGGGCTGTGTGACACTATCTACAGGGTGGCTGTGTGTGGCGCTGTCTACAGGGTGGCTGTGTGTGGCGCTATCTACAGGGTGGCTGTGTGTGACTATCTACAGGGGGGCTGTGTGTGACACTATCTACAGGGGGGCTGGGTGTGACACAGTCTACAGGGGGGCTGGGTGTGACACAGTCTACAGGGGGGCTGTGTGTGACACTATCTACAGGGGCTGTGTGTTGCGCTATCTACAGGGGCTGTGTGTGACACTATCTACAGGGGGCTGTGTGTGGCGCTATCTACAGGGGCTGTGTGTGACACTATCTACAGGGGGGCTGTGTGTAACACTATCTACAGGGGGGCTGTGTATGACACTATCTACAGGGGCTGTGTGTGGAGCGATCTACAAGGGGGCTGTGTGTGGAGCGCTCTACAGGGGGCTATGTGCGGCGCTATCCACAGGGGGCTGCGTCTGGCGCTATCTACAGGGGGGCTGCTCTGGCGCTAACTACAGGGGGGCTGTGTCTACAGGGGGCAGTGTTTGACACTATCTACAGGGGGGGCTGTGTGTAGAGAGATCTACAGGGGGGCTATGTGTGGAGCGATCTACAGGGGGGCTGTGTGTGGAGCGATCTACAGGGGGGCTATGTTTGGCGCTATCTACAGTGGGCTGCGTCTGGCGCTATCTACAGGGGGCTGTGTCTGGTGATATCTACAGGGGGGCTGTTTCTACAGGGGGCAGTGTTTGACACTATCTACAGGGGGGGCTGTGTGTGTAGCGATCTACAGGGGGGCTGTGTGTGGAGCGATCTACAAGGGGGCTGTGTGTGGCGCTATCTACAAGGGGGCTGTGTCTGGCGCTATCTACAGGGGGGCTGTGTCTGGCGCTATCTACACACAGCCCCCATGTAAATATTGATAACTTTTTTGTTTTGCAGGTTCCGCTGGACTGTTTGGACTACGTCGTAGATTCGTTCGACTACTGCGATGATCTACGTTTTTTTCAAATAAAATGGTTATGGATTGTGTGGGGGAGTTATTTTAATAAAAAATTATTGAACTCCCCCACACAAAGAAGGATCTGGTCGTGATTTAATGTGTTTATGCGGGATATTGGGCGTGGTTAGGGGCGTGGCTTAAACATGTCCCTCTTTTCCCAATTCAAAAGTTGGGAGGTATGTTATCACTGCTTTCCCGCCTATTATTGGGTCACTGACTGTACCTGGCATTTGTAGAGGCATTGTGTGGGAACTATAAATGGCATTTGTGAGGTCAGTGCAGAAACATAAGAGGGCTCAGGCAGCCACTTATGAGAACTCCAGGTGAAGTACTGCGGCGCCATGATGGGGGGGGGGGGGTCAATATTTTAGATTGCACTACATTGTAGAAATACTCCCCATTATATTTTTTACCGCTTATGTTCCAGGATTATTTAAGATTGTTACATAACCACTGGAATAAATTAGATCCCTCCCTAATAAGAGCCGATCACATGTCCTATAACCGCAGCAGATGACAAGTCCGGCTCACTGTACAGCACGTCGATTACCAGCACCACCACTACTGCTGTAGCCGAAAAGCGAGCAGGCGCCGTAAAAGTGTACACAGTATATGGCAGCAGGAAGAGGAGACACGTGTGTGCCAGCGATCACCGGGGCGAATGATGACTCTTTACCAAGCTGCAGCCGGGATCCTCGATAAACTGCAGCGAAAGGAGGGGGCTGTGAAGACCCTGGTATATGACAGTGGTTTTAAGGTACACACTATATGACGGGAGGGCACATAAATACATATATACACTGCCTTGGCTTACTGGGAATTATATATGTGATACGAGACTTCTATGTATGTGAAATGTAAAATGAATGTTTGTCCCTGTATGGACATTAATCCAGGTTGGTGAGGTTCCTTGTCCTGTTAACCTAAGTGAAGTGGGTCTCAGGGCTGTGCTCAGGGCCCCATCTGTACCGTGCCCGGGGCCCCATCTGTACCGTGTCTATATGAGAGGGGCAGAGTGATCGTCTATAGAATAATAGTAACAAATCAGTACAGGTTCTCCAGGACTATAACATTGATAGTGGGACCCCCGTGTATTCGCACAATGAGGGACTACAGCACTCTCTCTTGAAAGGAATGAGTGGATTAAACATTGATGGCCTATCCTGAGATTACGCCATCAGTCTAAGGCCTTATTCACATGAACGTGTCCATTTTGCGGATGTAAAAAACAGCGTGTTTTTCTTGCGTTGCAGTTCCGTGTGACATCCGTGTAGGGTGCGCGCCTGCGTTTTTTTTTCACGGAGTGAATCACGGACACCACGCAGATGACGTCCGTGTGCTGTCTGGTTTTCACGCACCCGTTGACTTCAATGGGTGCGTGATGCGCAAAAAACGCACAAGAATAGAACATGCAGTCATTTTCACGCAGCGGCCACACACTGCATGAAAAACACTGAATGTTCCCATTGAATTACATAGGTCCGTGTGACGTCCGTTGTTTTAACGCGCGTGACACAGACCTGAAATATGCTCGTGTGAATAAGGCCTTTGTCTCAGAGAATCCTATTGGAGCATGCACCCGCCGCTCCATTCACTGTCTATAAGGGTATGTTCACACGTTGAGCCAAAAACGTCTGAAAATACGGATATGTTTTCAAGGGAAAACAGCACCTGATTTTCAGATGTTTTTTGCGCCGTTTTTTCGGCCGTTTTTGGAGCTGTTTTCGATAGAGTCTATAAGAAAACGGCTCCAAAAACGTCCCAAGAAGTGTCCTGCACTTCTTTTGACGTGGCTGTAATTTTACGCGTCGTCTTTTGACAGCTGTCAAACGACGACGCGTAAACTACAGGTCGTCGGCAAACCCATTCAAGTGAATGGGCAGATGTTTGCCGACGTATTGGAGCCGTATTTTCAGGCGTAAATCGAGGCATAATACGCCTCGTTTACGCCTGAAAATAGGTCGTGTGAACCCAGCCTAAGAGTGAAGGAAACAGACGTGCGCTGCGCTGCTTTTGTCATTCCCATTGGCTTTGAATGGAGCGGCAGCGCACATGCTTGACCGGCACTCCGTTCAATGTCCTCCTTACTGTGGTTGAGCAGTGAGGAGGATCTGGGGGTTCAGGACCCCCGTTCTCACGATCGGTTGGGCCCCCAACAATCAGAAAATGACCACCTATCCTGTGGATAGGTTATAATTTATGATATTGGGAATACTCCTTAAAGTGTGGTGTCCACATACTTTTTCCCATATAGTGTATATTCTGAGAAGATCTTAAAAGGGGTATTCCCATCTTTGACATTTATGGCATATCCATAGGATATGCCATAAATGTCTGATAAATGTGGGTCCCAGCTCTGGGACCCACACCTATACAAAGAAAAAGGGTAATCCAACCTACTTCTTGCCAGGTGCGGTGCCGCTGGCTGCAGATTCTCTGCAGGGACTTTTGGAGAGACTGCTGCGAATGCGCACGGCTTTCTCCATTCTACTCTAGGGGAGTTACAGAAACAGCTGAGCAGCGCTTGCTTGACTGTTTCCGTAATTATCGTTAAACAGAATGAAGAGAGCCGTGCGCTCGCACAGCAATCTCTCCACTAGAACCTGCCTAAAATCTGTGGCCGATGGCGCCGCGCCTGATCAAACGGAGGTTGGCTGACCTACCTTCTCGGTGTAGGTGTGGATCCCAGAGCTGGGACCCGCATCTATCGGACATTTATGGCATATCCTACGGATATGCCAAAAATGTCTTAGATGAGAATATCCCTTTAAAGTAAACCTCTCGTTTTCACAAACTTCTGACATATCCTATAGAATTCATTATATCGATGGGAGACTTGGACTTTGAACCCGCACTATTTGCTAAATTACAGTGGGCCCAGGGATACATATCATTCAAGTAGGTTGCCTGGCCATCAACGTTAGCTCAGAGATCTTTGAGCAAAAAGGGAACATTTGGTATGGACCCCCTTTGATGACAAGTCACAAATTTGTTAAAACAGGTGGACCACTTTAGCTCTAACAAGACACAAGTGATGTTATATCGCTACATGTAATATACGTGCAGGCCAAGTGTTATTGCATGGCCTCATTCACATCAGCCTCCGGTTCCGTTTTGGGTTTCTGTTCATCCATTCTGTTAGAGGAACAGATGAACGGAAACCATAGCTTCCGTTTGCATTACCAATGATTTCAGTGGGAATGCTTCCATTTAAATTGGTTTCCATTCCGTAAGGTCTCCGTTTTTTTGGCGGAAACAATAGAATAGTAGACTACGCTTTTGTTTCCGTTAAAAAAAATGGAAACTTTGCGGAAAGAATACAATCGAAACCAACTACAACAGAAGCATTACCATTGAAATCAATGGTAATGCAAACGAAAGCTATGGTTTCCGTTTGGCTTTCCGTTCCTCTGACGGAAAGGTCAAACGGAACCAATGAAAGGAACCCGACGCTGATGTGAATGAGGCCTATCCGTTATATTCTGTGATCTCTTTCTCCGCCATAATGTTTTCCCTTTTCACTTTAGAATGTGCGCCAGTTGTATGCCCTTCTCTGTGAGACGCTGCGCTACTCTTCAGTCATTGAGGATGTCATCAGTAGTTCAGAACTGCTTCGTGGACCAAAGAAATTGCCTATGAGCTTAGCTAAAGTGAGTCAAATACAATGTAAAACAAGTTCAGGCTGTGGCTGCAGGGCAAGTGAAAGAGGCCCCTATTCTTCACTGGTCGTAGTTATTTAAATGAAACAAGCAAAGTTTCATCTGAATAAATATAGGTTTGATCTAACATTCAGACAATAGTCGAGAGGCTGACGCGTTGTTACACCCGGGGGTCAGCCTCTCGACTATTGTCTTCCTTACCTGTCTGCACTACATGGCACTGATCTCATGTCTACTCGGACATGATCGTATTTAGGCAGACATGGCTAATGTCCATCATAATTACTTATGCGCCTCCATCGCTCCCCTCAAGTTCCCGTAATAAAAGCAATAATTAGCTCTGCGCGTAAGGCTGCAGCTCGACCTAGACTTTCTTGTAGTGAGTGATAAATCGCAGTCCATTGGAACGCATTAGGCTAGAGCTATTTATCCCATTACAAAAAAAATCACTGTGGTATCGCTATGATAAATCCCTGCCCATACAAATGCATTGAGCAGCTGGAAAAGCTCTTCAAAATCGCTCCAGACAAAAAAAAAACGCTAGCAAATCGTTTGACTGGAGCGATTTTGACAATTAATTTTTTTAACCCCTTCACACACCATGACGTAAGTGTGTGAGGGGAGAACTATGGAGTAGGCTCACGTGCTGAGCCCGCACCATACGCTGCGGGTGTCCGCTGTGTATTACAGCGGACACCTGGCACTAACGGCTAGGAACAGCGATCGGGCTGTTCCTGGCCGTTTAACCCCTCAAATGCAGTCAATCGCAACCACAACATCTGAGGCGTTATAAAGGGGGCGGCCCCCCTCCGACAGTGTCACCCCCCCCCACGACGCAATCGTGGGGTGCTGATGGTTGTCATATACCAGCCCAGAGGCCTAATGAAGGCCCCCAAGGCCTTGACTCTGCCTCTATAAAGCCCTGCCTGTGGCAGGGTTTAACAGAAGCCTGTAAAAATTACTATATCAGCGTCATACACTTCTCTCCATTCATGTCCATGTGATCTCGCTGTGCTGTCACATACACCCACATTAACGTCAGTAAAGTTAAAGGAACAGTGTCATCACAAATTATTTTTTTATATGTTAAAGATGTTAGTGCTTTATTAAAAACGTTTATATTCATTTGTGTGTTTGTGTTTTACTTTTTCTTATTTTTACACTTTTTCTTCCCTATGGGGGCTGCCATTTTTTTTCCATTTCTGTCTGTGTCGATTAACGACACATACAGACATGGAATACGGCAGCCACAGTCCCATAGGGACTGCGAACGGCTCCCGTCCCATTGACTTCCGTGTACGGCGTCTGTGTGGGAACTGCGCATGCGCCGCTCCCACACAGTCCAATTCGAAATTGGCGCCGTCCGGCGCCATTTTCCTGTGGACCGGAAGTCGCGGCCGGACAGTAATATTACTACTTCCGGTCGCGGCTTCCGGATTTGTGCACTTGGACCAGCGGCAGCAAACGGAGCGGACGGGCCGGAGGGAGCCGCGGCGGCAGGAGCAGGTAAGAGATTTCAATGTATGTTCGTGTTTGTGTGTGTTTACTACTGTATGTAAACCTACTACACTGTGTGTTCGCTCAAAAAATGGCGACACACAGTGTAGGAGGTTACACCGTTCAAACCCCTCGTTTATCCCGGCACTAGCCAGGATAAAGGAGGGGGGATGCTGAGAGCTCACTAGAGCGAGGGCTTTTAACCCTATGTTGCACTGCTGCAATTTTGGGAATCGCTCCATCTAGTGACCAAAAATGGGTAGTATTATAAATTTAGAATTAATTTATAATATTTCCTGACTCGTGAAAAAAATAAAAAAAATTTGAACAATGTTTAATCACCCACACACTAAATGTTTAATTTTTTAAAAAAAAAACATGTTTTTCTGGCAACACATTCCCTTTAATGTGGGTGTATGTGACAGTACAGCATGATCTCGCGAGATCACGCTGTGCTGAGTACAAATGGACATGAATGGAGAAAAGTGTATGACGCTGATTGGTCAAAAGGTAAAAAAACGCCCAGGTGTCTATTAAGAAATTAATTACCGTATCATGAATCTAAAATTGTTCATAGCTTTCTCAAAAATGATCGTTTTTCAAAATAAAAACCACTGTTATCTACATTACCGCACCGATCAGATTATATAGGAGATAGGGCACTTCTAATCTGGTGACAGAGCCTCTTTATACAAAGTTTTTAGTAAGTGGGGAAAAAAATAAATAAAAAAACATTTAAAAGTTGCGTCCGTAAAAGTCAGAACTATTACATTATTTAATGTGCACGGTGAATGTGGTAAAAATTATATATATATATATATATACTGCCAGAATCAATGTTGTTTGGTCAAATTAGCAGTGAAATTTTTTTTAATAAGTGATCAAAAAGATATATGTAGCAATAAAAACCACATCTCGTCCCGCAGAAAATAAGCCCTGACACCACTCTTTTGTAAAGGGAGTAAAATATTTTAAAAAAACTATATAAATTTGATATCGCCATAAATTGACCAGCAGAATAAAGTTAATTTGTCGTTTTTACTGCGCAGGGAAAGATGTAAAAACAAAACCCAAAGGAAAATGGAGGAATTGCATTTTTTCCATTTTCACCCCATATAGAATTTTTTTTTTTTTCTGTTTCCCAGCATTATATGGTACTTTAAATGGTGCCAATACAAACTAGAACCCCTTCCCTGCAAAAAAAACAAGCCTTCACACTAGTCTATTGACGGAAAACGAAAAAGTTATGGCTCATAGAAAGCGGGGAGTGTAAAACGAAAATGAAAAATAAAAAAATGGCTTGGACTTTGAGGGGTTAAGCTACTCAATGCATTTCTTTGGACAGCGATTTATCGTTCACTACAAAAAGAAAGCCTAGGTTTAGCCCCAACCTAAAGAAAACCGGTCACCTCTCTTGACAAGTCTATTTTAGTAAATTATTGTATTCCCAATAAAATAACAATTCTATATATTTAATATATTTTTTTAAGTCCATCTAGTTTTTAGATCTAAAGGTATCTACACTTATTTGTCCAAGCAGATGTAGTCATAGCAGTTTGTCTTTGCATCTCAGGTGCTGGTTTATGATTTGCTTTTTGGAAAAGGACTTCAGTGTGGGGGTCGTTGGAAGTCAACCATCCTAGCACAACGAGCAAGGCTGCATGCGGAGCTAGCCAAATTAAAAGTCAAGAAAAAGGTCAGCAGCAACCAGGACTTGGTGACATCAATGGGTGGCTCATCTGTTGGTATGTAGGAATAGATTAAACTAGTAAGTAGAGAAGCTTTTAATATGTCTATGGTGTCCTAGCTAAACGTTTCTCTCCTGTTAGGCCCTGCTTTGCCACGCTATGTACGTGTCAACACACTGAAGACCTCCATGGATGATGTCATCACTTGCTTCAAGCGCCAAGGTTATACGTACCTGGGCAAAGCTCGCAGGTAACACCAGCAGGGATTAGGAAATGTTTTATTTTTTTGTTGTAATGGATTTGTCTAGCTCTGGAGGACAGATTATTAAGGCCATTTTGCATGGGCACATGAACGGCCAAACGAGTGTTCATAAGAACGCTTGTTCCTGATCATTGCCCTGTGTGAACAGGGCAACGATAAACGAGCAAACGTATGTTTGTCGACTGATCTTCTCGTTTATGCAGCCAAAAAATGTTCGCTAGTCGGTAGCACATATATCCCTGTGTACAGGAAGATGTGCTGCCGACATGATGGAAATGCATGGTGATAAACGATCGTAGTAACGATCGCTCGTCCCCATACATAACCAATCATTGCTCCTTGAGAGAGTTTTCACAGACAATATTGGCTCATCTGTAAGAGACAGGTCTCTAACTCCTGGCAAAAGCTGAAAATTCAACTTCTGATTATGACATAACTTTAGTTATGGAGATTTATTTGTCTGCAAAGTAATAATGACCTGAGAGGCAATAGTCAGAAAAACTTCTGATATGCTCGACTTGGCCACAACTGATGAAATGCTGTGCTGTAACTCACAAAACAAGTATGATTAAGTGGATCTTTAAATATAATTTTCTGTAGTATGGAGGAGCTGGTTGATTTTGGCAAGAAGTCTGGGAAGAAGTTCCTTCAGGATCTTCACATCCCCAACCTGTTGGTTTTTCCACCCAGTACAGACTTTCACAAGGACTCCTTATACATAGCTGGGCATCTCATATTGCAGGATAAGGTGAGCATAACCCTTGTAGATATCCATATAAGAAACTCTTATCATCCACTCTAGACATGTTAGTAATAATAATACTATTCTTCCCTAGGCAAGTTGTCTCCCAGCATTCCTCCTGAACCCTCCTGTGGGGGCTTGTGTAATTGATGCTTGTGCTGCCCCTGGAAACAAAACAAGTCAACTGGCTGCTATAGTAAAGAATAAGGGGTAAGTTATGTCTTTAAAATTGACATTGGTATTAAATGTACAATTCTATACGGTGTAATTTAATGACTGTTCAGGTGGTTAGACCTCCAAAACTTGTACAGAAGACCGATGAGTAGTATATCAGACAACCTTGTTACCAAAAATAACATTGATACTCTTAAAAAAACAAAAACAACTTTTGATCATTCCAGAAAAGTTTTTGCCTTTGACCTGGACACCAAGCGTTTGGCAACTATGAGTACGCTGCTGTTGCGTGCTGGAGTCACATGCCAAGAATTGGCCAACCAGGACTTCCTTACAGTCAATCCATGTGAACCAAAATATCAGAAAGTCAGTCACATCTTGGTGGATCCATCATGTAGCGGATCAGGTAAGAACTGACTTTTCTACTAAAGGCTACAAAATCTGGGATCACCAGAAAGTTAAAGGGGTTGTCCCACCATTAAATATCATATTTAGTGTATAAATCATAAAAATAAAAAATGTTTGCCATTGACATGCTACTGCAAGAATGATCCAGTACAGAGTTATAACGTTTACTTAGTATGGCGTCACCTGGTGTATAGCAATGTACATGACAACCCAAGGTGCGGAGTGCTGGTGGTCACTCAGTCACTCTCCCTATCGCTAGGTCTCTGCATCGTGATCCTCTGTTCACTGCAAAGCAACCAGAAGAAATGGCTTTCTTCCCTGCTTGTCAGGGAAGGAGCAGTAGCATGGCAGTATATCTGAGGAGACTCCTCAGCTTGTTTGTTAGGACTGTAAAGCACTACATACTGACTGCACATATGAACCCAGCACATGACCACTCTGTTTTATTTTATTATATTTTCATTGGTTTCTACAGTAGTTCATTCTGTGGATGTTGCACCGTAAATCTCCTACTTTGAATCTTACATTACCTATCTGCAGGGAAAGTAAGAAGGGACCATATTGTCAGATGCCACAGTGAGGAGACCGATTCTTCTCAGGCCTCTTCCCCAGCAGCACAGATTAGCAGCAGTACCAAGGGGGACACAGAGCATCAAAAAAAAAAAAAAGGATGAGGACTGTATTTTTATATGCTAGAAACACTGCAAATTACTTTAAAACTGCTTTTAACATTTCTGGACTTTAGGTTTGAAAATGATTCACGGGAGTACCCCTTTAAAGCGAAGTCTCATACATTTAATTTAAGAAAATTAAAGATTTACACCTTTAATACAGAACTAAATGCTCTGTCTTTTTCAAAACGGAGCAGATTTATTGTTGGGGTATGTTCACACACTAAACAAAAACCGGCTGTAAAATACGGAGCGGTTTTCAAGGGAAAACAGCCTCTGATTTTCAGCTGTTTTGTAAGCATAAAGCGTTTTTTGCGGCCATTTTTGGAGCTGTTTTCCTATTGACCCAATGAAAATCTGCTCCAGAAACGGCTCAAGAAGCGACATACACTTCTTTTTACGTGACTCTGTTTCTCCCAATGAAATCAATGGGCGGATGTTTGGAGTCGTTCAGCTTCTGTATTTTCAGCCATTTTTCGGGTCGTTTACAGCTAGAAAAACTGCTGAAAATAAACCGTGTGAACATACCCTGAGGGTATGTTCACACGCTTAACCAAAAAGTCTGAAAATACGGAGTGGTTTTCAAGGAAAAACAGCTAATGATTTTCAGCCGTTTTTTAAACACACTAAGCGTTTTTGGAGCTGCTCTTCTATAGAGGCAATGAAAAATGGCTCAATAAAGTAACATGCACTTTTTCGCGGGCATTTTTTACGTGTCCGTTTTGAAAAAAAAAAAAAAGCCCCAACAGAATGCTGCAGTTCCCATTGAAATCAATAGGCAGATGTTTGGGGGCGTTCTGCCTCCTATTTTGTTGGCCCAAAATAAGCAGTGTGAACATACCCTTATTTAGCAGCTCTCGATTCATCGCTGCTCCTAGTAACATACATATGGAAAGGGGTTGTATTAGAAAGAGAACCCTTTAAAAAAAAAAAAAAAAAACAGGTTCAACTAGGGATTTTCCCCCCCCCAAAAAATAGATAATATTATTACATACCATGTCAGGCTGTGGTCACATCTGCATTATATGGTTTATTTGGAGCCTCTGGCGCTTTTGCTGGACAAAATAGCACAGCATGGATCACTGGGTTTTCTTGCAATATGACAAAACCTGTTGGTGTCCATAGGGCTGTGCAATTAATCGTAAAATAACTGAAACCAAAATTAAGCACAATTAACCGACGTCCTCCTGAGCATTTTGGTTTCTTTGAGTATTTATTTATTTTTTCCCCTAGTTTCAACTGTATCTCCATTCTCAGGATGCAAATACAGTGGAATCCAATGGTAGAGCAGGGAGCCGTAAGGTCTCTGCTCTAACATTCACTATGTATCGCCGTATGCTCATGGCAGACAGGCGCGAGGCAGTGATGTAATCGCGCCTGTCTGCGCCGAGCCATACAGACTGGGGGAACCGAGGGATCTCCTCCACTCGTCATGGGGTTAGGTATGTATTTTGTTGGGACTGTGTGGGGGCTTTATACAGGGTGGGAGCGGCTATGGGGTATTATACTGTGTGGAGGGTAGTTATGGGGGCACTATACTGTGTGGGGGGGGGGGAATATACCGCGTGAAGGGCAGCTATAGGGGCATTATACTGTGTGGGGGGGAGAGAGAATATACCGTGTGAAGGGCAGCTATAGGGGCATTATACTGTGTGGGGTCAGTGTCCAAGGGGTGTATTATACACAAGGTTATACAGCAGGCTCAGGGGATAAATATTAATTAAATGGTGAAGCATGCTAATAGGGGGTGTGGTATGCACAAAGGGGTATTGCCTAAATAGTTGTTCGTTAATCGTAATCAAAGTTACATGTTCAATTAATTGTGATTTAGGCCATAATCACCCAGCCCTAGGTGTCGTTATGTGACATCTGGCATATATTCATTCTACTCCTATGATAGTGAGACAACTAATGCAGATGTGAACAAAGCCTAACACCTTTTTAAGACATTTTTGTTCTCTGGAAGGCCGCTTTGATAGCATTCTTATGATTATTAAATACACTAAATTCTCTCTTTGAAGATGTGCGGCAACTGTTTTAACAGGTTCCCGACCGCTGGCCGTATTTATACGGCCAGCGGTCAGGGTCTCTAAAGTCCGGCGTATAGTATATATACGGCCGCACTTCAGAGACTGTGCACGCGGGATCGCGTGCACACAGCTCTATGCCCTGGCTGTTGCTAACAGCCATGGGCACTGGGCAGAATGTCAGGGGTCAATCTTTTGGCCCCTGAACATGTGATCGCTGTGACAACCAATCACAGCGATCACATGCATTTCTGCATAGAAAACAGTGTGCACGCGATCGCGTGCACACAGCCCTGTGCCCTCGCTGTTACCAACAGCTCTGGGCACTGGGCAGAGTATCAGGGACCAATCTGATGGTCCCTGAACATGTGGTCGCTGTGACAACCTATCACAGCGACCACATTTGTTTTATTTTGACTTTTCTGGCAGTAAATCTCCTGCCTCTTTTCTTCTCCTCAAACATTGTTTCAGTTTGAGGAGAAGAAGAGACTCGGGAGAATTGCTGCCAGAAGATTACAGTTACAGAAAAATACAGTTACACTCTAAAACATTCTATGTATAGATAGATTGTATAGATAGATAGAAATCTATCTATCCATCTATCTTTTTTTCTATCTATCTACCTTTCTTTCTTTTATTCTATTAGAATAGGCAGGTAGGGAGTATATAATTATATATATATCCACATATATACAATATATATAGCAATAGCGGTTTATTTTTTTGTTAGCGGTAGTGTAGATATATATATAGCAGTTAGTTTGTGTGTTTTATAAAAAAAAAAAAAAAAAATTTGTTGTGTTAGTTACGTTATGGCGAGGAAGTTGTTTAGCGCCGAGGAGGCATACGCCATGCTGTGGTCTGAGTCGGAGACCGCATCAGAGATGGCGTCCGAGATGGAACCTGTTTTAGGTAGTGACGATGACAGCGTCACTTCAGGTTCATTTTCAGGGGACGTTGTCCCTGATGCAGTCGAAACTGCAGAACATGAAAGCGCAGGGCCAAGTAGCGCTGTAGCACGGGACAGCCTGGTCCCTCCAGTCCAGGCTCTTGTATGGGCACCTGCCCCATCTTTTGGGCCTAGAATCCACGGATTTACGGCCACTCCTGGCATAACCGTGGACAATACAAATTTTGTCCAAATGGATTACTTCCATTTATTTATAACGGACGACATCCTAAATCAGATTGTCCACGAAACAAATTTATATGCCACGCAATATATAAGGCAGAAACCTTCATCCACCCATGCCAGAGATTGGACGCCCACCAATTTGCAGGAATTAAAAAAAATTTTGGGGCTCACCCTAAATATGGGTATTGTCAAAAAGCCCTCCATTAGGTCTTACTGGTCAACAAAACCACAGAAAAGGCCATACTCACAGATTAGGTGGTGGGTAAAATACCCG
The DNA here is from genome assembly GCF_050947455.1 of Rhinoderma darwinii. Classification (NCBI taxonomy): domain Eukaryota; kingdom Metazoa; phylum Chordata; class Amphibia; order Anura; family Rhinodermatidae; genus Rhinoderma; species Rhinoderma darwinii. Next base: position 406,242,963 of record NC_134688.1, read on the forward strand.
TTCCAAACAGGACGCAACCAGGTCAGAGAATGCTGTTGATGGGAAGTGCCCAGGTGTGTTTAAATAATGATAGCCACTCCCACTTACCTTGAGGGGAGTGGTGTGTTGGGCATGGAAGTAAATGTGTAATAATAATAAATAAATAATAAAGTACTGTGTATAGTGCACATGTGAGGTATAGGGGACATGACTAAGTGTAGTGTGTAGAAATCAGGGCTGTGAGTGAAACAAAAACGTGAGTGTAGTGTGTAAAACATGGAGGCATAGTGTTTGGATAGTGAGGCACAGCATATATCGCCGACCTGGTTGCGTCCTGTTTGGAACGGGTATTTTACCCACCACCTAATCTGTGAGTATGGCCTTTTCTGTGGTTTTAATTACATTCTATGTCCCATTTTTTTTTGTATATCTTAGATTTTGGAACGAAAAGTTCTAGGTAGGGACTCGCAAGTGTGGGGATCCGTGACGTGGATTGCGAGCTTGCGTTTTTTGGCCAAAACAACTAATACCCCATGTTTTCTCATGGTTACTTACATTGTACATACTTTTTTTCAGGACGCGCCCGGGTCTTATGATGCTGGGATAGCCTGGTGTGTGGATGTTTGGCACTGCATGCAGGGCAGCCCGCTCTCTTACAATATGGGCGTTATAAATAGGCTGCTATTCGGCGATATATGCTGTGCCTCACTATCCAAACACTATGCCTCCATGTTTTACACACTACACTCACGTTTTTGTTTCACTCACAGCCCTGATTTCTACACACTACACTTAGTCATGTCCCCTATACATCACATGTGCACTATACACAGTACTTTATTATTTATTTATTATTATTACACATTTACTTCCATGCCCAACACACCACACCCCTCAAGGTTAGTGGGAGTGGCTATCATTATTTAAACACACCTGGGCACTTCCCATCAACAGCATTCTCTGACCTGGTTGCGTCCTGTTTGGAACGGGTATTTTACCCACCACCTAATCTGTGAGTATGGCCTTTTCTGTGGTTTTAATTACATTCTATGTCCCATTTTTTTTGTATACTGGTCAACAAGACCCGCCCAAGCCACCCCAGTATATTCTGCAGTAATGCCCAGGTCTCGTTATGAGACAATAATGAGGTTCCTCCACTTCAATGACAACGCACAGGCCCCCCCAAGTACCGATGCAAACCGGGATCGGTTGTTCAAAATAAGACCGCTAATAAATTCCCTGAATAATTTATTTCTGCAACTCTACACCCCTGAGCAGAATGTAAGTGTGGACGAATCCCTCCTCAACTTCCATGGCAGACTTAGCTTTCGCCAATATCTACCTTCAAAAAGGGGCAAGATATGGCGTTAAGCTCTACAAATTGTGTGAAAGCGGGTCAGGATATACCACCGCCTTCAGGATTTATGAAGGGCGGGACCGCACAATAAATGTTCCTGGATGCCCCCCTGATCTTTCCACCAGCAGTAAGATCGTGTGGGAGATAATGCAGCCTCTACTTCACAAGGGGTACCACCTGTACTGTGATAATTTTTATTCGAGTGTGCCCCTGTTTAGGCATTTGCATGCTGCAAGGACTGGGGCATGTGGTACCATGCGCAAAAACAGAATTGGTTTTCCACAGCAATTAGTGGGGAAGCGCATGGTAAAGGGGGACTCCTGTGCTTATGCATCTGAAGAATTGCTGGCGGTCAAGTTCAGGGATCGCAAAGACGTGTATGTGCTAAGCACGATTCATACCGCAGGAACAGTGGCAGTGAGGGAAAGGGGGGCAACATCGGACAAGCACAAACCAGTGAGCGTGTCCGAATATAACAAGTACATGGGGGGGGTGGATTTAAGCGATCAGGTTTTACAGCCCTATTTAGTAAAACGTAAAACTAAAACCTGGTACAAAAAGGTGGCCATTTATTTGTTACAGGTGGCCATCCACAACTCATTTGTGCTCTACAAAAAAAAACAGAGGCAGAGACACATACCTGGATTTCCAGGAAAAAATTATTGAAGGCCTCTTTTGATGTTCAGGACACCCGAGAATGCCCCCAGTCTGAGGATGTCACGCGACTGACTGAAAGACACTTCATCAGTCGGATTCCCCCAACAGCAACCAGAAGCAACCCCCAGAAAAAGTGCCGCGTCTGCAGAAAAGACGGGCACCGCAAAGATTCCCGATATTTCTGTCCCTCACAACCAGGCCTGTGCATTGAGCCATGTTTTAAAAAATACCACACTGTTCTGAATTATTAGATTTTAGTTAATTTGTTGAAAATATATTTGCCCTACATTACGTTTTTATTTTTCCCATGATTTTACTCCAAGGGTGAGGGAGGGAATGGGTGGGGGGTGGATGTCATGTTTGATGTTTTCTAAAGTTCATCTGCTGGAGAGCTCCATTTGCATTAACCTGCAATTTCTTATTTTAGAAAACCCCAAAAAATAAATTCCCATTATACCCCTAGATGAATATTTTGGGATTTCTGCTTCAAGAGCAGATATTTTGGAAGTGTTAGGGTATGTTCACACGGCCTATTTACGGACGTAATTCAGGCGTTTTTGCCCCGAATTACGCCCGAAAATAGCGCCTCAATAGCGCTGACAAACATCTGCCCATTGAAAGCAATGGGCAGACGTTTGTCTGTTCACACGAGGCGTATATTTACGCGCCGCTGTCAAATGACGGCGCGTAAATAGACGCCCGCGTAGAAGAAGTGACCTGTCACTTCTTTGGCCGTAATTGGAGCTGCTATTCATTGACTCCAATGAATAGCAGCGCTAATTACGGCCGTAATTGACGCGGCGTTCAAGCACATGCCGGTACGGCTGAAATTACGGGGATGTTTTCAGGCTGAAACATCCCCGTAATTTCAGCCGTTACGGACCCCCGCCGTGTGAACATACCCTTATAGCAACTCTGTTGAGTTTTGTAAAACCAGCTTTGAAAAAAAGCGATATGTGAAATAATCTTCTTCTATCCTCCGCCCTCCTACATCTCTATGTGATAAATAAGGCCACATATTTGGTATCCCCGTGCACGGGAGAAGTGGCAGAATGTGAACGGAGATTAATTTTGACCATGGTCTATACCGTGTGTGAAAAATGCTGGTATAAACTGACGCATTTGCTAAAAAAGTGCTGATTTTATTTTGTTCCATCTTATTCAAGAAACTTTCAGAAGAAAACTGGACTGTCTAAAAATATGATAAACCCCTTGAAGAAAACCTTGTGGGGTCTACTTGTGTGAATGAAGTCATTTATGGGGTGTTTCTAATGTTTCAGCAGCATTACACCCCCCAGAAAACAGTATGCTGCTATAAAATCAAATGCAAAATTCCTGGACCGAAAAGGCCAAAAAGCCTCCTTTTATGCCAAGCCCTGGCACATGCCCGCACAGTGAATAAGGCACACATATTTGGTATCCCCATGCACGGGAGAAGTGGAAGAATGTGAAAGATTAATTTTGTCCGTGGTCCATACCGTGTGTGAAAAATACTAGCCTAAACTGACGCATTTGCTAAATTCTTGCATTTTTTTCCAATTTTGCCCACTCTAGAGAAAAAAATAAAAATGATATATACTAACAAATGCCACTAAAACAAAGCCCTATCTGTCCTTTAAAAAGAGTGTAAAATTCAAAGATGAACTTTATTCACCTACAGAGTTATAGTCATCTAAAGAAGCGCATAGCAAAATTGTGAAATTTGCTCTGGTCATTTAGCTGTAAAACAGCCTAGTCCTTAACCGGTTAATTTAGTCTTTCACTATGAAAAGTCTCATTTCTTGTTAACACTCAGGCAGTTTTTTTCAAATGGGGATTCTCAATGAGGTAAATTTATTTACATTTTTCAGGCATGCCAGATCGGATGAGAGTCCTCCAAGATGAGGTAGGGGCTGAGCAGCGAGGCAGGCTGCAGGCCTTGTCAGCTTTCCAAAGGCGGGCTCTGGCCCATGCTGTCAAATTCCCTTCAGTGCAGTACATAGTCTACTCCACCTGCTCTGTGCACCAGCAGGAAAATGAGGATGTGGTGAAGGACACTCTGGAGCAACACCCAGAATTCAGGTATATGAATACAGTGTTCGCTTGTAGTATACCGTGCTTATTGTACAGCAGAAAACCTATGATCTCACTTTCTTGTCTCTTACAGTTTGGTTAACGTTCTGCCTTCATGGCCAGTGCGGGGGCTGAGCACGTTCCCTGGATCAGAGTGTTGTCTACGGGCCTCTTGGTCAGAAACTGTAACAAATGGCTTTTTTGTAGCATTATTTCAGCGCAGGAGCCCAGAGAATAAAAGGTAGAAGAAAATGTTAACATTCCTGAATAGTAATGCATTTTATATTTGTAAGTATTTTACAACATATCCTGTTCTGTAAAATGAGTTTGCATAAGAGATGCAAGAACCTGAATGGCTGGCACATCGAGTGGTGCCTTTTGCTATGCCACCGGTCGGTCCATTAGTGATCCTACTTTTAGGAGCCATCATGTATTTTAGCCTAGAAAACATTTTCAATCACTTCCTGATTAAAGCAATCAATTATTCTCCAGTTTCTAAGGATTATAAATTTTCTTACTGACTTATAGAGCGGCACTTCGTACCGAGGTTTGTCTGGAATTGCAATTATAGGCAAACAGGATTAGCTCCATTTCAGAATGTAGAATGTTTCCTTGCAGAATTGCAAACTTCTATAGCAGAGGGTTGATCTTATGTGAATAGGTGCAAGCATGGATTAGTACCAGGGTGGTAAAAAAAAAGACCCCTCCGTACACCTGACCGTGGCACAGTAGTTTAGACAGTGGCCAAAGCTCCCCTCCCCCTTTTGCCAGTTACAATTGTAGGAAGATTGGTAGCCCCGTTCTCTTTGCAGCAATCTGATTGGTAATATAGAGGGAACTCTGTGGTGGTTGCTAACAGCACAGGAGGAAGGGGCTGGCCTGTAAGGTTTTAGGTTATACTGTTGTGAACACATGCTTCATTTTTGTAACTTATACTTATTACATGGTGATCATGGATATGTTTTAATAGCTTTATAAAGTAACTTGTGTGTTTCTATTGCACTCACAGCACATCTGAAGAATCAAAGCCAGCAGATCTACACCAAGGACATGCCTCAAAAGGAGAGACTATGGAGAAGTCTGATTCACTGGTCCAGTCCAAAAGGAAGTCTGAATGTATCAGCCAAGACTCAGCGAGCAGCAAAAAGAAAAAGCGGAAAAGGAAGAAATGTAAAACAGATCAGTCCTGATAGATTATGTATGCCTTGTGAATAAGTTGCAACTATTCTAAAAAAAAATAAATTTAAATCCCACAAGTTTAATTCTTATTATAAAAATAAATCAAGGGTTAATGCGTCTATGCCTCGGCTTTCAAAGTTACGACAGACTAGATGTATTGTTTGCACAAAGAACTTGACCAATTACTAGCCCACAACTGGAACCATACTTGTAAGGCCTTATTCACATCCGTGCTACGTGTGTCGCATGGACCTGTGTTAATGAATGGGGCCGTTCAGACAGTCTGATTTTTGCAGCGTGTTTGCTGCGTAAAACTCACGACATGTCCTATACATGGCCGTTTTTCACGCATCACACACCCATTTAAGTCAATGGGTGCGTGATAATTGTGCACAGCACACGGAAGCACTTCCATGTGTTGCACAACAGTAGATAAATAAAAGCATGTGCCATTTTTCACTGTCAATACAAAAATCAGCTCCAAAAACAAATCGAGCATGGGATCTTTTACATAGAGCAGCACAAGGTGGTCTTTTGGGTCTGGGTACATGCCTGAGACAAGGTGAACTACTTGACAGTTAACCAGTTCAAAACTGGGCTATTATGAGCCTTCAAGACCAGACACACATTAGTTAAATGGCTATAACTTTTGTTGGGCTAACTACGTGATTTTTGCAATGTTTTTTCTGTAGACAATGCAGGTTTTTTTTTTTGCACATCCTTTTTGCCATTTTAGAATTTTTATTCATAAAGTTTGAAAATAGCTAAAACGTAAACTTTTTTTTACTATTTTTTTGGGGGTAATAAGTTTTACCCTAAAATAGACCTTTTATTTGAGATAGTCATTGTCTACCATAAATGTTATTACATGTCTATATTAGGGTAATTGGGTCAGTATAATGAATCCACTTAATGGTATTGTAAATGTCGTTCACTGAATAGATAGATTCACTGCCTGATTAGAACGATTAAAATTGAATTTTATTAGTATAGTATAAAATATGGCTCATATAGCCCAATTGTAACATATATTCAGGCTCAGGCAAGGTAGTCAGGGATAGGAGGTGGTGAGACTCTCCTCTTATAGTATACAGCCCTGACAGCAACTTGCTGAGTGAAAATAATTCCAGCCCACCGGGCTCACAACAAGTGGTCAGAGAAAAAGCGTTAGTCCTGTTGACAGACTAATCTTGGACAATTCTCAGAACCACCGCTGCATTAAGGACAACCCTACGCGTTTCAGTGTCACTGGTAGGTGTGACACATCAGGGATTGTAAAAGTTGATGCCGGTTAAGCACAATTTTGTGCTAACATGTTTCTCCCGGCTCGTGCACGACTAATACAAATGGCCGCACACGAGCCGGCAAGACTGGGAGCATCTGAAGGGCTAGAGCCCTCCCCCTGCACTGACGAGGCTGTCAGCCACCACCAGACAAAGACGTCACAGCAGTGATGTATCCGGACTGTGGCGAGCCTCAAACAGCCCAGCCAATCAGGCTGAAGTGTGACGATAAAGCGTCCTTCGTAACCCTGGAGACCTGAAGCGGATACACACAGATTACGGGACAGACATGTAATGGGTAAAGATGCTAAAGATTCGTAATATCACGATGATCAGCAGACCATCCTCAATACTCCTGTCGGATAGACCTCATAATAGTACATACTCCGGCCAAGGCTAGAATTCTAGCCCTTTTTGGCCATCATAACTCTCAAAGAGTGTAATGCTGTCAGAAAATAGTAGGTATAATTTAGGGTCGCCATTAATTCAAATAGACACAGTTTAGGCTGTACACAGACGCCCCATATTCAATAAAACGTCATATCACATATTCAATGAATCAGTTAGAGAAGAAACCGCATATGAGCCCTCTAACAGTGTGAACAGGGGTCAACAGTAGTTTAACGTGAAAAAACGATGAGTCCCGCCGGTTTAAATGAAAAGATCTCATATGCATGCTTTGTGAGCATAATATCAAAGAAATCTATTTCTTTTTGTTTACTTTTTCCCCCCATGTGGGTGGTGGTATGTGTGGCCCAACTATGCACCTGACCTCCTCTAATAGTATTATCTGTGTGTTTTTCACATTAAACTACTGTTGACCCCTGTTAGCAAGTTGCTGTCAGGGCTGTATACTATAAGGGTATGTTCACACGGCGGGGGTCCGTAACGGCTGAAATTACGGGGATGTTTCAGCCTGAAAACATCCCCGTAATTTCAGCCGTACCGGCATGTGCAGGCGCTTGAACGCCGCGTCAATTACGGCCGTAATTAGCGCTGCTATTCATTGGAGTCAATGAATAGCGGCTCCAATTACGGCCAAAGAAGTGACAGGTCACTTCTTTGACGCGGGCGTCTAGTTACGCGCCGTCATTTGACAGCGGCGCGTAAATATACGCCTCGTGTGAACAGACAAACGTCTGCCCATTGCTTTCAATGGGCAGATGTTTGTCAGCGCTATTGAGGCGCTATTTTCGGGCGTAATTCGGGGCAAAAACGCCCGATTTACGTCCGTAAATAGGCCGTGTGAACATACCCTAAGAGGAGAGTCTCACCACCTCCTATCCCTGACTACCTTGCCTGAGCCTGAATGTTACAATTGGGCTATATGAGCCATATTTTATACTATACTAATAAAATTCAATTTTAATCATTCTAATCAGGCAGTCAATCTAATTGGGTCAGTGCTAGCATTACAACAATGATTGGCAGGGGGACTATTTTTGGGGTGGGTATTTGTGTCTTATTTTTTTTATTACGATGGTCTGTCCCTCAAGGTTAAAAAAAAACAAAAAAAAAACGACCTTTGGGGAACACTTTTACACAATGTTTTTCCACTAACTGCGGCTGCACAGCAGCCCCAGTTACAGGGAAAATCAGCCCTCTCATAGTGACGATTGTCACTAATAGGGCTGTGCTGGGTCTAGTAAGACCCAGCAGCAGTCTCAGTAACTGCACCCAGCGATCATGTGACCAGTCACATGATCACCAGGAGGAATAGAGACAGCCGGACCAGACATTCAGCTGCCCGATCACGGGCAGCAAGATAAAACCTGAGCCGTAGAAAGTCTATGGCTCGGGTTTTAAGGACCCTGACCGCTGGCCGCAAAAACACAGCCAGCGGTCGGGAACCAGTTAATCACTGAAACAGCAATTTAAAGAGACCTTGTTTTTAGGATTGTGTGACTCCAAACAGAACTCAGCTGAAGCATTTTAACATATTACCAAGAAACTTGTACGAGTCTTCTGAATTCACAATATGATCAAAGACAAGTTAAGCAATTTCATTTTATTTAAAATCAGAACTTTAAGACATAAGAATTTATAAAAAAAAAAAACCCACACACTTCTAAAAAAAAAAAAAAAATCCTCCGAACTCTAATCCAGGCAAAACCGCAAGCTTACAAAACTATATACATTCTGACATACATAAAGCCATACACGTTGTCCACAGCAGATTAGTCCTGGTAGCCTCACAGTAGTGCTTTGGGCTGTAAAGGTCTGAGGGATCCATTTGAGCTATATGACCGTTCTGGGAGATTACTGTAACTTTCCTCATCTGCATACTGAGGGGGGAGAAAATTCATAAGTGGCATGTCCACTACTCTAGTAGATTCCCTAGGCAGATACATATGTGCCAGCAGTAGTGAAGATACCCCTTTAAAGATAGCTTCAGCAAGACTCAGTTTTGCATGGAGCGTTGGGTGCCAACACAGGGCTACTTTCTATAAAAACATTGGCAAAAAGGTATATGCTTGGACCCTATAGGGGTTAAAAGCCTTCAATTGGTGTCCTCACCTTGGTGCTTCTGCAGGCCTATTCCATAGTCTGTCTCATGCTCTGCAATTTCAGAATATACATTGCAGTCAATGCCATAATTTCCCAAAACCCACAGCCAGGCCAGCTACTAACGCTTACTTAGATATATTTGCACCAAGGCGAGACGATCCAAATCACACACTGTCTAGAAAATCCAGGCAAGAGGTAAATAAAAATACTTATCGGTGATTTCACAGCCAATTTTTATCCAGTGTCTGCTCAACGTATTAAAACGCTAACACAAAAACACTGGTTTACTTATTGGACAACCCCACTGCTTTGGTGTGCTATGAAATAGTTTTGTTCAGTGACGCTACAAAACCCAATATGTATATTTAGACATTGCTCTACAGGTGTCTACATATTAACTGTTTAACATTGCGCCTGTGAAATCTGCCCCAACACTGCTGGTCTGGAAATATCATGGACATCTGAATCTTGGCCATTTAGGTGTGTGATCCTTAAATCAGACAGTCAACATTGGGAAGTTAGAAGCTGCTGGAGCCATTTTAAACATTGACAATTTGATGGTTGATGCCAAAGCAACATTTTATCATGAATTTATATGCAGGGTACTTCACTGCCCCTTTAAGCCCAGACATTACAAAGAGCTACCAGCCATTATAGTTCATTCCGTCACGCAAATTGACAGATCACTTGTGAGCAAAAACACAAATGTTAAAGCCCCCGTACCTGCTGCACAGTCATTCTAACATGCATTTCACTCTCTTCCCCTTCGAGGTAGCTTACAAATACATATTTTTCACAACACAGATAAGGTGACTGACAAATATAGGGTATGGACAGTCATAAGTTAAGATGGTGCCTGCTTGGTACTGAATTTACAATCTGCACCAGAGAGGGGAAGGAGAACTGTTTAAATCTAACAGTCCCAACACATCCAAAAGCTTTAGAAATCAGAGCAAGTAAATGGTTAACAGTTTGCAGTAATTCTGAGTTGTAGTAATCTGCCATTGTATATATCCTAGTAGGACTGGGAAAAGTTTGGAAAAAAAACAAAACAATTCCCTTGAATACAATGCACCAGGCAGCAAGTCCGTCATCTCAGATAACTTGGTCAGTTTTAAGATTGTAAAAATGTGGTGTTAAGTATTGTGAACATTGCTATTGTCATGGTACGGTGGTTCTAGGCTGTTAGCACTCCTTCCCTTACTGAGCAACTTAGCAATAGCTGGAATATAAAGTTACCTAGATCATCAAGTAAAGAGGAAGCAGGCAAAAAAAACAAAAAGGCACTGCAAATAAAACTGACTAAATTGTAAACAAAGGGGGGGGGGGGGGGGGAGAAAAAAAAAAAAAAAAGCAGGTCTACACAATACATTTATACAGAACTCGTCTAGCCTGCAGCTCCCAGCCACAGGATGGTCACTGTCCAGATGAGAAGGTGCATAAAGCAAGGTGGCAATGGTCCAACAAGAGTAAGACCAGTTGGATCTGTTTGGCAGTGTCATTATACATGTTGCAGTAGCCACACAACTCCATAAAGGAATCAGGGAAGGTTAGTGGTAATCACTAGACCTTGCCTGGAGAAAAAAAAAAATCTAATTCCTCACTCGAGTTAGAATGTAGCAGTTTTCCCATTTAAAGAAAACCAAGCAGAATGTGTACAGAGATTGTACATTTAGTTCATATGAGTGAGCGGACACAGTTCAGGCTATTTCTTCCGTGTATGCTGACGTCGTGCCATTAGTCGCTGCCGAGCTCCTGAAGCCTTAGATGTTACACCAATTGAGAAGCCAGGATTTGCTTGACCTGGGAAAGAACAAAAAAAAGTTTATATAATCAAATCATACAATCAGAAGTCCAGCATTTTTCAAGTTTTTACCTCCAGTTGACAATTCTAAGTTGTCCCTCAGATTGCTAGAATAAATGAACATTCACATTACAATCTCATCAACATTACATACAAGGCTACATTCAGACAAGCGTGTGCAACCTCGGACATGAAAAAAAAAAATACGTTTTTTTTACGTCAGAGGTTAACCCGTTTCAGGATGCGTTATCATGGATCCCTCATAAGCTAGAATCTGGAGGGATGCATGAAAATGCAATATAGAACATGACTGTTTTTTTAGTGGATCGTGTAAAGGACCTGTGGAAAAATAGGACGTGTGAACCGCCCCAATGAAATACACGTGTCCGTGTGACAGCTGTGGTTCAAACGGCAGTCACACCGACGAGTTTCACGCTTGGCTGAAAGAGTCCTAAGACTGTTAGGTGCACCCCTACCATTCAGCCACTCCATGTTTTCCCCATTGATGAAAGCTCGACATGTCAGAAGTCTTCTACTGGAGGTAGACTGAGGCTTCGTTCACATCTGCGTCAGGGCTCTGCGCCGACTGAATCGTGCCCTGACTGAAACGAAACCTGGTTGCCATTTGTGTAATCACCATTCATTTCAATGGTGAAGGATCTGGTGCCAATGGTTTCCGTTTGTCTTAGTTGTGCAGGGGTTCCATCGTTTTGACGGAATAAACAGCATAGTCAACTACACTATGGATTCTGTCAAAACGACGGAACCCCTGCACAACTAAGACAAACGGAAACCATTGGCACCGGATGCTTCACCATTAAAATCAATGGTGATTGGCACAAATGGCAACCAGGTTTAGTTTGTCAGGGCACGATTCAGTCGGAGCAGAGCCCTGACGCAGATGTGAACCAAGCCTAACATTCATTACAGCACTAAAATATTTAAAGGGTGTCCTGAGAAACCACTTATTCTATTATGTCACAGAATCTATAATTTATCCAAGATCAGTAGAGTGTCTGGGAGGAAAACAATGGAAGGCTACAGAACAGTTAGCAAGTTAAATAAAAAAAAAAAAAGAAATATCACTGGCAAGACCACTGCAGACTATACAATGGACTCTTGTTTCAGAAGAGCATATATCACCTAAATATAGCTGCTGTTTTCCAGAGTAAATTTAAGCAGAGCCACCCTGGAATCTGTATGTTATGTCAAACATGCATCTTACCAAATGAAGGGCCAGGACTGCCAAAGGAGGATGTAGGAGTCATGAAATTAATAGGTACAGGGGAGGCATTGTGACCAAATGATGGTGTAGCAGGTGTTCCTACAGAAAAAGCAAAAGTATGTGAAACAAAAAACAGAAAACTCTAAGACAGTCTACCCAGTCATTCACACTAGCATTGGAAAGCTAGATGCCAGGCTCTTGTTCAGCGGGAACAGCCAAAATAAAAAATGCAAGCAGTAACACAGGTATGTCCCCTATCCATTACCTAACTGTCAGCAGATTCCCCCCCCCCCCCCTCTACCAGACTCCCACTCATTGGTTTCATCTGGCAGATGCAGTATTTTCTGAATGACCTCTGAACCAGTCCTTTCAATTAACTATAATAGCCTTTATATTGGCACTGCATTTAAAAAGATTACAGAACAGCTTAAAGAGACTCACCACATTATAAGTGTCCCATCTCCTACATAAGGAGATGGGCGCTGTAATGTAGGTGACCGTAATTCTTTAAACCACTATGAGCAATTTTTAGCTTTATGCTAATGTTTCTTAATGCCCAAGTGGTCGTGTTTAACATTAGACCAAGTGGGCGTTGTACAGAGGTGTATGACGCTGACCAATCAGTGACCAGTCAGCGTCATACACTCCTCCATTCATTTACACTGCACTAGCGATAGTTATATCGCTATGTGCAGCTTCATACACATTACATTACTACAGTGTCCTGATAATGAATATACATCACTACCAGCCTGGACGTCATGTGTATTCAGAATCCTGACACTTCTGAATCTTTTCTATGAGATTCCAGCAAGGCAAGCGTAATCTCTTTTGAAATGACAGGTTACATCGTAATCTCGCGAGATTACGCTTGCCTTGCTGGAATCTCACAGAAGATTCAGAAGTGTCAGGATTCTGAACAAACATCATGTCCTGGCTGGTCGGGATGTATATTCATTGTCACGACACTGCAGTAATGTTAGGGTTTGTGTAAGTGACTGCACTAGCGATATAACTATATCGCTATCTGCAGTGTAAATGAATGGAGAGAAGTGTATGACGCCAATTGGTCAGCGTCATACACTCTTCTGTACAACGCCCACTTGGTCTAACGTAAAAACACGCCCACTTGGGCATTATGAGCGATTTTTTGCTTTATGCTAATGTTTCTTAAAGTGGTTTAAAATAGCAGTGCTTTGTATTTAGAAAAACTGTCACCTACATTACAGCGCCGATCTCCTTATGTAGGATATAGGGCACTTATGTGGTGACAGCCTCTTTAACACTACCTTTTTAACCTGCATAAGACAATGTTGTAGCCATACAAAAATGGCAATTCAGTCCGAGTAAACCTAACATGCACACAAGACACTTGAGTCTTGCGTCCGAGACACGGACCGTTTTTCACAGCCCGAACTCTGTCGTGTGCAAGAAGTGTAACCATTCACGGTTTACTGCTTTTTCTCCTCAGGAGACCTATCAGCTCACTGACAGGGTCAGGCTACTGCTGCCCATAGAAGTCTATGGAGTGGGGAGGAGGGAGACAGACACTGCTGCAGCTTCCTAGTAAGTGCTGTATCTCACCCCAGTGCTGGATTCACAGCTACACTGCTATATAATCTCTATATTGCTGTTTGTAGCACACCCTCACAGATGGCTGGAGACGCGCCCAAATTTAAGATGCATGCAAGTAATAAAATTAGGCGTATCTTACTCAAACGCTTTAGATTAAGCCTGGTGTATGAAATGCCAGTCTCACACCTTGTTCTGTTTTGGTTTGTGTTTTTCTCCCTAAAACACATTTAACTACCCATGCATTTTACAAAGTATTTTCAGCTGTAAGCCTATGACTAGTAAGGCTGGATTCACTCGAGCGTGATCAGTCTGTGATATACGGTCTGTATGTCAGCCGCATTTCCCAGACTGAACACACTGCAGGGAGCTGGGCTCCTAGTATCATCGTTATCTATGACGCTAGGTGTCACTGCCTCGCTGTGGGAAAACTGTCCCGTACTGTAATCATGTTTTCAGTACAGGACAGTAGTTCCGCAGAGGCAGTGACACCTAGCGTCATAGATAACGATGCTAGGAGCGCGGCTCCCTGCAGTGTGTTCAGTCTGGGAAATACGGCTGACCGTATATCAGACCAAACACGCGTGTGTGGGGCACCTAAGTTTAACAGATTAGAGTGTGAACACTTTGTAAAATCCATGGATAATACAAAAAAAAAAAAAAAAAAATGCATGCGTTTTGATACGTTTCTCCCCAACAGTTCAAAAACGTGAACCCAGCCATAAACTCCCATCAGCCTAGATTCATCCAGGCAGATACATACATTATAGCAGAACTGCTGTGTTCATCCACTCCAATGTGGCAGTGCTACACTTTCTGCAGCCCAATGAAATCGTAGTCACCCTTAGTGCTAACCTAACTATTGAATTTAACATTACAGATGCCGAGAGGCCTTATCTATAGTTCACCGTCATTTGAATGAACCCACTTTACCAGTTTGAACACAATTATCTGACAAATAAGCCATTTGCACTCACCAAAAGAAAGGTTGTTTTCAGCTGGTCCAGGGGTCCCAAAGCTCAATGACGTGCTATTCTGAGCCACAGAAGAGTTTCCAAAACTCATAGCTGGGGCAGGCACAACGCTTGTAGTTGCACCAAAGGATCCAGCAGGTTTTGCCTGCTCTCCAAAAGGGAAAGGCTTTGAAGCAGCACCAAACTGGTTTGTTGTGGGGGCACTGTTTGTTTGCGTGCTATTCATTGTGCCAAACGCTGTGGGGTTTGCTGTGGCAGAAGTAGATCCAAATGTAAAAGTTGTGTTTGAACCAAACGCTGGTTGGGAGTTTGCACCAAATGCTGTCTGAGAGCTGCTCCCAAAAGCGGGCTGAGCACCGGATCCAAATGTAGACTGACCTCCAGATGTTCCAAAGCTGGCAAGTGGATTAGTGGCCGGTTTGTTTGCTTGTACACCAGTCCCTGAGCTACTGATAAAAGTAGATGTGCCAGAGCTAGCAGGGTAGGGAGGTGGATTGGAGTTCAGCGCAACTGAAAACACAGAAGCGTTAGCCCCAAACATAGACTGTTGGGGTTGAGATGCTGGAGCAGTTTGTGTATTCCCAAACATATTCAAGCCAGGCGTTGCTTGTGAGGTAGGCGCTTGCCCAAATACAAATGTTGTCTTTGTTTGGGAATCTGAACTTGTGCCACTTCCTAAGAACGTATTTGCAGGAGCAGATCCCGCCACACTACTAGATGTTACACCCCCAGAAAAGGTTGAACTAAAACTAGTGGTGGCACTGCTGGACGTGGGTAAAGAAATTGACGGCTTTGGAGCGCTGTCCGTGCTTGGAGTTGTACTTGTCATTGCAGCACCAAACCCAGAAAATGCTGGAGGAGCAGTGGATGTAGGATTCGCCTGGAATGTGAAAGGGGCTGCAGACGTAGCGGGTTGCTGAGTTGAAGAGTCCCCAAATCTTGGTTTAAAGGTACTTGCAGGTTGATTTTGTTGCACGTTCTGCTCTCCAAATATTGGTTTAAAAGTATTTGTTGAAGATACAGAGGGCATTGATGGGCTACTTGATGAAACACTGGGTGGATTAGCACTCGCATTACTAGGAAATAGCGGCTTAAAGCTAGATTGCGACTCGTTCCCGGATGGTTGGGTCAGAAGTTGGAGCAGACTACTCTTTGATTCCGGTTTGTTCTGGACAGCACTATTCAGCTGGGATGGTAAGTTGCTGGGCACTACTGCAGCTGGTTGGGGAGTTGGTGTGAAGGAAACGATCTGACAATGACCAGAAACTTCTTTAGGAGAAGACAAACCCAATGCGGGATTGGGAAAGTCCGCAGCAACAGCTTGTACAGGTGCTAATTAAGAGGGGAAAAAATAAAATGTTAAAAAAAAAAATCTAAGTACACAAGTAAATTAAGGCCTCATGCACACGACCGTAGCCGTGTGCACGGCCGTGATTTTCGGGTCGGCCGGCTGCGGACTGTCAGCCGCAGGCCGCCCGCACATGCACATGGCCGCGGCCATTGTTTTCAATGAGCCCGGACCGCAGAACCGGGCCGTAATAAGACATGCCCGTTCTTTCTGCGGTCTGGGCTCCCGGGCCGTGCACGGACCGCAAAAACTACGGTCATGTGCACGGCCCCATAGAAAAGAATGGGGCCGCAATTCTCCCGTGGATTTTCGGGGGAATTGCGGACGCAAAAACACGGTCGTGTGCATGAGGCCTAAGACTTCAAATCAGATCTAACAAAAAAAAAACATTTCCACGTAGTGTAGTCCAGCGAGTGTTTGCATGCAAATTTTTTTTTTTTTTACGTTGCTTTTCAAAACTTATGTAAACTAGTGTAACACTATGTAATTAGCACTTTTTTAATGTAGAAGGCTTCTTTCACACTGGCGTCACTATCCGAGAGAGAATTGATGCATTAAATGTAAAGTAACGGTCCTGTTAGAATTTCAAGGGTAAATCATTTGTATCAGTTGCTTTCCGTTTGTCTCAGTTTGCTAGGTTTCCGTTTTGTTTTTTTAACGGAAACAAAAAGTTCTGTAGACTGCATTAATGTTTCCGTTCAAAAAAACAGAAACCCAGCGAACGGAAAGCAACCGATACCATGGATTTCAATGGTAATTAGTTTGCAATTCTAACGGAACCGTTGCTTTCCGTTTAATGCATCGATCCTCTCTTCCTCTGTCTGAAGACGTAAACTGATAGTAACAGTAGTGTGAACTTAGTCACACATCAGGCTCATCCTTGACTTCAGAGTGCTCAAGAGATTCCATTAGCTGTACGGACTTTGTTAAAGAGAATCTCTTGCGGTTGAGAGCCCTTTAAGGCCACAGCTTTTTCTCATTCGGGTATGTTCACACAGTTTAGAACAGATTTTGAGGCGTATTTCATGCTGATGAAATTTCCTTGTAAGAGTAGTAAAATATGGGGACATATACACATACATATATATGGCATTGCCGTAATCGTATTGACCCACAGAATAAGGTTAACCTATTTTAATTGCACAGTAAATTCTGTAAAAACAAAGCGCAAAAAAATAAAATGGAGGAATGGCTGTTTTTTTTTTTCCATTTTCTACCCCACAAATTTTTTTCACCATTTCCTAGTACATTATATGGCACAATAAATGGCGCTATGAAAAACTACAACTCATCCTGCAATCAAGCCTTCATAACTTTAATTTTTTCCGTCGATTTCAGTCCAATGAGTTTTGGAAGGTGGGGAGGAAAAAACGAAAATGAAAATTGTTTACAACGGGAAGGGGTTAAGTGTCATCCAGTGACCATGAATAAAGTAAAGATTACACAATATATCATATACGTGTTCAGACCGTGCCGGCTTCCTCACCTTGTGAACCTTCTTTGTTCTGCATTTTAGCTAGACTCTGTAGTAAGGGGTTACTGCTTGCTGTAGAGGTGTGTGATGTCAGAGCAGATGTTGTAGATAGACTAAAGACAGGTGATGCAGCAACAGTCGTGGCTGTGGATGGCGCAGAGCTGGCAGGGATGGACTCTACATATTAAAAATAAAAAAAATTGTATATCTATATACACACACAAACAGATTGTTTTAAGTACAGATTTTTCTAGCAGCAGCAACTTTCCAGCAGTCATCTTGACCACCATGCAGGTCTATTAGGCCCTGTTCACACAGTTTTTTGCAGGCAGAAAATTCTGCCTGTAAAAATCAGCTGGATTTTTTTTAAGTGGTTTTGCACCACAGGCGTTTGCCGCATTTTTTTTTACCTCTTCAACAGGCAAAGGAAACAACAATGACCATTTGACATAAAATGCGTCAAAAAACAATGGCCGTTTATGAGTTCTCACCAGCAGTTTCTTCCAGTGCCTTGTTAAGCCTCTGTAAAAATGCTTTTTTCTCAGAATCCAGATCCTTTGATGTAATATTGTATCCAACCACAGGTGGAGGAGGCTGTAAGGAGGAAATTTATTATTTTTTGGAAGACCTCCTAAAAAAAAGGACAAAGGAAGGGTTGGGAACAGACTCAAATATTTACCAGTGGGTATTGATCACGTCCTGAACAGACCAACAAAACCTTCTTCCTTCGAGGACCGCCGCTTCCATTATCAGATGAATTTAAAGCAGAAGACTTGGAGGAAGGAGTTTCATTGACTAGGGAGAAAGTTATATTAATGTTGTAAAATAAACGCATGCCTGTTCAAAACAATCCCACCATAAATGGGTACAGATGGTTAGCAGCTAAGAGACAAAATTATCCATAGACAAGTTTAAAGTGAATATCCACTTCACACATTTTTAGGTCCAAAGTGGCATGCGGATTTCTTAATATATCTTTACGCAGGGGATTTGGAGTTCTGTATAAGAAAAACAAAAAGTTACATCCAATATAAAGATACACTAAGAAATTATTCTGCGCAGAATGGAGTTTAGTAAAAAAAAATAAAATAAATAAAACACAAAGCGACATAAGTTTAGAATACTGCAAGTCTTTGTAATTCACACGGCATGTATTTGACGTGTTTTTCGTGCGATGATTTAAGCTTCCCATTGACAGTGGGAAAGCGTGCAGTTAGTGCATAGGACGAGTTTTCATGCGTGTGTTTAAAACCATGTTGCATTAAAAAAAAAAAAAAAAAAAAGTCAGGTCAATTCTCTTGAGCGAAAACATGCCTAATGCCCATAGTCAATGGGAGTCCTAATTACGTGCCAAAAGCGCACACAAAAAAAAAAAAAGCAAACGCCTGTAGTTTAAGCGCTTTACAAACAATGCTAGCGTTTGACAACTTTTTTTTAGTGCCGTGTGAACTAGCCTAAATTTCATGTGCTTCAGCTTCTGTGGCTCTGCAGTGAGGGACCCTGTCTTCCAGCAGCAGTTTAAGTATGGGATTACAGCTTCTAACTCCATATGTGCAGGAGAGGAGATTATGTAACATACTGTACTTGTATGCATAAAACACTTACTATCAGGCAGGAAAACTTTGAAAATGACTGTATAATCCTTTCAATATAAGTACACCAGCTTCATCAGGTCTAAGACTTAATAATGTATGCAGTTTATAGTGTGAATTCTGGTGAACGATCCTCTTTAACCCTCTCCTGCCGCAGTCACAGATTTTCACTTTGGTCTTTTCCTCCCCACCTTCCAAAAGCCGTGACTTTATTTTTCCATCAATATTGCCATATGAGAGCTTGTTTTTTGCAGGGCGAGCTTTAGTTTATATTGTTACCATTTTGGGGTACATGAGACTAATTTTTTGTGGGAGATGAATTGACCACAAAACAGCAATTCTGATATTTTTTATTTAACAGCGTTCACCGTGCAGACTAAAATGATATTTAACAGTTCAGACTTTTACGGTTGTGTCTACCACTTCTTAATTTTTTTGCTTTCCTTCAAGCATAATTTAAAAAAAATAAAACTAAGTTCAAACCCCCGCTTCCCAGTTTTTTTTTTATGTATTAAAAAAAAAAATTATATATATATATATATATATATATATTTATTTTTTTAATTGTTGACCTAGGGGACTTTGACCGGCGATCGTTAGATCGCTTGCACAACATACCGCAATACTAATAATGTACCGCAGTATATAGTGATTCTGACAGTCTCCTATGACCCCCTGATCTTGCCACAGGGGGGGGGGGGGGGTTAGAATGGTGCGCCCATGTTTTTAGTTGTTTAAGGGCTGCGGTCGCTACGGACTGCAGAAGTTAACGGGTTAAAACAGCGGGACCCCACTTGTTACCTTGAAGTGTCAGATGTAACACAGCCGACACGCTCGTCTTATTGGGTGGGCTCAGCCTGTGAGCCCGCTCCATACTCCCCAACCCGGCGTGCGCTATATAGAGACACAGACGGCAGATGTCGGGAAGGGGTTAACCCTTTCAGGACCAGACTAGTTTTTTGTCTTTATGCTTTTCTTTTTTCCTCCCCGCCTTCAAAGAGTCATAAGGTTTTTATTTTTTGTTGACAGCCATATGAGGGCTTATTTTTTAACGGGACAAGTCGTATCTAATGGTACCATTTAATAACGTGTGAAGTACTGAAAAACTGGGGGGAGAGATACAACTTTTTGATCACTTTATTAGTTTTTTTTTGAGAGCCAAGGTGACTGAGTATTTTTTTTAGTTTTTTTTCTTTTTAAACCAGCGATTGTTAGATCGCTGGTACAATACACTGCAATACTAATGTATTGCAGTATATTGTTTTTAAAGGCTTTTGTAACACGATCGCAGTTCCTGTCGGTTAGTCCATGGTGTCAGCTGTAATACACAGCCGACACCCACAGCGTATGGCGCGGGCTTAGCACGTGAGCCTGCTCTATTTCCCCTCCACCCGCACCACATGCTATTAAGTTGTGTTGTGTGAAGGGGTTAATGTGCAGAGTGAAAAAAAATAATAATTTTACACCGATATACCATTATAGTGCACAATATGTTGCGCCACTGAAGAGAAGTACCTAATAAAGTGTTAAATTGGGTTCTCCTGGGTATGGCGATGCCATATATGTAGACATAACCTGCTGTAGGGCTCAAAAGTGTGGCAGCGCTATTTGGCTTTTTGAGCGCAGATTTTGCTTGGTAGTTCTGTTTGAAATACCAGTAAAACCCCAGTTTAGAACGTGGGGCATATGTAATCTGGGGAGTAATGTGGCCGGTGTCGCACTGATAAATGGTGCCCAATCTTATCCGCTTTTGGACACTGCACATTTTGCGTCGCCATATTCTGAGCCAGAACTTTTTTATTTCAGTCAAAAGCTGTGCAAGGGCTTGTTTTTGGCAGGACGGGTTGTAGTTTCTTGGTACTATTTTGGGGTATGTGTGACTTTTTGATCACCCCTTGCAAAAAAAAAAAAAGTGGCGACCAAGTGTGATTCTGGCATGGCTAACTTACTTTGTGGTGTTCACCGTGTGGGGAAAAAAAATATATCGTTTGGGTCGTTACGAACGTGGTGACTTTTTTTCCTTATAATAAAAAAAAAGTTTTGTAACTTAGTATTTTTATTAAGCTTTTTTATTGCCCCACTAGAGGGACTTTTTTTAACTCGTTTTATTGAAAAGTGAGTTTGTTTTATCACAATATGAGGTATACGTGACAAAGGTAAAGGACAACAGTGTCCCGAACAATACAACAAAGCACTCGCAGGTGCTGTACAAATCTCAATATTGCCGTCCTGTTTACTTCACTACTCAAGAGGCATAATAAAATTCACAAAAGAGAAGTCCATTCACTACATTTTTAACAGTATAATGCTCATACAATGTGTTTATATGTGAGAGGTCCGGGAGATCCACTACATTATCCCACTAGAGGGACTTTAAGACCTGGAGCACCGATTGCTGCTAGAATACATTACACACCAAGGTAGTGTAATGTACAGACGATGAGAGGCTTTTACATCTGAAAAGACACTGTTTTCAGGAGAAAACAGCTGCCTCGTTTCAGATGTAAAAGCTCCTCCTCGTATTATGCCAGGCGTCTTTGACGCCTGTAATCTTGAGCTGCTCTTCATTGACTTCAATGAACGGCTCAAATTACGTTGTAAAGCAGTGTCCTGCACTTCTTTGCCGAGGCAGTCAATTTACGCGTCATAGTTTGGCAGCTGTCAAACGACGACGCGTAAATGACAGGTCGTCTGCACAGTACGTCGGCAAACCCATTCAAATGAATGGGCAGATGTTTGCTGACGTATTGTAGCCATATTTTCAGACGTAAAACGAGGCATAATACGCTTCGTTTACGTCTGAAAACAGGTCGTGTGAACCCAGCCTAACCGTCAGTCTGACACTGATGTAATAGGAAGCCTGAGGCTTCTGTAAATGACCCAGAAGCCATTGTCTGGCCTCCGGTGGCCATGCCAACCATCAGTAGCCTCAAAAAAAAAAAAAATCGCATTGTGGGGGCTGCCGATGTGCTACAACCCCAGAATTCAGCAATTGTAATCGGTCGCCGCATCTAAGGGGTTAATTATCTAAATCAGCGGCAATGGCCCGCTGATGGGCAACAGTACAGACACCCTGCAGTTAACCATTAAACTTTGGATGTAACTGCGCTAACTCACCTAGACATGCAGTTAAGTCAAGGTGCGGGAAGGGGTTAATATTTTGGGGAATGTATCACTAATTTTTTTGGGGTGTTGAAGTAGCACCAAAACTGATTTGCCCATTTTGACCTTTTCCCTGATACAGCATTCACCATATAGGGTATTTTGATAGTTTGGGCATTTTTGGACGTGGGGGATACCGAATGTGCTTATTTATTTATGTGTGATCTAGGGGAGGGGGTAATTTAATTTATTTTTTTATTACTATTCTTTAGCCCCCCCCCCCCTCCCCCTAGGGGGCTGGAACATGCAGTCATTAGCTTATGCTGTAGACTGCAAGATTACAATATTGCAGTCCAATGCAAGATTAGTGCATGGCTATTGAGACCTGCCATAGGCAGGTCACAATAGCAATCTTCCTATAGCAGGGCTGGGAGCATTCACAAGGCTACCAGCTGCTATAGGAGAACAGCGGCTCTCGCCGCGCAGGAGCCGGCGACCAGCCCCAAAGAGGAAGGGGCAGTAAAAACCCCCTCAGATGCTGGTGGTCACATCAGACACCAGCATCTGAGGAGTTAAATGATTGCGATCAGAGGTTTCTGATCGCAAGCATTGCCGCAGGGTCCCTGCTGGTTAACACAGCAGAGACCTTGCGGCTACGGCGCCCGCTCTGCTTCTTAGCAAGCGCCATGTTTAAAAACTCGACATATCACCAGTAGAGTGAGGGGACAGGGCTAAGACATGTTAAGTAATCCCTCCAAACCTTTGACTGTCAGATGTTTAGGGTTTCTAAACCCTAAACAAGTTTCATTGGATATCATTTAGGGTATGTGCGCACACACTAATTACGTCCGTAATTGACGGACGTATTTCGGCCGCAAGTACCGGACCGAACAGTGCAGGGAGCCAGGCTCCTAGCATCATACTTATGTACGATGCTAGGAGTCCCTGCCTCGCTGCAGGACAACTGTCCCGTACTGAAAACATGATTACAGTACGGGACAGTTGTCCTGCAGAGAGGCAGGGACTCCTAGCATCGTACATAACTATGATGCCAGGAGCCCGGCTCCTTGCAGTGTGTTCGGTCCGGTACTTGCGGCCGAAATACGTCCGTCAATTACGGACATAATTAGTGTGTGCGCACATACACTTAGACTACAAAATGTGTTTACTTACACTGTCCAGACTGATCCCCACTGCCGGATTTCACTGGAGTAGACTGGCTCACTTCATGCAGTTCTTCTCTGTTGGAAAGGAGGATGTAGAGGACATTCATTTACCAATCTACTTTCAAAGCTTTGGCAAGCCACAAAGCTTAAATGGCTATTCTAGCCACAAACCACTGGATCAATGATAAATGTTAAATTAATGGTTGCCACTAACGCTCACGGATAGCTGAAATGGGGGATCGCAGCCAGGGGAAACAATGGGGTAGCAGTAGAGAAAGGAGTTTGCGTAGAGTAGTATCACGCGCCCTGCTGCCATCACTTCAGGGGACTCCAACTTTGTTAAAGTATAAAATGAGGCAGAGAAATAGACCTGAACATCTAATTAGAGGCAAAACAAGCTTACTAAGCTGCATTTGTAAGTCCCGTTGCTTTGAATGGAGATACACAAGCATATACAAGGTGGCCTCTTCATTTATTCCCCATGATGTCACCAGGCCTGGCGAAAGGGTGCTAGGAAACCCCAGTTCAACTGATGTGGACATGACAAAAACTTAGTTGGGTGTCCCAACTAGGTCATAGGATGGGAACCCCCCAACATTCAGTTTTATTAAGGGTAGTACCTGGCCTTTTTGGCAGATAGGTCTGGCGTTTGACTCCGGGATGAGGGTGAGCTTGAAATTACAGATGTATTCTGGCAATTTCGCTTTCTTTTCTAAAAGGCAAAAACGTTGCATATGAACACAGTGATCGTCCCGAAAACTTGCACACAAGCGTAAGCTATCTAAAAAGCCCATACCATACCTGTAGGAGGACTCTACTGGAACTGAAGGAGCTGGTGATTGCATTATGAGTTGGCATTGTAAATCCATTCATTGTGCAGCTATTCAGTGAACTATTGGAGGAGGTACGGGAGCGTTTATGGACAGCCTCATCAAGTACCTGTGTATTCAGCGCTCTTTTCAAGGTGTCTGACCTAATTAAGATAGAGAGTGAGTGCGCAGGCAAGCAGTAATAAACATTCAAGAGTTAGTCTGGTGACAGAGCCTCTAAGTTTATAAGTGCCCTGTCTCCTACATAGTCTGATCGGTGCTGTAATGTAGATAACAGCAGTGGTTTTTATTTTGAAAAACTCTTTTGAGCAATTTTAGATTTATGCTAATTCGTTTCTTAAAGATCAACTGGGCGTGTTTTTACTTTTGACCAAGTGGGTGTTGTAAAGAAGTGTGTGAGGCCGACCAACCAGTGACATACACTTCTCATTGTTCCAGCCCATTGTTACAGTGTGACTGCAGTGACAGAAGCCGGGCTGGAACAATGAGAAGTGTATGACGCTGATTGGTCACGGATTGGTCAGCGTCATACACGTCTCTTTACAACGCCCAGTTGGTAAAAAGTAAAACAAACTCCCAGTTGTTTATTAACCTCTTAATGACCAAGCCATTTTTTACGTTTTTCTATCGTTTCATTCAAAGAGCTATAACTTTTATTTTTGCGTCGACATAGCTGTATAAGGTCTTGTTTTTTGCGGGACAAGTTGTAATTTTTAATAGCACCATTTTGGGGTACATACAATTTATTGATTAACTTTTATTAACTTTTTTGGGGGGGGAGGGACCCTGCTATTTCGCCACACTTTTTTGCATCCCAAATTTACACAGTTTACCGTGTGGTATAAATAACACAATAACTTTATACAGTGGGTTGTTGCGATTGCAACAATACCAAATTTGTATAGTTTGTATGTTTTACTACTTTTACACAGTGAAAACACTTTTCAAAATTAGTTTGTCTCCATATTTGAAGAGCCGTAACTTTTCTATTTTTTCGCCGATGCAGTTGTAGGAGGGCTTTTTTTTGCAGGACGACTTGTAGTTTTTATTTGTACCGTTTTAGAGTAGATACGACTGATCACTTATCACATTTTTTTTTTTAAGGATGGATTCAAAGAAAACAGCAATTTTTGCATAGCTTTATTTTATACGACACCGTGCGGGTTAAATAATGTAATAAGTTTATCGTTGGGGTAGTTACAGACGCAGCAATTCCAAATGTCTAACTTTTTTTACTTTATTTTGTTTAATAAAGCAGTTTGCAAGGGGGAAAAGTGAAAAAAAAAAATATATGGAAAACCCACTTTATTAAATAATTATTATTTATTTTTTTTACTAGTCCCACTAGGGGACTTCACTATGCGATTATCCGATCGCATTTATAATACACTGCAATACTTCTATATTGAAGTGTATTATGCCTGTCCGTGTAAAACGGACAGGCATCTGCTAGGTCATGCCGGAGGCATGACCTAACAGGCATTTACTACAGGCTGACCTGGGGGCCTGATTTGACAGCTCCCTGCTCGGTTTACTTATTCCGATGCAGTGCCGTAAAAAGGCTATTGCAAAGTAAAGCCTGTTAGTGGCTGCCGTGAAAACACTATGGGGCGGTCACTAACGGGTTAAGAAACTAATTAGCATAAATCTAAAATAGTTCACAACTTGGTCAAAAACTATAGTTTTTCAAAATAAAAACCACTTATCTACGTTACAGCGCTGATCAGATTATGTAGGAGATAGGGTACTTATAATCTGGTGACAGCCTCTTTAATTGTAGGTTGTGACTGATGCCCAACAGTAGCATCAGTCACCATAGAGTTAAATGTTATATGTTAAACTGATACTTCATGAAATATCATAGTCTATGGGTAATATATGTGTTGCCACGGTAAGGCATCTGTTGATCTATTAACATAGACTAACATGGAAGCTGTTTAACATCAGTCTTGAAGAGCCCATGAGGTATACATCAAACCTACACCTGTGACATGGCATACGGCACACACCGGCTGGAACGTTAAAATAAACCTATACCGCACGAGATGTTTTTGGCGAGATCCTGTGAGATGGAAAAGCAAAGTGTACTACTCTATCCAGTCCACATGGTGGGCCGAGGCAAAGATGGATTTTTATGCCATTACAAGCATCACATACATACTAGGAATCATTTAGTTTACACAAACTAGTAATACAGCGCAGAAGGACTACCGTTTACATACTGAAACAAAAAAATACAAAAACTGTACGGACAAAGAAGTTTTAACCAGCAATACTTTTAACGATTCAGTAAAAAAAGCACAAAGAACCCCCATAAAACTCACCCCGTCCCCAAACAGCTTCTATATGCCAAACTAACAATACATCAGTCTAATGCAGCAACCATAACTGTACGATTAGTTAAGGTCACATAGGTTGAAAGAAAAAAAAAAAGTCCATCAAGTTCAACCCCTCAATAAATTACCCATCATTCATTGTTTGATTAATTAGAATTTTTACCTTATATAATTATAACAAAAAAAAAAGTGGAGGCGCTCTGGCACTATATGAGCAGTTTGTCAACTACCAACGAAGCCACTACTAAATGTTGGGACCAAATAGCCGGCTTTATTGGAATCCATGTTGGAGGTATACTCTCCTAGAGGCAGTCATTCTAGTGATCTATGAAGGTTTAGCATGTCAGGTGACCCCCCCCCCCCCACCCGTGATCACACAATGCTCACCTAACCATAGGCAATGTTTCCCAGTAGACCCTGTACCACCACAATGGTCACTTTCAATGCTACAGTCAGAGGCTAAAGTGATGAGTGCAGGACCAAATCGCTAGAAGGTTTCAGGGAACATTTATTTAGGATCAGAAGACACTTCCATTACTTACTTTGAGACATACGACAAGGAACCATTTACCATTGGAGATTCAGACTCTCCACTTCCACTGCTAGCCTGTCTCCTAGAAGAAAGTTTACGGTGACCATCAGTTTACATACAGCAGAGCCGACTGTGCACTAAACACCCTGGAGTCTCGGAAACGTCCCTTTGCCTACTGAAGACTCCCAACCATTTGCATTCTTACCTTCTCTTGTTCTCCGTCCCTGCACCGATATTGTATTCTTCATCTTTGTTCATCCTCTTTCTGCTCTCGCGGATGGCATTGAGCACCGTCTCCTTCGCACATGGATCTGGAGGTGCATATATAACTGAAGGAGAGGCCGGGCCAGGTGACAGCAGACTATTCAAACTAGAGGAAAAAAAAAAAAAAAAACTAAATATCCTCTAAGGTAGATGGACTAGATCTTCTATACAAGTCTGATTGTGGTTTGACTGCCCCACAGAACCAGAGTAGGGCTGACTGGTCGCCCTCTCCAAGTCCCTTCCACATCTCCCAATGACTTTGGCCTTATTCACACGAGCGTATTTCACGTCCATGCCCTATACTTGTTTTATGCGCATCACGCACCCATTCAGGTCAATGGGTGCGTGAAGATCACGGACAGCACACAGATGCACATTCATGTGCCATGCGTTTTTCACACAGCAGTTGCTAAAGAAATGAGGGGGGGGGGGGGAAGCACCTCCTTGTTTCTTTTTCTGATGTTAAAAACGCGTGACACATACGTGTGTAAAAAAAAATGCAGACATGCACTGTACACGGAAATGCAATGCAGGAAAAATGCTGCGTCTTTTAAGCATGCAAAATGGATACATTCGTGTGAATAAGGCCTAAAAAGAATGTCACCAGGTTTATGCTTCCCCTATATGAGAGCAGCCTAAAGTAGTGCCAGAGACCTGGATATCTGTGCTGGGTCACCTAGAAATTCTTCCTGGTGTTCTAGCCGCAGGTCATGCACTTAGAGGACTACATGGTGCACCAACTAGTCAACATACACCAGCTGTGGCCAGCACTGCCCACCTACCATTGATGGGCAGAGAAAGTGCCCAAAAATGGGGGGAAAAAAATAAATCTGTCAATCAGCTGTGGGAGGAGCTAACCACAGCGCATGAATACAGATTATAGGAGAAAACCAGGAAGTATTTCAAAAGTGACAGAGCGCCATGATCAGGGACTGACACTACTTTAGGGTATGTGCACAGTGCTTTTTGACAAGCAGGAAGAAGGAAAAAAAATGAAATAAATAAAAAAAAGCTTTGGAGGACATACTTTTAATTTACCAGATTCAAAAACTGCACAAAACAGATGGTGCATTTTTTTTCCTTTTTGCACCTCCCATTGCCTTCAAATGGAGGTTCAGAGGTGACAACCACTCCAAGGGGGGGGGGGGGGGGCACGATGCTCAGAAAAAAGCCTCTCCCATTGAAGTCTGTACTCTGATAATGATCATCCATGTACTCTGCAACTAAAGCTGAGGAAGGGAAGATACATTTAAAGCTATGGGCCAGTTTACACAGAGTTTTGACACGTTTGACGCAGAAACCGTGACGGAAAACCCACCAAAAAAAACTGTTGAAAATGGCTCCCATTGATTTCAATGGGAGGCGGAGGGGTTGTTTTTCCCACAAGCGGAACAACCGGTTGTTCTGCTCGCGGGAAAAGGGACAGGACCTATCTCCGGGCGTTTACACTTCGGACAATGGGAGGTAGAAGCGTATTTCGCTGCGTTTTTTACCCACAATGGCAGCAGGTGAAAAACGCAGCGAAAACCGGCATGCAGGCAGAGCAAAATGCCTGAATGTTGAGGTAGATTTTCCTCCTGCAAAAAAAGTGTGAACCCAGCATAAGAAGGTTTTTATTCTGAGCTACAGCACCGTGTACACATTTGACAGCGCTATGTGCGGGAGAATTAGAAGATTTTTAGGATAAATATTCACTGAACTAACTTAACAGCTTTAAAAAAAAAAAAACCTACTAAATGTATCACAGCCTATGAAACCTTCATAGTAGTTTAAGAATATATGTATTTAATTGGTGATTCTAAAAATTCTAATTTACATTAAAGTTCACCAGTCACATTTTAACCCCTTTAGGACCAGCCCCATTTTTTTGTCACTTTATGTGGTAATCACTTTAGAATGCTTTTACCTATCCAAGCAATTTTTTTTTCTCATGACATATTGGACTATGATAGTGGAAAAAGGTGGTTGATAAATTCATTGCTTATTTGTGAAAAACACCAAATTGAGAATTTGCAAAAATTAAGGTTTTTCTAGATTTAAAATCTATCTAACATAGTAATACCACCCATAATAGTCACTAGTTTACATTTCCCATACGTCTACTTTATGTTTGTATCTTTTTTTTAACGTCTTCATTTTTCTAGGACGTTAGAAGGCTTAGAAATCTAGAGTATCTAGGGCTATAGTTAGTATTTTGACACCAATTTTGTCTGTAAAAAGAAAGTATTTTTTCTGACCAAAAAACAAACAAAAAAAACAGAATTTGAGTCTTTACAAGAAAGAGAAAAAGAACCCCAACATTTATAAAGCAATTTCTCCCGAGTACAGCAATACCCCATATGTGGTCATAAACTTCTGTTTGGAAACACGGCAGGGCTCAGTAGGGCAGGAGCATGCAGACTTTGCTCGACTGGTTTTTAGGCTCCGTGTCACATTAGCAGAGCCTGGGACGTACCAGTACAGTAGAAACCCCTGAGAAGTGACTATTTTGGAAACGACACCTCCCAGGGGATTCATCTAGGGGTGTAGAGAGTATTTTGACCACACCGGTTTTATAAATTTTATTAGAATTAGGCAGTGAAAATTTCTTTTTTTTTAAAAAAGAAAAAAAAATATGCAGTTTTAGCTCCCAATTTCTTTATTTTCACGAGTGGTAATAGGAGGAAAAACACCACACAATTTACTCAATTTTTCCCACTACCCCTCGTGAAAATAAGGAAATTGGGAGCTAAAAACAGCATATTTTATTTTATTTTTTTTAAAAAATAATTTTTAATTTTCACTGCTCAATTCTAATAAAATCTATAAAACACCTGTGGGGTCAAAATGCTCACTACACCCCTAGATGAATCCCCTGGGAGGTGTAGTTTCCAAAATAGTCACTCGGGGTTTCTACTATATGCGACATGGCGCCCGTACACCAATCCAGCAAAATCTAGTTTGTCAATACCCCATGTGTGGTCCTAAACTGCTGTATGGGCACATGGCAGAGTTCAAAATGGAAGGAGCGCCATTTGGTTTTTAGAGTGCAGATTTTGCTTGATTGGGGTATGGGCACCATGTTGTGTTTGCAGAGCCCCTGAGGTACCAGAGTACAGTAGAAACTACACCCCTCAAGACATTTATCATTTGCTTGGACATATGACAGGGCTCAGAATTGGAGCATCATGTGCATTTGAGGCCTATTTTGGTGATTTTCACAGCATTGACCCACAATTGCAGGACTCAGGGGTTTGTTTTACTATTTGACCTCCAAGCAATGATCTATTTTGGAAACTGCTCCCCTCAAGGCATTGTTTTAAGGGGTGTAGTGAACATAAAGACCCCACACGTATTAGAAATAAAACGCTCAGTGGATGGTGCAAAGTGAAAATTGCTGTTTCCCACTGATATGCCATTTTAGTGCCCAATATGTTGTGCTCAGTTTGTGCCACTGCAGACAAATATCTCAAACTGTTAAGGGGGTTGTATCGGGTATGGCGATCCCATATATGTGGACATAAAGTGCTGTTTTGGCACATTGTAGTGCTCAGAAGGTAGGAAGTGCCATTTGGAGCACAGATTTAGCTTGGTGGTAGTTAGGTTTGGGGTATTGCTGGTATTTTAGTTTATAATGTGTGGGCATATGTAATCTGCGCAGAGTACATCAGGATAGAATGTAGTAAATAAAGAATTATCCGCAGATGTGTGGACACTTATTTGTGTCATCTTTTTATTTTTCTATCAAAAAAAGCCGTGGGAGCTTGTTTTTGCAGGACGGGTTGTAGTTTATTGGTACAATTGGTACATGCAGCATTTATCACTTTTTATTCCATGTTTTAGTAGGGGTGGTTAACAAAAAACGGCGATTCTGGAATGTTTTTTTATGATGTTCACCGTATGGGGAAGACCACGTGGTATCTTTATAGTTTGGACACAGCGATACCAAATGTGTACTTTGCCTTTTTCCCATAAGTTTTTTTGTTATAGGGAAAAGCTAGTTTTTAACTTGAAACACCACATTTTCATTAACTTTTTTTTGTCCCACTAGGGGGCTTGAAGCGATGAAGCCCTGATCACTATTCTAATACTCTGCACTACCTACATGGTGCAGTGTATTAGAGCTGTCAGTTATTCACTGACAGCAAGCACATCAGGGCTTGCCTGCAGGCTGAGCCTAATAGGCTTTCATACTAGGCAGACCAGGAGGCCATTGTTAGGATTCTGGTTGCCATAGCGACCATTGGCACCTATGCGGGTGCCGATCGTTGCCATAGCAACCATCGGGTGTGATCGAACCACCTAGATACAGCGATTGCTTTTGATTGCTACATCTAAGGGGTTAATCGGCTGTATCGGAGGCTAGCTCCGGTCCTGGCTGTTACACAGCTGACACTCACTGGTGGCTGGCTCAGCCTCGGAGCCTGCTCCATCATGGACAGTTACGTGACTAGGCGCTGACACTTTAGCGCGGATGACGTAACTGTACGAGATTGACACAGCCTTGAATGTCAGCTTTGATTTAAAATAAGGATGTGTGTCTGCAAAACAAGAATATTTTGGAGTAGACTACACTATACGCTACAGTTATGTACTGGGGGGTGGGGCGACCTAACCATAACCTGCAGCATGTCTGTGTGTGCCTGTGTCTCATTCTGCTCCCCCCTCCCCACGGACTTCTATGGGCAGCACCTACGTCTCCTCTTTTCTCCCTCTTGTTGCCCCCCTGCCCTCTCCAAAGCAAAGTCTTCTATGGGCAGGCTGTGAAGAGAACCCCCCCCCTCCCCATGTCCTGCAGTCCATCTCGTCTGGTCTACCTAGACAGTCTTTTTCAACCTTAACAGGGGGTGAACAGTTTACAGGAAGGGAGACACCTAGTGGCAGTAACTAAACACAGAATTTGCATGTATAGAACTAAAATGAAGTAAACAAATTTGATCTATATCAGGTATACTATTCGACTAGAATAAGTGGTTTGAAAGGCTAGTGTCCATTTAACATCAGGGCACTGCTCAGAGTATTGGCAGTTTAGAGAAATATTTTAGCGCTCAAGTGGCATTTATAGAAAGCAGACCGCTTTTGAACTAAAATGGCACATTATATATATGAGCAGTAAAATAGTCTAGGCTGTATTTCTCATTTATAAACATATGGGCATCCTGCCTATGCAATACATGCAGTTGCTGTGCACTCCAGGTAAATGTACACATCCTTTACTGCGAAGTCTAAAAGAGGTAGACTTATATTTCAAGCAGACCACACAACATTCAGTCGCTCGCAAATCATGGTAAAGTCTCCACAAACAATAGTTCCCTATGGAAAAGGTTGTCCATGGCGGCTTCTGATAGGGAACATTGAGCTCTTTGTTCAAATGACAACTTTACTACAACTAGTGGGCAACCAAAAAGCGCTGTGTATCCCTGGCCTAATCCCCTCTTGGACACAGTATCACTTCAACTACATAAACCCGAATATATATCTCAAGAACGGTTATCACTTACACTGGCGAACGAGTGATATTTGGATCAGGACGTGCAATTTTCACAGTCAAAGGGCTGCGAATCTGAGAGTATTTGGGAGACAGAAGAGTTTTCCTTGGAAAGCCATCCACATACACTGTAGGAAGAGATCCTGGCATACTGTATTGGGGCTGGTGGGTAGGGTACCGCCTGCGTGGGCTCATGAAGGTCCGGTTGTATACAACAGGAGTCTCCCTGAAAAGGAAAAAAAAATATTAAAATTAAATTGGAGTATCTACACAATATGACATCAAAGGCTGAAGCTCCGAACTACCTGCAATATAAATACTCAGAACACCTAGTAAATGCTGTTTTTCCTCCTCAGAGACATGATACAACTGTAGAAGGTGTACCCCATGAGGAAATCTAAGACCCTGCCAAAATGAACCCCACATAAGGCCTTAAGGGTGTATTCCCATTTCGGGAAATTTCTGGCTTACACCCAGGAGATGCCATTGCAACCACTGGGACCTCACCCAATAACTGGGGCCCTGTTCCTCAGAACGAATGGATTGGCAGGTCATGCGTGCACTTGGCTGCTCCATTCATTCCCTATGGCACTGACAGATAGCCCAGTGTTGTACTGTTATCTCCAGCAGTCATACAGTGAATGGAGCGGCAGTGAACATTCTCAACCTGGCATTCCATTCTGAGAAACAGGACCCCCGTTCTCATGATCAGTGGGAGTCTAACCACTGGGACCACCAAACAGCAGGTGATCAACTATCCTGTAGTTAGGGGGATAACATTTAATCTGGTGACTGCCCCTTTAAGTAGATTAGGCAAAGCTAGCGAACTAAAGGTCTAACGGAGGCAAATGCCTGCAGACTCCCATGAGGAGGGCAGAATACTTTCTTTCATACAGAGCGGTTTATATTTTTTGCTGGATTCCATTGTATGGAATAACGTATTTTACTACAATATCTAACACGTGTATATGTAAACATGTGTAATTCTGGCCCTCATTGTGCTAATAGAGCCCTATAGACACTTACCAGATGTATGTTTAGTAGGGCAAAAACACATTGTGTGAACAGGGCCTTAGTCAATTACAAGCTTACAGAAAAAGGATCTAAATGAAAGGATGTCAATTAACATCACTAGTGAACAGCAGCAAACTATTGTGACATACAGGACTGCCACAGCAAAGATCTCTACTGATCAGGTCCAACCAGACTGGTGCCAGTCCTCACTACCGGCAGCGCATGACAACCACATCATGCTGGACCAGTCACCCACCTGAAGGAGAGGCGCCTGGCAGGGGTTGGCACCGCGGGATTGGGTCTTGTTAGCCTTTCTTTCAGATCCCGAGTTCCCCGACCCAGTGCCCTGGCCGGGGGCTCTTGCTTGCCCAGGTAGCTCCCCATAAGTAACAGTAAGGAGACTGGACTCCACTTGACAACCGGTTCCCGAAGTCTTCGGTATAGAACAGGCCTCGGTCTTATAAGGGCCGCTCCGCCAGCACGTTGTCCCCACTCAGGGAGTCTCCACAATAGTCCCCCTGACCGCGTATAAGCCCAGCCGGCAACCACACACAGCACAAGGGCGCTAAGCACGGGGAAGCAGTACACAAACACCAGGAGAAGCAGGGCAGCGGGCAGGAGCAAGGTGACCGGCTGCAACTCTCGATTCAAACCGTTCCTAATCAGCCGCCTCAGCCGGTCCCTGACCCCTCCTACCCGCCCTCCCGACGGACACATGATCGGCTGAGCACCCCGCCAGGCCTTAAATACCCAGCGTGCACCTCGCGTGCAGGACCCCGTCCGTCACATCCCGTGTAACCAAGCAACGTGCATTTTCTCCGCCCAGAGCTTCTTTTGAAAAGAGTTCTCGTTATCGGTGTTTTCCTATGGGAGGTGCCTTCCCGCCATATACGTCATTTCCAGTCTTTGTCTATTGGATGAAACATATTCTGTCTCCGTTGCTACTCGTATCCGGCGCCAGTAGAGTCTGACGTAGAATGTTTGGCTTTAGCCAATGACTTGTATGGACGGGATCATGTGATCTTAAAGGAGCTCTCCTGGGTATTATTTACAACGTATTGTAAGCCTTCCAAAGCCGCAAAGTAAAGACAGAGGCATACGCAGAAATCATAGGGCACCATAGTAAAACAAATCTGAGCACTGTATTTTTCAATTTTTTCATAGCGTAAAAAAATGCATAAATCTAACCTTAAAGAGGCTCTGTTACCACATTATAAGTGCCCTATCTCCTACATAAGGAGATCGGCGCTATAATGTAGGGGACAGCAGTGCTTTTTATTTAAAAAAACGATCTGTTTTCACCACTTTATTAGCGATTTTAGCTTTATGCTAATGTGTTGCGTATTTTTTTACTTTAGACCAAGTGGGCGTTGTACAGGGGAGTGTATGACGCTGACCAATCAGCATCATGCACTCCTCTCCATTCATTTACACAGCGCATAGGGATCCTGCTAGATCCTTATGTGCTGTCTTATACTAACACATTAACAATACTGAAGTGTTTAGACAGTGAATAGACATTCCACAGGATGTCTATTCACAATCTCTGCACTTCGTTACTCTGTCTGTGGTAGTTGCAGCAGAGGAAGGGTGATCTCGTTGTAACCTGTCATTTAGAGCGAGATCTCGCGAGATTACGCTTCCTCTGCTGTAACTACCACAGACAGAGTAACGAAGTGCAGAGATTGTGAATAGACATCCCGTGGAATGTCTATTCACTGTCTAAACACTTCAGTATTGTTAATGTGTTAGTATAAGGCCTCGTTTACACGAGCGTGATATACGTGCGTGCGACGCGCGTGCTTTTCACGCGTGTCGTACGCACCTATATTAGTCTATGGGGGCATGCAGACAGTCCATGAGTTTTGCTCAGCGTGAGTCCGCTGAAAAAAACGACATGTCCTATCTTTGTGCGCTGTTCGCGCATCACGCACCCATTGAAGTCAATGGGTGCGTGAAAACCACGCATGCCGCACGGAAGCACTTCCGTGTGAACAGCGTGATTCGCGCAACAGCTGTCAAACTCTGAATGTAAACAGAAAAGCACCACGTGCTTTTCTGTTTACAAACATCCAAACGGAGTGTCATAAAGATGGCGGCTGCGCGAAAATCTCGCAGCCGCGCCTCATCCGCTGATGACACACGGAGCTGTTATGTGCCTTTTGCGCGTTCGCAAAACGCCGCGTTTTTTGCGTGTGCAAAACGCACACGCTCGTGTAAATCAGGCCTAAGACAGCACATAAGGATCTAGCAGGATCCCTATGCGCTGAGTAAATGAATGGAGAGGAGTGCATGAGGCTGATTGGTCAGCGTCATACACTCCCCTGTACAACGCCCACTTGGTCTAAAGTAAAAATACGCCCACTTGAGCATTAAGCAACTCATTAGCATAAATCTAAAATCACTAATAAAGTGGTAAAAATAGATCGTTTTTTAAATAAAAAGCACTGCTGTCACCTACATTATAGCGCCCATCTCCTTATGTAGGAGATAGGCCACTTATAATGTGGTGACAGGAATTTTATATTGATGGCCTAGCCTTTTGATAAGTCATCAATATCAGATTGGTGGGAGTCTGACTCCAAGCACCCCCAACAATCAGCTGAGTGACGGGGCAGCAGCGTTCGTTGCCGCGGCCTCTTTAGTGTTTATCAGGCACAGTCCCGTACAATTCCGTAGCGGTTGTGCCTGTAAGGCTGGATTCACTACTGTCCCGTACTGAAAACATGATTATAGTACGGGATAGTTGTCCGGCAGCGAGGAAGGGACTCCTAGCATCGTACATAACTATGATGCTAGGAGCCCGGCTCCCTGCAATGTGTTCGGTCCGTGACTTGCGGCCGAAATACGTTCCGTCCATTACGGACGTAATGTGCTCGTGTGAATCCAGCCTTATTGTAGTTTAGTCCCACTCACTTGAATATATCCGGAACTGCAATCCCAGGCACAGCCGCTACGTAAGTGTACGGCGCTGTCCCTGTAAACTGGGAAAAAGCTGCTGCGATGTATGCCGCGGCCCCATCAATTAGCTGATCGGTAGGGGTGTCGGGAGTCGAACCCCCACCGATCTGATCTTGATGGCCTATCCTAAGGATAGGCCATTAATATAAAATCCCCAGACAACTACTTTAAAGAGGATCTGTCACTCGTTTATTAATGCCCTATCTCCTAACTAATCTAATATGCTGATAACTAGTGTACATTTTTTCAAAAACGTTTATAATTTGCAAAGTTATGAGATATTTTTTTAAATATGCTGTCCAATCAGTGTCATACAGTTCTCCTCTTCCCAGCCCAACAACACAGCGTGATCTTAAAGGGAACCTGTCACCAGCATTTTAGCTATAAAGCCAGCAATACCTGGTGAAAGTGGGTGAAAAATCATTGTCATCTAAGCTATAAATATGTTCTAAGTAAGCTCTGTACCTTTAGTATTCCGTTTTTCAGTGGTCCCACGCCGTATGCAAATGAGCAGAAAAGAGTCAAATCTTCATCCGAAAAGAGTCAGATTTTCATTCCTCCAGCATCTCAGAGTGGACTCCACCTCCTTCTTTTTGATTGACAGCTCCTTAGCCAGTTAGGGCCGGACAGGTGGCGGCGGTGGGCGGGGTTAAGAAGCTGCGTCCCAGAGGGAACAATAATTACCATAAAACGCGGGAAGAGTTTAAACGACGATATTTACAGACAGAGGAGGACTTCAGGAAAGAAGAGAACAGGAATGAACTCTGGACAGCTGCGGCCATTGAGGGGTCAGGCGAGTTTAACAGGTAAGATGTTGATGACAGGATCCCTTTAACCGTATATCACAAGTAATAGTACAATGAAATGCGAGGTAATAATAAGGGTCCTCTTACAGGGCCCGACATGAGTAGTGAAAACGAGTGTCGTTCAACGAGACAGCTTGTTGATCGGCGCTTGTTTGCTTCTTTCACAAGGAGCTATGTGTAACGTCCACTGCCGCGGACCGTCGGGATTACTCTCCCCCCGACGGATGCAGCCATGGGTCTCCTCCTGGGGAGGAGATGAGGGCCAGCGCTCACTGCCGCTCCGTTCTGCTGTGCCCCATAGGGTGCGTGCGCACGCTCGTGCCCAGCCTTAAAGGGCCAGCGTGCACACATGAAAATAATCATCAATTAACCTATGATCACCCCGGACTATAAAAAGAGCTCTGCCCTTTCACTCATTGCTCGAGCGTTGTGTTTACCCGTGTTAGTTTTGCAAATGGTCCCTTAGTGGTATCCTGTTCCCGTACCTGCTACCTGTATCCTGTATCCCATGCTACCGTTGTTCCTGTGCCTTGGAAAGTTGGAGTCGTGTTGTGCCATCGGTCATGCTTGCTGTGTTACACCATGCCTGGTGTCTGCTGCCAAGGTCCCATCTGAACCTAACCGTTACTACTGTCTGAACTGATACAGGTACCCTTGTGCTTGGACTATATAGACATTGACTTGGTACGCTGTTTGGCCAGCTGCTATCCCGCTACGGCGGTACGGCCCAGTGGGTCCACATACCCACAGATCGTGGCATTGAGCTTGGTTATGGTACTGTATATATGTACTGAGCTTTGTTCTGGTGCTGTATTTATGTACTGATTTGTTCTGGCGCTGTATTTATGTACTGAGCTTGATTCTGCCGCTGTATTTATGTACTGAGCTTTGTTCTGGCACTGTATATATGTACTGAGCTTTGTTCTGGCACTGTATATATGTACTGAGCTTTGTTCTGGTGCTGTATTTATGTACTGAGCTTGGTTCTAGTGTTGTATTTCTGTACTGAGCTTTGTTGTGGCGCTGTATTTATGTACTGAGCTTTGTTCTGGCACTGTATATATGTACTGAGCTTTGTTCTGGCACTGTATATATGTACTGAGCTTTGTTCTGGTGCTGTATTTATGTAATGAGCTTGGTTCTGGCACTGTATTTATGTACTGAGCTTTGTTCTGGCACTGTATATATGTACTGAGCTTGGTTCTGGCACTGTATGTATGTACTGAGCTTTGTTCTGGCACTGTATATATGTACTGAGCTTGGTTCTGGTGCTGTATTTATGTACAGAGCTTGGTTCTAGTGTTGTATTTATGTACTGAGCTTCGTTCTGGAGCTGTATTTATGTACTGAGCTTTGTTCTGGCACTGTATATATGTACTGAGCTTTGTTCTGGCACTGTATATATGTACTGAGCTTTGTTCTGGTGCTGTAATTATGTACTGAGCTTTGTTCTGGTGTTGTATGTATGTACTGAGCTTGGTTCTGGTGCTGTATATATGTACTGCTTTGTTCTGGTTCTGTATATATGAACTGAGTTTTGTTCTGGCGCTGTATATATGTACTGAGCTTGGTTCTGTACAACGCCCACTTGGTCTAACGTAAAAAACACGCCCACTTGGGCATTAAGAAACTCATTAGCATAAAGCTAAAAATCGCTCATAAAGTGGTTTAAAATAGATCGTTTTTCGAAATAAAAAGCATTACTGTCACCTACATTACAGCGCCCATCTCCTTATATATGAGATAGGGCACTTATAATGTGGTGACAGAGCCTCTATAAACATTCTGAACAGGGAATTTTTTTATTTAGAGTCCACCTAAATATAGGGTGTATTTGTAATATTGTAATTGTTTTATTTTATTATTAGAATAATTTTCCATGGCATGATACACCGCGATCCCCCCTCCCCTATGTCTTTGTCGGCAAAACGGAGAACCTGTTGTTTAAAATTTTAATCCCACTCCTGAATAAATGTATATAACACATGAAATATTTTCTTTAGATTTCTCGAGTTATTTTTTCCATTGTGAATTTATTAAAGTCACACATAAACTATTTGTTATTATAGTAGGATTTAGAAGTTGTTAATGGAGATAGCTTCTCTCATCTGCATACATATTACTTCATCAATGTACAGACTATTTTCCTTGACTTGGATCTCTTCTTCCAGAGACAGCTGGTTACGGATCAAACCTTTCAGCTCAGCTTCTGCCTGGCTCAGAGTTTCCCGCAGTCTGCAAAAGAAAAGAACATTCTTATTCAGAAAAGGGGCAATTTATTAAGACTGAGGTTTTTATATGCCCGTCTTAATAGAAAAAAAAATTGGAGTTAGGTGCGACCTATTTATTAAAAAGAGCAACAGCCTCTTAAAAAATGTGTTGCATCTTTCGGCAGGGCCATGAACCACAATTGTGGCGCAATGACTGTGGCCATGCGCCATACATTTCCCTCACGCCCCCGCCCATAAAATAAAAAGAAAAACACATAATCACCTCAGCGCTCCTCTTTTATCCCTCTGGTCCCCACATCACTTAAGCCCTTTTTATTTTTTTAGTATTATTTTTTTTATTTGTTTAACTGTCCAATGGGGAGGTGCAGTGTTAGTCTAAGGCCACATTCACACAACAGGGTTTCCCGGCCGGGTGCCGGCCGTTCATAAATCGGCCGGCACCCAGCTGCATTAGGAATAATAGACCCCTAATGGGGCTATTCACACAACCGATTTTTTGACGGCCGGGAAAACCGGCCGTCAAAAAATGGGACATGCTCTATTTTCGGCCGGGTACCCGGCCTCCCGGCTCCCATACAAGTCTATGGGGCCAGGTAATACACGGCCATCACCGGAATATACCCCGAGTGATGGCCAGGTTTTCCGTCGCTTGCGCTCTATCTCCTCCTCCTCACAGCGCAGAGTGCATGTGAGGAGGAGGAGTTTATGCCATTCGGAAGAATGGCTGTACGCTGTACACTGTGTGGCAGG
Source organism: Rhinoderma darwinii (assembly GCF_050947455.1). Lineage (NCBI taxonomy): Eukaryota > Metazoa > Chordata > Amphibia > Anura > Rhinodermatidae > Rhinoderma > Rhinoderma darwinii. The sequence goes on from NC_134688.1 coordinate 406,283,426, forward strand.
GCCGGGATGTACAGCAGGCTCCCTTCCCCTGCTTGTTTTAAAAGCGCCCTGGCTCGGCGACACCTTCCATGGCGCCGCTAGCAGCTGCTGCTGCGGCTGCTACTACTGTAGCGACGCCACTATAGCAGAGCGGGGAGGTATCTCCCTGCTCTGCTATGTGCTAGCCCCACTTTTGCTCCTTGAAGGAGCGGAATCCCCGTGTTTTCGGGGATTCCGCTCCTGGACAGAGCGCTTGATGTCTCTGTCCATATCTGGGCAGTGACATCAGGGGAAACTCCTGAAGCGGAATCCCCGAACACATGGGGATTCCCCTTCAGGAGTTGCCGCTGATGTCACTGTCCAGATCTGCCCGGTCCGGAACGGATGCAAAATTTTATGCAAACCGGCCGGGCAAAATGGCCGATTTTACCGGCCGACACTCGGGCTCGGGTGGGACCTGGTCGTGTGAACCCCCGGTCGTGTGAACCCAGCCTAATTGGAGGGCAAGGTAGGAGCCCAGGTCAGGCCTCTACTTTGCTATGCCCCATAGAGTGAAATTTGCACTATAATTTACGCCAGCTTTCTGGCATAAGTTATAATGAATTTTTTGGGCCCTGGTTTTCAAGCCTTCTTTTCCTGAGGCCATGCCCCCTTTCCACAAAAATGGCGAGAGTGGCGCAAAAACATGCTACAGTTAAGACCCTTTTACACAGGCCAATTATCGGGCAAGCGAGCGTTCATATGAACGCTCGTTCCCTATCATTGCCCTGTGTAAACAAGGCAACCATTAGCCGATGTATGAGAAAACGCTCCATCATCGGCTGATCGTATAGTTTATGCAACAGGGAGATCCGCTGCCGACATGATTGAAGTGTATGGGGACGAGCGATCGTAGTAACAATCACTCGTCCACATACATAGCTACTTGCGAAAGGAGCGACGATCAACCAGCTGTCTCATTGATCGGCATTCGTTTTACTGCCAATATTGACCAGTGTAAAAGGACCCTTAGTTCAAAATTGTATACTGTAGGTGATGATCCTTATATTAGTCCCACCTGTCAAGATTTGTAGTTATTTCGTGGACTTCTCCGATAAGTCTGTATTGAACAGGGTCACGACATTGCTCAACATTAGGCCTCAGTGTTCGGGTCTCTAGACGACTCTGAGCCACTTTGATAGGTCCTTCTTTATCTGCAATGGCTTTCTTGATATTTTCTATGTTCTTTTCCTGGGAACTGATCTCATCCATAACCTTTTTGTAAGAAAGGATTAAGAATGGATATAATTAACATTTCACTGTAGACAATGAAATCAGTCTAATCACAGTCTTCATTATTGTAAATGTCGGCTAAATTAGTGCGGGTGAATATAACGCAGTCTTTAGGAAAAGTCTGGCTCAATAGAGACGTATTTGATTTTAACCTATGTTAAAGGGACACTAGTCACGCGAAAGTGACTAGTAAATATGAAAAACAAATCTATATAGGTTGCACATGACTGCACTATTTTTTTTACCTTAGCCAAGTGCACTTCCAACTTGTTTTTTGCATCCTTTGTCTCTGCTACACGTTTTTTCAAGGCAAAGTTGACTGTATCGCACTGCTTGCGCATGTCTGAGGCTGTCTCCGATAAGATGCTGTCAATCAAAGTCCGCAGTCCTACGGCATTGTTCCTCTGCTTTTCTGCTTTTTCTATGTTTGCATTGCTGAAATCTTCCCACTCTTTAGGTGCTACTGAGCTACAAATAATAAAAGAAGATAATATTGTCAGTCCTGTAGTCTAGATGTTCTTCCCTGACAAATATGCTTTATTGAATTATTATAACTGTTTAGTTCTTTGCTTTTTCTCTACATTGCCAAAAACCGAAAAAAAATTCCCATTAGAGGAACGATGCCAGTACAGGCGGTCACAACGCAAGTTCACTTATCTTTTGGAAATTTTGTGATAGTTTTAATGTTGTTTTCGAATCTTTTACCCATAGTAAAGAAGGGAAGCTGCGATTGCAAATGACTTTCTGTTGCTGTGTATTTCCAGCCGAAAAAAGCATTTTATCTAGAAGTACTGCAGTGGATATCTCAGAGGCGAATGCAATGAAGACAGGATCCATAGAGGTAAAATTAGGTTAACTGGATGGGTTACTGTGTAGCCCCAGCATTAAAGAGAAGTAGCTGTCGTATGACTATTAGGGCATGACCAGACGTGGCGGAATTGCTCTGGAATTCCGCTGCGGACAGTCCGCTGCGGAAATCCGCAGCGTACACATTTCTCCATTGCTTTCCACAGCTTTTTAGTGAGGTTTGTTTGCACGTTGCGGAAAACTCCGCTGCGGACCATAGGCTGCGGTGCGTAATTTGGTGTCCGCAGCATACACTGGTTGTTGCGGACGTATAGCGGACTTGTTACGGACTCATTGCGGAATTTCTCCTTTGACTTCAATGGAGAGTCAAAATTCCGCAATGAAGTTCGCAGATGTTATGTGTGCTGTGGAGCGTATTTGTTTTACGAACATGACATTTCTTCATTCTGGCTGGACCTATGTATTTCTAGGTCTACAGCCAGACTGAAGCCCCATGCACACTAACGTAAAAACGCCCGTAATCACGGGCCGTTATTACGGCACGGGCAGGCCCATAGAAGTCAATGGGGCTCCCGTAATTACGGGTGACTACTTGTGTGAACCCGTAATTACGGGAGCGTTGCTAGGCGACGTCAGTAAATAGTCACTGTCCAGGGTGCTGAAAGAGTTCAACTATCAGCAGTACTGTTTCTGCACCCTGGACAGTGACTTCCGTTCAAAATATACATCAACCTGTAAAAAAAATAGAAGTTCCTACTTACCGAGAACTCCCTGCTTCTTCCTCCAGTCAGGCCTCCCAGGATGACGTTTCAGTCCAAGTGACGGCTGCAGCCAATGCCAATCACAGGCTACAGCGGTCACATGGACTGCCGCGTCATCCAGGGAGGTCGGGCTGGATGTCAAGAGAGGGACGCGTCACCAAGACAACGGCCGGGTAAGTATGAATTTCTTTTACTTTTACTAGGGAAAGGGCTGTCCCTTCTCTCTATCCTGCACTGATAGAGAGAAGGGAAGTACTTTCACCTGAATACGCAACGGCTAGTCCGCATCAATTTAATGCCCATTTTAGGCAAAGCCGAAACAGAATCTGCAACGCAGATTATGTGCGGCATTGATGTGGACAGTGGCGGTAGAAATACGCCACGTCTGGTCATGCCCTTAGGGCACGTTTAGACGTGGCAAATTTGCTCTGGCATTCCACTCCAGGCAGACCCTGGTGGAAATCCACAGCAGACATTTTTTTCTAAGATTTCTATAGCTTTTTAATTAAGTTAGTGCAGACATTGCAGAAAACAACTGTGCGAAAACTAGCTTGCGGTGCAGAATTTACGTTCCGCAGCATGCACAGTCTGTTGCGGAGAAGCTGTGGATTTCCACGGCGGATTTCAGCCTTTGCAAAGGCTGAAATCTACAGCAAGTCTGCTGCAAAATCCGCCACGTCTGGCGGAAACGTCAAATATTCTAATTTTGCTACAGATTCATTGCACATTCACGTCTGAACATGCCCTTATCTTGCATGTGTTATTCCCATAATTAGTCCATGTTCACACATTGAGTATTCTGTTACGACTTACTCACGCATTCCATGCCTAAATCCTGACAGAATCTGCTAACATTCCGCCGGCAATGTATGTGAATGGGGTATTTTATACCCCATTTACATGCTTTGGAAAACTTCACGCGAAATAATAAACATGCAGTGGATTTTAAAATCCATAGCATGCGCTGAACTAGCAAGATACATGCCAAACACTGCAGAAATCCAAGTTTTGTGGTGCAGTTTTTCAGGGTGAAATTCTGATGCGGAAACTAGTGCTTGGAAAAAAAAAAATCTATAATTATCCCTGGTTGTCATAGCGATGTGTCGATCTGTTCTCCGTGCAGTCCGGCCTCCTGGGATGACTCTGCAGCCCATGTGACTGCTGAAGCCTGTGATTGGCTGCAGCAGTCATGTGAGATGAAATGTCATCCCAGGAGGCCGGCCTGGACGGAGAACAGAAGAAAGCGTCGCTATGACAACAGCCGGGGATAAGTATAAGCTTTTTCATTCATTTGAAACCAAAAAAAGGTGGTTTTTTTTATCATTTGCGATTTATGTGGCGGAATTGTAGCGTTTCTGCCGCAAAAGTTGCAACACTTGGCTATTTGTTGCAGGATTTACATTCCCATTGAATTCAATGGGGAAAACCCGCAACAGAAGAGCACTGCAATCTGCTTTGTGACATATTTATTAATTATTTGCACCATGCACATCAGGTTGTAAAAAAATGGACATGGCTTACTGCTTGGTTAGCATTAAGGCTGGATTCACACACAGCGTTTTGCTGCGTTTTTGGTAGAGTTTTTAATGGTGTTTTTCTGAGAGTTTCGTGGTGTCTTTTTTAGTACGGACAGATGTTACATTAAAGTCTATAGTAAAATATCAAATGCACTACATATAACTGCGTTTGTGGCGTTTTTTTAAAGCAATTTTGTAATCAATGGCGTTTTTCCCCAAACGCATGCTTTGGGTATGGCATTATTTTCAGGTGTTTTTCCCTTAGGCTTATCTATAGGACTTCATAAAACGCAAGAAAAATGCATGTACAAAATGACACCAAATTAAAAACGCCTTAAAACCGAATTTTAGATTTTAATAACGCAAATTTGTTTTTAGAAGCGTTTTTGAATTATAAGTGCCCTATCTCCTACATAATCTGATTGGCGCTGTAATGTAGATAACAGCAGTGGTTTTTATTTTGAAAAACGATAATTTTTTAGCAAGTTATGAGCAATTTTAGATTTATGCTAATGACTTTCTTAATAGACAACTGGGCGTGTTTTTACTTTTTACCAACTGAGCATTGTACAACGAAGTGTATGAGGCTGACCAATCAGTGACCAATCAGTGTCATACACTTCTCATTGTTCCAGCCCAGCTGCTTTCACTGCACAATCACACTGGAACAATGGGCTGGAACAATGAGAAGTGTATGACACTGATTGGTCACTGATTGGTCAGCGTCATACACACCTCTGTACAATGCTCAGTTGGTAAAAAGTAAAGACACACCCAGTTGTCTATTAAGAAACTAATTAACATAAATTTAAAATTGCTCATAACTTGCTCAAAAATTATCGTTTTTCAAAATAAAAACCACTGCTGTTATCTACATTACAGCGCCAATCAGATTATGTAGGAGATAGGACACTTATAATCTGGTGACAGAGCCTCTTTAAATAGATTTATTTTTTAAAAAGTTACAAAAAAGTTGCATCTCTACTTCACACAGACGCTGGCGTAGATAGAGTTGAGTAATTTTATCCACTGGCAGTGTTGTGACAGATTTATCAAAGGGGGCAAATGCAGCACCATATGTCCATAAAGTAGCCGAGATTTAACTTGGAAATTGGTCTAAATTATGCCTCTTAAAAAAAATAAAAAATAAATATGTTAGACTTTCCATTTATACAGTGATTTAAAGAGTACCTGTCACTAGTTCATATAAGTTGAACTGGTTTACAGACCTCAATAGCGCTGTCTCCCTGATTCCAGCGCTGTTTTTCTTTTTTATCTGGATATTTTTCCATTCCAGAGATATGGCCCACTGTTGTGTTGGCTCTCTATATGCTAGTTTGCTGTAGTAGCCAACAGGGCATACATTTCCCTCAAGTTGCCTCGTGCTGACTGGTCAGCATCATAGGCAGGGAATCTAGCTCCACCCCATTGACTAACTACAGCAAATTAGCAAATAGGGAGCCAACACAACAGTGGACCATATCTCTGGAACAAGGGGGTCCATGAAACAAAGAAAAACAGCGCTGGAATCAGGGAGACAGTGCTATCCAGGTCTGTAAACAAGTTCAACTTATATGACCTACTGACAGGTCCTCTTTAAGCATGATTTATATAGAGCCGGGAAAACTCCTTTAAATAGGTTGGCCTAACAGGAAAATACCTTTCCATATGAACTTCATAGGGGGGGATCGTCACCCCTCTATTAGAAGCGTGGAGATCTGTTCCTGATTTGAAGGACTTGGCATGACCATGTGTTACATAGTTGCCAATTTATGTGAATGGGCACCGAGTAATGCGGACCACTACATTGTTTTTTATTCATTTAAACAAATAGAACAATTTTGGCAAGTTTCAGGCGATTAAATAGCCATTTTTCCATACAAGCGGGAACTAATGATTAGAATATATATAACCAAATTTTACAAAAAATTAGATGAGGAGCATTTCCCCGAAACAAATGAAAGTATAGAGAAGTATACAAGAGATATATCCCTGTTTATAACATATTTTTCAGTGAATAGTCCTATTTTATTTCTGCATTATCAGCAATTGGCTAACAAGTGAACAACTCAACATTGTTGGCTGTGACATATCTTACTTTGCCTGAACTGTAACCACGTTGGAGGCATATGTGATGTCCAGGGAGTTGTTTGTTAATGCGCTGCAGTGATTATCCAGTTTCAATGCTACGAACTTGTCTTTTAGATCCTTCTCCAGCGCATATTTAGCTGATCGGCTCAACCTGCAAATAATGGGAATTGCTAGGACATCAATGTGCAGATAAGCATAAAAAAACCAAAGATAAGAAAAATTGTTTATATACGATAGTATATAACTGTAGTAGCCAGAGGTATACATAGAAATACTAAAATACTATAAAAATTCTAGATCTACAGATTTGATAGTGTTTTAGGCCTCATTTAGGCCTCATTTACACGAGCGTATTATACGCGCGTGCGACACGCGTGCTTTTCACGCGTGTCGTACGCACCTATAATAGTCTATGGGGCTGTTTAGACGATGCGTGAATTTTGCGCTGCGTGAGTGCGTTGCGTAAAACTCACGACATGTTCTATATTCTTGCGTTTTTCACGCAACACGCACCCATTGACTTCAATGGGTGCGTGAAAACAACGCATGCCACACTGACGGTCCTGCGTTGCATGCGCGAAAATCACGCAAGAGCTGTCAAAAGGATGAATGTAAACAGAAAAGCACCACGTGCTTTTCTGGTTACAAACATCCAAACGGAGTGTCAAATTCGAGATGAGCGCACCGAACTTTACCGGGTTCGGCCAAACTCGTTTTGACCGAAACCGGTAAAAAATGTTCGGGTACGCGACGTCAGGAGACAGTCACTGTCCACGGTGCTGAAAGCGTTAAACTGGTTCAGCACCATGGACAGTGACTTCCGCTCCGAAAATCCATGAACCTGTAAAAAAAAAAAGACGTTCTGACTTACCGATAACTCCGGTCCGAACTCCCGGGATGACAGTAAAGTCCAAGTGACAGCTGCAGCCAATCACAGGCCAAGCACAGGCTGCAGCCAATCACAGGCCAAGCACAGGCTGCAGCCAATCACAGGCTGCAGCGGTCTCATGGACTGCGGCGTCATCCTGGGAGGTGGGGCCGGATGACAAGAGAGGGACGCGTCACCAAGGCAACGGCCGGGAGCCCGGACTGGGGGAAGCAGGAAGTTCTTGGTAAGTATGAAAGTCTTTTTTTATTCACAGGTTGGTGTATATTGTGTTCGGCATTCACTGTCGAGGGTGCTGAAAGAGTTACTGCCGATCAGTTAGCTCTTTCAGCACCTTGGACAGTGACGGGCGTCGACTAGCCTCATCTCTATGATGGCGGCTGCGCGAAAATCACGCAGCCGCGCATCATACACGGATGACACACGGAGCTGCCAAGTGCCTTTTGCGCGCGCAAAACGCAGCGTTTTTTGCGCGCGCAAAACGCACACGCTCGTGTAAATCAGGCCTTAGGCCTCATTTACACGAACGTAATATACGCGCGTGCGACGCGCGTGCTTTGCACGCATGTCGTACGCACCTATATTAGTCAATGGGGCAGTTTAGACGATGCGTGAATTGCGCTCAGCGCGTGTGCGCAGAAAAAAACTCACGACATGTTCTATAATCGTGCGTTTTTCGCGCACTCACGCACCCATTGAAGTCAATGGGTGCGTGAAAACCACGCATGCCGCACGGAAGCACTTCCGTGCGAACTGCGTGATTCGCGCAAGAGCTGTCAAACTCCTGAATGTAAACAGAAAAGCACCACGTGCTTTTCTGTTTACAAACATCCAAACGGAGTGTCAAATTCGAGATGAGCGCACCGAACTTCACCGGGTTCGGCCAAACTCGTTTTGACCGAAAGCGGTAAAAAATGTTCGGGTACGCGACGTCAGGAGACAGTCACTGTCCACGGTGCTGAAAGCGTTAAACTGGTTCAGCACCATGGACAGTGACTTCCGCTCCGAAAATCCATGAACCTGTAAAAAAAAAAAAAAGTTCTGACTTACCGATAACTCCGGTCCGACCTCCCGGGATGACAGTTAAGTCCAAGTGACAGCTGCAGCCAATCACAGGCCAAGCACAGGCTGCAGCCAATCACAGGCTGCAGCGGTCTCATGGACTGCGGCGTCATCCTGGGAGGTGGGGCCGGATGACAAGAGTGGGACGCGTCACCAAGGCAACGGCCGGGAGCCCGGACTGGGGGAAGCAGGAAGTTCTTGGTAAGTATGAAAGTCTTTTTTTATTCACAGGTTGCTGTATATTGTGATCGGCATTCACTGTCGAGGGTGCTGAAAGAGTTACTGCCGATCAGTTAGCTCTTTCAGCACCTTGGACAGTGACGGGCGTCGACTAGCCTCATCTCTATGATGGCGGCTGCGCGAAAATCACGCAGCCGCGCATCATACACGGATGACACACGGAGCTGCCAAATGCCTTTTGCGCGCGCAAAACGCAGCGTTTTTTGCGCGCGCAAAACGCACACGCTCGTGTAAATGAGGCCTTAAAAAAATTAACTAAATCCAAAAATAGAAAGAGTGAAAAAGTGATGAATCATTATATCAACCCACATGGAAAAAAAGGGTCTATTCACATGGTGCGGTTAAATTGCGGTTTATTGCCGAGACTATGTCGAAATTGCGACAAAATGCAATTGTGCAGTAATTGCGGCAATAAATCATGATTTGACCGCACGATGTGAATAGACCCTAACTAGTGCAAAAGCTGGAGCTGTTGCCATAGAAAACAAAAATAAAATAGGAAAAGAAGAAATCTAGTCACAATAAAAAATAGTTCTGAATTTTGTCTACATTGGTTCCTATACCTGAAGCTTACTTTGTAATTCTTTCTCATTCTTTGTTGTATGATACCAAGCTACATGGGTGACACATGGTATAAAGCTGCCCATACACAATAGATCAATGTTCAATCTGCCAACAATCTAATGTATATGGAGGCCTCTCTACTGTCCCCCGATGGCAAATGTGACAAAGGAGGAAGAGGCTTATCTCCGTCTCGCAATCAAGCCGAGTGTGCATGTTTTTGGGGAGGTTGGGAAGATAGCGGATACCTTTACCTACATTGGGAAAGATTTTCTAAGGGTGTATTCACACGCACAAGTTTTTACCGCGATTTTGCAGTATTTTGGTGTGGTTTTCGGACGCAGAGAAAAACGCGGCAAAAAATTTGTCAAAACCGCACAGTGTGAATACACCCCTAAGGCTACATGTACGCGTTGCGGAATTTAGTGCAGAATATCCACATCAAAACCGCAGGTAAACACATGTAATTCCACAGGTTACATCTGCACCTAATAGTGCATTTTTTTCATTCGTTTTTAGGTTTGCTTTTTACATTTTGATGTGGAAATAGGTGCGTTTTTATGTTGCGGATTTTGGTAAAAAAAATTAAAACTAGTCATATACAATTCACAAGCGGAAACGCAAGATGAGTTGACATGCTGCAGATTTTAAAATACGCACCGCAGGTCTATTTACATGCAGAAAAAATCTGCAACGTGTAGATAAGATTTCTTGAAATCTCATTTACTTTAATGGTACTTGTATTATGCTGCGTATTTTCCGCACGAAAATACACGCCGCAAATCCACACATAATACTCATTGTGTGCATTTGGCCTAATACAGTAGTAAAAAGTTAGACAGCATTAAAGAGGCTCTGTCACCACATTATAAGTGCCCCATCTCCTACATAATGTGATCAGCGCTGTAATGTAGATAACAGAAGTGCTTTTTATTTTGAAAAACGATAATTTTTGACCAAGTTATAAACAATTTTAGATGTATGCTAATTAGTTTCTTAACCCCTTAATGACCAGCCTATTTTGGACCTTAATGACCAAGCTATTTTTTACGTTTTTCAATCGTCACATTCCAAGAGCTATAACCTTTTTATTTTTGCGTCGACATAGCTGTATAAGGTCTTGTTTTTTGCGGGACAAGTTGTATTTTTTAATAGCACCAGTTTTAGGTACATATTATTTATTGATTAACTTTTATAAACTTTTTTTTGGGGGGGGATTGAAAAAAATCGGAAATTGCTCCACTCTTTTTTGCGTCCTAAATCTACGCCGTTTACCGTGTGGTATAAATAACACAATAACTTTATTCAGCGGGTTGTTACGATTGCAACGATACCAAATTTGTATAGTTTTTGTATGTTTTACTACTTTTACACAGTGAAAACACTTTTTTTTCAAAATTATTTGTTTTTGTGTCTCCATATTTGAAGAGCCGTAACGTTTTTATTTTTTCGCCGATGCGGTTGAATGAGGGCTTTTTTTTTGCGGGACGACTTGTAGTTTTAATTGGTACCATTTTGGAGTAGATGCGACTTTTTGATCACGTTTTATCACATTTTTTTAAAGTCAGTATTCACAGAAAACAGCAATTTTTCCATAGTTTTTTATTATTTTTTTTACGGCGTTCACCGTGCGGGTTAAATAATGTAATAGATTTATAGTCGGGGTCGTTACGGACGCGGCGATACCAAATATGTGTAACTTTTTAACTTTATTTTGTTTTTTTAATAGTAAAGCATTTTGTAAGGGGAAAAGCTGGGTTTTTCATTTTTTTTCACATTTTTTTTTTTAATTAACTTTATTAAACTTTTTTTTCACTTTTTTACTAGTCCCACTAGGGGACTTTAATATGCGATTCTCCGATCGCTATTGTAATACACTGCAATACTTTTGTATTACTGCCTGTCCGTTTAACACGGACAGGCATCTGCTAGGTCATGCCTCCGGCATGATCTAGCAGGCATTTGCTCCAGGCAGACCTGGGGGCCTTTATTAGGCCCCCGGCTGCCATTGGAGACACAGACACTCGGCGATCGTATCGCAGGGTGTCAGTGGGATGAGAGGGAGCTCCCTCCCTCTCTCCAAAACCACTCAGATGCGGTGCTCGCTATTGCGCACCGCATCTGAGGGGTTAAACGTGTGAGATCGATACTAATATCGATCTCACACGGCAGAGCAGGGACGCTCCCAGCCCTCAGCTGCCTCTAGCAGCTGAGAGCAGGGAGATTTGACAGCTCCCTGCTCTGTAAACTTATTCCGATGCCGCGACGTAAAAAGTCTATGGCATCGGAATAAGGCCCGTTAGTGACCGACGTAGAAACACGATGGGCCGGTCACTAACGGGTTAATAGACAACTGGGCGTTGTACAGAGAAGTGTATGACGCTGACCAATCAGTGACCAATCAGCGTCATACACTTCTCATTCTTCCAGACCATTGTTACAGTGTGATTGTGCAGTGAAAGAAGCTGGGCTGGAACAATGAGAAGTGTATGATGCTGATTGGTCACTGATAGGTCACTGATTGGTCAGCATCATACACTTCTCTGTACAAAGCCCAGTTGTCTATTAAGAAACGAATTAGCATAAATCTAAAATTGTTTATAACTTGGTCAAAAATGATCGTTTTTCAAATAAAAACCACTGTTATCTACATTACAGCGGCGATCATGTAGGAGATAGGGCACTTATAATGTGGTGACAGAGCCTCTTTAAGCTAGACCAGAGGCAGAAACTTCTCCAAATTTATCACAATGGCGCACGATGTATGATAAATTTGGTGCCACTCGCTAGACATGTTAGACACTTTTCGCTTTCTTATACCACCTCATGGCTGGTATACTTTACACCAATATTTTATGATGCATTTTTTGACTCCTTTTAGCCCTCCCTTTTAATAGACACTGTTGAAGAAGGTGCCAAAAGTGTCTAAAACACATAAATAAATGAGGGTCACGCCATGTACGGTACTTTTTTTTTTACACAATTTGTGCCAGAATTCTGCCACATTTTGCTTAGTAAATCTCCACCATTGTCATTGTGACAAAATTGTTATTAGGCTGCTTTCACATACAGCGTTTTGCTGCATTTTTCCCAATACTACTGTTTATGGGCAGCCTAAAGCTACATTCAGATGAGCGTCGGCAACCTCGAACATGAAAAAACTGACGTCACATATAAAGACAGAGATCGATTGGTGATTTGTGGTTTTAAAGCTACACTTAAGATTAGGATTGGCCGCAATGTACCACATCAATCGTACGACTGATCGTTCATACAAACAATCTGACCATCAACATAGTTAAAAAAAGCATAATACAACAGAATGCGCTTGTGCAAAGTGACAAATGATCACTGGCCGATCATGCCACACACGCCTAGTTTTAGCCGGTGACGGGCGAAAAAATCAGACGTCACAGATCACTATTTGGCCAGACAGTAGTCTGCCGTCGCCCATCGCAAAGGATCTTTCACTTGTCATTTTAAAATGATGTTTTGTCAAAATCGGCTATTTCGGACAACGTTTATCTTATGTGTATGGCCAGCTTAACAACCTTCACTGACCAACTATGAATGATAAGTCATTCAGAAAACGGCCTTCTGAAATGTTAGTGTATGGCCAGCTTAAAAATGATTAGCTTGGTAAATGGTGAAATAACTTACCTGATCTGCTCAGTGATCTGCTCCAATGTCCTCTGTAGCAAAGACACCACTCCCTGGATCACTTCTACTTCTTTAATAAGCTCCCGTTCCACTTCATCATGAACCAGATCTATACCAACTCTTTTCTCTCTATAAAGTGGTGATCAATATGTTAAACGTACAGTATGCATTGGCACACTAGCCAAAGCAGAATGGTTGTAGGGAAGAATATATATCTTTTTAGATTATGTAGCCCTCGTTGAATTAGAAGATTTACAATCTAAATGATCGGATATGACACTGACACATCAGGGGATAGCATTAAAACTGGAACGCCGACCAATTCCCAGGCATAAAGATACTTTTACACAGCTAGAAAAACGAGCGCCACACAGCGAATTGAACGGCTCCTTTCACAAGGAGCGACAATCGTTAATGTATGGGGACGAACGATCATTACTATGGTCGTTCGTCCCCATGAATTTGCACCATGTTGGCAGCACATCTTACTCTATCCACAGGGAGATGTGCTGCCGACTAGCGAAAATTTCTGTTGGTTAACGAGCGTAGCCATAAACCCATCCATTCTGGGAATTGTTGGTGGCCCCAGCTTACGGATCATCACCAATGTTACTTTATGAAATTTCTCAATGACATGTCAGAAGATATGTTTATATGTAATTCCGCTTTAAACATTCCTGTTATTACCTTTCAATTAAACATTGTTGTGCTATGGACAGGGGCTCCATGCAGCTCTCCAGAGCTTTTTCCAATCGGGTCTTATATGCCAGCAACTGTTCTATATCATTAGATGTGTCTTCAAGCTTGTCGTCTAACTCTTTCTTCCAAAACTGGATTTCGTCCAACCTCTGCTCTGTGGAGATAAATGTCACAAGCCGGACGCTTATATAGAAAACTACGCTTAGTACAAGATTTTCTTCTAATTGGCACACAACTTGCTGCATGATTGTAATGCATTTCATTGGGGCCATGGATACTGCAATATAGAGATACGGCAGTAAATGGAAAAATAATTTCTTATACAAAGTAGGCAGTAAATAACTTTGGATATTGTCAGAAGTCAGATGCTGTATATCAGATCAAAAATCCCTGTGGCAGCATTGGCTGTAAAATAAATTGTCAATATATATACAAGGCCCCGTTCTAGAGATAGGTGCGGCTCAAAGAGGTGGGAGCCGCATCTATTGGACATTTATGGCATATCCTGTGGATATGCCATAAATGTCCAAGATGCGAAAACCTCTGTCTATGTTCACACAGAGTATTTTGCAGGAGGAATATCTGCCTCAAAATTCTGTTTGGAAGTTTGAGGCAGATTTTCCTCTCCCTGCACGCCGATTTTCGCTGAGTTTTTCGCGGCGTTTTTCGCCCGCGGCCATTGAGCGCCGCGGGCATAAAACACCGCGAAATACGCTTTCTCTGCCTCCCATTGAAGTCAATGGGAGGTCAGAGGCGGAAGCGCCCGAAGATAGGGCATGTCGCTTCTTTTTCCCGCGAGGCAGTTTTACTGCTCGCGGGAAAAAGACGCAGACGCCTCCCATTGAAATCAATGGGAGGCATTTTCGGGCCGTTTTTGCCGAGTTTTGCGACGTTGTTTCCGCGTCAAAAAACTCGGCAAAATACTCAGTGTGAACATAGCCTAAGGGTCATATCCCCGATACCACCGGCAATACTGTTTTTTTCCTCTAAAAACATCCAGACCTGAATTCACAATTTCTGATGGTTGTAATTGGAAACAGTAGAAAAACTTATGACAGACACAAACACAACAGCTTAGCATTTAGTGGGAAAGCTAGGTTTTCATAATCAAATTACTGTACAGACTACATTTTACAGAATGCAAATTACCAGATTAAAATCTGTGCAGATCTGTGCAGACACTAGGCCGGTGCAGCGATTGCCGATCAACAAGATATCAGTGATTCATAACTGTGACATGACTTTATTTCCAATAATGAAATAAAGCTATCGACTGTTTATAATACTATATTCTCACTTTTAGATTGTTTACAGTGACCAGTAAAGCCTTCTGTACACCTTATTTTTATTTAGGATGAAAAAAACTGACAATTTCAATTCTTCAGTCATTGGGGTGTATTATGGTATTTTTATGTGTTTTACAAGCATTGTTTTGGTTTAGATTGTAAGTGGAGTTTTTTGTATTGTTGAGGTAGTATACGCAGGTCCGCCTTAAAGAGGCTCTGTCACTACATTATAAGTGGCTTATCTCCTACATAAGGAGATGGGCGCTATAATGTAGGTGACAGCAGTGCTTTTTATTTAGAAAAACTATCTATTTTCACCACATTAGGAGCGATTTTAGCTTTATGCTAATTAGTTTCTTAATGCCCAAGTGGGCGTGTTTTTACTTTAGACCAAGTGGGCGTTGTACAGAGGAGTGCATGACTCTGACCAATCAGCGTCATGCACTTCTCTCCATTCATTTAGTCACCGCATAGTGACACTGTGTTGTTCACGATGTGCTCTCTTATACTGACATATTAACGTTACTGAAGTGTTTAGACAGTGACTAGACATTCCTTCCAGTCAGGACGGGATGTCTATTCACAATCCCTGCACTTCGTTAATGTTTGTTTGGCACTTACAGCAGAGCAAAGCGTAATCTCGCTGTAACCTGTCATTTACAGTGAGATCTCGCGAAATTACGCTTGCTCTGCTGTAAGTACCAAACAAACGTTAACAAAGTGCAGGGATTCTGAACAACGTTAACAAAGTGCAGAGATGTGCTGCCGACAATGATAATCTTTTACTTTTTTAAAACGATACGACCAGTAGATGATCGAGTGTTATATTAACGCTCGTTTGCCCGATAATCGTCCAGTGTAATACCCCCTTTAGGCTATACTGACACGACAAAAATGGCTATTAAAAACGAATTAAAAACTGATGAACTGTCAGTTTTTCATGGCCGTTTTGCCTTATGAGTCTCCAAATTTTCATCCATTTTAAGTCCGTCGGACCATTTTGAATGGCCGTTTGTCATCTGTTTTTCATGGCCATTAAAAAAAAAACAGATGGATTTAATTTTTCAGAGTTTTTTTAATACCACAGTGCTGCAATGCGCCTGTAAATAGTGCCACAGTCCCCACTGTAGATAGTGCCCCCTTAGATAGTGCCAGTGCCCACATAGATAATGCCACAATGCCCACATAGTGCCACAATGCCCAGTATAGATAGTGCTAAAGTGCCCACATAGTGCCCCTGACCTCACTGTCGATATATGGACAGTGACATCAGGCATTCTCTAGGAGCGGATTTCCCAGCCAGAGGATCAGCAACACTCTAGCCGAGGATTCCGCTCCTGGAGGGAGCCCCTGATGTCACTGTCCATATATGGACAGTGACGACAGGAACTTCTCCAAAAGCGGAATCTCCGGCCAGAGCGTCGTCAAAGCTCTTGCCGGCGATTCCGCTCCTGCAGGAAGCCCCTGACATCACTGTCCATATATGGACAGTAACGTTAGGGGCTTCGAGATGCCAAAATCCCCAGCCAGAGCATCGTCAACACTTTGGCCTGGGATTTCGCATCTGGAGGAAGCCCATGACGTCACTGTTCATATATGGACAGTGACGTTAGGGCCTTTGAGATGCCGGAATCCCCGGCCAGAGCGTTGGAAACATTCTCACCAGGGATTCCGCTCCCGGAGGGAGCCCCTGACGTCCCTGTCCATATATGGACAGTGAGGTCAAGGGCTTACCCAAGACAGCAGACCCTGGCCAGAGAGCTTGCGATGCTCTGGCTGTGGACTCCATAGTTGAAAGCCCTGATATATATATATGGATAGTGATGTCAAGGACTTCCCCGGGCTCAGCACTTATAGTAGCACTGCGCCCAGGGAGTCCTCTTGTGAGGGCCAGGATCAGTTTTTAACGGTCGTCACAAGGATTGCTTTCTGAAAAACGGCCATTAAAAACTGATCCATTGTCTTCTATGTGCACGGTCTGGCATGTTCTATTTTTTGACAGCCAGTATTCACGGGCCTTTAAAGAAATGGCTGTGTGAATACACACCTAGAACTCCAATGTTTTGAAGACGGCCGTTAAAAAAAACAAACAGCTGTCACACGGCCATTTTTCACAGTCGTGTGAATGTAGCCTTATCAAAATCTGATGCAAAGGAATCTTGAACCAGTTTCCCATAGCAACCATTCAGATTCCTGCTCTCATTTTTCATAAGCCTCTTTTTGTAAAATACTTCTTTGGGCAACTGCTTCCCAGGGCCGCCATCAGGGCAGTACTAGGGGTACTTCTGTCAGGGGGCCGGACCAAATGTAACTAAAAGAGGGACCCACTAGCTGCTGCTATCGCGTGCCACCGGCCTGCCGCTAATTATAGCCTCTCTGTCCAACCAGCTTCATATTGCAGGGGCCTGTTTTTTTTTACCACATTAAAGTCATGGGGGCCCAACTCCCCTGCACAAAAATGGGCCCGACCGCCCCGCTCCCTCCCGCACCCGCCCCACCCTCTCTCTTTTACTTACCTCCTCTACGTAATAGTATAGCTGTGTGAGGAGAGGAGGAAGAGTCAGGTCACGATTTATAATGTGGCGGCGGGAGTTCTCTGAGCCAGCTACTCTGAGCCTGGAGGACTGACTTGCTGTGCTGGATTCACCGCCTGGAGCCAATGTCTGGTCATGGGACGACGAGGCCTGGACTTGGAGCAAGCAGCTTCACTTTCCTTCTGACACAGTAAGTAAAGTGTCTGAAAGTACTGAATAAGCTGCTGCCTGTCTCTTAATAGGCAGTTGCTTTAGTAAAAATTTTAATTGTTAATTTTTTTTTTGCAGATGTCTTTCCTTCCTTTTTCTCTTGGTTCAAGATATTCAAAGATAAGTGGCACAAAATGACCAGCTTTGGAAAAAAAAATTGTGTTAGGCCTTATTCACATCTGTGTCGGGTCATTCCATTGTTCAGCTAAAGGGAATACTGGAAGCAACTGTTCCGTTGCACCACGGACACCACCGGCGGCCGATGGAACCCATTGACTTTAATAGGTTCTGTCGACTTTCCGTCATGGTGTCCATAGTTTTACCAGAAACAATAGCGCAGCATACTGCGCTATTGTTTCCAGTCATCTCTGCCAGATCTGTGACTGAGGCCCCTAGCGGAGCCTCTAACGCACATGTTAACAGGGCCTTAGGCCTCGTTCACATCTGTGTTGGAGGCTCTATTAGGGGCCTTCATCCCAGATCTGGTCGAGAATACCAGAAACAATAGTGCAGCATGCTGCGCTATTCTTTCCGGTAAAACTATGGACATCTCAACAGAAACCCGACGGAACTCATTAAAGTCAATGGGTTCTCACCGGTTTGTTTGTGGATCCTCTGTGTCGTCTGGGAGATGGTGCTTGTAACCCAGGGCAACGCTTGGCACAGCGGGTTTAGAGGCAGTCAGATAAAAAGGCTAGAAGTCAGGACAGGCAGCAGACGTCGTAATGGGTATGGATAGCAATCGGTCAAGGCAGGCGGCAGGCAAGGATAGTACAAGTTCAGGCAGAGCTCACAACGGGAAATCCAGACAAAGGCAGAAGGCAAGGTAACAGGGAAACGGGGTACAGGGAAGCTCACAGGGATAACTTGGTTGAACAAGCAAGGATCTGAGGGGGGAGGATCCATAAATAGTAAGTCTTAGGCTTTTGGCACGCGCTGGCCCTTTAAGAAGGGAAGAGTCTAGTGGCTGCAGCCGCACATCGTGGATGACGGCCGTAGAGGGAGATGAGAGATGCAGTTACCTGACGATGCCCAGAGCCTGCAGAGCGTCCGGATCGGGTGAGTGGAGCTCGGGATGAGCATGAGGGCATGGAGGGTACAGGAACCGGAGCAGAGGCTGTGGAAGCAGCAGGGAATGGCGCGGCAGCCGTTACACCGTGGTGCAACAGAACTGGCACTTCTGACGGAGCAGTACAAAAAAATCAACACAGGTGTGAACCCAGCCTTAGAAGTTGGGCATTATGAGTAAAACTTTTTTTTTAAAAGCTGTTCATCTTGCGCTACTCATCTGGGTTTATCTTGAACCAAGAGGAAAGAAAACAACGGACACATATTGTATGTCAACTGCTATTCCCCCCGCCCTTTCCCTAAAGAGTCATAATTAATAAAAAAAAAAAACTTCCGTGCCATTTTCCCTCGGCCTTAAAGGGGTTTTCCGAGAATTATAAATCACCTATCCACAGGATCACCTCTGGGATCCGATCAATCGTGAGAACGGGGGTCCTGAATCCCAAGATCCTCCTCACCCCCCCCTCTGCAGTGAGAAGGAGCTTGAATGGAGCAGTGGTCAAGCATGCGCCCACCACTCCATTCAATGTTTATGAGACTGACAGAAACAGCCGAGCGCTGTACTTGTGTGGTTTCGTCATTCTCATATACATTGAATTACTGCCGCTCAATTTATAGACATTATCGACTGCTGCTCAATTTGAGGTCCTCCTCACTGTGGTGGGGTGCAGTAAGGAGGATCTCTGTGTTTGGAAACTCCCTTCTCATGATCCCAAAACAAAAAAAACTAAATTAAAAACGGCAAAATTATTGTTCACCTCCCTGGTGGCCTATAGTTGCTTGATGTCATCAGTGTTTGTCCATCTGATGGCAGTGAAGGAGGTGGGGGCATGTCTTAGACTTGCAGACAATTCCTATATGTAGGTCTGAAACATCTTGGGTCCCGTACAATGGGGACCGAAATGAGAAAATGGAGCCAGAAGCAAGCAACTGAAGGGCATTATATGGTGCTGGATGGGGAACCGTTAATGGGCAGGGGGGCCCAGACAATTTGGCTGTATGGGGCACTGAAATTCCTGATGGCGGTCCCACTGCTTCCCATTTCCTTTCCACAAGTTTTGATAAATTTTCTCCAATGTCTGCACATATTTGTATTCCGGGAAGTATAATCACCCAGCATTCCTTAAACCAGAATGGAATGCTGGGTGATTTCTACTCTGAAGCCCGTAGAATGCAGGTCTTGACTACAATACAAGATCAGTAATTTACAAAGAATTTACAAAGTTACTTAACTGTTCACATAGATTACTTTTTCCGTAAACTGTAAAACGGTGTTCATTCAAAGGCGGAGATACACTTTACCATTGGAGTAGGTTACTACTTAAGTCATACCTAGTTTCTTGTTGACATCTTTTTGAGTTTTCTGTGTTGTCTTTTCAATCTCATCAACCAGTCTCTGACTTTCAGCAACTAGCCTTTCAGATCTTGACCTCTGAACCTCCGCACTGGCATACTGAGTCTGGTTGGCAAGGCTCCACTCTTTAGGGAGAAACTTTGATGGAAGTTGAACAAGCTTGGCCATTATCAGCTGTTAATTAGAATCTGGGACTTGAGAGAAAAGATGATGCTTTTAGAATACAAGTATATGCGGCATGATAGGTGGATAAGGCCTCATTTACACGAGCGTGTGCGTTTTGCGCACGCAAAAAAACGCTGCGTTTTGCGTGCGCAAAAGGCAATTGACAGCTCCGTGTGTCATCCGTGTATGATGCGCGGCTGCGTGATTTTCGCGCAGCCGCCATCATAGAGATGAGGTAGTCGACGCCCGTCACTGTCCAAGGTGCTGAAAGAGCTAACTGATCGGCAGTAACTCTTTCAGCACCCTCGACAGTGAATGCCGATCACAATCTACACCAACCTGTGAATAAAAAAAGACGTTCACACTTACCATGAACTGCCTGCTTCCTCCAGTCCGGTCTCCCGGCCGTTGCCTTGGTGACGCGTCCCTCTCTTGTCATCCGGCCCCACCTCCCAGGATGACGCGGCAGGCCATGAGACCGCTGCAGCCTGTGATTGGCTGCAGCCTGTGCTTGGCCTGTGATTGGCTGCAGCTGTCACTTGGCCTGAATTGTCATCCCGGGAGGTCGGACTGGAGGAAGAAGCCGGGAGTTATCGGTAAGTCAGAACTTCTTTTTTTTTTTTACACGTATATGTATATTGTGATCGAAAGTCACTGTCCATGGTGCTGAAACAGTTTAAGTCTTTCAGCACCGTGGGCAGTGACTGTCTCCTGACGTCGCGTACCCGAACATTTTTTGCCGGGTTCGGTTAAAACGAGTTCGGCCGAACCCGGTGAAGTTCGGTGCGCTCATCTCTAATTTGACACTCCGTTTGGATGTTTGTAACCAGAAAAGCACGTGGTGCTTTTCTGTTTACATTCAGGAGTTTGACAGCTCTTGCGTGATTTTCGCGCATGCAACGCAGGACCGTCAGTGTGGCATGCGTTGTTTTCACGCACCCATTGAAGTCAATGGGTGCGTGTTGCGTGAAAAACGCAAGAATATAGAACATGTCGTGAGTTTTACGCAACGCACTCACGCTGCGCAAAATTCACGCATCGTCTAAACAGCCCCATAGACTATTATAGGTGCGTACGACACGCGTGAAAAGCACGCGCGTCGCACGCGCGTATAATACGCTCGTGTAAATGAGGCCTAAGGGTGATAGGCGTCATATTATCTTTAACAACACACAAGGCATATTAATGAACAGTTCACTGATTCATGAGACAATGGTATAATGTTACCTGCTAATACATAATGCATAGACAGCCGGGTAACTTTACTAATCACCCAGTAATCTGGTGGATTTATTTAAAGAGGCTCCGTCACCACATTATAAGTGCCCTATCTCCTGCATAATCTGATTGGCGCTGTAATTTAGATAACAACAGTGTTTTTTGTTTTAAAAAACGATCATTTTTGACCAAGTTATAGGCAATTTTAGATTTATGCTAATTAGTTTCTTAATAGACAACTGGGCGTTTTTTACCTTTTTACCAAGTAGGCATTGTAAAGAGAAGTGTATGACGCTGACCAATCAGCATCATGCACTCCTCTCCATTCATTTACACAGCGCATGGGGATCCTGCTAGATCCTTATGTGCTGTCTTAGGGTATGTGCACACACACTAATTACGTCCGTAATTGACGGACGTATTTCGGCCGCAAGTCCCGGACCGAACTCAGTGCAGGGAGCCGGGCTCCTAGCATCATAGTTATGTACGATGCTAGGAGTCCCTGCCTCTCTGCAGGACAACTGTCTCGTACTGTAATCATGTTTTCAGTACGGGACAGTAGTTCCACGGAGAGGCAGGGGCTCCTAGCATCGTACATAACTATGATGCTAGGAGCCCGGCTCCCTGCACTGTGTTCGGTCTGGTACTTGCGGCCAAAATACGTCCGTCAATTACGGACGTAATTAGTGTGTGTGCACATACCCTTATACTAACACATTAACAATACTGAAGTGTTTCGACGGTGAATAGACATTCCACGGGATGTCTATTCACAATCTCTGCACTTCGTTACTGTTTCTATGGTAGTTACAGCAGAGGAAGCGTGATCTCGGTGTAACCTGTTATCTACCGTTTAATCTCGTGAGATTACGTGTCCTCTGCTGTAACTACCACAGACAGAGTAACGAAGTGCAGAGATTGTGAATAGACATCCGGTGGAATGTCTATTCACTGTCTAAACACTTCAGTATTGTTAATGTGTTAGTATAAGACAGCACATAAGGATCTAGCAGGATCCCTATGCGCTGAGTAAATGAATGGAGAGGAGTGCATGATGCTGATTGGTCAGTGTCATACACTCCCCTGTACAACGCCCACTTGGTCTAAAGTAAAAACACGCCCACGTGGGCATTCATCAACTCATTCGCATAAATCTAAAAACGCTAATAAAGTGGTAAAAATAGATAGTTTGTTTAAATAAAAAGCATTACTGTCACCTCCATTATAGCGCCCATCTATTTATATAGGAGATAGGGCACTTATAATGTGGTGACAGAGCCTCTTTAAGGTTTAAAATAGGCTGGTCCTTAAGGGGTTAACCCTTTGTGGGCACCTTAGAGATTTCCCTGCTTACAGTGTGACTTTCTCATGAGTGTCTAGCTCATTATAACATGATTACATCATTGTGACTGCACACTGTACTTACAGTTCCTTTTTACGTGTCCTGTGCCCCCTATAGCTGTGTCCCAGCACGTGCTCCACTGTATATATCTCTATTGAAGAACATTTCCAGCCCTTCTCTACATATTTCTAGCTTGATACTTTTCAAGAGATTCTGCAGCAGCTAAACGTGTTCTAACTAAAACATCAGGCTGGATACCTGGTGCGGTGATGTTCAGCTATGAGGATTTTGTGCGTTATTCCTTCTCCTGCGTCTTTGCTGGGACTGCAGAGGACCAAGGAGCCGTTCCCCGCTGCTCATTCCCTGCCATCCAAACAAGCCGGTTTCCATGGAAGCAGGACGCGTCTCCATGACAACATGGGCGTGTCTTCAGCCTGCTCTCTATCCCCTGCTCCTCCGTTGCACTTTAGAGCTGATGCACTTTGCATTGACTGAATGGTGTCGGTGAGTAAACCAGTCTCCCTGAATGTTATCTGGGTGCTGGGAGACTCCTATTGATTGTTGTCAGGTTATCACAAGTCCCCTGCAGCCTCTACCTTAGTAGTTACGTAAACAAGCAACAAATCGTGACGAGCCATGTCTAGACGACTACATGGCTGCATTGTATTATCTATCAGCTAAGCAGATAGCAGTAATGCGCTCCAGACAGGCCATAATGGCTCAGTCTAGTGATATAATAACACGTGGTTCTCTATAGGCATCTCAAATTATATTTGTTAAAAAAATAAAAACAACAATTGTAGTATTTTTCAATCCAATGCAATGATCTGGCCCCTAATCGGGTTATTTTTACAACATACTGGGAAATTTTGTGATTATTTGTTCCCTCCCTATAAAGAACTGGACCCTTGCTGTCCTGGTGACCGGAGTCCAAAATAGTGCAGCCGCTGGCCTGAGAGCGGGAGATCCGTAGGCCTTATACGCGTAGCCGTATCATGGATTCGATAAAACAGCGCCCACAGACATCTATTGGCCCCTACTGTACAGTCATGTGCCTCCGATTTTATACACAGCACACCATCAGACTCAGTGCCTATGGATCCGTGGGGACTCCGTGAGCCCAGGGGTGGGATCCGGCCGGTTCGCCCGAACTGGTTGTTAAAATTACATCCGGTTCGCAGAACCGGGGTGAAGCAGGAAACGGGAACCGGTCCCCTGCACTCAATTGTATCCGCGTCCTTAGGACAGGATGCCTCGCCATTTGGCGCTTTAGCGATGATGCAGTCAGCGAAATGACATCATCGCGCCGCTGCGTAGTTCCGTTGGAGAAAGACTTGCGTGGGAACGGGCACAGGTTAGGCTTCGTTCACATCTGCATCAGGGCTCAGTTCATGGTTTCCGTTTGCATCACCATTGATTTCAATGGTGACGGATCCGGTGCAAATTGTTTCCATTGTGCAAGGGTACCGTCGTTTTGACAAGATCAATACCGTAGTCGACTGCGCTATTCATTCCGTTAAAACAACGGAGACCTTGCACAACGGAAACAAACTGAAACCATTGGCATCAGATCCGTCACCATTGAAATCAATGGTTATGGAAACGGAAACCTTTGGTTTCAGTTTGTGTCAGTCAGGGCTCCGTTCCGACGGAAACCTCAGACAGAACGTCGGAACGGAGCCCTGACGCAGATGTGAACGAATCCTTACAAGCTAAACCAAAACAATGCTTGTAAAACACATAGATAACTATGATGCTAGGGGCCCGGCTCCCTGCAGTCTGATTGGTCCGGGAAATACTGCCGACATACGGTCCGTATATCACGGACCGAAACTGCTCGTGTGAAATCGGCCTTAGACATAAGTGCCAAATTCATCATCCAGCATGAGCCACAGTAATAAATTTAGCGCGTCTAGTGTAATTCTAAAGGTCCTATTACACGGCCTGATATGGGCCGTGAAAACGAGCGCCAATCAACGAGAAAGCTGGTTGGCGCTCGTTTGTTCCTTTCACAAGTAGCATTGATTGGTTATGTATGGGGACGAGCTATCATTGCTGCGATCATTTGTCCCCATACATTTCCATCATGGTGGCGGCAGATAGCCCTGTTTACACATGGATATGTGCTGCAGACAACGACAATATTTAACGCTGCATAACCAGCAGATCAAACGGATTTTTGAGGCAAACGGCATGTTTATTTTTTTGCCTCACATTGATTACAATGGAGGTTCAGAAGCGGAAACCGATTCAAGATTGGGCATGACACTTTTATTTTCTGTGAGCGGAAAATATAAACGCCAAGGAAAAAAATGCATCTACCTCCCATTGTGATCAATGTAAAGAGATTTGGGGTGTTTTTTGGCGCTGATTCCCGCGTTTTCGCGTCAAAATTAGCAACAAAAATAGGTTGAACCTGTTATAAAGAATACTATGAATGGTTGCCCGCGTCTGCCACGAGGGGCACATATATTTCTTTGTGCAATCTTTATTATCTGTTGTATGTAGAACACACGTAAATATCTGCACATGTGTCCACCATTTCTAGGGTTATGGCGGGTTTAGCACTTGGTGACCACGCAATCCCATCAGCATCACCAGATGAGGTCAAGTCTATGAGGTGATGATACACAGCAGGCGATTCACTATCAATCACACAGCCCCTTTCATCTTCTCGTCTCGCCTTATCTGATACCAGCCAATCAGGAAATCGCCATAGTACTCGTCCAGCCAATCAGATGACAGAGCCCGCCCCTTTCCCTTCAGTCTACAATTTTTTACGTAGACGCAGAATTCTCTAACGAACCAATAAGCGTGTTCCGCCTACTGTTTTATTACTGAGCCGCGTGTCTATGAGCAGCTACCGTAGTATCTGTGGGGGGCGTGGTGTTTAGACTCATGATCTACTTAATATTCATAAGCTCCTCTTAGTGGGCGTGAATCTACCGCAATGAATCCCTGTTGTGAGGCGTAGTCAGCGTATGGAATATTAATGACGTGGGTGTGGCTACGCGCAGGGTCTTTACTCTTCGGTGGGCTCTCTACCTTTATTCTAGCACTTCTTCCTCCTCAGCTGCCATGTCTTCCATCTTGCAGCCGTTCATCGTCACCGAGGGAAGCTGCGAGTTATCGCGGGCGGCAGTGAATGGGAACAAGCGGGTGGTCCCCAGGTCCCTGGCTGCTGCTGCTCCAGGAGGAGGGCGAGGAAAAATCACACACCCTGGCAAAGCCATACTGGCTGGTGAGTAACCTTCCTTCAAGTCTTATGACTGTGAGGTCAATCTAGTCATGATCGTCTATGTATTCACCCTGTATGGCACATGATGCTCCGGTGTATGCACTGTCCCCACAGTCTCGGATCTTGTTATTTCATCTAAATATCACTTGTCCCTAAAATCAGGAACTTACTAGTAAATATTAGTCCATGGTTTGTCCCTTCTATTTAGCAATTTCTTTATTATTTTGGAAAAGTTAGGTGGAAATGTATATTGCTCCCATTACAGCTCCATCCTGCTTTCTCAGAATCCTGAAAGGCAATGCAGAAGAGGATGAATCTGATGTAAGTCAGATCTGTGAAAGCTGGGTGACATCTCCTATAGGATCTATAAAGGTGTCATCCAGCTTTTACAAAAACCGCTGAATAGAAATTTTAGCATTTGACATGAAGGAAAACTCATGGGGGAGATATGTCAAAACTGGTGCAAAGGAAAAGTGGAGTAGATGTCCATCGCAACCAACCAGGTCACTGCTTTCATTTTCCAAACGGCCTCTAAAAAATAAAAGCTGGAATTTGATTGGTTGCTATGGGTAACAGCTCCATTTTTCCTTTGCACCAGTTCTGATCAATCTCCCCAAATGATTGATAATTTAGGAAAGTAAATCAAGACCCGATGTGTCTGTGCATCGCGCTGACACATCATGTACCCCACAGAATGATCCTATCAAAACAACTGAATTCTGTATGTCCATGGGTGTGATGTAAAGAGATAGTTGCATATGTAAAGGGTACAAAATACCAAAATGTAAGCCTTTAAATTTGTCCCCATATGACAGATGAGTCCTGTGAATCCCTGTGTGCTCGCTGACTGATGTATGTGACATATAGTTATACTGCCGCAGGAATTTGTGTTGGGTGTAACACGTCTGACACAATGAGATTCATCCTGTTCTAGCGCTGAGGTGTCGGAGCCAGACTTGTCACGCAGATCACCCTCTTATGTCTTGGAGGCAGTGGGGGTGGGGTTGGATTGATCGCCACCTCCAGGCAAAACAAGTTTATTAGCCTCGCCTCTATGATGTAATTTTGTCCCCAAATCTGTTATACGTGTAACAGAACAAGATATAGCGCGCGTCACTTGCTCCATTTTTGTAACACTTTTTTTTTATGAACCGAGTCAAAGGGGGAGGTTTATCAGGACGTATGCAAGGGAAAAGTTAAACAGCTGACCATAGCAGCCAATCAGCTTCAAGATCACATTTTTGAGGCCGATCGCTGTGGTGCCTGAGATGAGCGCATCAATAAACTTTATTCGTAGTTTCTCATGGAATCCCTTTAAATAGCAATTCCACTACTGATGGCCCTTTTCATACCTTGTATAAGGTCACTATTGGTACTACAACCGACAATGTAGCCCGCAGCCGGCTGACTGGTCAGGTTGCCCGGTTCTAGTCCAATTTAGTAATAAAATGTTTACATCATCTAGGACATTTATCTTGTCCTTCAAACGTAAGCTCAAATGATCAAAACGTATACATTAACGCTAGATTCAGACGGACGTTGCGCATCTCGGACGTGAAAAACAGGCATTTTCACGTCCGAGGTGCATACGTTCCCTGCGCTGCGGGACGCAATGTCACGCATCCCCCATAGACTAGAGTCTATGGAGGAATGCGTGCAGCGTGAAAAAATAGAACATGTCCTGTTTTCTCACGGACCCTTCACACGTTCCGTTGAAACAATGGCCGTTTGAACGGCCACATTAAATAATATAAGTCCATGTGACGGCCGTTTAACACGTTTGTCTGAATAAGGCCTTAGGCGGGATTCACACGAACGGGTCGCGCCCGAGCCCGAGTGCCGGCCGGTAAAATCGGCCATTCTGCCCGGCCGGTTTGCATAAAGTTTTGCATCCGTGCCGGGCCGGGCAGATCCGGACAGTGACATCATCGGCAACTCCTGAAGGGGAATCCCCATGTGTTCGGGGATTCCGCTTCAGGAGTTTCCCCTGATGTCACTGCCCAGATATGGACAGACATCAAGCGCTCTGTCCAGGAGCGGAATCCCCGAAAACACGGGGATTCCGCTCCTTCAAGGAGCTAAAGTGCGGCTAGCACATAGCAGAGCAGGGAGATACCTCCCCGCTCTGCTATAGTGGCGTCGCTACAGTAGTAGCAGCCGCAGCAGCTGCTGCTACTAGCGGCGCCATCGAAGGTGTCGCCGGGCCAGGAAAACAAGCAGGGGACGGGAGCCAGCGCAGCGCTTCCTTCCACCTGCTGTACACCCCGGCCCTGCCACACCGTGTACAGCGATGCCATTCGTCAGAATGGCATCAACTCCTCCTCCTCACATGCACTCTGCGCTGTGAGGAGGAGGAGATAGAGCGCAAGCGCCGGGAAACTCGGCCATCACTCGGAACACGAGCCGGGCGGCCGGGTACCCGGGCGAAGATAGAGCATGTCCTATTTTTTGACGGCCGGATTTCCCGGCCGTCAAAAAATCGGTCGTGTGAATAGCCCCATTAGGGGTCTATTATTCCTAATGCAGCTGGGTGCCGGCCGATTTATGAACGGCCGGCACCCGGCCGGGAAACCCTGCCGTGTGAATGAGGCCTAAGGGTCAGTTCACATGTTGCGTAAATATTGAGGTTTTTTTCCGCAATAGAATTCGCTGCGGAAAATCCGCAGCAAAGTGGATGAGATGAAACAAATCTCATCCACACGCTTCGTAAATACTGAGCGGAAAAAAACGCTCAGAAATGTACCTGCGGTGCAGAATATTTTTCCGCAGCATGTCCATTGTATTTGTGTAAACGCTGCTTATTTTAAGGTAAAACCTGCAACAAATATCAGTTGTTCGCAGCGATTCCGCCACAAAAAGCGCAAAATCTCATTCTTACCCAGAAGCCTGTGTTCCTTCTTCCAGCGCGGCCTCCTGGGATGACGCTTCATCCCATGTGACCGCTGCAGCCAATCACAGGCTGTAGAAGCGGTCACATGGGATGAAACGTCGTCCCAAGAGGTCGGCCTGGATGACGTGAGAGGGCCGGCCTCTAGGGCGGATATGCTGCGTGCTTTTACGCAGCGTATTCCTCCCCTTGTGAACTCAGCCAAGGGTGTACTCACACAGGGCGGATACGCCGCGTATAATGTGACCGCTGCAGCGGTCACATGGGATGAAACGTCATCCTAGGAGGCCTGTCAGAGGGACGCGTCGCAATCACTACGGGTATGTATGAAACTTTTTTTCTTTTCTCCGTGCAGTTTTCCGCACCAGACATTCCGGCCGACAAACTGCACCACAATTTGGGGCGATTTTTCGGCCAGAATTGCCTGCGGTGTCCAGGGCGGATACGCTGTTTACTTTTACGTGGCATATCTGCCCTGCGTGAACAGCTATAGGGTCATTATACTGTGTGTGTGGGGGGCACTAATGGGTTATTATGTTGCGTGGGGGCAGTTATAGGGGCATTATACTGTGCGGGGGCAACTTTACAGGCATTATACTGTGTAGGGAGGCACCATAGGGGCATTGTATTGTTTGGGGGCAGCTATAGGGGCATTAAACTGTGTGGCAGGCCCACCGGGTTGGGGCCCACTCAAATGTGTTTCACCCTCCTGTTCTAAACCCCTAGCTATGCCTCTGTTGGGCACGAATGGTTGGGTCACATGACGCACCATCATCAGCAGGATACCTTGAGACCACCCCATCCCCCACCCCCACAATTGTCGCTGGTTTCGATGTTGCAGGGACTTCGTTTTCGAATGGAGCTAAGTACCGGCATCTAACTACGAATGATGTTGACGTACATCAGACGAAATGGGGCTAAGTACGGTAGTGGGGAGTTCCAAACAAAAGTCTCGGCCAAAAGTGGGTCCCGGTTTCGAAAGTTTGGGAACCACTGATCCAGGAGGTAAGAAATTTCTTGAACTGACTTGTTGCCACGGTGGCATCCTATTACTGCGCCACGCTGGAATTCAGTGATCTCTTTACAACTACCCATTCTTTCACAAATGTTTGTACGGCAGACTACATGGCGAGGTGCTGGATGTTATACACACGTTGCAATGGGACTGAATGAAACACCTGAATTAAGTGATTAAGAGGTGTGTCCCATATGGTGTATATTAGAAAAACTAGAAGGAAGCCTCACCCTAGTAATTTCAATATGACGTGGGTGCCAGCGTATCCGACCTTGATCCAGTGTCCAAGTCACACAAAATAGAAGAAAAGATCGCAGCGATCCAGGAATTTGAATACATATGATGTGATTTATTCTCCCATGTAGATAAATACAACGTTTCATCCTTTTCAAAGGTACTTTCTCGATTCCTGGAGTTCTGTGATATTTTCTTCTAATATATATTTTATATTATGTGTTTTGCTCTTTAAATTTCATGTGTAGGAATCCCCCTCCACCCCCCCCCCCCCGTATTATTTTAACCCCCTCCTTGAAGAACTGAGGCACTTTTGATCGTAGTAATTTTTTTCTTTTTGGAACACTGTATTCAGTGTTTTTATTATTTTACGTCTACGTAGTTAGGGCCCATGCACACAAACGTATTTTTTCCTCCCGTAAATACGGGTACTTTGTGACACGTATTCGACCCGTATGCCACCAGTATTTACGGACCCGTCTTTTCTGCACTAATTGGCAGCCCCCTCTCTCTCGATCAGTGCTGGATAGAGAGAAGGGGCAGCCCTTTCGGTCAGAGTTTCCCCAGCGTCTTGGTGACGCGTCCCTCTTTTGACATCCAGTCCGACCTCCCTGGATGAAGCGGCAGTCCATGTGACCGCTGAAGCCTGTGATTGGCTGCAGCGGTCACATGGGATGAAACGTCATACCGGGAGGCCAAACTGGAGGAAAAAGCAGGGAGTTTTGGGTAAGTTAAATTTTAATACGATTAACTCCAGTGGTAGTCACTGTCCCGGGTGCTGAAAGAGTTACTGCCGATCAGTTAACTTTTTAAACACCCTGGACAGTGAGTATCCCCTGACGTCGCCTAGCAACGCTCCCGTAATTACGGGTGCACACACGTAGCCACCCGTAATTACGGGAGCCCCATAGACGGCTATGGGCCTGCCCGTGCCGTAATTATGTTCCATATTTTTCAACCTTCCCGTAAGCAAACCGGAATGTACCCGTGGCCAATAGAAGTCTATGGGCCCGTAATTACGGGCGTTTTTACGTTCGTGTGCATGGGGCCTTAATTGAGGTTTTCATTTTTTGCAAGACTTGGTGTAGATCTTTTAGGTTTCATTTTGGGGTACATATAAGTTAGCATTTAGTTTCCTATAATGGCAAACACATGAAAAAATGGTATAGAATGGAATTAATAATGGTAAATTGTAATTATTCATTATTTAAAAAAAATGTTTAGGTCACTTAGGAATATAGGAAGGTTCCCTTCCGTGACATAGGTGTATGAGAAGGGGTTAAAAACCAAATAGGAATGAAAGAATACATTTATTTTTTTTTCATGGCTCAACAGTTTTATTGACGTCAGGTGAATTTAGACTGATTTTTTTTTGCTATAAATCTGAAGGTTGTCATTGTATTTCATGGATAACAAGCACGCTGCGTCATCCATACATAATTCATTTACTGACTGCGCATCAATATCGTTGACATTCAGCCTTAAAAAAAAAATAATGTTTTTTTTTTTCTTGCCGTAAACAAATAACGGATGTCATATCTGGGCAGCTTCTCTGCCAGCCTGAAAACATGGACCTTGAGGTATCTGAAAGAGATTGTAATTTTCCTTATATATTCTGGGACAAGATTAAATTCATTAGAGCAAAGGCACTTAGACATTATTGACTGGGTTTTAGTTGAGGTTTGCTTTAGCCATTGATTACTTTGCTTTTAGCTTGCTCCTTTTAAATGTGCAAAATGTATTTACTTAATTTTATATACCATTAGATATTAGTAGTTTTTACATTATCCATTGTATATTATATATAATAATGTTCAGAAGGCTTCTGTATATTGCACCTCTTTACAGAGGACTCACATTGGTCCTGTCCCTATCAGGTGTACTTGCAAGTGCCAGTGTAAAGCTGGGTTCACACGACCAGGTTACGTCCATAAAGGACGGAACGTATTTCGGCCGCAAGTCCCGGACCGAACACAGTGCAGGGAGCCGGGCTCCTAGCATCATAGTGATGTATGACGCTAGGAGTCCCTGCCTCGCTGCAGGACAACTGTCCCGTACTATAATCATGTTTTCTATGGGGGTTTTGGAAAGTGCCGAGCAAGCGCTCTGCCATAATGTGCAAAATGGGAATACCCCTTTAATTAAAGTTTATATTTGGATGTGAAGTGGAGCCAAGATCTCGCAGACACGGATAAACGTACAGACTCAATACGGGTCTACAAGTCAATGTTGAGAATAAAGGAAGTTCAGAGGGGTATATGAGCAACCCATTTTGGGAGTGTTAGGCCCTGTTCACACAGTTTTTTTGTTTTTTTTGCAGGCAGAAAATTCTGCCTGGAAAATTCCGCTCCAGATTTTTTTAAGTGGTTTTGCACCACAGGCGTTTTTTGACGCAAATTTTGCAGTGTTGTTTTGTCCCGTGTTTTTTTTTTTTTTTTACCTCTTTAACACGTCAAAAAACGACACGGCCGTTTGCAGCGTTTTTTCCTGTCTCCCATTGATTTCAATGGGGTTTTTAAGGCGGAAAACGCTTCAAGATTGGGCATGTCGCTTATTTTTTCCGCGAGCATTTTTTCCGCTCGCAGGAAACAAAACGCCTCCACCTCCCATTGAAATCAATTGGAGACAATTTCGGCCATTTTTTGCAGTGGTTTCCGCAGCAGAAACAGTGTAAAATAAACTCTGTGTGAACAAGATCTTACAGTGGGTGATTTCTGCTCTGAATCCTGCAGAATTGTAAATGTTGCTTCGGATTATAATACAGGCTGTAACTCGGGAACAGTACAAAAGGAGTAATATATCAAAGGGGAGAGAATAGACATGGACCGCACATCCACTGTATACTATGATCAATTGCGGCTAGGCAAAATATTTAAATATGAACGAGAGGTTCTTTGTAACATTTTGATCAAATTGTATGCAAGCCCACTTGCCACTTCACGGCGACCTCTAAAAGTGGGT
This sequence comes from Rhinoderma darwinii, assembly GCF_050947455.1. Classification (NCBI taxonomy): domain Eukaryota; kingdom Metazoa; phylum Chordata; class Amphibia; order Anura; family Rhinodermatidae; genus Rhinoderma; species Rhinoderma darwinii. The sequence continues at coordinate 406,316,473 of NC_134688.1, forward strand.
CCCTACTCTAGCGGTTGCAGCACCGCATGGCGGCTACCGCCACCGCAGCACCGCTCCTGCAGAGGGAGCAACCCAGGGGCCCAAAAGCACCCATGCCATCAGACCGTGCCAAGATCTCTCGAGAACACGCTGTGTCTGTGCACTGCCAGAAGCTGAGTGTTAACGAAGAGAAGTGGATGATGCTGATTCGTCAGCATCATACACTTCTAGTCACAACGCCCAGCTAGTAAAACAAGTAAAAACGCCCAGATGTACACACACAATACACGCCCACTTGTACTTTTACTTTAAACACGCCCAGTTGTACTTAAGAAAGCCTCATTTGCATAAATATAAAAATGGTCATAACTTGGCCAAAAATGTTCGTTTTTGAAAAAAACAAACGTTACTCTTATCTACATTGCAGCGCCGATCTGCTGCAACAGGAGATAGGGGTTACAAAATCTGGTGACAGAGCCTCCTTTAAATTTGTTGCCACACACAGCCCTTTGTAGGTAATGCCACCCAGCCCCCTGGTAGGTAATGCCACCCAGCCCCATGGTAGGTAATGCCACCCTGCCCCCTGTATGTAATGCCACCAAATCCCCTGTAGGTAATGCCACCCTGCCCCCTGCAGGCGATGCCACCCTGCCACCTATAGGCGATGCCACCCTGCCCCCTGTAGGCGATTTGGACCCGATTTGCATCAGTTTTTTTCCCTGACTGTTTTTTAATCGGATGAATTTCATTTAAATTTGTTGCCACACACAGCCCTTTGTAGGTAATGCCACCCAGCCCCCTGTTTGTAATGCCACCCAGCCTCCTGTTGGTAATGCCACCCAGCCCCCTGTAGGTATTGCCACCCAGCCCCCTGCAGGTGATGCCACCAAAGCCCCCTGCAGGTGATGCCACCAAAGCCCCCTGCAGGTGATGCCACCAAAGCCCCCTGCAGGTGATGCCACCAAAGCCCCCTGCAGGTGATGCCACCAAAGCCCCCTGCAGGTGATGCCACCAAAGCCCCCTGCAGGTGATGCCACCAAAGCCCCCTGCAGGTGATGCCACCAAAGCCCCCTGTAGGCGATGCCACCAAAGCCCCCTGTAGGCGATGCCACCAAAGCCCCCTGTAGGCGATGCCACCAAAGCCCCCTGTAGGCGATGCCACCAAAGCCCCCTGTAGGCGATGCCACCAAAGCCCCCTGTAGGCGATGCCACCAAAGCCCCCTGTAGGCGATGCCACCAAAGCCTCCTGTAGGCGATGCCACCCAGCCCCCTGTATGTAATGTCACCAAATCCCCTGTAGGTGATGCCACCCTGCCCCCTGCAGGTGATGCCACCCTGCCCCCTGCAGGCGATGCCCCCTGTAGGTTGCAACCATACCCCCCTCTTCCAGGAGAAGTCACTGACTTCAATGTCCATATATGGACAGTATAGTCACAGACTTCTCCTGGAGAGGAATTCCCTGCCACAGGTCGGGAATGCCGCTTCAGGAGTGAGTGATGTCACTGTGTCCATATATGGACAGTGTAGTCACGCACTTCTCCTGTAGCGGAATCCCCAATCCCCGGCCGGGGATTGGGGATTCCGACTCCTACAGGGAGCAAAAAAAGACCCTCCTCCTCTTCCTCACATGCACTCTGCACTAGGAGGAGGAGGAGAGAGAGAGTGCGCGAGCGACGGTAGACCCGCCCATCACTCAGGACACATTCCGGTGATGGCCGTGTATTACCCGGCCCCATAGACTTCTATGGGGGCCGGGCACCCGGCCGAAAATAGGGCATGTCCCGGCCCGTCAAAAAATCGGTCGTGTGAATAGCCCTATTAGGGGTCTATTGTTCCTAATGCGTCCGGATGACGGCCGATTTATGAACGGCCGTCACCCGGCCGGGAAACCCTGTCTTGTGAATTCCGCCTTATCCCCGACCCTGTGACCGGGAATTCCTCTCCAGGATAAGTCAGTGACTACACTGTCCATATGTAAAGGATCTGCCAGACACAGCTTCTGTGTCGACGCCCGTGGTTAATCAGTCTGCATCTGCTCCTAGGTCTGATAGTGACTCGATCTGCTACCACTCAGGCTGGTAGGCTGAGGAGTGGGAGAACCTATCACAGCCTGGCCAGACGGTTCTAGCTCCCGCCCTCGGTCTATGTATACCTTCATTTGCTTCTTGTGTTTGCCTGTGATTCTCTCTTGTTTCCTGGCTCTGCTGTTGCAGCTATTACTATTGACCTCCGCTTCATATTGATCCTGGCTTTACTGACTACGCTCCTGCTCTGCGTTTGGTACCTCGTACACTCCTGGTTTGACTCGGCTCGTACACTACTCTTGTTGCTCACGGTGTTGCCGTGGGCAACTGACCCTTTTCCCTTAGCTTCTGTGTTCCCTTGTCTGTTTGTCTGTCGGGCACATATTGAGCGTAGGGACCGTTGCCCAGTTGTACGCCGTCGCCTATGACGGGTCGTGCAAGTAGGCAGGGACTGAGTGGCGGGTAGATTAGGGCTCACCTGTCTGTCTCCCTACCCCGTTTAGTACACCATATATGGACATTGAAATCAGTGACTTCTCCTGGAAGGGGGGGGGGGGTGCAACCAACCGGGGGCTGGGTGGCATCACCTGCCGGGGGCTGGGTGGCATCACCTGCAGGGGGCTGGGTGGCAATGCATACATATAGGGGGCTGGGTGGCATTACCTGCCGGGGGCTGGGTGGCATTATCTGCCGGGGGCTGGGTGGCATTATCTACAGAGGGCTGTGTGTGGCAACAAATTTAAATGAAATTCATCCGATTTTAAAACGGACAGGGAAAAAAACGGATGCAAAACGGGTCAAAATCGGCCGTTAAAAACGGCAACACGGCCCGGAACGGAAGCAAAACGGCCAGGAAAAACGGCCCAAAACTGAAGTTTTTATCGGCCGACACTCGGACCCTGTCGTGTGAATAAGGCCCTTAATGTTACATGGCCTAAACGTGCTAGTATGGCCAGTATCGTCTCTGGACTTGTCTCCCATTTAGCACATCTGATACATCATTGGTCGGAAATTGCAAAGGGAGCTGCCAGTAGCCAATCTTGATGATTTGTGTGCCCAAGTGCATTCAGCGTGGCATAACATTCATGACAACCATTAATAACCTCATTGATAGCATGTCAAGGCGTGTAAGTGTGTGTATTTCTGCGCATGGTGCTCATACTCTATACTGAATTAATCTTGTTGTTTGGAATACGCCATATTTTTATCATTAACATGTCTGTCGATCCTGTGAATTCCACAATTCCAAAACTTTTCCTTCTTGGTGTTGCAATTTCAATGTTGAGGAGTGTATGAGAAAACTGGGTAACCCCATTGGAACAATCAAGCTGTGTCAATATTTGAACCTTGGACCTCAGTGCTGTGGGACTGTATTGCCAACCACTGTGCAGTTGTTCTGCAGTCTGTTTGCCCTCGTTCCAGTATGAGGTTCATATCACTATAAGTTCGGGCTGAGCAATTGACAGTCGTTCTCTTGCGCAGTTTTGGTTTTTTAAATTTCTTTTCCCAGTTTACACTGTGTCTGCATATTTAGGACGCAGAATCCAATGGTAGAGCAGGGAGCCGTAAGTTCCCTGCTCTACCATTCACTATGTATTGCCAGACGTGAGGCAGTGACGTCATCTGTGTGGAGGGCAGCAATGGGGGCATTATACTGTGTGGAGGTAGTAATAGGGGCATTATACTGTGTGGGGGCAGTGTCAGGGGGTACATTATATACAGTATTGTACAGCAGACTCAGGGGATAAATATGAATTCAGTGGCCTAGAATCCAAATAGGGGGTGTGGCATACAAAAAGGGGTGGGGCCTAAATCTGTCATTAATCGTAATCGAGGTTACCCGTTAAATGAATCGTGATTTAGGTCATAATCGCCCAGCCTTACTATAAGTGCACACATATTAAGAATTTTTTTTCTAGGGCATTTGCTTAAACCCAGCTGTTTACTGCTGTCATGAATGAGCGGTGATTACACATGATCAGCGGTGATGTCCATACGTCCTATGGCTTTTTATCATTCAGCTTCTTAAGAAAACAAATTTGGACCACAACAGCCAGCTGCAACAATAACTGTGACTAGATACAGTAATGACATGTGGCAGGACATGCCAGTGTAAATCAGTACCAGCTGTCATGTAATCCTGTAAAAAACAAATATCAATTACACACTGCAGTCTTCCATTCATGTTTACAGTCGTATTTTCAGTGCCTATCACAAAAAACGTGGGTGATGCCATTTTTAATTCACTGGTACAGGCTCTGCAGGAACAGCACTTGGCTATCCAGCTTCCAGCTCTGCCAGTCCATTCATGTGATGTGTGAATATCTGTATGTGCCATAGAAAATACTGGAGAGTGACCATTCATGCTAGGCAGCTCTCCTAGGTAAACCGGGCACTTTGGAACTTTAGAATGGCATATCCTCTCCATATCAAGCTGTTATTGATCAGATCTAAGTTTATAACTTTGATGTGATCGATAACGGGTGGATCCTGCGTGTCAGACACGCTGAACCCATCAGTCCTGATGACCTGACGGATTTAGCTCATGGCACACGGTACAGCTGCTCTGTATACAGGATACAAAGTAGCTGTAACTGAAAAAGTAAAAATAATTATTTCATAAAAGTAAAAATAACTTTTAATAAAATGTAATTAAAAAGCCTTTAAATCTTTAAGGTGTTAAAACCCCTTTAAGGTTCTTTAACCCAATCACACTATTTTCATCCACTGAGGGCTCTAATAAGGCATATTGAATTGTATGTTTTGTGATTATATTATTATGTTCTGTTATACTGTACTATTTTATACTCTATTTAGGTGTTCACATTGAGCCCTTTGTTCATATGGCCATTGCTATTTACATGTTAATTAAGTTGTCTTATCCACAATTATATATACTAGTATATATGACATTGTCAAAAAAGATGTTGTTACTGATCTAAAACTTGATTTGTGTCTGTCAGGTGGAATTGCTGGGGGTATTGAAATCTGCATCACCTTCCCGACAGAATATGTCAAGACCCAACTTCAACTGGATGAAAGGGCCAATCCTCCTCGGTATCGGGGAATAGGTAAGGATCTATTAAAATGACTTTTTCCCCCCTGCTTTGCATTGCTCCATCCTGCGGCCTTGGTCAATTTATAAAAATGAATTTTATGTGGTTGTCTACTACTTTTAGGCCACGCCTCCTTTTTGCATGTCACGCCATTGAATTAATATAGATCCCCCTAAGCCTGCTGTATACTACTGTATATAAATGTACCCCCTGACACTGCCCCCACACAGTATAATGTCCCTATAGCTGCCTCCACACAGTATAATGCCCCAATAGTGCATAATAAAATGCATACTCCCCTAACCCCATTCCAACGACAAGTGAAGGAGATTTCTCTGCTCCTCTGGTCTGTATGGCTCGGCGTATATTTTCAGACTCCGCTGGACTTATGGTATATACTGGCGTTTCAGGAATCCTATTGGTGCATGGTGTCCTCAATGCCCACCCCATTTACTTCTTGTTTAGCCTCAATACCCACGTGCCACGGCAAGCGGACCGTGCCAGTCTGAATGATATATACACGGATGATGGGGGTTATATATACAGGGATGATGGCGAGCTGGATGATGGGGGGTCCCTGTATATAACCCTCATCATTCCTGTATATAACTCCCATCATTCCTGTATACAGGGATGATGGGGGTTATATACACATGAATGATGGCTGCTATATACAGGGATGATGGGGGTAATATACGGGGACCCCCATAGTCCTTGTATATTACTACATCATCCCTGTATATAACCCCTTATCATCCCTGTATAACTCCCATCATGCCTGTATACTCGGTTGCTGGGGTTATATACAGGAATAATGACTGCTACATACAGGGATGATGGGGTAATATACAGGGACGATGGGGTAATATACAGGGACGATGGGTGTCCCTGTATATTACCCCCATCATCCCTGTATATAACCCTCATCATTCGTGTATATACAATTGGGGCAGGCACGGAGGCTAGACATCGTGGATCAATAAGATGACTAAAATGACTGTATATGGCAGAAATCCAGCAGACTCTGAAAATATTCGTACTGAGCTCAGCGCAGACAGGTGCAAGGCAGTGACATTATCGCGCCTGTCTGCGCTGTGCTGTGAGCTGCCAGCGTTATACAGTGAATAGTAGAGCAGGGAACTGACCCCACCCCCCGCTCTGTCGGATTCAACTGTATCTGTGTCCTGAGGCTGCAGATACAGTTGACACCGGAAAAAAAACGAAGAAAATACTAAATGCATAAGATGACATCGGTTATATTCGCTGAATTTCGGTTTTGTTTCTTTTCCAATGAATTGCCCACCCATTTACAAAGTTTATTATCTACGCTTGAACTCATTAATTTCTGCAGGCAACGGGCCGTAGAAATGATCCGCAAAATATAGAACATGTCCTATTCTTGTCCGCAATTGCGGCACGGACTCCAACTCTAGACCGCTGCGGAAGTGCATCCGTATTTGCGGACAGTACAAACCCTTACGGTTGTGTGCATGAGGCCTTCCATACATACACACTTTTTTTTATACTTAAAGTGTAGCTAAATGTTCAACAAACTTCTGACATATAAGTTTGTATTGGTGGGGGTCCGAGTACGGGGACCCCCACCAATCGCTAGAATGAAGCAGCTGAAGTGTTCGTGTGAGCGCTCAGCTGCTTCGTTTCGGATCGGCAATAAATGTATCGGTGTACGGGCTCATAGGCTTTCTATTGCGTCCGTACACCGATACATTTATTTCCGGAAAAAGCCAAACAGACACGAAGCAGCTGAGCGCTCACACGAACGCTTCAGCTGCTTCGTTTTAGCGATTGGTGGGGGGTCTCAGTGCTCGGACCCCCACCAATCCAAACTTGTGACTATGACATGTCAGAAGTTTGTCGAACGTTTAGCTACACTTTAATGTACGTACTGTATGTGTTTCACATCAATATATCAGACTGTATGGTGACCCTTTTAAGCTCGCATACCTCCAGCTCTTAATTCGATCTTCTACGCAGAGACACTGTTGGTGTCATGATAAAACCGGTAATGTAAAAAACACAGAAAACCAACGCTTAAGATAAAAGTTTTTTTTAAGCTTTAACTTTAATGTCATATGTCTACATGATATTACATTATCTGTTAGGGCATAATAATAATATCTTAATAGTGCCAAGATATTCAGCACTTTACAATTCAGAGGGTACGTGTGCAGACAAAATCAGTCATTACGCAGTAACAACTTTTATTAAATTAACAATTTAAACGAGTTGTGGGGGTCCTGCCCGCAAGAGCTCACAATCTATGAGAATACCTAAAAGTATGCCCTAATGGGGGCTAACACTGGACTGCTCTGGGAACCTTTGTTTTATACCGACAGCCTGGTGCTGTCAGCTACAGCGATCGCAATGTCGGTCGCTGGCAATGTGGGGTCAAAGGGAGCCCCCTCCCTTTGTCAGCAGTGTGATCTGTATTGATCGATGTGCAGAAAGAGTTAAGCGTCCAGGATCAGAGTTTTTGCTGATCCAGACCATTAATGCTAGAGGGCGGCTGTCAGACATAGCCATCTTCCAGCGGGTGATCACGTAGACATAGCTCATGTGCCCCGTGCCATCATTATCACGCACATATACATGTGAATGCTGGAAGGGTCTCCCTTCCAGTGACGTACATTTATGTGATAACGCGGGAAGCGGTTAAAATTTGTAGCAGACGAGAACCTCAAGTCTATGGCAACCAGCACACTGCCCCCCCCTCCCCCGATAAGAGGGATCAAACCGCTTGGATTTCAGCCAGCCCGATCCTGTTGTTTTCCCCAGATAAGCAGCACCAGAGGCGTCTTGGGCTGCTTATCTCTGCTCCCGTCATAGAATTATGTGCCTTTTTGGCCAAACTAACAGACTTGTTGGTGAGTCAGGGGAGAAAGCTGGCGGCTGAACGATTGGTGCACATCATGCCATGTCTATCGCCAGCTTTCGTCATTGTAAACATTGCAGGAACACAGCAGATTATAAACAAAATTGAGCAAGAAAATGAACACCAGTACAGCGCAGGGGATAATAAATCGCATGAATCTCTCCACACTGAACATGCTTCAAATAACACCTGTGACGAATATTTGCGACGCTATTATTTTGCGTGGATATAAATACAACCTATCACTATAAAGGGGCTATACATCACATCTGTGTATTTATCCGGATATACCTGGGTACACTCTTCTGTGTTACCTATAAGAGAAGCGTTTTGTTTTTGATCATGCATTTGGCAGTAATGTGCTTCCCATGATATAACGCCTTTTAGAGGGGCTTTCCCCCAATTAGAAATGCCATAAATCCACTAATCTTGAGAATGGGGGTTCCCTGACGTCCATTCCCGTTGAAGTGGCACATGGTCACATACAGGAGATAAGGAACAGCCGTTCTCTGGATCGGTGGGATAAATCTATATGCCATAAATGTCTCCGATGAGAAAACCCTTTCAAGCGTCTGATATGGAATAAATCTACAGCTTCTCTGTGACCTCTTGTCTCTCACCACAGGGCACTGTGTCACGCTCACTGTACAGAATCATGGCGTCAGAGGTTTATATCGAGGTCTTAGCTCATTGCTCTATGGATCCATCCCTAAGTCTGCAGTGAGGTAAGGGGTCAGTAATACACTCCAAATAGACTACAATCTTGTACCTCTCATCCGCTCCCCTCATGCGACGATGTCCCGATCTTTATAAAAAGGCTAATTTATTCAAAAATATTTTTCTAGTACTTGACCAGCGTAATGAGGGGCATAACTAGGAGGAAACGCAGGTTGTAATTCATGCTTCTTCCATGACGTATTATTTTCAGATTCGGCACATTTGAGTTCCTCAGTAACTTTGCTAGGAGTTCCTCAGGGAAATTGGATGGAAAGTCCAGTTTGTTATGCGGCTTAGGAGCTGGTGTTGCAGAGGCTATTCTGATCGTATGTCCAATGGAAACTATCAAGGTATGTGTTTTTATTTACTGCGTGCGTCACAGTGCTTCCATATCCAAATAATAATGCTTTACATGTACCCGTGAATTCCTGCTCTTTTGGTGCGCACTGTATTCCACTTTGATTGTGCTCCAGAGCTGCGCTTCCTACTGTAATCAAGGGCAGGCATTAAGTAACCATAATCATCGAGTCACCTATCAGTTTACACATACACTCTCCTTGAGTCTTGTATATTTTACTCCCATAGTCTCATCCAGGTGCTCTCTGTGCCTACTTGGATTAGTACATAAGGGGAAGGAACCCCCACACTGCTGTAGGAACACCCAAATAACAAGCCCACATGCATTTTGGGAGTTAGTTATATATGTGATGGGGTATATGGAGTAATATTACCTGTTGCCTTCCATTTGTCCCGCTCTGCTGTGGAGCCGCTGTTTTAAGAACCCCCCTATGTTGTCTCAAAATGGCTGCAGCACTTCTCAGACTGAGTCTAAGACACCCCTCTGTTCATGGATTGGACAGAACTACTCATGTGAGCAGCTCTGGCCAATCCGAGAACAGTGGGAGTGTCAGCCTCGTAGTCTAAGAAGCGCAGCAACCATTTTGGGACTGCACAGAGGGGTTCCTAAAACGGCAGATGAACAGCAGAGGGGCAAAACTGGAGGGCATCTGATATTATTACTTCATATACCCTATCATATTTAAAATGTTGTCACAGTACCGGAGTGTCACTAAGATATAGGTGTTACCAGCAGCCCACTACAATTGCTTTCTGTGTGGACTTTCTCCCTTTTGACACTCCTTTTTTTTTTTTTGTACTTTTGTGTCATTTTGTTTTGTTTTTAACGTGTGTGTTTTATTTGCTCATTTATTTTGGTCGCTTTACAAATTCTTCTTTGGTGTTTATTTAGCGCTCTGTGTAGACCCCCTACACCTCAGGGCAGCCTCTTTGTTGTTTATTTTCTTATATTGTACATTAAAGGGGTTGGATGAAATTAGAAAAAGGGGATCGACTTATTTATTTTTTTTCCCCAAAAACAGTCACACTATTGTTCATGGGCTGTATCTCGTATTGCCGCTTAGCCCCATTCAAGCAAATATGAGTTGCAATACCAGACACCGTCTAGCGAGAAGAATCGCACATACAGCACCCAGAACATAAGTCTGTATCCCAACCATTCATTTAAAGCGTATTTCCAATTATACAGACATTAGTTAGAAAAACAGTGCAGGAGTGTGCACAATAATCATTTTTGCTAAATTACTTGTATTAGCGATTTATTCTTGTGTAAATTCTGTGCTGTCGGTGGGTCATCGTTCTGCATTAGGAGACCGAGCATACAGCTCTGTAGGATCACGTTACAATCTATAGTGCTGGAGGGCCTTCTGGAGACGAGCAGGACGTTCTGTCTTCTATGGAGTTATGAGCCGCCGGCAGTCCGCGCTACTCTTGTAAGAAAAGTCGCTATTGCAAGTTATTTAGAAAAACTATTATTGGGCACACTCCTGCACTATAATTTTCTAAATGTCTGCATAATTGGAAATACGCCTTAAAGAGCCACGTAACATAAAAACATGCTGCATTATGAAGAAGCTATTGAGACTATAGGCCGTTGTAAGGATCAGATCTGATGAAAAGTGATGTAAACATGCATAGATAGTGAAAACTTTTTATCATTCTCCTACATTTTAATCACTTCCTCTACACCAAATAGATTTTCGGACAATAGAAACTTCGAAGTGCAAAATAAAATTCCATTGAAATCCATGGGATTCAATGTGGCATCCACTTCCATATATTTTTTTTTTTGTGGTTACCTAAATTGTATGGAAATAATAATAGTAAATAAAAACCCCATAATTGTCTTGAGGATTGCGCCTTATAAGCAGGATGTTCTAACCCTACATTTTATGGAAAATGTTTTTGGGTGAGAATTGTGCAGTTTACCTCAGAAAATGACATCTAAATACATATTGGTTTCCTCGGACCACTAGGGTGAGCATTGAACTTTGTATATAACCGCAGATCATTGTTATTTAACTTGAAATGTTTCCTCGGCAATGACAGGTGAAGTTCATCCATGACCAGGCTTCCTCTGCACCCCGGTATCGTGGCTTCTTTCATGGAGTGCGGGAAATTATCAGAGCGCAAGGTGGGTCCAAGTTCCTGCCATTTCCATTACTTGAAAACACAATCTCTGTTTTGAAGTACTAAAAATATCGTAAGTACAAATGGAAAAGTCTTAAAACTACATTATTCGTAATAATCCTTAGAGCATACCTAACTTTTCAGAATCAGAATAAGCTGTCATATGTGTGTACATGCGGAATAACACTGTTTCTGGTCAATTTATGACTTGTATATGGTAGTTTTCCCTGAGCTAGGGGGTGGAGCCTAACTGCTATCATGTCTTCTATACACTGCACACATAGGAGAGCAGAATGTTCTCTTCTCTATCTCTTTGTAGCACACACATAGAAGCTGCAGCAGCACTGAGATCGTCATACAGCAGTAATGAGCAGTGTAGCCGTGAATCCAGCACTGGGGTGAGATATAACACTTAATAGTAGCTGCCGCAGCCTCTATGTGTGTCTCTCTGACTCTCTATAAGGCATCATGCATACGACCATTACTGTTTTGAAGACTGCGAAACACAGATCCTAGGTTTCTTCCGTGTGCTGTTCGTTTTTTTTTGTTTTTTTTAAGACCCATACGCTAGAATGGGTGAGTTGGACCGCAAATACAGACCGGAATAGGAGCTCTTCTATAATTTGCAGAATGGACACACTGATCCGCAAAAAAACAAAACGGATGTGTGCATGGCCCTATAGAAATGAATGGTTCAGAATGCTATGCGCCCAAAAAAAATGGATAGGACACGGAAGTAAGCAACGGTTGTGTGCATGAGCCCTTACTCTCCTCCCCTGTACTTCTATGGGCAGCCTGATCTCTCAGTGAGCTCATAATCCATCTAGTCTCTCAAGACCAATTTTAGCCTTGAATTGAGAGTGATGAGGAGGCAGGGGGAGGGGGAGAAGTGCCTGACAACTGGAGAAAGAGGCATTTTCTCTTCTAAGTTATAATACAAAGTTTCTTCTATTCGCTTGTACTTGCAATTTGTTGAAAAGTTAGTGACCATTAATTCTCAATGGAATTTTTCTGTATTTTTTGTATTCTATAACATACATTGATTGTAAATATTAATGTATCTTTATCTCCCTCAGGGCTCCGTGGGACGTATCAAGGATTGACCCCCACCATTTTAAAGCAGGGCTCCAACCAGGCAATCCGGTTCTACGTCATGACCTCCCTACGTAACTGGTACTTGGGTGAGTGGGATCTCCGTTACAGATTTAGTTTAGATAAATATTGTATACAATGTACTGTGCTTATTAGCCACATAGCATGACTAGGATTTGAACTAAAACCAGATGGGTAAAATATTGGGTGAAAGCTATTTGATGACAGGAGACTGCTGAAAATGGATGAGGTATGTTAGATATTTTTGGCATTTACATGGAGGTTTATGGGGTTGGAGGGCAAGTGACAAATGACTGGTTGTCAAACTAAAACCGGTTAGAGAATCTTACATCTTGCCAAAAATTCTTTAAGTAAATTAGCGTACGCGGTGTCATTTGCTGTGTTCACATCTGCGTTTGGAAACTCCATTGGCAATTCTGTCAGATTTACACGCAGCGCTATTCCTGACATCAAAACGATGTAAAGCAGGATGAAACCCTGACAGACCCTATTATAAGTCAGTGGGTTTCTTTGATATTTGCCTGTTTTTATAATTTTCTTGTGAAAAAACTCTCTTTTGACCAAGCCACAATAATTGGCCTCCATGGATAGATTCAGTTTGACTGGTCCACTATTGATACAATCCCATATAATCATGTTTCCATGTTCCGATTGTCTGGGATGAAGTACATATTCTCTGTAGAAAGTGCGTTTTTGGATGCATCATGGTCTTGATCCATTGTCCTGATAAAGCATGATGAAGTGATTGTAGCTTATTGTCCTTTGGATGGACTAGTGGCTTCTGTTGTAATGCATCACATTCGTTCTTGCATGTCGTCAGTGACTCTCTATGGTGCGGATTTGTCCTAGGCAAATGCATCCTAGATTGTCAAGATAATCCAGAGCAGAAATCCACAGTTGAAACTCGGCCGGGCCGAGTGTGCGTGTTTATGGGGGAGTCTTGAGAAATAACTACCAGCTGAATGAGCGTTCGGCCATCAGTTCTTTAATGTGTAATGCCACCCTAATGCATAACTGTACCACAGAACTTCCACTAATAATCAGAATAGTTGGTCTATGTGAACGCTTCTTCTGCTATAGTCTTATTCCCATTTCAGGGAATAAGACTATAGGGAGATCGTGCAAGATGAAAATATCATGCAAAAAGAGCACACAAGCTTTATTTAGTTCAAAATTCATAAAAAGATAATAAAATTAGAGACCTATAGACAACCAAAGAACAAGTGGGTGAATCAGGATTGAGTAGTTCGATGGCATATAAATACATGCAAAAAATTATATATAAAAATAGATATATCTTTCATACATATATCTGCCAGAGGTTACCAAAGTACAAAAGTGCAAGTGTATATATAAACATTACCAGACTTGTAAAAGACATGGGACACTATAAAATGCTCATAGATCACATTATATTACAGAATGTATGTAAAAATAGAAGCCACAATTAGATATAAATGTTTAAACCTGTATGACACAGTGCATATCACCCACCACACCTGACGCACGTTTCGCCAACGGCTTCGTCTGGGATGGTTGATTCAAAAACCCCTGGCTTACATAGCCAAAGTAACCAGTCCTGGAGCAGTACTGATAAATGGTGGGACCTGGATATATCTACCTCCGGCAGATGCGTGCTAGGTATTTCTTAGGTCTGGCGTGCGGAGACACCAGCCCATGCTCCCTTGGACGTTATTATCAATCAGTTTTTATATTCTGAGTCTTTTAGTAGTGAAGGGAACCACATTGACCGATACATCAAGTAGTGCCCGGCCGGTCGTCCATTATCAGATGTAATAAACACCTTTTTTTTTTTTTTCTTTTTTGCTTTTCTTCAATAAGGATGTCCTCCTTTTTCAAAATATTGTATGTACCTACTGTTCTGATTTCAGGTGATGATCCCCAAAGACAGATTCATCCTATTCTCACAGGAGTATTTGGTGCCGTTGCTGGGGCTGCGAGTGTCTTTGGTAATACACCTCTCGATGTTATCAAGACCAGGATGCAGGTAATGTGTTTATTTTCAGTGCAGATTTATTTGAATACTATGTAAAATTATAACGGTATTGGGCAGTTTCCAAGGGCTATAGATATGACATGTAGCTCCACCGAATGGCATTGATCTTGTATCCTTGAAACTATGCAGGGAGAGTGATGTCTGCAGGACCACTGGTCATGTGATGAGCACCTGTGATCACATGACCAGGACAGATTTTCATCCTCTGCAATTAAACAGTGAAGTTTCCCATTCAATGATGACAAGCAGAGATCTCGATGCACAAAGCATATTAGAAGATTGCAGAACTTTCATTATACAATGAGCAAGGTGTATTTGAAATTAGAGATCCCCTTTGCGGTACGAGCCACACAAAGCTTTACTTGTAAGTAGATCAGACCCATATCAAAACCTTAATTCAGCCAATGCGAAACTCCTTTTATCACCACTTGCAACACTATTAATGTGGAACAATATAGCTCACTCGTTGGAAACATATCCGTCTGTTTGAACCTGTATGCTGTACATTTAAGGCTCTTTTCACATTAGCATCATGGCTTCCCTTCACAACATAGCCATGAATGCTGTTAAAACCGGCCCCAAATGAATCCTGAAAAGTCTGAGTCTATGAAAAACGGCTCCAAAGACGGCTGAAGAAGTGACATGCACTTCTTTTTTGTGGCTGTTTTTTCACATGGCCGTTTTGAAAAACGGCCGCATAAAAAACGCCCCGTCGGAACAGAACGCAGTTTTTCCCATTGAAATCAATGGGCAGATGTTTGGAGGCGTTCTGCTTCCGATTTTACGGACGTTTACGGCCCGAAAAACGGCTGAAAACACTCCGTTGCACTACCCTAATAGTGTTGAGAAAGGCTCTAGTGTGTGGTGCCGAAACGTGGCACCAGGGCTAATAAAAGCTCTTCATTTTTTCACCTGAACTGGGAGTGCTGTATTTTTCTGACATAGTATATTGAGTTGGGGACTACGGTGAAGTCCCTGGGACATGCTCCCCCCTTTGTTATCTGTATTTGTGTGTGTGTGTGTGTGTGTGTGTGTGTGTGTGTGTGTGTGTGTGTATATATATATATATATATATATATACACACACACACACACCTGCATTTGATTTATATTCTGTTCTTCTCTAATGTATTATATCAATATGTTCTGATTACCAGGGCTTGGAGGCTCACAAATATAAGAGCACTTTAGACTGTGCAAGCCAGATACTTCGCAATGAGGGTGCCTTGGCGTAAGTAATTTTATTCTTTCTTCCTGATTAGTGCATAATAAAATGTAATTAACCCCTTCATGACTGCCATACGACTATACGTTCCAACTGCCCACGCTCAGTTTTCACGTATATAAACGTTGTCCGCCTGGAACGGGGTTTAATCCGTGCATTGTTTGTGTAAGCAGCACTGCACTTTCATGCCTGCTGGGGTTTTGAAACACCTGGAATACACCCCCTAGGAGCAGAATCCCTCTCAGAGCACTCTGGCCGGGGATTCCCCTCCTAGAGGGAGCCCCCGACGTCTCTCCACCCTCCTGTAGATAGTGCCACCCTGCACCATCGCCCCCTCTGTAGATAGCGTCACCTAAGCTTGCTCTAGGAGCGGAATCCAGGACAGATCGCTCTGGCCGGGGATTCTGCTCCTAGAGGGAGCCCCTGTGTCTCTGTCCTCGTCGGCAACACTCTGGCTGGGGACTCCGCTCCTAGAGGGAGCTTATGTGGTGCTATCTACAGTGGGGGTGGCGCTATCTACTGGGGCAAGGGTGCTGTCTACAGTGGGGGGCTGGCGCTATCTGCAGTGGGGGTGGTGCTAGCTACTGGGGCAGGGGTGCTGTCTACAGTGGGGGGCTGGCGCTAACTGCAGTGGGGGTGGTGCTATCTACTGGGGCAGGGGGGCGGCTGGTGCTATGTACACTGGGGGCTGGCGCTATCTACCATAGCACTATCAACAGTGGGAACTGTGGCGTTTATGTGGGCACTGGCACTATCTACAGCATTTATCTATTGCAGTACTATCTACATGGGCACTGTGGTGTTTTCAGGGGGCTGGGACAGCAAAAACCCAAACAAATAAAATTCATCCATTTTTTTTATTTTATTTATTTATTTTTTAGAACGGCCATAAAAAACATGGCAAATGGCAGTTAAAAACGGTCAGACGGCCGGGAGATGGATATAAATTTTGAGACCCACTGATACAAAATAGCCATAAAAAACTTAGTTAATGCGTTAACTGCCTTTCTTTCTTTTTTTTTTACGTCGTGTGAATATAGCCTTATTGCCCTCTTCACTCTCTCCCCTCACAGCGATCCAAGGTGATGGAGAGAGAAAAAGACTAAGGGCTTGTTTAGACGAACGTGTAATATGTCCGTGCAATGCGTGTGATTTTCACGCGTGTCGTACGGACCTATGTTAGTCTATGGGTCCGTGCAGACAGTCCGTGATTTTTGTGCAACGTGAGTTCGCTGCGTAAATGTCCTCACGACATGTCCTATATTTGTGCGTTGTTCACGCAACACGCACCCATTGAAGTCAATGGGTGCGTGAAAATCACGCATGCCACACGGAAGCCCTTCAGTGGGACGAGCGTGATTCGCACAACAGCAGTCAAACTCTGAATGTAAACAGAAAAGCACCACGTGCTTTTCTGTTTACAAACATCCAAACGCAGTGTCATAATGATGGCGGCTGCGCGAAAATCATGCAGCCGCGCATCATACGGGGCTGACACACGGAGCTGTTAAGTGCCTTTTGCGCACGCAAAACGCTGCATTTTTTGCGTGCGCAAAAAGCACACGCTCGTGTAGACCCGGCCTAATTGTTACAGAGCTGTACATCGTGTGTGTGTATATGTATATATATATATGTGTGTGTGTATATATATATATATATATATATATATATATATATACACACATAGAAAATTAAGTGGGTTTTTTTCACATTTTTTGTGATTTGTCTGCTCATAATAAAAATTAAAAACATGGAATTAATTAAACTAATCTAGAAAATGAAAGCCTCAGATGTCTTGTAAAAAAAAAAAAAAAAAAATCCGATATTCAAAGCGGTTGCAAAGATATTCTCGTTTAAAGAAGTTCACATCAGAAATGGAAAATTGACCTGGACACACGGGCATCAACCCTTGGTCATGAAAGGGTTAACAATATATTTTGTGCCATTTTCTCATTACCTTAATGTAATTTTACCTGTACAGTAGATTTCATCAGTGTCTATTATGTCAGGTGACACATTACAATCATTATTTTATTAAAAGATGAGGCATGACCGAAAACTAGACCAATAACACACCTGCATCGTCAATACTAAACCTAATCTGTCTCTAATATCCAATCTCGACTTCTGTATCCCATCACATTTTATATGAACAGCATGTCCAAGGCAGTATATCCCAAATATCTCTTAGCAGGAGCGGACTAACCTATTGTACATTAGGGCAATGTCTGAGGGCCCATGGCCAGTGGGGGGCCCACAAATGCTTAATTCTACAACTTCTAAAAGGGCCATCATCCCCTATGATATGACTTAGGGTATGTGCACACACACTAATTACGTCTGTAATTGACGGACGTATTTCGGCCGCAAGTACCGGACCGAACACAGTGCAGGGAGCCGGCTCCTAGCATCATAGTTATGTACGATGCTAGGAGTCCCTGACTCGCTGCAGGACAACTGTCCCGTACTGTAATCATGTTTTCAGTACGGGACAGCAGTTCCACGGAGAGGCAGGGACTCCTAGCATCGTACATAAGTATGATGCTAGGAGCCCGGCTCCCTGCACTGTGTTCGGTCCGGTACTTGCGGCCGAAATACGTCCGTCAATTACGGACGTAATTAGTGTGTGTGCACATACCCTTAAATTCCTGATCGGTATAAGTCCCAGCGGTGGTACCATGAACTATCGGAAAATGCAACACCATTGAGTCTTTTGGGTTCAGCAGAACCAAGCCCAGGAGGAGCAGAACAGCAGGAGGGGAGATGACGGGTCATGGGTGAGGTACTCTCCATTATTGGAGTATTTAATACAATTCAATTTGTAAACCCAACCCATGTTCTCCATGGCTCTGGTATTTGGTAAGGGGCTAGTGACCATAAATGCTTAGAGTCCCAGACCACATATGGACACCTAAAACCACTAATGTGAACAGCGCCTCAACGACTACTGTACAACCAGCCCAAGCTTTATTTCCCTTCATTACCTACAAGCAGATGACTACATTAGCACAATGTTACCATTTCTCTTATCCTGTACAATCCCTTAACCATTTCCCTCCATTGTCCTGAACCCAATCACCTGCACGGTCCAGATAACTAGACACTACACCTACTACAAAGTCTAAGCCAACGTCAACAAATGGACCAGGGCATTCTATACCATACTTCTTCCATTATACCACCCCTCATTGGTCAAGCTAATACAATTTACCCTCAGCACACTATATGGAAATGCTTCTAAATAAAATATGCGCCAAATATTATCCTGGATATAAAATGGGCATTAGACATAACCACTCGCTGTAAATGCAAAACAATAAACGCGAAGGTCGAAAAGTCCAAAGGCCGTCACTCAATCCTACAAACATAGAAGCGAACACCACCTTCTAAACTGTGCAAGAGAGATTAATAGGTGGCCCCATAAATATGTCATAGCACTCTATTTGAGGTGGTGGAGACGCATGCATGGTCTTATGGTCATTTACTCACTGACATTGGGCTTTTTTTTTTTTTTTGACTTTAACAGTGAAGCATGACGGCAAAAGTTGTTGACTTCTAGTTAGTTCAAAGGTGTTGTCCGGTTTCAGCAAATTAATGTTATTTTTTGTATAATTAAAGGGAATGTGTTGCCAGAAAAACATGTTTTGTTTTTTTTAAAATTAAACATTTAGTGTGTGGGTGATTAAACATTGTTCAAATTTTTTTTATTTTTTTCACGAGTCAGGAAATATAAATTAATTCTAATTTATAATACTACCCATTTTTGGTCACTAGATGGAGCTATTCCCAAAATTGCAGCACTGCAACATTGGGTTAAAAGCCCTCGCTCTAGTGAGCTCTCAGCATCCCCCCCTCCTTTATCCTGGCTAGTGCCGGGATAAACGAGGGGTTTGAACGGTGTAACCTCCTACACTGTGTGTCGCCATTTTTTGAGCTAACACACAGTGTAGTAGGTTTACATACAGTAGTAAACACACACAAACACGAACATACATTGAAATCTCTTACCTGCTCCTGCCGCCGCGGCTCCCTCCGGCCCGTCCGCTCCGTTTGCTGCCGCTGGTCCAAGTGCACAAATCCGGAAGCCGCGACCGGAAGTAGTAATATTACTGTCCGGCCGCGACTTCCGGTCCACAGGAAAATGGCGCCGGACGGCGCCAATTTCGAATTGGACTGTGTGGGAGCGGCGCATGCGCAGTTCCCACACAGACGCCGTACACTGAAGTCAATGGGACGGGAGCCGTTCGCAGTCCCTATGGGACTGTGGCTGCCGTATTCCATGTCTGTATGTGTCGTTAATCGACACAGAAAGAAATGGAACAAAAAATGGCAGCCCCCATAGGGAAGAAAAAGTGTAAAAATAAGAAAAAGTAAAACACAAACACACAAATGAATATAAACGTTTTTAATAAAGCACTAACATCTTTAACATATAAAAAAATAATTTGTGATGACACTGTTCCTTTAAAAGTTATACAATTTTCCAATATACTTTCTGTAATAATTTGTCACAGTTTTCAAGATCTCTTCTTGTTGTTGTTGAGTAAGAACATTCATCGTTTACTTCCAGTGGATAAAATTCTGTCCATGGTCATGTGATGGACACACAGGTGCACGGCTCGTTACAGTTCCAGTATGTGTATCAGAACTGTGTCTTCTAACGAGCCGTGCACCTGTGTGTCCATCACATGACCATGGACAGAATTATATCCACTGGAAACAAACAATGAATGTTCCTACTGAGCAGATTTTGAAAATCGTGATGAATTATTACAGAAAGTATATTGGAAAATTTGACAGCTTTTAATTATACAAAAAATAATTAATTTGCAGACACTGGACAACCCCTTTAAGGCAAGGGCTCCTGCAAATTGTGGTAAAATCACAACATTACTTCACCTCGTTTCACTTCAGTGGGAACCTATGCGAAAGAAAGTTAGTATGGATGCATTTTTTTTTTTGCAATGGTTGGAGGGTTTCTTGCAAATTTTTTCCCCACATGGAAATACTAAAGTTGTGGAAAATTGTGGGTGACTGTCGCCATGGAGTCCTACCCTAATTGTTTCATTTTAGACTGAAAAATGTATTTTAGTATATCCATACTGTTGTAAGCTGTATCTGTGCCAATCTCTATTATTTGGGGCTTATCATAACCCTGGATCACTCATTTACACCTTTTTGCTTCAATAAAACCGTTTATAATTGACATAAATGAGAGGATTATTCCAATCATAGAAAGGGATGGCATATCGCTAGGATATGCCATCACTTTCTGATGGGTGGGGTCAGAAGGGTTCTCTTCACTCTCTTTTTTTCTGCAAGTGAATGGGGTCCATAGCCGGTGGTCGTAGCGAATGCAGCGCTAGCAAGACTGGATGGGTTGGGGTCCTGACAGTCAGACCCCCACCTATCCGAAAGTGATCCTTTTCTGTGATGGGAAAAACACTTCAATCAAACTACAATATCTTTCCTCCCCAGGTTCTACAAGGGGACGGTCCCACGTTTGGGCAGAGTGTGCCTGGATGTTGCCATTGTCTTTGTCATCTATGAAGAAGTAGTTAAAGTTCTGAACAGAGTTTGGATAACCTCATAACACCACTTACCCTTAAAACGCCGCTCTCAGCCTTGTGGAGGGACATGTTTTCTATCCGAATTTTACCCCCAACTTGAATTAATTGTGCTTGTTGGAAATATTGTAAAATATCACAATATTTAATTTTTATTTTTTTTTACGTTTTTCTTATGTTATGGTATATGTGTGATACAGTCGTGATTTGCCTTAAATCTGCCAAATACCTTGACGACATTGATTGTCAGATCCCTTCTTGTGGAGTTATTTCTGCTCTATTTGCCTGAATTCACTTCAAAACCAGAATTGAAATGATGTGTATGTGATCCATTAAATGGAGTGGAGGGGATACAGCGAGAAACTCGACATGAATAAAACTTCCTTTCCAGGGTGTTGCTTTCAGACAGAGCGCCAACATAGGTATGCTTATACTTGTCACCCCTCCCCCTATCTGGTGGTGTAAGGCTGGCCATAAATTTCAGATCGCTATTCTTCCCTACTATCCCTTACACATGCACGCTTGGCTCGGCTTGGAGAGTCGGGACACCGCCATACATATTAAATAATCGTCTGGCTTCTGCTGAAATCGGTAGGTTCGGCCGACATATATTTAAGGCCTTATTTACACTAATGTGTTTCACGTCTGTGATACGCGCATGAAAATCACGCGCGTCGCACGGACCTATGTTAGTCAATGGAGCCATTCAGACATTCCGTGTTTTTCATGCAGCGCTTGTCCCCTGCGTGAAACTCACAGCATGTCCTATAATTTAGCGTTTTTTTGCGCATCACGCACCCATTGAAGTCAATGGGTGCGTGAACATCACATGCAGCAGACGGACGCAATTCCGTGTGCTGCACGTGATTCGCGCAACAGTTAAAGAAATGAAGGGAAAAATAAAACCACCTATTTCATTTTCTAAACCTCAAAACCGCGTGTCATAAGGATGCCATATGCGCGAAAATCACGCAGCCACGCACCAAACACTGATGACACACGGAACTGCAACGCGCAAAAAACGCTGTGTTTTTGCACGCGCAAAACGCACACGTTCGTGTAAATAAGGCCTAATGGGTATGGCCATACTTGACATTGGCCCACCCTCACTGCTATGACAGACTGCCTTAAAGGGAATGTGTTGCCAGAAAAACATGTTTTGTTTTTTTTAATTAAACATTTAGTGTGTAGGTGATTAAACATTGTTCAAATTTTTTTTATTTTTTTCACGAGTCAGGAAATATTATAAATTAGATTCTAATTTATAATATTTCCCATTGCTGGTCACTAGATGGAGCTATTCCCAAAATTGCAGCATTGCATGTGGTAAAGCAACCACATTGCTTTATGCTGCAAAATTGGGTAAAAAGCCCTCGCTCTAGTGAGCTCTCAGCATCCCCCCCCTCCTTTATCCTGGCTAGTGCCGGGATAAACGAGGGGTTTGAACGGTCTAACCTCCTACACTGTGTGTCGCCATTTTTTGAGCTAACACACAGTGTAGTAGGTTTACATACAGTAGTAAACATACACAAACACGAACATACATTGAAATCTCTTACTTGCTCCTGCCGCCGCGGCTCCCTCCGGCCCGTCCGCTCCGTCTGCTGCCGCTGGTCCAAGTGCACAAGTCCGGAAGCCGCGACCGGAAGTAGTAATCTTACTGTCCGGCCGCGACTTCCGGTCCACAGGAAAATGGCGCCAGACGGCGCCAATTTCAAATTGGACTGTGTGGGAGCGGCGCATGCGCAGTTCCCACACAGACGGCGTACACAGAAGTGGATGGGACGGGAGCCGTTCGCAGTCCCTATGGGACTGTGGCTGCCGTATTCCATGTCTGTATGTGTCGTTAATCGACACATACAGAAATGGAACATAAAATGGCAGCCCCCATAGGGAAGAAAAAGTGTAAAAATAAGAAAAAGTAAAACACAAACACAAATAAATATAAACGTTTTTAATAAAGCACTAACATCTTTAACATATGAAAAAAAAAATTGTGATGACACTGTTCCTTTAAACACCAACAAAGCAGGCATCCTGGGGGTTATCAGGTGCCACCTATCAACCCATATCACCAAGGCAGGGAAAGCATTACACCGTGCCCAGCTGAATCGCCCACTATAAGAAACAGATAGCTGTGAAGCTGCCCCCTCACATTAGGTGTATACCTGCGGAGCCGTTTGATTTGGTGGGATCTGCCAACAATCTATTGTGTATGGGACCTCTGGATGAGATGTTGGGGGACACAATAATGTGGGGGTGGATATATACTCACATATGATTCATGGATATTACACACATGACCACATGAATGTACTTCTGTATTCCATGTTGAAGCAAACATACATGAAACATGATGTAAATGAACCCCTAATATTGGAGCTACTCCGATGTTAAACAGTAAGAGGCGGCAGATAATGCTCCATGTGTTCTTTATTATACTCAACTGCAGCAAATATTGAGGAATTCTGGATAGGTTCACATCAATTCAATGTGTCTTTATAAATCATCTGCAATTTTTTTATACTTTGATATGTTTTATTACATTATTTTTATCATGTAAATATCTATATCTTTTATATGTGACCATTTATAATAGCTCAACATGTAACACTAACTAAACAATTAGGCCCCGCGACTTCCAGAAATTAAAAAATGTTTGAATTGGACGAGTACCACTACAAAAAGCCTGCCATATACTTCATTACAGACGAAATCTATCTCAAATCATGTTCTGACATGTTCAGCTGAATTTCCTCTTTAATACATAGAGTTCTTCTTTGGTGATCTTCCTGGTCCCGAGCTGCACCTTCTCGCAGCGCCTCTTCTGCCTCCATAGTCAGTATGATTACTTCTTACAAAAAGCATGCTATTAAAAACGAAAAAAGTAAGGCTCTGTTAAAAGCGGAAACCACAAAGCGGTGCCGGATCCGTCCCATGATGGACACCAACCACTCCAGACAAACCACCGAACCTCTTTGACGTAATAATAATGGGGTCCGTCATGGTACATGTCGTTTTGACGGTAAGAATAACGCTGCATACTGTGCTATTCTTCCTGTCAAATATGATGGAATTTGTGACAGGATTCTGACGGAGCCCCCAATGAAGATGTGAACATAGTCTTACTGATGTCAGTCCAAGAACACTCGGAGTGAATATGGAAACCATAAAGGCAGAACAGACCCTGTGAGAACCATTGTACAGACAACCACAACCACGTGGATCGACCAGCGGAAAGTAAAGAATGACTTAAAAGATTAAATACACTTTGAGCAAATCTAATAGACTGTGGTATTCCTCCTGAAGGGGCGGAGCTTAACATGGATTGGGAGATCACCAAAGAGAATCCCTGTGTCATGCTCCGCCCCTGCACTAGGCCTATCTCAGTGAAGTGTTCATAAAGGAGTGTTCCTTTCCTTACTCTTGTTTGTCTTGTCTTTCCTAAGTCTTTGTGCCAACCATAGACCTATGTAACGTCGTGTGATTTTGTGCCTGTTATTTGTGAGTGCTCCTAAACTGACAGATGTCCTCACACTCCATTCTGATATTAATATCTAATCTGTGTAAATAAACCGACCCCATGATCTATGTGGGGTGATAAAAAATGTTCTGGTGTGTATTTTTTTGTTTTCATTGGTACCAAAGTGAGACATTTATTTCAGCATTCAAAGCTATTATTAATACATCCTTATTTTTACACTACTTTGCCACTTTCTCTGTTCCATTTTAATGAAAGTGGTGGATAATATTCATCCAGGAAACAGTCCTAGACTTCCGGCCTTAGCTGAATATGTAGGTGAAAAAATAACACATATGTTAGCACTGACAATAATAGAAGAGAATATTTTTGTAGTGTTTTTTTTTTCATGAGATTTCAATGTGGCTCCAGAATAAGTCACAAGCTGCAGTTCATCCTTTCGGCCACTAGATGGCAGAATCTGTTCATAAATGAAAAATTGTATACATCATTTTACACGGTCTCTTCTGACTTTCTAAGGACTCGTGTATATTTTGGCCTGTAGTAGGATGGACAAAACTGAACGGTATTGCAGGCTGCACATTCTGTTTCATGGATCGAGTTTTAACGTCAGATGCTATCAATAATATATAAATCTGTATAGTGGGGGTAAAGTTTAATAGTGCGGATTATGGGAACGACTGTCCGTACACAGGTCCATGTTCGCTGTCTGCTCTCGCATATATACACTGCTCTGTGAGACATTATTATGTAGTGCATGTATGTGGGATACACAGAGCTCTGTACAGTATGTAGATGGAAGAGTGGAATCACTGGCTGCGGGGTGAGCACCATAGGGACACCAGTTGCCTAACACTGGTCCAAAGTCTTAGGTTATTTTGTGTGATGTCAAATATTACATCTCTGATGTATCACCAGTAGATTATGCCACTGTCCAAACTTTAATGGATTGCTGATAATCTCTCACTGTCCTGGGATCCCTACACCTGTCCTGGCACACTGAGGGACTGGAGCAGCTGTCATTAGAACACTGCTCCATTCTCTACTTTACATGTGGCTTTCCAGCTGCCAGTGGAAGAAGAGGGATCACCATAATGGCATACAATAAGTAAGTTCGGTAAGAGCATGTTTTTTTTCTAAAACAGAGCTGCAAATGCCTTGCAGGGTCAAAACTTTAAAATAAAACATACTGCCTGCCTTCAGCCACCACTAGAGGGAGCTTACTGCATACTGTTTTATTATTTAATTCAATGTACAGTATGCAGCATTCTAGTGGGACAAAGGGTGTCTTTTTCTTGTTTATCCACTTGAATGTTTTTGTTTTGGGTACCTCTGAATAAAAGTGGATTTAATAATTTAATTAGACCGTAATTTTGTTGTTGTTGATCGATTAAAGACTTTTCAAAGTAAAAGTGAAAATAAATCTCTTGTTTAGTGTGTAAATAATGTTTAGATGGGTATATACAACACCTCTCTATAGAATGCCACTGCTCCCTGCTCTCCCCCCCCCCCCTCCCTGTCTCTGGAGGGATTGTGTTTCACATGCTAGGCAGCAGATAATGCAGAGTCAGTGAGCAGCAGAAGAGCAAAACATACCTTTTGTAATTACAGCACTGCCTTACACCTTGTAATAGAAGGGCATGCAGGCAGCTGTAAATAGAGGCAATGTCTGTGAGAGGAATCATGGGAGCTGTTGTCCTTCACATTGGTAATCCAGCCACAGCAAGCCCTGGCAGCATCAAATAAAAGATGCTATACAGAGCTGTAAAAGATAATGGAAATAAAAAATATCTAATACTGGGCTATGGTGTCATCTGGTGAGCATTCAGATGCATTTAGTACTTTTTTGTATTTTTTTTTTATAAGCTCGGAAAATCCCTTTACTACCTCCATACAGTACTTGTGTTTCCCCGAAAGTAAGACAGTGTCTTACTTTCTTTTTATCCCCAAAAGCCCCACTATGTCTTACTTTCGGGGTATGTCTTATATTGGAAAAAAATTGTCAAAAGATAAAGTTCCTACTTACCGAGAACTTCCCGGCCGTTGCCTTGGTGACGCGTCCTTGGTGACGCGTCCTTGGTGACGCGCCTCTCTTGACATCGAGCCCCACCTCCCTGGATGACGCGGCAGTCCAAGTAGCCGCTGCAGCCTGTGATTGGCTGCAGCCTGTGCTTGGCCTGTGATTGGCTGGAGCTGTCACTTGAACCGAAGTGTCATCCCGGGAGGTCGGACTGCAGGAAGGAGACAGGAGTAATCGGTAAGTTAGAACTTCGATTTTTTTTTTACAGGGATTTTGGGATCGCAAGTCACTGTCCATGGTGCTGAAACAGTTTAACTCTTTCAGCACCATGCACAGTGCATGTCTTCCGACGTCGCGGACCGGAAATTTTTTGGCCGGGTTCGGCCAAAATGAGTTTGGCCGAACCCGGTGAAGTTAGCTACGGTTGTCGGGGTTCGCTCCTCGCAAAGACACTCCGTTTGGATGCTTGGAAACAGAAAAGCACGTGGTGCTTTTCTGTTTCCATTCATCCTTTTGACAGCTGTTGCGCAAACACGCAGTTCGCACGGAAGAGCTTCCGTGCGACCTGCCTGGTTTTCACGCACCCATTGACTTCAATGGGTGCGTGATGCGTGAAATACGCAGAGTTATTGAACCTGTCGCGTATTTTGCGCAGCGAACAAACGCTGCGCAAAATACATGGACTGTGTGTACTGCCCCATAGACTTCTATAGGGCATTGCGTGCCGCGCGAAAACCACGCGGTCTACACGCTGCCAAATCACGCTCGTGTGAATCCCCCCTAATACTGTGTGCATTACCGTATTTTAAGCAGGAGGCGGCATTGACAAGTGCAGGGGACGGCGCGGTGACGTATGGAGAGGGGGGCGGCGCGGAAGTGGGCAGGAGGCGGCAATACCCCCGTGTTTCCCCGAAAGTAAGACATATGTCTTACTTTCGGGGTACGGCTTATATTAGCCGACCCCCCTGAAACCCCCGATACGTCTTACAATCGGGGGTGTCTTACTATCGGGGAAACACGGTAGGTCTGACTGTCCATCCCACACCCGTATAGACATGGATGTGCACCTTTATTCCGAATTACAGACACCCAGGTGATCCGCCTATTTTCTCTCTGAGGCTGGGTTCACACGACCTATTTTCAGACGTAAACGAGGCGTATTATGCCTCGTTTTACGTCTGAAAATAGGGCTACAATACGTCGGCAAACATCTGCCCATTCATTTGAATGGGTTTGCCGACGTACTGTGCAGACGACCTGTCATTTACGCGTCGTAGTTTGACAGCTGTCAAACGACGACGCGTAAAAATACAGCCTCGTCAAAAGAAGTGCAGGACACTTCTTTCAGACGTAATTTGAGCCGTTCTTCATTGAACTCAATGAAGCACAGCTCAAAATTTACGGCTGTCAGAGAAGCCTCGCAAAATGCGAGGAGGAGCATTTACGTCTGAAACAAGGCAGCTGTTTTCTCCTGAAAACAGTCTGCCATTTCAGACGTAAAAGCCTGCTACCGTGTGCACATACCCTTAGGGTATGTTCACACGCAGAGTCAAAAACGTCTCAAAATACAGAGCTGTTTTCAACAGAAAACAGCTCCTGATTTTCAGACGTTTTTTTGTGCCGCTCGCGATTTTTACGGCCGTTTTTGGAGCTTTTTTCAATAGAGTCTATGGAAAACTGCTCCAAAAACGTCCCAAGAAGTGTCCTGCACTTCTTTTTCGCCGGCGTTTTTTTATGAGTAAAAAAACGCTCCGTCGGAACGGAACGCCGTTTTCCCATTGAAACCAATGGCCAGATGTTTGGAGGCGTTCTGCTTCTGATTTTTTGGGCATTTATGGCCCGAAAAACAGCCTAAAATAGGCTGTGTGAACATACCCTTACTCTACCTCTTCTACTTCAACGTTTACCCAATTTTCTAGGTTTTAAGGCCCCATGCACACACCCGTAAAAATAGTCTGTAATTGCGGACCGGAATTACGGACCCGTTCACTTCTATTGACCACGGATACCTTCCCGTATATTTATCGCAAATTATGGAACATGTCCATTCTTTTGCTTTTTACGGGCCGTATGTAAAGGATCTGCCAGGCACAACTTCTGTGGATACGCCCATAGGTAATCAGTCTGCACCTGAGTCTTTGTCTCTGAGACTGACTCCAATTTCCAACACTCAGGATGGCAGGCTTAGGAGTGGGAGAGCCTATCGCAGCCTGGCCAGACGGAGCTAGCTCCCGCCCTCTGTCTATTTATACCTGCCTTTCCTGTTCCTCCTTTGCTTGTGATTCTTCTCGTGTGGTTTCCAGGCCCAGCTACAGCTTCTGACTATTTGATCCTGCTCCATACTGACCCCGGCTTACTGACTACTCTCCTGCTCTGCGTTTGGTACGTCGTGCACTCCTGGTTTTGACTCGGCTCGTTCACCATTCTTGTTGCTCACGGTGTTGCCGTGGGCAACTGCCCCTTTCCCTTTGCTTTGTGTTCCCTTGTCTGTTTGGTTTCAACTGTGTTTTTATTGAACATTTTTCAAAAATATACATATAACTTAGAGCAGCATGAAGGGCCATGCAATTCACATAGTAAGACAGTAACTTTCAATAGACAGACAAAACATCTGGGAAAAAACACAGGGGTTTAAGGGGGTGAGGGGGGGGGATAGTCGGAGCTCCACCTACCACCTAATCTTGAGTTCCCTGTATCCAATACTTGTCCCACGGGTCCCACACCACTTTGAACCTGTCCAGTTCATTGTCAATAGAGGCCGTCATATGCTCCATTGTACGTATTTCCCTAATTCTAGTTACTAAGTCGATGTGGGAGGGAGGGGTTGTCTGTCTCCATTTCCACGCTATCAACGTCTTAGCGGCTGTGAGAAAGTGTCGAAAGAGTCGAGCTGGTGATTTCCCCAAAGACCTAGGGGGAACATTTAGGAGGTAATGAAGAGGGTCTAAGGGAATATCCTGCTGCAACACCGCCAATGCCAAGTTCTTAACTTCCAACCAATACTGTTGTACCAGTGAACAGCTCCAGAAAATATGGAACAGATCACCTCTCTGACCTCTACATCGCCAGCAATCCGACGGAATACCCGGATTGAAGCTATGCAAAAAGGCAGGGGTATGGTACCAAAACATAAGGATTTTATATTGGTTTTCCTTATATGCAGTGCAGATGGAGGTTTTAGCTGCTTGCGACCAAATAATCTGCCACAATGAGAGCGGGATGGATTTATTCAGTAAGGCCTCCCACTTCAACATGTATCTATGCCCAGGCGGAGGGGAACCCTCCGGGGATAGCAATAATGCATAAATGGCTGAGATAAGCCCCCTAGTGGTGGTAGCATACCGACATAACCTTTCGAAGCTTGTAGGTGCAGTAACCCGCGTGGATCTAAAAGTTTGCTGCATGTAATGTCTAACCTGAAGATAGTGAAAGAACGCAGCGGAGGGAATATTATGATGTTTTTGAAAGTATGAAAACGGGTGAAGCTCTTGCGTGTGGGGATCAACCATATCAGCCAGGTGAAATACCTCAATTCCCGTCCACAATCGGACTATTCGGGAGGTAGTGCCCCCCGGAATAGTGGGAGTGTAGAGTACCGAAGTCAAGGGCGGGCAACCCGATGCCAAATGGAAGCGGTTTTTACAGGTTTCCCACACCTCCCTTTGAAATCTCATGGGACCCAATAAAGATGCAGTCGGCATTACCAGTGGGTCACCCCATAACAGGGAGTTTGGGTGGACCGGGGCCATCCATAGCTTCTCTATTTCGGTCCATTTATTGTACGCCCTTAAAGACACCCAGCTGGGTATGCGACGGAGGTGTGCCGCCCAGTAGTACTTCACCACATCAGGGACCGATAGCCCACCCGCAGATCGACCCGATAATAAAACTGATTTCGGAATTCGATGTCTGCCGGAATGCCATATGAACCTGAGGATAGAAGACTGCATGGCCCGCAATTCCTTCATAGGTACTGCTACCGGCAAAGTCTCAAAGTAGTACAGTAATTTAGGGAGCAAGGTCATTTTGACCGCTGCTATGCGCCCAAAAAATGACATGGGAAGAGGATCCCACCTGGCCATTAGCTGACGTAGCTCTACAAACAGAGAGGGGAAATTAGCCTTGTAAACCGACGTATAGGAGGGAGTGAGTTGAACTCCTAAATAAGTCAGGGAGGTTTCCTTCCAGTTGTAGGTGTAGTTGTGTTTGAGTAGCTGGAGCTCCTGGTGTGGGACATTAAGAGGGAGCGCTTCCGTTTTAGATGTATTAGTTTTATATCCTGACAGCCTCCCATACCTACGGAGAACTGTAGTAAGGTTAGGGAGGGAGGTATGAGGTTTAGTGATAGTCAAGAGGACGTCATCTGCAAACAGGGAAACCTTAAACTCTTTATCTTGTATCTGGACCCCCGCTATATCCCTGGATTTCCGTATTTGAGCTGCTAAAGGTTCTATGCATAGCACAAATAAAAGTGGGGATAGGGGACACCCCTGACGTGTACCATTCCAGATTTGAAACGGAGGGGAGGTGGAGTGTGGGAGTTTAATTGCCGCTGTCGGTTTGGAGTAGAGACCACGCAGTGCTGTCAAATAAGGGCCCGAAATCCCAAATGAATTTAGAGTTTCGAACATAAATGGCCATCCCAAGCGGTCAAACGCCTTCTCTGCATCTAGACTAAGAAGGATCGCCGATTCCTTTTGCTTTTGGAGGGCATCAATGAGGTCAAGGGCCCTTCGTGTGTTGTCTCCTCCTTGCCTAAGAGGCACAAAGCCCACTTGGTCTTTGTGAATCAAAGAAGGGAGCCAAACATTGAGTCTATTAGCTAGAAGACGGGTGAAAATTTTTAGATCCGAATTCAGAAGGGCTATGGGTCTGTAATTGGAGCACTCTGCGTGGTCTTTACCCGGTTTAGGGATCAGCGTGATATGAGAATGC
The DNA here is from genome assembly GCF_050947455.1 of Rhinoderma darwinii. NCBI lineage: Eukaryota > Metazoa > Chordata > Amphibia > Anura > Rhinodermatidae > Rhinoderma > Rhinoderma darwinii. Next base: position 406,347,987 of record NC_134688.1, read on the forward strand.
AGGAATGTTTGAGGGATGGGAGAACCCTGTAGAAATTCATTAAATAACGAAGCCATCCGTGGAACCAAGATCTCTGCAAAGGTCTTATAATACCCATATGTAAAGCCATCTGGTCCAGGGGCCTTACCACTAGGGAGGTCCTTCAATATATCAAACAATTCCTCCGCAGAGATCGGGGCATTCAGGGATGAAAGCTCCTCATCTTTCAGTTTAGGGAGAGCACAGGAAGAGAGATATGCTTGCAGCGTTTCCCTCCGACGAGCCGGATCAGGTGGTAAGGTATTTGGCAGGTGGTATAAGGATTTATAATAGTCATGAAAAAGTGTGGCTATCGTGTCTGGGTGATGCTGGAGTATGCCCGCCTTATCCCGAACCGCCTGTGGAGTACGAACAGTCGCCTGATCCCGCAATAGTCTGGCCAGAAGCGAGTGCGCCTTATTACCTTTGTCGTAATATTTCCTTTTTGTGTATAGTAATGACTTTTCTACCCCCTTCATAGCTAAGTCCTTGAGTTGTGCTCTAGCCTCTATCAATTTCCGTAGTGTCGGGACCGCCGGTTTAATCCCCATTTCTCTCTCCAACTTAGTAATTGTCCGATGGAGAGCCACCCGCTTGGCCCGAGAGTCTCTTTTCAATCTAGATCCCATTACTATGCATTGCCCTCTCATCACCGCCTTATGCGCCTCCCAAAGAGTGGATACTGAAGGAACCGATCCCTCATTAAGTGCATAAAATTCCCGCATATGTCCGGCCAGGCTGTCCCTAAGAGAAGGGGACTTAATCAAAGTTTCGTTTAAGCGCCAATGACATACTCTCGTATTTGGTTTCCCTATCTGTAGGGACACAGAAACTGGTGCGTGATCTGACCAAGAGATGGGGTCTATATTCGCCCCCTGGAGCGCACGGAGGGCAGGGACATTACCAAAAAAGTAATCTAAGCGTGTATGAGTGCTGTGCGTATGGGAGAAGAAGGTATAGGACCTATCACCTGGGTGATCCACTCGCCACAAATCATAGAGCTGGTGCTCTCTAATTAGTTGCCTAAAACGTGTAGAAAGTCCTGTAAGGGTGGGCGTCGGAGTAGCGTGTGTAAGAGAGACCCTATCCATGGACGTGGAGAACGGGACATTAAAATCTCCTCCCACCAGCCATGCCCCCCTAGGAAGCTTCTGGAGTTTAGAAAGGAGTCTACGTAGGAATGGAATCTGTGCGGTATTAGGAGAGTAACCGTTACATAAAACAATGGGCTGTCCAAGCAAAGTCCCCTCTATTATAACATATCTGCCTTTCGGATCTAGATGTGAGGTGTGAACTTGTATGGGGCAGGAAGCTGCTATCAAAATGGCCACCCCCTCCCTTTTGCGACCTGACGAGGCAGAGTACACAGCAGGATACGCCCCTCGGGCAAATTGGAAAGTTCCGGATGAATCTAAGTGTGTTTCCTGCAGAAAAGCAACTTCCGCTCCAAGCGATTTCAACTCCCTGAGAAGCAAGCGTCTCTTCACATTGGAGTTGAGACCCTTGACATTAAGTGTGACAAATTTAACCATGGTCAAAGATGTATGAAAGAGCAAAGAATGATGTGGAAAGTGCGGATGTATACAGCTCACAGTTATGTCGGGGCCAGTCCCATGTCGGTTTCAAAGCAAGCAGTGTTCTACGGCGTCCTTCTACCTTGGAGGTTCTTGGAGGATTCACTGTCGTCTCAAGTGTTATTTCGGATGAAAGTAGGAGGGGAGGGAAAGACACTGGGGTAAAGACGTACCAGGGAGACAATACACATATCTGCAGTGAGAACAAAGAGAAATGCATGAGATCAATGAATTTCAAACACACTCAGAAAATACTACCAGGGAGAATACTATACCCTGGGGCGGGTGATATTAAAGCAAAAGAAAACTGGTAATACAATATTACCCTTTGCAACTCTCTCTAAAAACAGAGGGAGAACTGCAAAACAAATTACCCCTATCAAAAAAGGAGGTCGGGTCTCAACAGTCGAGGAACCTAGTACAAAAGTACGTATAAATACGTACAGGCCGAGAAAAAACAAAAAGGGGGTGAAAGAGCCAAGTGTATCCCGGGCAATCGCGCCCTGCCACAATTTACGTTAACGAATTAAAGAGAAGCAACATAAAATCAGAAATATAATCCTAAATGCATTTTTAGCCTAGGATAGTGCAACTGGCGAAGGGAGCAGCTGGTATGGGTGACCAGGCTCCTTCACATATATTACGGAGGTGCCGTGTATCTGCGCAGCGTCCATCAATTCAAATCAGGTCTTGGTGAACTTCGGTTAGACTGTCGTCTTGGAGAGGTCCTCCGCTTATTTCGGACCGACTGCCAGACTGGAGGTGGAGACGAAGGCGGCAAAGGAGTCTCCCAATTCTGCATCTTGGGCGTTGGTATACCAAGGGAGTCACAGAAATGAGGCAAATCCCCTGGGTACCTCAGGGTTGCAGAAACACCATCTCTTCGGGCTGTAAGGGAGAACGGAAACCCCCATCGATAAATAATATTGTGGTCCCGTAGGGCTGCGAGAAGCGGACGAAGCAGACGTCTTTTCTGTAACGTAATCCAGGAGAGATCCGGGAATAACTGAATCGGCACACCGGCATACTCCAGGTCTTTACGCTGACGGGCTTTAAGCATAATGTCCTCCTTAGTGCGGAAATCCTGGACACAGCAGATGATATCTCTGGGCTGAGATGTAATGGATTTTGGTTTCAGTGCTCTATGCGCTCTGTCAAGCGGTATCCGATTAGACGGGGGTGCACCCAAAAGGTCGTTAAAGATAGTCTCTAACACGATGGGAAGATCTTCAGACCCCGAGGGCTCCGGTATGCCCCTTATCCTTATATTATGACGGCGACCTCTGTTATCCAAATCCTCTAGATGCAGTTGCATATCTCTAATGGACGCCAGCTGGGAGGACACTGAAGACTGTATCACAGAGACATGGCGCCTAGTGGCATCGTGGTCATCTTCTAGAGCCTCCACCCTCGTAGCAATCTGCTGTATATGCTGCGACACCCCCGCCAATTCTGAACGAAAAGCTGCCTTCACTTCTTGTATCATACTCTTAAAGTCCTCTTTAGTGGGCAACTGTGAGAAACATTCCCTCCACATAGGGGGCACATCTGAAGGAAGTGAGGCTGAATCCTCCAGGTCAGAATCTGAGGCATATACAGGTGCCTGGGCATAGGGGGTCAAAGATGGTGTATCCCCCAGATCGTCTCTCCTCCCCGGCTGCTGGATCGTGGGCCGTTGAGGTTTAGGTGCAGGCCAAATCTGTAGGGCCATTTGTGCTGAGGGCTGTGACATTGGTGGTTCAAGCAGGTGTACTGGGGCCTCTAACTGAGCTGATGCTCCTCGTGGCCTGGCCTCCATTGCTCCTGGGATAGAGGACCCCCTTCCCTGCTGTTCACAGGACGAGGTGGAGGACAGCTTAGGGGAGCTGGGAGGGTGAACTTTAGCCATCCGGCTATTCAGCTTACCCTGTACGTGGGGCACTGTCTCCTCTCCCTGCTCGGACATCTCCCCTTCCTTCTGACACGAGGCTGTCCAAGATGGCTGCGGCTGAGGGAGCGGCGTGGCTTGCCGCCGAAGAAAGTAGCCGTCGATCGTTGGTGGAGCGGCGGCGACCTGGTGCTGTGCTGCAGGGGTGAGTCTAGACCCTTGGGGTCTTTTTTTCCCCATATGAGGCACCTTTCCCCGCTGTAGGCTGCTGGATCTGCGTGGCAGGGCGCGGAGCTCTCAGTTTATGCGACCGGCGCCATCGACTGCTGGCCACGCCCCCCCTTGTCTGTTTGTCTCGTGCACTTACTGAACGTAGGGACCGCCGCCAAGTTGTACCCCGTCGCCTAGGGCGGGTCATTGCAAGTAGGCAGGGACAGAGTGGCGGGTAGATTAGGGCTCACTTGTCCGTTTCCCTACCCCCGTCATTACACCATGCTCCCATACTTGGTATGGGAGCACAGGCCGAAAATGCGAGTGGCTGTCCGCTGACAGCCGTACCCGTAATCGCGGGCTGTGATTACGAGCACGGCCGTGTGCATGGGGCTTAAGCATGAAGAGTAAACCTAAATTTTAAACCGCACTGAAATAGAGAAAATACCCACTGCCTTTTAAATATTGCACTCCACCTAGGTAATGGTATCTGAAGAAGAACAATTCTCAGAAATGACTCATGCTGAAGGCTCATGTCCCCATGTTCAAGTCTCTATTTACCTAAAACACACGTTCTGCTAAGTGGAAACATGGAGCGAAGTTCATTCTTTGTTCTTTTTGGCAATGATGTCATTATGTGTACCTGACTTCTCCGTGCTGAAAAAGAACCTAGGATCTATTATTTACTGAGCTTATTTAGTTCCATAATCGTCATAATATGGAGTGATTTATAGAAGTATATATGGTCTTCTCTTCATAGCGCTACTTAGCTCGTTTACACTGACATATTTCTGGTATGATATTCCTATAGGCTAACATAGATTTTTAGGTAATTGATGGTTTGTTATATTATTCCAAGCTTTATGGTTACTCTGCTTTTATGAGCCCGATTGAAAATAGACTAAGCAGAGCCACGTCCACAGAGCCCGTACAGCAGCACATTGCGTGCTCCATACTCTATATTCTGCCAAATGATGCCACCGTACGGCGATGCATTACAGAGGTAGCCGCCTTACGCCATCCAATGGAACATGCCATGGTTTTTTCTCTCTCAGATTTTGGATGAATCTGAACTCTGTATGAAAGCCGAGGCGTACTGAGATACACTTTTATGGGTGCTATGTACAACTGGGCTTATAAGAAAAAAATAAGCGTAGAATTTTGGTGAGCATTCACTTTCATTTAAAGGGAGATTATCTTGGGGAATGAAGAATTATTGGAATTATATTTCAATGTTACCTTCTATTCTAGAAACATTTTGCAATATAAAACGTTAAAACATTATTAACTATAATATAACGATATATAATGTAACAAGTGGGTTTTAAATATTTAAGGCATAAATAAAATAACTACAATTTCTTGTAGACACTTGTGTTGAGTTGTGGATACATTGAAATGGTTCGGCGTACTTTACTGAGACATATTGCGAAGACTTAAATATATATATAAAACATTAGAAACGCAAACCTGAAGGGCGGATATGATGCTGAAACAATAGATCATTACCACACGTGCACTTTTGATGTCAGGGCGGTCTTGAGAAAATGGATTTGTACAGACAGACCTGCTGCCCTCTTCAGAAGTATAATAAAGCTACTGACGGAAGTACGGATCACAATTAGAGGAAACAACGCAGGAAACTGGGACTATGTGAGTGATAATAGAGGATGCTGGAGACTTGTCATATGGGAGTCTGGGACACATTATTAATGCGAAAGAACAGAAAATGCATGTATTAGAAAAAGCCGTACTCCACTCAGGGTATGTTCACACGGCTTATTTTCAGCCATTTTTTGGGCCGTAAACGCCCAGAAAAACGGCTAAAAACATGGAGGCTGAACGCCTCCAAACATCTGCCCATTGATTTCAATGGGAAAAACAGCGTTTAGCTCCGATGGGGCTTTTTTTCATGCGGCCATTTGGAAAAACGGCACGTAAAAAAACGCAGTTTTTGGAGCCGTTTTTCATTGTCTCATTAGAAAAACAGCTCCAAAAACGTCCGTAAAGAACGCTTGATGTTTTAAAAAGGGCTGAAAATCAGGGGCGGTTTTCCCTGTGGTTTTAGTTTGCCGTGTGCACATACCCTTAGAAAGAAAAATGCTTTTCCCCACTCCACCATGTCATTCACACTAGAGAAAACATTGGCACAAATTTACTAATCAAAATGTGACAGAATTCTGGCACTGAGCCACATTTACAAAGTGTTTTAGACACTTTTTCGAGTCACTCGACAAGGGGGCATGGCTTAAGATGCGCCAAAATCGTTGCGTGGAAAAACTTCTATAAATTCAACCAAGAGGTGGTATAAAGTTAGACAAAAGTGTCTAAAAGTGCTCCAAATTTATCCCGCAGCATGAGCCACTGTGATAAATTTGTCGCATCTAGACTAATGCTTACCTGACACTATTAGTAAATCTGCGCCATTGAGTTAAGTGCCCTATCTCCTATATAAGGAGATCGGCGCTATAATGTAGGTGACAGTAATGCTTTTTATTTAGAAAAACAATGTATTTTTACCACTTTATGAGCGATTTTTTGCTTTATGCTAATGAGTTTTACTTTAGACCAAGTGGGCGTTGTACAGAGGAGTGTATGACGCTGACCAATCAGTGACCAATCAGCGTCATACACTTCTCTCCATTCATTTACACTGCACTAGCGATATAGCGACTAGCGATTTTAGATTTCCAGCAAGGCAAACGTAATCTCGCAAGATTACGATGTAAACGAGATTACGTTTTCCTTGCTGGAAGTCTCACAGAAAAGATTCAGACATGTCAGGATTCTGAATACACATCACGTCCTGGCGGGAGGTAATGCATATTCATTGTCAGGACACTGCAGTAATGTTATAGTGTCTGTATGAGGCTGCAGATAACGATATAGCTATATCGCTATATGCAGTGTAAATGAATGGAGAGAGGTGTATGATGCTGATTCATATATACTTGAACTCATACCTGCAACGCATAGTCAGCTCCGCAAGTATAAGCTCTAAACACTCAGAGCTATCTCAAGCTCCCCCCCCCCCCCCCATGTCTTTATGGAACTCACTTTGTGAACAGGGGCACAGCCATGCTGCAGCAGGAAAGGGCCTTCCCCAAATGGTGCCACAAAATTGAAAGCATAAAATTGTCTAACATATCTGTGTATGCTTTAGCATTAACATTACCCTTCACTGGAAATAAGGGAGCTAGGCCAAACCCTGAAAATCAACCCCAGTCCATTATCCCTCCTCCATTGATTTAACGGAAGGCACTATGGATTCCAGTTGGTAGCATTCTCCTGGCATCCATCAAACCCAGATTTGTCCATTAGATTGCAAGATAGTGAAGTATGATTCATCTCTCCAGAGAACATTTCCACTGCTCCAGAGTCCAGTTCTAGTTTACACCACTCCATCTGACGCTTGGCATGTGCGCAGCTGCTCCACCATAGAAACCCATTTCATGTCATGGACGCCCAGTTCTTGTGCTGATGTCACTTCCAGATGTAGTTGAGATTTCTGTAATGGGTGATGCAACAGAGGATGGAAGATTTTATGCGCCATGTGCTTCAGCTCTCGCCACCCTGGCCCTGTGAGCTCGCATGTCTACTGCTTTGTAGCATACTTCTAGATGCTTCCACTTCACATTATTAGCACTTACAGTTGATCGTGGCAGAATCTAGCAGATTAAATACTTCACAAACTGACTAGTTTGAAAGGTGGCATCTTAACTATACTACTAGGTTCTGGTGATTGCATGCACCATTCAAACATGATTTGCGCAAAAACTGATTTATTATTGAGTTTAATGGGAGAAATATAAATTCTATGCATTGAGCTCCCTCTAGTGGCAGCTGCAGACAAACTGAATGTTTTCATTTAATTGGATGATTGTGAGAAGGGAAGCAGGGGATTTGGAGCAATGTATTAGAAGAATAGAGGTCCAGCTCTATAAAGAATTATGGTCCTATTTAGATTAAATAAAATTATAGATACATTTTCCTCACCTAGAACACTATTAACTGCTTCATTATCCTAAACCACCAGGATTAGTAGGTGTGAACCACTCTATGCCCATATTAAACATTTCATGTTAACATATGCACCAAATGTAAATTATTTGTGTATATTTTAGTTCTGATCCAATTACTTTTTTATGTGAGGCACTGGGTCTGATTGGTCTGAATGACAAACAATCTTATGGTACAGTTTTGTTCTATTGGATTCCTTGTCTGTTGACGGTAATGATATGTATAGTGCTGTGATGACGTTGTCAGTGGACATGTATATGAATATATACACATTAATTTATACATATATATATATATATATATATATATATAAAATGTGTGGGTGCATCACCACATAGTTAGGGCCATGATGAAGCCTCAGTTAACGCGAAACAGCCATTGCCACAGGGGTCTCACATCTCTCAGCCTGTTGCCTTGAGGTTATGTACAATAGGAATAGGTGTCATTCAAAGGACTACTTGTTGGCGAGCACCACCCCAGAATACCTAAATGGAATATTGCGGGTCATACAAAAGTGATCAGTTGCCTGCCATTGCGAACGCTGACATACTTTTATTAGGCGATCAATCTTCTAATGTACAGGTTTCAACTAGATTCTTGATGAGTAAATTCTTTGTAAAGTCTTGATTAAGAATGCCCTATTGTTTTGTTTCTACAGCTCCTATGCATCTCCATGGTAACAGACAACAGACTCAGTGTAGTCTGATCCTGCAGTCTTACTATCTTGCATCTTTCTCCTACTTTTTGCTAACCTACATTTGGTACATTAGCAAGTAGTTGACAGATGGCAAAATTTGGTAGTAATGTTGTTTTCCTCTTCTTTGAATCCTGGTTTTGGCTTTAAAAACTGCATAAAAAAACCTGATCAAAACCTGCACGTATGAATACAACCTAAGACCTTATTCACATGAACGTTAAATACGTCCGTGTGACGGCCATCGAAACAGCCGTTGTTTCAACGGAGAGTGTGAAGGGTACGTAAAAAAAATAGGACGTCCTATTTTTTTGCGCTTCACGCATACCTCAATAGAATCTAGTCTATGGGGGATGCATGATAACGCGTCCCTCAAGGGTACAGCACGAATGCACCTCGGACGTGAAAAACTGTAGTTTTTCATGTCCGAGGTTTTCTACGCTCGTGTAAATCTAGCAAAAGGCCTGGTTTACACGAGCGTGTGCGTTTTGCGCACTCAAAAAACGCTGCATTTTGCGTGCGCAAAAGGCACTTAACAGCTCCGTGTGTCCACCATATGATTTTCGCGCAGCCGCCATCATGACACTCCGTTTGGATGTTTGTAAACAGAAAAGCACGTGGTGCTTTTCTGTTTACATTCATAGTTTGACAGCTGTTGCGCGAATCACGCTGTTCGCACGGAAGTGCTTCCGTATGACCTGCGTGATTTTCACGCACCCATTGACTTCAATGGGTGCGTGATGCGCGAACAGCACACAGATATAGGACATGTCGTGAGTTTTTTTTCAGCGGACTCACGCTGTGCAAAACTCACGGACTGTCTGAATGCCCCCACAGACTTACATAGGGCCGTACGACACGCGTGAAAAGCACACGCGTCGCACGGACGTATATCACGCTCGTGTAAACGAGGCCTAAGTTTGTTAGCTGGTTTTAGCAACCCAACCTTAGATTGCAGCTCTCCATTAGTACTGCAGATTGCAGAGCGTCCTGCTGGTGGGAGCCTTACTATTTTGTCAGCACTGATTTTCTATGCACAGGCACTGTAGGAAAAATGAGGTATTGTACGTTCCCCATAAAAATCAATATGCTTCCATTAGAACGAGCATGCCCTATGACTATGAGGGATTGGTGTTCCCTAATATCTATATGGAAAGGGACTATTTACATCAGACAACTCCTTAAGTGTTTAACCAAGAAATATTAAAATCCTACAGCAGTGACACTAAACTACTTCTACTATGAAAGAAAACTGTATTTTCATTGTTTAAGACATTCAATTGCTTTTTTATGTTTTGTACAAATTGTCATAATCTTTCTTAAAGGGAATCAGTCACTCACCAGGTTTATGCCGCCCTATGTGAGGGCAGCATGAATAAGTGCCGGAGACCGCGAATACGGTGCTGTTTCACCTGAGGCTGGGTTCACACGACCTATTTTCAGGCGTAAACGAGGCGTATTATGCCTCGTTTTACGTCTGAAAATAAGGCTACAATACGTCGGCAAACATCTGCCCATTCATCTGAATGGGTTTGCCGACGTACTGTGCAGACAACCTGTCATTTACGCGTCGTCGTTTGACAGCTGTCAAACGACGACGCGTAAAAATACAGCCTCGTCAAAAGAAGTGCAGGACACTTCTTTCAGACGTAATTTGAGCCGTTCTTCATTGAACTCAATGAAGCACAGCTCAAAATTTACGGCTGTCAGAGAAGCCTCGCAAAATGCGAGGAGGAGCATTTACGTCTGAAACAAGGCAGCTGTTTTCTCCTGAAAACAGTCTGTCATTTCAGACGTAAAAGCCGGCTACCGTGTGCACATTCCCAAAGCCTTAGGGTATGTTCACACGACAGCGTCCGTAACGGCTGAAATTACAGGGATGTTTTCCGGAGAAAATATCCCCGTAATTTCAGCCGTAACGGCATGTGCAGGCGCTTGAACGCAGCGTCCATTACGGACGTAATTGGCGCTGCTTTTCATTGGAGTCAATGAATAACGGCTCCAATTACGCCCCAAGAAGTGACAGGTCACTTCTTTGATGCGGGCGTCCATTTACCCGCCGTCATTTGACAGTGGCGCGTAAATATGTGAACAGACAAACGTCAGCCCATTGCTTTCAATGGGCAGATGTTTGTCAACGCTATCAAGTCGCATTTTTCGGACGTAATTCGGGGCAAAAACGCCCGAATTACGTCCGTAATTAGTGTGTGTGAACGTACCCTTATTCACACGAACGTTGAATACGTCCATGTGACGGCCGTTAAAACAACAGCTGTCACAGGAACGCATGTTTTTTTTTTTTTAGAACCTTTCCTATTTTGTTCAGTTTTCACTGATCCCTCCATAATCTCAAGTCTATGGGGATCCGTGAAAACGGGACCATCACGGGGGCACCTCGGACGTAAAAAACATCACGTATTTCACGTCCGAGTGCCCCCACGCTCATGTGAATCTAGCCTGACTTTGTAAATCACAAAGTATGTAACAAAATCCGAGTTTATTGGCAACTTTCTCCCTGTGCACAGTATGGGGAGAAAGCTGTCAATCAGCGGTGGGAGGGCAGGGCTAGCCGCAGCGCATGAATACGAACCACAGGAGAAAACCAGGATTTTATGAAAAGCCACAAAGTATTTCAAAGTAAGTGACCCAGCATGACCTAATCATGGTCTGACGCTACTTTATGCTGCTCTCATCTAGGCCAGTGTAAACCTGTTGACAGACTCCCTGTAATGTATTTCATTTTAAAGGCAGCCTGTAGGTGGCACTGTTATTGTTTGAAGTTAAAGTTTTCATGTGACCAAGTTCACACACGGCTTCTTATTAAAAGCTGTAGGATGAGCTTCAGTGTGGATCCTAAACTTAAAGAGAATTGTTCCCTTTTTCAGATAATTTCTATAACACTATATATAGAACTGCATTACATTTTAAAATGGATTTCCCAGTACATATTAGGGAAGCCTTGCATCATGATCTACTGCGGTCTTTTTTAGCATCAGAATGAGACATTTACCACATGAGGTTTAGTAAACGCCAATGTTGTATTTTTTTAAATTTATTTTCTCGATTCATAAAAGTGCTTTGTACCCTGAAATGTATATAATGTGGCATTTCTTGCCACAAGGAAGCCTTATGTGTTCTCTGGTTATTCCAAGTGATGAGAAATTAACAACCGAAACTATATCACCAAGGCAGGGGTCTCAAATTCGGCCGGGTAAATGGGCTGCACATAAAAAAAAAAGTGAAGTTGACGGGCCGCATTACATTCAAATTTGACACAATACAAAATTATTGTTAATTAGCAATTTGAACTACTATAATAATACTATATTACTAGAATACTACATTACAATACTACAATACTATAACAATACTACATTACATTACTATAAAAAAATACTACATTACTATAATCCCACATTACTAGAACAATACTACATTACTATAACAATACTACAATACTATAATAATACTACATTAATATAACAATGGAAATACTACATTACTATAATAATACTACATTACTATAATAGTAATACCAGAAACTTGCGAGTTTACTCCACGTGCTTATTTTAACAATCCAGTTTTCCAGTTTAAGTCGCTAAATGCAGTCTGGCTGCTCAGTTAGCAGCCACAAGAATGTCAAGATTGGGCAGCCCCTTTTTAGATACTGCCACAGTGCCCTCTGTAGAGAGTGCCACACACACCCCTTTGTAGATAGTACCACCCCCTATATATCCATATATAGCTCCATTGGGGCTCCCTCTTGGAGTGGAATCCCCAGCCAGAGCATTGCCAATGCTTTGGACAGAGTTTTCCTGTGCTGGAGGAGCCCCTGAAGGCACGGTCCATATATGGACAGTGACATCATGGAATCCTCCTGGATTCCCCGGCCAGAGCTATGCCGATGCTTGGGTTGGGGGTTTCTCTGACCACATATAGAACTGACTTCAGGGGCTCCTCCAGCAGAGGAATCCCCGGCCCGAGCGTCGGCAACGCACTGGCTGGGGATTCCACTCCTAGAGGGAGCCCCAATGGAGCTAACTACAGTGAGGGGGGTGCAGCGCTGTCAACAGGGTGGGGTGTGTGGGGAGCTATCTACAGGGTACTGTGTGGCCATTGCTCACCTACCACCAATGATCCAGCAGCACGGGAAAGGAACTGTGCTCCTTCCTGACTGACCAGCACGCTCCTCCTTCGGCCTGCTCTCTCCCGAACGAACTTCGTTGCCCATCAGAGTGCACATGACAGCCTCACGGGCCACGTGTTTGAGACCCCTGCACGAAGCTCAGTTTTGGGGATTACAAATTGAAAATAATTTTTCTTTGTTATTTGTACTGCTTTAGGGTAAAATATTACGTAATTCAGATTTTAATGGTGACATTCTCCTGGGTGTTAAAGATTTCTTTATATGACGTCATGCTGGGACTACATGATTCCTGCCATGTTGTTCTGTCACTGTAATAAAGTTGTTTGACTATTTGGCTGGAAAGACATTGCTGGTCCTGGTCTTACTGGCTATGTAATATCAAAGGGGAAACTTAGTACAGGATATATTTTATAAATAATGAGCACTAAGGGTATGTTCACACGCTTAGCAAAAAAACATCTGAAAATACGGAGCTGTTTTCAAGGGAAAACTGCCTCTGATTTTCAGGCGTTTTTGAAGCTGAAAATGAAGCTTCTTTTAAAATAGGCGTAAAAAGACCCCCCGTATGAATTAAATGCTGTTTTCCCCATTGATTTCAATGGGCAGATGTTTGTAGGCGTTCAGCTTCCATTTTTTCAAGCGTTTGAGTCGTAAATGCCCCGAAATATGCCTGAAACCACTGCGTGTGAACATACCCTAAGGGTGCTTACGCTGCAACGAGAAAACATGGAACTGCCTACATCATAGGTTACTTCCAAAAAGTACCAGGCATTAGAAGTCCTACAAACTTTTTATCAAAGCATTTATCGCACCTGTTTGTAGTTTCGCCAGTAGACAACAGCACCTGTACTTTTCAATGATTCTCAGGTGCACGTCTCAAACCTCTCTCGCAAGCAAGTAAAAACGTAATATTCCCAACTCAGAGACAGCACTCCAAATGATATTGGGCTTGAAGTATTTTTATTCCAGTCGTAAGTACACCAAGGTAAATATAATTTTAACGTTTCATCAAAAAGCCCTTTATCAAGCTGAACCTGGGCACTGGACTGAGGCTTCACCTCCAGCTGAAATAAAATTCATCTAAAACTTACCATTTGGAGTGCAGTCTAATTGAGTTGAGAATATTAAGTTTTTCCTACCACTTTGACCTTTTATTACCCTGTTCAAACACAAAATCATGAGTCTGTGGAGAAAGGAAACGAATGGATATTCCCAAAACCGAATGAAGGTCTTACGCTTTTTCATTGTTTAAAGCGATAGAAACAACATTGGCATTTCTGGACCACACGCATTGTATTGACATATGATACATGGACAGATGCCTCAATGACACTAATGTTGGGTTATAACACTGGCACGAGATGGGTCAGCTCACAGAACTGATTTTTCCTGTAAGGGTCAGTTCACACGTTGCGTAAATACTTTGGTTTTTCTGCAACGGAATTTGTTGGGGAAAATCCGCAGCATAATAATACAGTAGCAGCAAAGTGGATGAGATTAAACAAATCCCATCCACACGCTGCATAAATACGGAGCGAAAAAAAACACTCGGAAATTGAACTGCGGCGCAAATTTTATTCCTCAGCATGTCAATTGTATTTGTGTAAACGCTGCTTATTTGTTGCGGGTTTTCCCCATTGAATTCAATCGGGAGGTAAATCCCGCAACAAATAGCAGTTTCTGCGTTTTTTTGCGGCAGGTTCGCAGTGATCCCGCCGCAAAAAAACGCAACACTGAATAAAAACAAAAACGTCATACTTACCCAGAAGCCTGTGTTCCTCCCTCCAGAGCGGCCTCCTGGGATGACGTTTCATCCCATGTGACCGCTGCAGCCAAACACAGGCTGTAGCGGCAGTCACATGGGATGAAACTTCATCCCAAGAGGGCGGCCTGGATGACATCAGAGGGCCGGCCTTCCTGGGATGACGCTTTTTCCCATGTGACTGGCGCTGCATCCAATCACAGGCTGCAGTGGTCTCCTGGAATTAAACATCATTAAGTGATGCAGTTTTCTGCAGCGGACATTTCGGGCAAAAATCTGTACCACAGTTTGGTCCGCTTTTTCGCCCGGAATTCCCTGTGGGGCACAGGGCGGATACACTGCGTTCTTTTATGCAGCACATCTGCCCGGTGTGAACACAGCCTAAGGGCTTGTCCAGACGTAACGGATTTGCTGCAGAAAATTTAAAGTGTAGCTTAACGTTTGACAAACTTCTGACATGTCACTATGACGTGTCAGGTCAGAAGTATGGATTGGTGGGGGTCCAAGCACCTAGACCCCCACCAATCGCTATAACGAAGCAGCTGAAGCGCTTATTTCCGTAAAAAAACGAACTGACACGAAGCGGCTGAGCGCTCACACGAGTGCTTCAGATGCTTCGTTCTAGCAATTGGTAGGGGTCTCAGTGCTCAGACCCCAGGAAATCAAACTTCTGACATGTCACTATGACATGTCAGAAGTTTGTCAAACGTTTAGCTTCAACTAGCAGACAATCAGCACCATATCATGCATTTTTTTTACAGCGGAAAATAGTGCAGACTTTTACTGCAATTTGTTGGTGCATTTTTTAACTCAATAAATTTGTATTTTAATTTTTAAAAAGGAATAAACAGACAGACTTTGCAGTCCAATGAATATAGTTTGATAAGATAACACTCTTAAGACACAGCAAATCATCTATCACATGGATCACATTGAAATGAACGAACTATAAAATAAAAGTCCAATATCTTTGACAAAGTATAAGAGTTCCATTAAAGGATGAGCTTGAAAACCCTGTCTGCGAGCCATTTCAGATCTAGAATGTACTGGATTAAGGGTATGTTCACACGATGAGAGGCATTTACGTGTGAAAAGACAGACTGTTTACAGCTGCCTCCTTTCACACGTAAATGCTCCTCGTAATTTACGAGGCGTCTGAGACGCTCGTAAATCTTGAGCTGTGCTTCATTGAGTTCAATGAAGAACAGCTCAAATTACGTGGCAAAGAAGTGCCCTGCACTTCTTTGCCGAGGCAGTCCATTTACGCGTCGTCGTTTGACAGCTGTCAAACGACGACGCGTAAATGACAGGTCGTCTGCACAGTACGTCGGCAAACCCATTCAAATGAATGGGCAGATGTTTGCCGACGTATTGCAGCCCTATTTTCAGACGTAAAACGAGGCATAATACGCCTCGTTTACGTCTGAAAATAGGTCGTGTGAACCCAGCCTAATAGTACAGAAAATAACAAATCAAAAACACACAATACAAAAGAAATAATGTAAGATCTCAAAGTAGACACCAGCTAAAACGAAAAATATTGATGTTAGAAGACTAGTGGGCAACCCGTCCCTATGGAACACAATTAGGGTATGTTTTTACGTACACGTCCGATACGCCTGAAATTACGGCGCTGTTTTCAGGAGAAAACAGCTCCGGAATTTCAGACGTAATGGCATGTTGCAGGCGTTTTTCGCACCGTCCATTACGGACGTAATTGGAGCTGTTTTTCTATGGAGAATGGAAAACGGCTCCAATTATGTCCCAATAAGTGACAGGCACTTCTTTGACGCGGGCGTCATTTTTTACGCGCCGTCTTTTGACAGCGGTGCGTAAAAAAAATGACCGTCGGCACAGTACATCGTAAAACCCATTCAAATGAATGGGCAGATGTTTGCCGACGCTTTGGAGCCGTATTTTCGGACATAATTCAAGGTTAAAACGCCCAAATTACGTAAATAGGGTGTGTGAACCCAGCATTATGAGCACTTCGCAACCAAGGGCCCCACAATTTCTCATATTTAGGAAATGAGTGGTCTTTAAATGCCATCATTTTCTCATGTGAACAAGTACTGTTAACATGTGCAATGATTTCTTGTAAAGGAGGAATTGTCAAACTCTTCCAACATCGAGTTATCACTAGTTTGGTCGCAATAAATACATGTGCTGAGATAACTCTGAATTTTGCCGGTATATCTGTAATGTTTAGAAAAAGCAATGCTAGCGATGGGGAAGGAGGAATTGTAATTCCTGTGAGTTCTGACAACAAAAGGAACTAAGAATCCCAAAGAGTTTTGAGCAACGGACATGTCCATAAAATATGTAATAAAGTCCCCTTACCCCCACAATTTCTCCAGCAATAATGGGAAGCATTAGGATACATATGTTGAAAGGCAGAGCCTGTGATTTTCCCATATTAACCTTATAAAATGCTAAATCACCAAAGTCCTGTATAATCTTAAAGGTGGCAGATAAAGAGGTTTCTGGTTTTTCCAGGGTCAAGATTATGTCATCCGCGTATAAAGAAATGCAATGAGGTCGATCTCCTATCTGTACCCCATGAATGTGGTCTAATAGCCTGAGCGAATGGCTCTATGGAAAGAACGAAAATCAAAGGTGACAATGGGCATCCCTGCCTAGTCCCGTTTGTTAATGGAACTCTTTCTGAAGAGTTTTTGATAACAAAGAGTCTCGCCGATGGGGAGGTGTAAAGAGCTTTAATTGCATTCACTATGGATCCCACAAATCCCATTTCATCCATCACCGAGAAAACGAACGACCAATTAACTCGGTCAAACGCCTTTTCAGCGTCCAGAGTTACTATAACAGCCTGAGTCCCCAATCCATTCAAATGATCTAAAATATTAAGAACCCTCCTAGTATTTTCAGGAGCCTGCCTACCTTTGACAAAACCGACTTGGTCCCTATGAACCAGAAAGGGAACCTTAGAGGCTAGACGGTTCGCAAGAACTTTAGCATAGATTTTTAAGTCAGAGTTAAGGAGGGATATGGGATGAAAATGTTGTGGTGAATTTGGTGCTTTTCCTGGCTTTGGAAGGGTGACTATCACTGCACTCAACATCTCCTTAGGAAAGGAACCCTGAATAATGGCATGCTGCAGAGTGTCAAACAAATAAGGCAGAAGGGATTCTTCAAAAGTTCTATAGTATATACCAGATAAACCATCGGGGCCAGGGGCTTTATGCATCAGGAGAGATCTAATGATTTTGGAGATTTCCAGTTCCGTTAAAGGGAGATTCAAATAGTTCAGTTGGTCGAGTAATAGACGTGGGAGGTTCAGGGTATGTAAAAAAAATCCTTAACGGCTTGTTGAGCAGACTGAGGGTTTGCAGGAGAGGGATGTAAGTTATATAGGGAATTATAATATTCCATACATTTCTGTGCTATATCCGCAGGGGGATAGATTTTAGTGGATCGATGAGAAATGGTATCTTACTCTTAACAGCCATTGTCTTCAATCTATGTGCTAAAAGTTTACTAGCTTTATTGTCCTGAGAATAATATTGTGCTTTAATAGATTGTTTAATGTATAAATATGAAAAGAACTTGCAATCTCGCAATTTAATACGAAGAGTCCGCAACGTCTCAATATTATCCAACGTTATATCGGATTTATTTAAGGATTCTAAAGGACGTATTTGCGCTAGTATGTCATCAAATTGATGCTCCCTTTCTTTCTTTGCTCTATGCCCCCACTTTATAAAAAGACCTCTCAAGTATGCCTTATGGGCATTCCAGAGAACAAATGGATCCTGTACAACAGAATTAACATTTAACAAGAAATATTCATCAAGGCCCTTACGCAGTTCTTCTGTATACTTAGGGTGGGAAGTATTATTTCTCCATAAGAAATGCAGTGAAGAGGAATGAGCTTCATTAACACATATAGTAATAGCTGCATGGTACGACCACTTAATTATCTCAATAGTAGATTTCTCCACTTTCTGTAATAAAGATCTACTAACAAGAAATAGATCTATGCGAGAATAAGACCGGTGTACCGGTGAGAAAAAGGAGTAATCCCTTTCCGAGTCATGTTGAATGCGCCATACATCAAAAATGTCTTCTCTAAGGAGGACAGGGGCTAAGGATTGGGAGTAGGATCTATGTACACTTGTGGAGTCCATCATAGGATCATGTATGGTATTAAAATCCCCACAAACCACCAATTCGCCTTGTTTAACCTTATTGATTTTACGGAATAATTTGTTAAGGAAGCGGAGTTGGTGTGTTTGGAACATATGCAATGACGATCGTAAATAACACATTGTTAAGTTCTCCAATTTGAATGATATACCTCCCACACGGATCCAATAAAGATGAAATTGGAGTAAACGCCTACTGTATTCCTTATTGCGAGGAGTACCCCCCTTTGTTTTTTGCTATGGTGAGAAAGAATAACGTAGGGTGTTTTATTCTATGGGCATCTTGTTCTATTATACGAGTCTCTTGTGCACACATTACACCTGAAAGAGCCTCTTTCCAAAGAAATGATCTTTTATGGGGACTTTTCAAACTTCACATTTAGGGAAACAGACTTAATCATCCTAATATATTAGAGAGCGCTATATTGTAAAAATGAAAAATCCGGTAATACACACACACATTGTTTATCATCTGGTAGGGATCCATAGGAGAGGGGATTTCAAAAGAACTAATCACATTCGGTAAGAATAAATCATTATACCATAGAAGTATAAGTGCGTCCAGCATTTGAGCAGTACAGTACATCACATATCTAGCTGGGAGAAATCTTAATCAAAAGGAAACAAAAGGTAACTCGAGACCCAAAAAGTAGAGTCCTACAGATTAAATATACACAATAAACACATATACAGCTGTACGAGCAATAGAAAACTAGTGGGACGGTCACTCAGGGCTCGGATTCCAGAGACATGGTCAAACTCCAATCGGCAGGTGTGACACGAGGTAATGTTAACTCTTCAACGAGGAATTGACTTCCGAGGTGGCACCACCTGCCATTCCCTTTCCAAGCGGTTGGATGAGATCGCACCATCTTCTGAAAAATCAGAAAGTGGAAAATTCCACGTTTGCAGGAACTTTCCGTCCCTCAAGCAAGGTGGAGATAACATGTAATGATCCATTATGACGTATCAGAATTTTCATAGGGAATCCCCATCTGTAGGCGATTATCTGATCTCTTAGTATAGCCGTAAATCGGAGATACATTTTTCCGCAGGCGGAGTGTAGCCAATGATAAATCAGCAAATAACTTTATATGTTGATATGGCGATGGCAGGTCTCCAAGTAGCCGAACAGAGGCCATCAATTAGTCTTTCAACAAACATGGTAATGAATTCGGATGAATACATCTTCCGGATGAGGTACTCTATGTGCCTTGTCGATTATTATGTCGGTAGCGGAACTTGCCGGCCATATAGCCAACATAATCTCTTGTACGTGTTTAGTGAGATCCCTTGGTTGAATGTCCTCCGAAATGCCCCTGATCTTCACATTGTTCCGCCTGGAGCGGTCTTCAAGGTCTATGAGCTTTTAAATTTCAATTTCTGCTGATAAATCAGAGTGTGAATCCACAAGATTGTTGTGTGATGTAGCGAAGTCTCCCATTTTGTTCTCTATATGGTGTATCCGCTGACCCAGTCCCTGCATTGTAGCATTAATGGGGGCTAATAAAGCCGTGAATTCTGTATGCATAGAGATGCTGAACACTGCGTTCAGCATCTCTTTCATCAAAGTGCCTGATGCAGGACGATCAGTTGTAGGAATGTCTCTGAATGCAGTTACTACTGAGGGCGACACATGGGGAAGAGAAACACCATCGCTTACCTCCACATCCTGACGATTCTGCATGCGCGACTTGAGGCGCCGTGTTTCAGGCCTAAGTGAAGTGGAAGATGGCGTCGACCACATGGTGCTTTTGGCGCCGAAATCCTCCGATGGCTCCACAGCCAAGGGGCTATAGCGGGAACCCAGAATAATCGAAGATCTCCGTGGGTCCGTTGAGATAAGTGGAGAACGTTTACCTTCTTGGGAAGAGCCTGAAGAAAGTGGTGAAGCCGGTTTCCCCGGGCTAGATGTGTGTGAGCGGGAAGCGAGGCCAGAAGCCCCTTCTCCATCCCGGTCTTTATCAAAGTAGAAGTCCAACTTGCCTTGTTGTTTAAGGCTTCTCTTGCCTCTTGTCATCATGAGCAGTTCAGTCCGCTTCTTCCAAAGCCCAGATTGTACGTTAGAAGAGCCTTGCTTTGAAATCAGCGTTAGGCCCTGTTCACACGGAGTTTTTTTGCAGGAGGAAAATTCCTCCTGTAAAAACTGACCCTGGAGGTTTTCATGTTTGACGTGGTTTTTGACGTGGTTTTTGACGCGGTTTTCCAGGCTGTTTTTGCCGAGGTTTTCACACGCATGAGGCTGGGTTCACACAACCATGTTACGTCCATAATGTACGGAACGTATTTCGGCCGAAAGACCCGGACCGAAGACAGTGCAGGGAGCCGGGCTCCTAGCATCATAGTGATGTACGACGCTAGGAGTCCCTGCCTCTGCGTGGAACTACTGTCCCGTACTGTAATCATGATTACAGTATGGGACAGTTGTCCTGCAGCGAGGCAGGGACTCCTAGCATCGTACATAAGTATGAAGATAGGAGCCCGGCTCCCTGCACTGTCTTCGGTCCGGGTTTCCGGCTGAAATATGTTCCGTACATTACGGACGTAACATGGTCGTGTGAACCCAGCCTGACATCCTTCTGTCAACGGATCTGTCACCATTGAAATGAATGGTGATGCAAACGGAACTTACTTCACACTTGCCTTTCCGTTGAGGGGTTCCCCTGACTGAAAGCACCGACGGAACCCCTCAGCAGAAACCACGCTGATGTGAACAGGCCCACATTAAAAAAAACATTGTTTTCTGTTTGCATCATCATTGACTTCAATGCTGATGGATCCGTTGCTAATGGGATTCCCTACACTGCGGTATTGGTTCAGTCGAAACGAAAGAACCCTTTGCACAACGGGGACAAACAGAAACCATTAGCAACGGATCTGTCACCACTTCACACTTGCCTTTCCGTTGAGGGGTTCCCCTGACTGAAAGCACCGACGGAACCCCTCAGCGGAAACAACGCTGATGTGAACAGGCCCACATTAAAAAAAAAAAAAAGTATACTTACTTCTTGAATCAATTTCCCAACATCAATGTCCATTCGGTGGTACACCTCTGCTGTCGTCATTTCTGTTCCTGAAATGTTAAAAAAAAATAAAAAAAGAGATGACATACATGAACAACTGCATAACAAAATTAAAAAATTAAAAATTAAAAAATTGAAAAAAAAAAATCTAAAAAAAAGATTAAAAAAAAAATTCTAAAAAAAATAATGCACAGCTCCATACATGTATAGCATGTATGGAGCATAGGAGCAAGTGCACTTACTTGGATTAGATTTGGATGCAGGACTTCGGTTTTCTGTATCCCTGAGTTCTGTCCACGATGTTTTTCAGGCTCCACGAGCAGACAGGAAATGACAGCCCCTTTCTGGGCTGGACTAGCAGCAGGAGACGACTCCTGCAAGAAACTCCTCCAAAACTCTCGGCAATATACTCGTCAGAAAACACCTCACTAGTTCGAGGTGTTTTTTGACGTGTCCCCATTGCTTTCAATGCGGTTTTGGACGCGGAAACCGCATCAAGAAGGGTCATGTCCCTTCTTTTTGCCGCGAGGCGTTTTTTTTACTCGCGGTAAAAAAACGCCTCCGTCTCCCATTGAAATCAATGGGAGTCATTTTGGGTCGTTTTCCGACGCGTTTTCCGCGTCAAAAAACGTGTCAAAAAACTCCATGTGAACAGGGCCTTAGTGTTGCCGAAGCTCGGGAATCAAGCTGCCATGTCTCTCGGCTGCCAAGCCACGCCCCTTGTTGGTGCATTTTTATTCAAGGGCTGTGTGATGGTGATATTTCTTGTTCCTTTGATGTAATTTTCATCCTTGTAAGAAATTCTGCAGCATTTCCGCTGCAAATTACGCTGTACATCAGAAAAATGTCGGGAATCAGTCCACTTTCCGCAGCAATAATTGACATTCTGCGGAACTAAAATTACGCACCGCAGCGTGGATGACATTTGTTAAATCTCACCCACTTTGCTGCAACTGTATTTCGCTGCGTATTTTCCATCCACAATTCCAGATAGAAAATACGCAGCAATTTCGTTACGTGTGGACGAGCCCTTAGAAGTGCTCAATATCTCCCCATAAACAGCCTAAGGCCTTATTCACACAAGCGTGGCCAATTTGCCTGAATAAAGCCAGAACAGATCATAATTTTACTTCTAACCGGGATTTTTAGCACTGATGGATACAAGCACCCGGAATGAACAGTTCCTTTTACTTGAAATTACCAGAAATCTGAGCAGAGCAACAGGACTTCTAAGAAACAAACAGAAGACTCCATCCAGTCACTTGACACTCTGCAATCACAGCTATTGACAGATGCAGATCCAAGTCACTCTAATAATATCACAGACTTCTGGTGTCTGATTTCCAAAGAACTAGATTTGTAGCCTGAACTTCTGGAGTTAATAGCTACAGGGGCGCTTAAACTGTTACACACGGAGGATGTCTCAATTTATTAGAAAGTGCAAATGCTATTTACACAGTAAAAGTGACAGAACTGTCAGCTAACAGAAGAGCCTTCCGGGGCTTTCCTTATAGTAGTAACCCATTAATAACCAGGGTTTATTACAGATTCCTTATACAAAACAACAATAGCAACATATGGAGTCTGCTATCATGTAGATTGTTTCCTCCACCTGTGCAGGACTTGCTATTTACTTGTTAGGCAAACACAACCAATAAGGGGGTGTCACCTAGGTTGCCGTAGACGTTTTGTAGCTCAATAGTGCGGATTACAATTTTACCATGAAACTTACATTCCAAGGAAATAAATTGGCGTCATATTCACATGCAACTTTCATGAGTTTTTTAAAAAAAATTTGGCACTACAAATATCAATAAACCAATTAAAAACGTACCCATAGGCCCCCATTTACATTACAGTGGCCAAAAGAGTATCCTTCTGGACTCCGCTGGGGTAGTATGCACTGGCAAAACTTTTTTTTTACGGTTGAGGAAAGCGCAGCAGTCTGCACTTTCCTATACAGTGGGCCACCGAACAAAAACGTATACTGCGTAGTATAATTTTTTATTTTTTTTAACATTGTGGCCAGTGGCCTACGTAGATTTCTATGGCTTTACAGTGGCATATTTCAGAGCAATGCTCTGTGAGCTAAACACATCAGCAGCAGCTGCACAAATCTATCTGGTAGTTACCTACAATGTATCAGCCTGGCGTCCAGGGTGTTTATCTCACAGAGCAATGCTTCAATTTGGAGCAATGGAAAATAGCAACCTGTTGTAATGATATACAAGACAATAATAGCTATAAAAAAAATCTCTGGAAAATGTCTGGCTAGCCTTAATAACCTATGCAATGACTGGTAATATCCCTGGTGGTCTAGGGCATTGAAGGGGTTGATGGTAACATCACTGGTGGTATAGGGTAGTGTAGTGAAAGGGGTAACTGTCTGTAGACTGCTTAGACCCACAAATCCCACATCATCAGCTACCCAGCCTATCACAGAGCAGCTAGGACAATCATAGATTCTCTGATTGGATGACTGGGATAATGCCGGGTCAGTGTAATCTTTGAGAGACTTATAGCAGGCCTCTGGGCCCCTGTGCAGTTGAACAGGCTGCACTGGCTATACGTCCACCCCTGCACGGCTATATGAACGGTCTGTGTGCGAGACGTATTCTATGTGCCACATTCGGGATCGGATCCAGTCAAGGGAAAGTCCTGGATCTGATACTTTGGTGCAAATTTGTGATTGATTTACATTTTACATTAGTTTCCAAGGCAAGATGATGATGATGATGATGCCAACTGGATGGTAGCATTAAGTAGTTATGACACAGATGGAAGGAATCAGTGTTTTTATTAATATCAGCCAATAGGGAACAAGCAAACTTCAGTCTTCTTCCCCAGCCTGTCAAACAATATGCTGCCTAATACATACATTTCCCACTAGTGTCATTTGCCAAAACAATAAAATCTAAACTGCATTAAAAAGTCAGTGCATACACAAGAGCACTACCAAGAGGATGTGTCTAGCAGAAATGCTTAAAAACATGGTGGAGTGACTGTGACCTTATTTCATCATCAATTTACACGTAATTGTATAATTGTGCACAAATAGAAAATTGTACTTTGTGGGGTTTGCCATTAAAAAAACATTCAACCATAGTAAGATCATCGCTGCCCAATACTTTCCCTACTCTTAAAGTGGATCTGTCAGCTTAATATGTGCAATAAGGGCAGCATATTACAGATACAGGTACCTACTAGTAGCCAAAATGGCACAAAAAAAAATATGTTGTGCCATTTAGCTAATGGGAGAGCTGAAAGGATACAGTAGGACTCTGTTATGAGTCAGATGTTTTCATGAGGGGAGCACCCCCCCCACCTCTCTCGGAGGTGACTGACGGGCTTTTGTATATGCACGTATACATAGCAGACTGTCAATGACTGGCCTAAAGGAGGGGGGGGGGAAGCTCTACCCACATGAAAACAGCGGACTCATAACTATGAGCACATTGTATTTTTTCCCATCGCTCCTATAAGCCAAAATACTAACATTTTCTTGTGCCATTTTGGCTACTAGAAGTAAGGACCTGTAGCTGTAATATGTGGACCTTACATAGGGCAGCATATTAAAATGACAGATCCACTTGAAATAGGACAGGACAGCTCTCCCGACATGCCTATTTCAGTTATTACTTTCAATCTACATTAAATGATGATTCTGGAGCATCTTTCCTGGGAACTCTGATGTGCCATTCCTCTGTTATTCCTCTTGGAAATGCATGAATATATTGACAGCTGTGTGTAACCATTCCCCTTGTAAACAGGATGTTTCCCTACAAACTGTTTCATCATTGCTGAGAGTGTGAGGATGTCTGGAGACACTATTGTCAATGAGAACAGTAGTTCTTGGAACTCAGCATTGTGCGGTTATTCCTCTTGGAAATTTATGAATAAATTGATAACTGGGTTTTACCGCTCCTCTTGTCAATAGGGTGTGTCCCTACACACTCTGACCCTGTCTAATGAGTGCTGAACGTATCAGACTTTGTAGAGACACACCCCATCATCAAGGGGGAAGAATAACACCCAGTTGTCAATTTATTCATACATTTCCAAGAGGAACAACAGAGGAACGGCACAAGAAAAAAAGGCTCCAGAATCGTTATTTTATGAGGTATGCAAGTTAATAAAAAAAACACACATCAGGGGAGCTGACAGATACGCTTTAAAAAATAAATACAACACAAAAGTATGCATACACATATCCATGGTAATGACTATAAACATGTGTCAGCTATATCACTTTCTAAGAACGCAGTACAAATATTATACTTCTATTTGTAATAATAGAATATAAAAAAAAAACCTTACTTCATTTAGTTAAAGCTTCCATATTAAAGTCAAATGGCACGATATGAATCCATTAAAAGCTAGCAAATATTATGTGAGTCAAACAGGATTCTGTATAAAAACAATCTACGTAGCCCTTTTATTGGAGGTCTGTTATTCTGAATTAAGATTGGCAGTGATCGCGGCACATGGAAACCCTGCATGTATAATAACAATATATACTTAAGCAGTTGACACAAAAAAAAACCCAAAAAAACTTAAAAATAAAAAAGGATTTTCTATTCTTTGGCTCATGCTTGAGATCACAATTTAGTCCATAACATCATCTTCTATTGCACGGACGAGGACATGGGTATATTTTATAGAAATATTAGATAACAGTTGCCCGGCTTAGAAGATACATGCATAGTCTATGTTCCCTGGGGTGAATGTAGGATAAAAAAAAAAGACCTTAATAAATTTGTAAAGAATTTTAAAAGCAAAAAACAAAAAACAAAGCTGCAGTGCAGTAACTGAATGTAGTGGGTTCAGTCCATTAGCACCAGGCTGATCACCACAACATTGGCTCGCTTCTGTAAGTCGGAGTCTCTTGCTCTACACTTCACTTCTTTGTCGGCACCTCGTTGCACAGGATCGGTTGGTTTCACAAGGCCAGACAATGAGCCACCAGGGTGTCATTCAGATAAGAAGCAGACTATCAAAACAAGTCCAGAGGTGACAAAACCAACACACCCACCGCCTTTTCTGTCAAGCACAACCTGAATGATTTTGTAAAAAATAGTGTCCTGAGCACCTTGTGGACATTCCTGTGTGATCCGTCTCCCTGAAGGCAGCCACAGTGTCAGCTGCAAGGGAGATGGATGGAAAGACATGTTGTCAGGAGGCTGCTGTGAGGAGTGGAGGATGAATGGA
Source organism: Rhinoderma darwinii (assembly GCF_050947455.1). Lineage (NCBI taxonomy): Eukaryota > Metazoa > Chordata > Amphibia > Anura > Rhinodermatidae > Rhinoderma > Rhinoderma darwinii. The sequence goes on from NC_134688.1 coordinate 406,374,676, forward strand.
GAAAGAGACCAGCAGTCACCGTGTTGCGGATGGGAAACCTTGACAGTGTTGGCAGAGAGGTCACTCAAAACGTCGCAGGTGGTTGTAGAGAGACTGGACATAGGTGAACACACACATAGGATCCGGCTTTCTGCCCATCATCAGCATGTCTTCAACTTCAATGAGTCGGTCACAATGAGCCATTTTTCTGAAATAAGTAGCAAAATAACAGGCAATCATTGACGGAAGCATTGATGTATGGGAATAGCAGGTAAAACTGCCGTAACTACTTATCCTAGTCTGAAAGGAAGTCAACTGTGTCACAAACAAGTTCAATCTGGTTACAAAATGGACAATTAATAATAATGCATTTTTATTGTAATAAGAAAATTACATGGTTACCGTTTCATTGAACAAATTCACAATTTATTTATCTTATTACTATAAATGTGATTGATTGCATTTTATTTTGTGTTAAGGATTACTTGCATATTCTAATCTGAAATGACAGAAATATAAAGTTTTTGCAGACTTGAGCTCTGTCAGCGCTGGCTAAATCCAAGCACATGAAGAGCAGGTGGATGCAAGCGCCATTATTACCAACGGTTCATCAAACCTCATCATAATCCTTTGCATGTAATCCGAGATTTTGGAGAACCCTGTGTCAGAAATCCTGCCGCTATTAATACTAATCTGCAGACTGGGTCAGAAGTGAATTTGTTACTGTGCTTTAAGTGAAGTATGAACATTGTGGCACAGGATAAAACAATCTACACAAGTGCCTTGGCATTAGTACACCAGGTCGTCCACTTAATGAGGGGCTGGGTATGAAGGTAAACATTACATTTCTTCCCCTTCCAGAGAAAAAGATAAATCCTGAAATCTGATTAAATTAAGGAGTCTGGTAAACCAGATTACAATCGCGAAACTGGTATTAAAGAAATAGCTGGAATATTGGTTTCATGTAATTATTTAAGGCCTCATGCCCACTTCAGTTTTTTTCATTCAGGGTGCTATCCGTTTTTGTCACTGATAGCACCCTGAACCCATTCATTTCAATGGGCCCATGCACACTTCCATTATTTTTGACGGATCCGTTCCGTTAAAAGTAGAGCATGTACTACTTTGGTCAGTGATTCCGTTACTGGTGGGCCCATAGAAGTCAAATAAAGTTCAATACTTTCCATTTTTTTTTTTAACGAAAACACGGAAGTGAAACGTCCATTTGAAACGGAAACACGGAACGGACACGGAATACACACGGACACCATAACTGACACACTGATTCGTGAGAAACGGCCGTGAAAATGGGGATGGAAGTGTGCATGAGGTCTAATGGCCATTAAAAGGAAGAGCCGTAAACCTGTTATCTCTATAGGCCTCCGTAATGATATGGAAAGTGAGAAGGGGGATTCCCCTTGGATTGTGTCACAGGAATCCCTGTGACGCGATTGTGGGACATACCATATATGGGCAGACAGCCCAGGATCCATTGAAGGACTCCAGGGCTGTCTTACCATATTTTCTGTTAGGGCATACTTAGGTATGTCCTAACAACTGCCTGTGTACTATCCGTACACAGGCTAATGTACTGGGATATAGATATATGCCAGTACATTAAAGTTTAAAAATAAAAGTAAAAGTAAAAACAAAGTAATATTAAATTTAAAAAATACACACGCCTTTTATACAATAAACATTAAAATAAGTCTCAATACATAAAATATACACATATTCCGTATTGGCGCGGCCGTAATAACCTGCACAACTATTTTTTTGCATCATTTATTAAGTGTGCGCTGTAAAAAAATACAATAAAAACTGCTTTCTTTCACTTATTGTGAGGCACGAGGTGTGATGAATTTAACCTCCATGTGGCCCATATTAATAGTAATTAACCCCATCATGTACCTTACACATTAACCCATTATGACTCAGAAACATGATGGGGTTAATTACTATTAATGAGGCACATTCAAAATTCATCACACCACGCGCCTCACATCAGAAAATGGAAGAACATTTTTTTATTACTGTTGGCAAAGTATCGTTTTTGGTATCGAAATCGCAATACTACACAAAGTATCGGTATCGAAGTCCAAATTCTGGTATCGTGACATCCCTATTTTGGACAACCCATAGTTAAGCTGGTCACAGGTTTTCCTGCTGCTAGGACCTTATTGATCAGTTGTAATCTGTAGGGGAACCTAGCAGCAAGTGTTCAATTCCCCTGCAGTGCCACAACAGGTGTAGCAAACACTGCACACTTCCCATTGAAATCAATAGGTTGTACATGTAACACACAGATATGCCGGGTCCGGGGAGACAGATAAAGAGGCCCTTTGTAGCCAACCTCCACTTTGGCTAACAGATGAGGGACCTAAATGAGGACCCCTCTCTATTAATTTGGAATTTCCTAATAGGGTAGTGGAAAATGGGGTTCCTAAACCAAACCTTAAAAAAAGACAAACGCTCAGCAGCGACTCTTATTTTAAAAACTATGTAAACCTCTGCAGTTTTTAAAAAAAAACAAAAAACATTGTATTATGGTATTTTAAAAAACAAATAGTTTTTTTATTAAAAAAAAATGTGTAATTTTTGAGATACAGCTTCTATATATCCTGGATACATAGAAGCTGTATATTTTGCTCTGAGCCAAATCTGGGCTGATCGCTTCAGTGACACGAGTCCTGCGTGTCTGACACGCTGGATCCACATGTTAGGGCCTGTTCACATCTGCGTCAGGGCATTCAGTTGTTCTTCTCCGTTAGAGGAGCAGAACAAGGGAATGCCGGACGGAACGGTTTCGTTGCAACACGAACACCACCGGGGGGCTATGGAACCCATTGACTTTAATAGGTTCCCTCGGCAGTCAGTCTGGGCGCTCCTGGTTTTACTAGAAAAAAAAAAAAAGCGCCGCATGCTGCTCTATTGTTTCCGGAAATCTCTGGCGGAGCCTCCAACGCAGATGTGAACAGGCCCTTATAGAGCACATCTATGTTCATGAACAGATGTGACCAATAACAGGCGGATCCTGCGTGTCAGAGATACAGTACCCACTTTTACAGAAGCCGTCAGTCCCGCTCATCTGAACTCTTAGAGATGTGATCAGAGACACGCAGGTCCCGCTGTCACTGAAGCAGTCAGTCCCGTTGACCTGACGGATTCAGCTCTGAGCGCAAGATACAGCTTCTATGTATGAAGGATACATAGAAGCTGTAGCTCAAAAAGAAAAACATTTTTTTATATATAAAAACCAATTGAAAACTTGTTTAAAGTACCATAATACCTTCTTTTATTAAAAAAAATAAAATATAAAAAAGTGCAAAGGTTTACATATCCTTTAATGTATAATCAGGTTACACAAAATGAATAGTTTTTTTGCGACAGGCACATTGACGCCAGCACTTTATTATAAAGCAGGCCTCTAGTCAACAATACAAAGGATTACCATGTAGATCTTGCAGTTTACCATGGCGCAATCTTGTGCCTTTTAGGTAAGTAAAGGAGTAATGTTGGATCACAGGTGGGGAGTAACACATCAGAGATGACATACTATGCAACTCCTGTTAACACATTGAATTCCACCGAACTATGCTTGTTTACTTTTAGGTGGAGATATTGTTAAATGTAGACCCTGCACATAGCAAACTTTTATATAAATCAAAAACACTAGACGCTTTAGGCTATGTTCACAAAGAGTTTTTTTGCAGGCAGAAATTCTGCTCCAAAACTCCGTCTGGAATTTTGAGGCAAATTTTCATCTGCCTGCACGCGGTTTGCTGTTCCTTTTTTTTTCCAGCGTTTTTCCCCGCAGCCATTGAGCGTCGCGGGCAAAAACCGCCGCGAAATACGCTTTCTCTGCCTCCAATTGATGTCAATCGGAGGCCAGAGACGTTAATGCCCAAACATAGGGCATGTCGCTTTTTTCCCGCGAGACAATTTTTCCGCTCGCGGGAAAGAAAAAAAAAAAAAAAAAAAACACCTTCGACTCCCATTGAAATCAGTGGGAGGCATTTTAAACCGTTTGGCGCGTTTTGCGACATGGCTTCCGCGTCAAAAAACTCTGTGTGAACTGGCCTTTACAGTCCTTTTTTGTGTACAAGCACTGCAGGATTCAGTTCTGAATCACTAAATTACATAGGAACATCATCCTTTGTATTCGGCAGTGTCTAGAAGTAATGGGGACAGACATACACTACCGTTCAAAAGTTTGGGGTCACCCAGACAATTTTGTGTTTTCCATGAAAACTCACACTTATATTTATCAAATGAGTAGCAAAGTGACTAGAAAATATAGTCAAGACATTGACAAGGTTAGAAATAATGATTTTTATTTGAAATAATAATTTTCTCCTTCAAACTTTGCTTTCGTCAAAGAATGCTCCATTTGCAGCAATTACAGCATCGCAGACCTTTGGCATTCTAGCTGTTAATTTGCTGAGGTAATCGGGAGAAATTTCACCCCATGCTTCCAGAAGCCCCTCCCACAAGTTGGATTGGCTTGATGGGCACTTCTTGCGTACCATACGGTCAAGCTGCTCCCACAACAGCTCTATGGGGTTGAGATCTGGTGACTGCGCTGGCCACTCCTAGTTCTTGCATAATTTGGAGGTGTGCTTTGGGTCATTGTCCTGTTGTAGGATGAAATTGGCTCCAATCAAGCGCTGTCCACAGGGTATGGCATGGCAGTGCAAAATGGAGTGATAGCCTTCCTTATTCAAAATCCCTTTTACCTTGTACAAATCTCCCAATTTACCAGAATCAAAGCAACCCCAGACCATCACATTACCTCCACCATGCTTGACAGATGGCGTCAGGAACTCTTCCAGCATCTTTTCAGTTGTTCTGCATCTCACAAATGTTCTTCTGTGTGATCCAAACACCTCAAACTTCGATTCGTCTGTCCATAACACTTTTTTCGAATCTTCCTCTGTCCAATGTCTGTGTATGTTTGCCAATATTAATCTTTTCCTTTTATTAGCCAGTCTCAAATACGGCTTTTTCTTTGCCACTCTGCCCTGAAGGCCAGCATCCCGGAGTCGACTCTTCACTGTAGACATTGACACTGGCGTTTTGCGGGTACTATTTAATGAAGCTGCCAGTTGAGGCGTCTATTTCTCAAACTAGAGACTCTAATGTACTTGTCTTGTTGCTCAGTTGTGCAGCGGGACCTCCCACTTCTCTTTCTACTCTGGTTAGAGCCTGTGTGTGCTGTCCTCTGAAGGGAGTAGTACACACCGTTGTAGGAAATCTTCAGTTTCTTGGCAATTACTCGCATGGAATAGCCTTAATTTCTAAAACACATGAATAGTCTGTCGAGTTTCACATGAAAGCTCTCTTTTTCTAGCCATTTTGAGAGTTTAATCGAACCCACAAATGTAATGCTCCAGATTCTCAACTAGCTCAAAGGAAGGTCCGTTTTATAGCTCCTCTAAACAGCAAAACTGTTTACAGCGGTGCTAACATAATTGCACAAGGGTTTTCAAATCATCCATTAGCATTCTAACACAGTTAGCAAACACAATGTACCATTAGAACACTGGAGTGATGGTTGCTGGAAATGGGCCTCTATACACCTATGTAGATATTGCATTAAAAACCAGACGTTTGCAGCTAGAATAGTCATTTAGCACATTAACAATGTATAGAGTGTATTTCTGATTAATTTAATGTTATCTTCATTGAAAAAAACTGTGCTTTTCTTTCAAAAATAAGGAAATGTCTAAGTGACCCTAAACTTTTGAACGGTAGTGTAGGTCAGGTTCACAAAGTGCAGTTTTGTGGCAGTTTCCTTTATGTTCCACATACCTTTAAACGTATGCACCTTAAAATGACCGTGCGTGGTTCAGATAGTGAAAAACATGGGAAGGCTGGAGTTTTTTCTATTGCTTCCATATTATAGCAGTATTCTCCCGACGAAGCATTGCTTTTAGGGTAGAATACCTTCATAATATGGTGTTGTATGGCGGCACATGGAGCGCTTACAGCACAGTGTTCAATATGTTGATAAGAAACTACTACTGGCACGATGGAATGGCTTCAGATCAATACAACAAAGCATCAAAATAGAGTCCAACATATGATCAAACCTTGGATTGGCAAGAATACCCAATACAGTGTTTCTGAGTCAACACTTGGCAGGTGTTATATATCTACACTAATACTCGTGTGGCCAATAATAAAGCAAATTACATCTCAAAGTAGCAAATCCAGGATTTTAATTTGACTTTTTCACTCAGTCACGGGTAATAATTTATCTATTTTACCGATCCCCATTGTAATAACGGTGTGAAAACAATCTGTTCACACTTTGTAAAGAGCAAGTTAAAGGAACAGTGTCATCACAAATTATTTTTTTATATGTTAAAGATGTTAGTGCTTTATTAAAAACGTTTATATTTGTGTGTTTGTGTTTTACTTTTTCTTATTTTTACACTTTTTCTTCCCTATGGGGGCTGCCATTTTTTGTTCCATTTCTGTATGTGTCGATTAACGACACATACAGACATGGAATACGGCAGCCACAGTCCCATAGGGACTGCGAACGGGTCCCGTCCCATTCACTTCTGTGTACGGCGTCTGTGTGGGAACTGCGCATGCGCCGCTCCCACAGTGTCCAATTTGAAATTGGCGCCGTCCGGCGGCCATTTTCCTGTGGACCGGAAGTTGCGGCCGGACAGTAATATTACTACTTCCGGTCGCGGCTTCCGGACTTGTGCACTTGGACCAGCGGCAGCAGACGGAGCGGACGGGCCGGAGGGAGCCGCGGCGGCAGGAGCAGGTAAGAGATTTCAATGTATGTTCGTGTGTGTTTACTACTGTATGTAAACCTACTACACTGTGTGTTAGCTCAAAAAATGGCGACACACAGTGTAGGAGGTTACACCGTTCAAACCCCTCGTTTATCCCGGCACTAGCCAGGATAAAGGAGGGGGGGATGCTGAGAGCGCACTAGAGCGAGGGCTTTTTACCCAATTTTGCAATGCTGCAATTTTGGGAATAGCTCCATCTAGTGACCAGAAATGGGAAATATTATAAATTAGAATCCAATTGAATCCAATTTATAATATTTCCTGACTCGTGAAAAAAATAAAAAAAATTTGAACAATGTTTAATCACCTACACACTAAATGTTTAATTTAAAAAAAAAAAAAACATGTTTTTCTGGCAACACATTCCCTTTAATGTGTAACTGACAAGATACAACAAGGCTCTTTGTCTGAATAGGATGCTTGCACTTGGATGAGCCATGTGATGCCCACAAATCTTCAGATATTCATACATCCCACATGAAAGCTGAAGCCAAATAAATAATAATGGGTATAAGGGTATGTTCACACGCCCTATTTACAGACGTAATTCAGGCGTTTTACGCCTCAAATTACGGCCGAAAAAACGGCTCCAAACTGTCTGCAAACATCTGCCCATTGAATTCAATGGGTCTTACGGTGTTCTGTGCAGACGGGCTTTTTTTTTTTACGCGCCGCTGTCAAAAGACGGCGCGTAAAAAGGCGCCTGCCTCAAAGAAGTGCATGTCACTTCTTGGGACGTAATTGGAGCCGTTTTTCATTGACTCCATTGAAAAACAGCTCTAATTACGTCCGTAATAGATGCCGCGAAAAACGCGTGCACTTGTCAAAACGTCTGAAATTCAGGAGCTGTTTTCGCCTGAAAACAGCTCTGTCATTTCAGACGTAATTGGCGTTGCCGTGTGAACATACCCTAACTGTTACTGTGTTAGGTTTCTAGTCTGAATGAAGACCTTGCTCGTATTACTTGTTCATAGTCACACCACATCAAGAAGTTTGTGTTATGCTGTAATGTAACTTGCCAAACAGAAAGAGTTAAGAATGGCTACAGACAGAGGTATACATAGCAAACTCATGATCCGCACCTCCTTTGGGGGAAAAGGGGAGGGGGTTAGGATAAGATGAAGTCATTATGAAAACATTCCTGAAACACAAACAATAACTGAGCCCGGGGGGCACGTGTACAAAGAGCAAAAGTGATTACATGTGCCAGCCAGGGTTCACACTGATACAGGACTGACTCAGGTGCCCCCCTAAGTGAAAAGTCTGCGCAGACCCTTTGGCTCTTCAAAGTGCTCAGCCTCAGTTTTTTGTGGATCACAAGCAGCCGGAGGCAATAACACCAATATTTCCTGTGTTCTATATTTAACTGAAATACTAACTGGACAGAAAGGAAAGAAACCCCGGAACACAATTTTACCGTAGTTACGTTGAAAAAAAAGCTATGACTGTACAAGTGTGGAGGAAGCCTAAAACTTTTATAAAAGTGCACTAAAATAATGCCGGTTATGAAGGCAGGATCGATTTATGATATATTGCTATTATTGGTTGTAACCTTCAAATTCTGCAGTAGATTTAGATCAGTTATGAAAGTGATTTTTATATGTGAAAATTGATTAACATGTTTCCGAGCTAGGACGAGGGATAGGTAGAGTAATTGGCACCTAAAAACACTCATATGGGCTGTCTTGTTGATTGGCGCTCGTTAGCTCCTTCCACAAGTAGCAATAATCAGTTATGTATAGGGATGAGCGATCGTTACTATGATCACTCGTCTCCATACATTTCCATTATGTCGGCAGAACATCTACCTGTTTACACAGGAAGATGTTCTGCCAACTGGCAACCATTTTATTGGCTGCATAAACGAGCATATCAGCTGATGAACGAGCTCGTTCATGCATCCCTCCAAATACTCTAGTCTATTGAAGTGCAAAAAAATAGGACATGACCTATTTTTTCACTGACCCTTCACATGCGCCATTGAAACAACGGTCATGTGAACAACTCCATTTTAAAAATACATGAGTCCGTGAGGCAGCCGTTGTTTTAACAGCCGTCACACGGACATCATATACGCTCGTCTGAATGAGCCCTTAGCAATCACCTTAAAACCTGTCAGTATGTAGAACTGTTAACTTGCATGTGAATATCATACAGATCAGCTAATTTAATTTGCAAATTACCAAGAGTGCATGCTAAAGAATCTCCGTGTGCAACGGAGGATGTTTAATGCTGTATATTCACCGATTTAGGATAGTCCACAGCGGGGGTTGCAATAACGCCTGTACAGGCAATATTACGCTTTAGGTCAAGGGTCTCAAACGCGTGGGCCCCGGAGGCTGTCATCTACGGCCCGTGGGGCACTGTAGCTCCCTTGGGAGGGGAGAGAGCAGGCCAAAGTAGGAGTGTCTGAGTGCTAGAAGCGACTTTGCTCCGGGACTCTGGGTCTGGGGAAGCCCCTTACATCACTGTCCATATATGGACAGTGATGTCAGGAGCAGAGCTGGAGTCCCAGGCAGAGCAGACTCCAACTCTGGGGTTGCCCCTGACATCACGGTCAATATATGGACAGTGATGTCAGGGGCTTTCCCAGAGTTCCGGAGTAGAGCCTATACTAGTGCTCTGCTCTGGGACTCAGACTCTGGTGTTGCCCCGGACATCACATTCCGGTCCAGGAGGATCTCCCGATGTCACTGTCTACGGACAGTGATGTCAAGGACTCCTCCAGCAGAGGAATCCCCGGCCAAGGCGTCGGCAATGCTCTGGATGGGGATTCCACTTCTAGAGGGAGCCCCAATGGAGCCATCTACTGGGGGGTGGGTGTGTGTGGCACTAGCTACCGTGTCATTATCTACTGGTGGGCGTGTGGCACCATCTCCAGAGGGCACCATCTACAAAGGGCTGTCCAAACTTGACATTCTTGTGTCTGCCAACTGAGCCGCCAGACTGCATTTAAAACTGGATTGTTTTAATAAGCACATGGAGTAAACGCGCAAATTTCATGAAAATTTAAACCGAACGGTATTATTATAGTTGAAATATAAGGACTTACCAGGTCAAGTAGAAAGTTAGGCGTCATAAAACTGTCAGATTTAAATTATTAATCACATTCTTTCACTTATATGGTTACTTTGCGACCCTTTCACATTTCTTTTCCCTTATGTTTTTTTAATAAATGTATCTACTCAACACACTCTACCCTCTTTTTCCCTCTGCTTATCCCCAGGCAGATATCACAAACATCAGATTCATATGACACTACATACACTTTATTATTTTTTAGTAGTTATCACAAACACCAACAGTCATATTTATTATCTTTTGAAATGCCGACATGTCTTCATGCTCATTCGAACTACTCAATATGTCCTGGGGTTGCGCATACGGCGGTTGTACCTGGGAGCCTCGCCCTGGCTCTCTGTCGTCTACACGTTCTCACTGCGCCTGCTCTGTTCCCATGGACACGCGTCCTTGGGGGCACGCAGGCGCACTGGGTGCGTGACGACAGAGGGCAGGGATCTCGCGGCTCAAGTCGGGTTCCCGCGCATGCGCCGTGGACCAGAACGGGAAGACAAACACCGGAACTCCATATTTACTGATAATGGAACTATAAATAAAACATGGCAATGCAGCTCAATATACACTACCCCCTGAGGAAGCCATTGGCGAAACGCGCGTCGGGGCGTCACGTTTTCAGGCTACAGTGTGGGGCCTTCACTACATCTATTTCTATGGGTAAGCCCACCTTTACATATTTGTATGCAAGGTACATACTTATTGTGATCTATATGAATCGCTGATACTCTACTTTTTTTCGCTGGCACTGACACTACTGAATGTGTTTGTATACATGCATAACCTATCTAGCGATCTTCTCTGTGTTTAAATACTTTCATAGACTTACATGTTAGTATCACTCTATAACTACGTAGCTGCTATTTCGCTTAGATTATGTCAGGCATGACCTATGCTGGACTTCAACTTAGTGCCTAGGTTTATTTTTGTGCCATGGTGGGTTCAATACCCCTTAAAAACTCCTAAATGTTTTTGTAGCCACCACACTGTGTTCCTTTTTTATTCGGATCCGTCTTTGAATTTTAGATTTCATATTGTGTTGTATGTCCTAATAAAATCTGCTATTTTTTCTACTCATTTGTGGCGTAATAACTTCTCCTTCTCCAAGTTTCTCATGGTATTATTATAGTAATGTAATATTGTTATAGTAATGTAGTATTATAGTAATGTAGTGTTACAGTAATGTAATTATTGTTATAGTAGTTCAAATAATTAATTGATTAACAAATAATTTTGGATTGTATCAAAATTGAAAGTAATGTGGCCCGTTAACTTCAAATTTTTTCAATGTGTGGCCCGTTTACCATGCCGAGTTTGAGACTCCTGCTTTAGGCCTAGTTCGCATAACGTTTTAAGCCTATGTTTAGCACGTATGTTGGGAAAGCTCCAGATGAACACGTTAAACGTATTCATAGGGCTCAATTAGCCCGATTGAGACCAAAAGTGTGTGCTTTTGGTCTCAGCCAGGCTGGTATACGTCAGTATCCCTTTTTTTTGAAGGATGGAATAGCGTGTTAGACTACACAATTACATTTTTTGGCAGGATCCCTCAGAATGTATGCTGCGCGATCCATTGATTAACATATGTAAATAAAGATAGATTTACCAATGCCACCCTCTCCCTATTGCGATCCCTTCCCCAATCAAGCAATAAAATCTTCCCTACATTTATATTTCTACACTATGTATGTAGGAAAGATTCTATTGCCATGCTTAAGTGGGGGAGGGATGGCAATAGGGAGAGGGTGTGATAGGCAATGTGATCTATCACCCTTACTTATGAGGCTGCGCTTTTATCGTGCATCTGCATAAATAAAATAACATGCAAATAAACATATTACTACATGTCATGAAAGACTTTATATTATTTTTAGCCACTTGCTAGGCTCCTAAACTGCCACCATGTCGATATACCGTCCTCATAATCAGGCTGCCTATCTTCAAGCATGCCTTAGTGTTTTTGAGTAGTATTTTTAGCCATGGAGAAGTGCGTGATTTATACTAAGAGGAGTATTTTTACTCGCCTGTTAATTCCCCTGCTGTTTTAGGCATGCATGTCCTTTGAAATACATTAGGGACGATATCAGGGATTTTGTTCTGAATTTTTAGCCGCCCATTTAAGGGCAAACCCCCAGCTTTTCTTGGCTAGGAAAACTTTTAGGGCATGATTAGGGCAGCATACAACAATGAGAGTGCATGTTTATTTACCCTAAAAGAAGTCACACTCCATCACAGTTTACTATTATTTTAATGATACAATATAAAAGACCACCTCCGGTGGAAAGACAACTTTCCATATCTGCATCCCCCACGTGACTGTATACCACACTCTACACTTCTTTTATGTAATCTGTACTCACTTTTTTAACTGCTGCCTTGTCTGTGAATAAAAAAAGCCTCCATCTAGGTTCTTATATTTGCCGAGCTTTCTCTTCCTCTCTGATTTGCTATCAATCCCATGGTGCTTCAGCACAGCATCACATGACCAGCTAAAGACCATACCATTTCTGCATGCTGGGTGATTATCATTCTCTATATTCTCCTGAGTAACCATAAGTATACAGGTCAGGGAGTCTGCACTATATTCTTCTACATTATACCCGTGTGACAGGAACCTGTCTAAGTACCAGCGGTAGCTGGTGATAGAAGTTTCTGTCCATCCCCCCTGTGCAAAACTAGTGTGGTACAATAACTGCTGAAACCCGTGGTGACACATAGATCTCCATAGACTCGTAGAAAAGCACAGTTTTTTTTCAATGAAGATAACATTAAATTAATCCGAAATACACTCTATACATTGTTAATGTGCTAAATGACTATTCTAGCTGCAAACGTCTGGTTTTTAATGCAATATCTACATAGGTGTACAGAGGCCCATTTCCAGCAACCATCACTCCAGTGTTCGAATGGTACATTGTGTTTGCTAACTGTGTTAGAAGGCTAATGGGTGATTAGAAAACACTTGAAAACCCTTGTGCAATTATGTTAGCACCGCTGTTTAGAGGAGCTATAAAACGGACCTTCCTTTGAGCTAGTTGAGAATCTGGAGCATTACATTTGTGGGTTCGATTAAACTCTCAAAATGGCTAGAAAAAGAGAGCTTTCATGTGAAACTCGACAGTCTATTCCTGTTCTTAGAAATGAAGGCTATTCCATGCGAGAAATTACCAAGAAACTGAAGACTTCCTACAACGGTGTGTACTACTCCCTTCAGAGGACAGCACACACAGGCTCTAACCAGAGTAGAAAGAGAAGAGGGAGGCCCCGCTGCACAACTGAGCAACAAGAAAAGTACATTAGAGTCTCTAATTTGAGAAATAGACACCTCACAGGTCCTCAACTGGCAGCTTCATTAACCCCTTAATGACCAGCCTATTTTAGACCTTAATGACCAGGCTATTTTGTACGTTTTTCAATCGTCGCATTCCAAGAGCTATAACCCTTTTATTTTTGCGTCAACATAGCTGTATAAGTTGTATTTTTTAATAGCACCATTTTGAGGGAGATATTATTTATTGATTAACTTTTATTAACTTTTTTGGGGGGGGGGGGGGAATAGAAAAAAAATCAGAAATTTCGCCACACTTTTTTGCGTCCTAAATCTACGCCGTTTACCGTGTGGTATAAATAACACAATAAGTTTATTCAGCGGGTTGTTACGATTGCAACGATACCAAATTTGTATAGTTTTTGTATGTTTTACTACTTTTACACAGTAAAAACGCTTTTTTTTCAAAATTATTTGTTTTTGCATCTCCATATTTGAAGAGCCGTAACGTTTTTATTTTTTCGCCGATGCAGTTGTATGAGGGCTTTTTTTTTGCGGGACGACTTGTCGTTTCTCTTGGTACCATTTTGGAGTAGATGCGACTTTTTGATCACTTTTTAATCACATTTTTTTAAAGTCAGGATTCACAGAAAACAGCAATTTTTCTGTCGTTTTTTTATTTTATTTTTTACGGAGTTCACCGTGCGGGTTAAGTAATGTAATAGCTTTATAGTCGGGGTCTTTAATAGTAAAGCAGTTTGTAAAGGGAAAAAGTGGGTTTTTCATTTTTTTTTTCACATTTTTTTTAATTAACTTTATCACTAGTCCCACTAGGGGACTTTAATATGCGATTCTGCGATCGCTATTATAATACACTGCAATACTTCTGTACTGCAGTGTATTATGCCTGTCCGTTTAAAACGGACAGGCATCTGCTAGGTCATGCCTGCGGCATGATCTAGCAGGCATTCATTACTGGCAGACCTGGGGGCCTTTATTAGGCCCCCGGCTGCCATTAGAGACACTGACACTCGGCGATCGTATCGCCGGGTGTCGGTGGGAGAGGGAGGGAGCTCCCTCCCTCTCTCCAAAACCACTCCGATGCGGTGCTCGCTATTGCGCACCGCATCTGAGGGGTTAAAAGGGTGAGATCGATACTAATATCGATCTCACCCGGCAGAGCAGGGATGCCCCCAGCCCTCAGCTGCCTCTAGAAGCTGTGAGCAGGGAGATTTGACAGCTCCCTGCTCTGTTTACTTATTCCGATGCCGCGACGTAAAAAGTCTATGGCATCGGAATAAGGCCCGTTAGTGACCGACGTAAAAACACGATGGGCCGTCTACAGTGAAGAGGCGACTCCGGGATGCTGGCCTTCAGGGCAGAGTGGCAAAGGAAAAGCCATATCTGAGACTGGCTAATAAAAGGAAAAGATTAATATGGGCAAAAGCACACAGACATTGGACAGAGGAAGATTGGAAAAAAGTGTTATGGACAGACAAATCGAAGTTTGAGGTGTTTGGATCAGAGAGAGAGAAAGAGAGAGAGAGAGAAAGAGAGAGAGAAAGAGAGAGAGAGAGAGAGAAAGAGAGAGAGAGAAAGAGAGAGAGAGAGAGAGAAAGAGAGAGAGAGAGAGAGAGAGAGAGAAAGAGCGAGAGAAAGAGCGAGAGAAAGAGCGAGAGAAAGAGCGAGAGAAAGAGCGAGAGAAAGAGCGAGAGAAAGAGCGAGAGAAAGAGCGAGAGAAAGAGCGAGAGAAAGAGCGAGAGAAAGAGCGAGAGAAAGAGCGAGAGAAAGAGCGAGAGAAAGAGCGAGAGAAAGAGCGAGAGAAAGAGCGAGAGAAAGAGCGAGAGAAAGAGCGAGAGAAAGAGCGAGAGAAAGAGCGAGAGAAAGAGCGAGAGAAAGAGCGAGAGAAAGAGCGAGAGAAAGAGCGAGAGAAAGAGCGAGAGAAAGAGCGAGAGAAAGAGCGAGAGAAAGAGCGAGAGAAAGAGCGAGAGAAAGAGCGAGAGAAAGAGCGAGAGAAAGAGCGAGAGAAAGAGCCAGAGAAAGAGCCAGAGAAAGAGCCGAGAGAAAGAGCCGAGAGAAAGAGCCGAGAGAAAGAGCCGAGAGAAAGAGCCGAGAGAAAGAGCCGAGAGAAAGAGCCGAGAGAAAGAGCCGAGAGAAAGAGCCGAGAGAAAGAGCCGAGAGAAAGAGCCGAGAGAAAGAGCCGAGAGAAAGAGCCGAGAGAAAGAGCCGAGAGAGAGAGCCAAGAGAGAGAGCCAAGAGAGAGAGAAAGAGCCGAGAGAGAGAAAGAGCCGAGAGAGAGAAAGAGCCGAGAGAGAGAAAGAGCCGAGAGAGAGAAAGAGCCGAGAGAGAGAAAGAGCCGAGAGAGAGAAAGAGCGAGAAAGAGCCGAGAGAGAGAAAGAGCCGAGAGAGAGAAAGAGCCGAGAGAGAGAAAGAGAAGAGCGAGAGAAAGAGCGAGAGAAAGAGAAAGAGAGAGAGAGAAAGAGAAAGAGCGAGAGAAAGAGCGAGAGAAAGAGAAAGAGAGAGAGAGAAAGAGAGAGAGAGAGAAAGAGAAAGAGCGAGAGAAAGAGCGAGAGAAAGAGAAAGAGAAAGAGAGAGAAAGAGAGAGAGAGAAAGAGAGAGAGAGAGAGAGAGAGAGAGAGAGAAAGAGCGAGAAAGAGAGAGAAAGAGCGAGAAAGAGAGCGAAAGAGAGAGAGCGAGAAAGAGCGAGAAAGAGAGAGAAAGAGAAAGAAAGAGAAAGAGAGAAAGAGAAAGAGAGAGAGAAAGAGAGAGCGAGAGAGAGAAAGAAAGAGAAAGAAAGAAAGAAAGAAAGAGAGAGAGAAAGATATATATATCGTGAGATATAGAGAGAGCGATAGAGAGAGCGATATATATATATAGAGAGAGAGAGAGAGAGAGAGAAATTTTATATATATATATATATATATATATATATATATATATATATATATATATATATATATGAGAGAGAGAGAGATCTAAGCAGAAAAAAAAATAACATGTGAGAGAGTGACACATGAAATACCATAATGGAGCACATGGGAAATGTTTAGTTTTGGCTGGAGTGTCCCTTTAAATATTTCATGGCCTTCTTCTGTGAACATTGACTTTTAAATGGTAGGTGCAGAAAAAAGTGATCTGAAGTATCTCCAGAAGAGCTCGTCTCAGGGGAGTCATCTGTAATATACTTTTTCAGAAAAACAGGTGATATGTCTCCTGTAAACACCTTGCAGAGTTCTGGAATTTACTCTTTCAAGACCTGCGCTGCCCAAGAGAAAAACCCATTCTCTGTTCACCAGTCCGTGTTCAGCTTCACTCTGATGTATGTTAGAGAAGATGCTTCAGGTTGCAGCAGCTTTTGTTGTAACAAATGAAGGCATCTTCAAAAGCAAGCCAAGAGGTATCCATGACAGCTATGTGGTAAATGGATATCCAAGGTATTCCGAGACATAATAAAATGGTGTGCAAGGAGGTCATGCAGATCAGGGTAAAAACTATTTTATACCATCCATGTTCATGAGAATTTCTGTCCAGGCATTCAGCATGTGTTTTCGATTGCTAGTCTTGTTAAAACAACCAGACTGATTATAGCAAAAAGAAGGTTGGGTTAAACAAATCTTGATGCAAAGTGATGACACCGCTTTTTTGCTAAATAAAATAAATATATAATAAATATAGATATTTTCTTTCAGATTTATTTATGTTTTGCATGGTAAAAAGGCGAACACTTTGTGAAATAAAACCACATTTGAAAATATTTACACTACAATATTATACACTGCAGACAGATACATGCTCATTGTCTGCCCTGCACTACAGATCAAAGCTGGCCTTTTCCTTCACAGCTGGAAATGACCCTAAATTCACACTTGCGTTATATAAGTATACGTTTACCTCTCTTCCATCAGAGGAAGAAAGGATCGCAAGATTAAACGGAAAGCAACGGTTCCATTAGAATTACCATTGATTGCAATGGTTATTCTTTTGTTTCAGTTGCATTCTGTTTGTCTCCGTTCACTAGGTTTCCGTTTTTTTGAGCGGAAACAAAAGTGCAGTCTGCAGAACTTTTGTTTCCGTAAAACAAATAGAAACCTAGCGAACGGAGACAATGGAAAGCAACTGAAACTAAAGAATTACCATTGAAATCAATGGTAAATCTAACTTAACCGTTGCTTTCCGTTTAATCTTTCGATTCTCTCTTCCTCTGACGGAAGAGAGGTAAACGTATATTAAACGTATATATAAATCAATGGGATTTATAATTGCATCCATTAGCATCAGTTATGTTAAAAAACAGATGTCTAACAGATGGGTTATTTTGATCATTAGCATCAATGTAAAACGGATACAAACTAATTGTAATTTGTTTGCATCCGTTATTTTGATTCCAATGGGATTTTTATCCGATCCGTTTTTATCCTTCTCTAAAGACGGATCAGAGTAACGTATTTTAGAACCCAAGTGTGAACTTAGCTATAGCGTCAGAAGACAAGTTATTCTTGGTTTTGCTATAGATGAGGAAATTCGGTAGCCCTCTATGGATGAAGCCATTGTGAGGAAAGGATTAAGCGAATGAAAATGTAGGCGCCGGGTGTAGAATGACTTCACTGAGGAATTAAGCAATTTGTGCCTAAACCTGCCATACAGTGATTGAGTGTTATGTGTTTTTTTTAAATCTAAATAAGTCAAATCTTTTGTGCGGATTAATTTGTGAATATATCTTTCCATTTATTTTTCTGGTACGGGACTCCAAATCCCCTGTATAGACAAAGTTAATCTTTTCAGGACCAAGGGTCTTCGATGCCTCAATGACCAGACCCATTTTTTCAAATCTGACGTGTCATTTTATGTGGTAATAACTCTGAATCGCTTGGACAGGCAAAAGCATTCCAGAGATTGTTTTCTCGTGACATATTGTACTTTATGTTAGTGGAAAAATTATGTCAATAAATTGATAACTTATTTGTGAAAAACGCCAAAATTGAAAGAAAATGTGCAAAAATTATAATTTTTCTAATTTTAAATGTAATCTACATTGTAAAACAGATAGTAATACCACACACAATTTTTGCTAATTAACATCCTCCATAGGTCTACTTTATATTTGCATTGTTTTTTGAACATTATTTTATTTTTCTAGGACGTTAGAAGGCTTAGAACTTTAAGAGCAATTTCTTACATTTTCAAGAAAATGTCAAAAGGCTATTTTGTCAAGGACCAGTTCAGTTCTGAAGCGGCTTTGAGGGCCTTATGTACTAGATAGACCCCATAAATCACCCCATTTTAAAAACTGTACCCCTCAAAGTATTCAAAACAGCATTCAGAAAGTTTAATTAACCCTTTAGGCGTTTCACAGGAATTAAAGCAAAGTAGAGGTGAAATGTACAAATTTATTTTTTTGGGGTGAAATTCATTTGTAATACATTTTTTTCTGTAATACATTTTTTCTGTAATGCAGAAGGTTTTACCAGAGAAATGCAACTCAATATTTATTGCCCAGATTCTGCAGTTTTTAGAAATATCCCACATGTGGCTCTAGTATGATAATGGACTGAAGCACCGGCCTCAGAAGCAAAGGAGCACCTAGAGGATTTTGGGGCCTCCTTTTTTTAGAATATATTTTAGGCATCATGTCAGGTTTGAAGAGGTCCTGTGGTGCCAAAACAGTGGAATCTCCTCAAAAGTGGTTTGGGAAACTACACACCTCAAGGAATTTATCTAGGGGTATAGTTAGCATCTTGACCCGACAGCTCTTTTGCTATATTTATTGGAATAGGTCTGTGAAAATGAAAATCTACTTTTTTTCTGAAAAAATATAATGTAATTTTTACAAGGAATAAAGAATAAAAAGCACCCAAAAACGTGTAAAGCTATTTGTCCCGATTACGGCAATACCCCATATGTGGTAATATACTGATGTTTGGACCCACGGCAGAGCTCAGAAGGGAAGGAGCGCCATTTGAATTTTGGAGCGCAGATTTTGCTTGGTAATAGTTCTGTTTGGGGTTTTGCTGGTATTTCAGTTTACAATGTGGGGGTATATGTAATCTGGGCAGAGTACATCAGGGCATAATAAGGGGGGAAATAAATAATTCATAGATTTGTGGTCGGTGTCACACTGATAAATGGTGCCCAATCTTATCCGCTTTTGGACACTGGACAATTTCTGTCGCTATATTCTGAGCGTCAGAACTTTTTTTTATTTTTTCTCCACCGGAGTCATGCGAGGGCTTATTTGTTACTTTACAATCTGTAGTTTTCATTGGTACCATTTTAGGGTACATGTGATTTTTTGATCACTTTTTGTTCGATTTTTTGGCAAGCAAAGTGACAAAAAAAAACATACATTTTGACAATGCTTTTGTCCTTTTTTTTACAGTAATCACTGTGCGCTATAAATGACATTTTACTTTATTCTGCAGGTTGGTACGATTCCGGCGATACCATATGTATATCGTTTTTTTATGTTTTGTGGCGTTTGCGCAATAAAATCACTTTTCTATAGAGCCGTAATTTTTTTTTTTTTCAGTAAAAAAAAAGCTGTGTAAGGGCTTGTTTTTTGCGGGATGGGTTGTAGTTTTTATTGGTATTATTTTGGGGTACATGCAAATTTTTAATCACTTTTTATTCTTTATTTTGGGAGTGGTGATGCTAGTATTTTTTAATTATTTTTTGCGGTGTTCACCGTGTAGGAAAAATAATATTATAGTTTTATAGTTGGGGGCGTTACGAACGCAGTGATACCAAATGTGTACTTTAACGGTTTATTTTTTTTCCTATAATAAGAGACTTATTATAGGAAAAAAAGCATTTTTTGTTTTTGTAGCTTATAACTTGTTTTTACACTTGTATAAAACATTACTAATAGCTGCTATAATACATTACACTACCTAGGTAGTGTAACGTATTATAAACGGTTAGTGTGACGCCGACAGTCACACTGACAGGAAGCCTATGAGGACCAGCTGCTCCTCATAGGCTTCCGTGAATGGCAGACCAGAGGCTGTTGTATGGCCTCCGGTTTTGCCATGCAACCGACGGCAGCACCGGCAATCAGTCCTCGGGAAAGTTTGCTGTAGCAACAAACTTTCCAGTTTGTTGCTACAGCAAACTTTCCCTGCGATCACATGATCGGGACCTGAACCACTCAGGTCCCGGTCATGTCTCCAGGACCAGAGGCAGAGGATAACAGCGCGATCCGGGTGTCAGCACTACTCTGAGACACCCGGATCGCGCTTTTAACACCCACTGTGAATTCACGTCGGCGCTGCACAGAGCCCAGCAAGCGCCGACGTGAATTTACAGTGGGCGGTCAGGAAGCGGTTAATACCGGTGATCATATTCTCTGCAGCCGAACCGATCGGTTCGGCTGTCAGAGAACAGGTTGCTGGGGAGCCGGGGACACGGACACAGCCGGCGTCCGAGCGCTTTTCACAGCGCTATGGCGGCTGGAACAGTGATCTGTATATTCACGCCCTGGCTGCACGGGGTATGTGCGAAAAGGATGTGAATATACAGATTGTCGGCATGAAAGGGTTAAACGATAAAATTCTTGCAACTAACACTAGCGTGGTCTTACTGTATACATTTATACTTTATCATTTATCGCTATGTCTATACAGTTCTTAGAATAGGTCATCAATATTTGAAGGTTGGGGGTCTGACCCTCGGGATCCCCCCTGATCACCACTATAAAGATGCTGCAGCGCTTATGCCTGGTACTGCAGCTTGTCTCATTCACTTGATGGTCCCCTTCATTATGCTAATCGGCAACGGTCCCAGAGGTCAGATCCCCACTGATCAAAAAGGAAAGGCCATCATTGTTAAGGTCCAGGATAACCCCCTTTAAAAGTCACCCTAATCCCATAAACATAGCTCATCTTAAAAAAATAAATAAATCCTGAAGTGCTTCTTTAAAGATGTTAAGCAATGTCCAGTTTTGTTCTGTGCTTTGTAAGTAGGGGTGACAGATCAGATGTGATTTCTCGGAACACGCTTAGATAAAATATTGTCCCATAGCTCCCGCTTATTTTTGCATGGAAAATGTTGAGACAATAACTTTCTCTTTATAGGGCATTAGTCATAGTTATACCATTAAACTTTTACAGTGAATAAAACAGCAAACCAAAAACTACCAAGTACCAGAGGAACATCTGGTTTTATCTATGTGCATACACTAGAGTAAAACCTATTGTGCAAAAACGAGAACGACACCTTTACCCATGCAAGACAAAATAAAACTTTTTATCTAAGTCAGGCTCACGTGACCGACACTAAACACAGAAAAAGTACTCACTCAGCTGTAGAGAAAGCTTGTTCAAAGTTCTGCTTGTGATTTGAAGGCACCAGAGCGTCGTAGTCAAAAGCTTCTGGGAAGAAAGAGTGGACAAGAGCACAGAAAGCCATTCCATCACTCCAGCTGGATGAAAAGTTCTGCAGATCAATTTTCTAAAAGATGGAAACATAAAAAAAAAAAAAAAGATTGCATTTTACAGCCCATAAAAAAAACATAGTACAATTTCAAAGAGATCTGTACCAGTTTAGTAGAAATGGCTAAAGAAAATGTTTCAAAAATGAGTGTTTAGAAACCTGCGATGCATTCGATATCGTGTGGTAATAATTATATGTTTGTTTGTGAACACAAATTTTTGGACAAAAATAAATAAAATATGCATAAATAAAAAATTGTGCAGTGATAATCAGCAGTTATGGGTGGACAGAGTGATCTTGTCCCCTGGCCACCAATTGTCATGGACCCCTACTACCCACTATAGCCATGACACATTTAGTTTGGGTTAATAATTTGATTTTGAAGACAAATTATCACTTACAACTGCTTGTTTGTTTTTTTACTTCTTTCAGGCCGTGCAATTAAACATTAAGGAGTGTTGTAACTAAGGGACAGTGGGCCCCTCTTTACCCATGGACCCTCGGGCATGGCCCTAATGGCGAGTCCTCCCCGGTTAGCAATGTTGCTTTTGCAGAATAGAAGTCTTGGGTTCGAATGTGTTCATGAAACCTTAATGCAGACACTGCTCTGTTCACCCTGTGATTTCATGTTTTTCGCTAAAATATTTTGGTTCCTTTCCAAACATCAAAAACACATTTAGGCCTAGTTCACACAGAGTTTTTGTGGCGTTCTGTTTGATGTGGAAACCGCGCCAAACAAAAGCCGAAATCGCATCCCATTGATTTCAATGGTAAAAAAAGGGAAAAAAAATGCGTTTCTATCTCTGACTTCCCTTTGTCATCTATGTGAGGCAGAGAAAACGTTTTTTTTTGCTGCGTTTTTTGCCCGCAGCGCTCAATGCACGCGGCCAAAAAACGCGGCAAAAAAACACGGCAAAGAGAGTACAGGCAGGTCAAAATCAGCAACAAAACTCCTGAAGAAATTTTGAGGCAGATTTTTCTGCCTGCAAAAAAACCTAAGGTAGTTGCTTTCCTACAAAATTGTAAGTGAATTAGTGTAGGAGATAAATGTCCTGCAGTGGAGTCGACATCTTACCTTGTAACCAATCGTTTTAGAGCGGCACCATTCCAGGAGGATCTGTTTAATGCTGCTAGCGCTGGCGACTCCAAAACTCTGTGACCTTTTCAGCTTCACCTTGGATTCCCCCTTGCCTCTATAAATAGCAACAAAAGTAGATTAATAACCGGAGGCGCTGCTTACACTGCACAAGAGTACTATGCTTTGCTGTGTTTATAGATTTCGTTTTTTTATAGAGAAAAAAAAATCAAACAAACAACATCCTAGGTATAGTGAATGAACGAGAGAAACATAAAGAGCACTTTTGCCTTAATATAAAAGCACCACCTGTAAATCGAATGTCTAGAGTAAAAAATTTCAATATTCTAGCTTGTTGCCTAGGTTTAAAATCCTGCTGAATAGAAAACAGCCTGATAAGAAAGTAATAAAATCAATCTAGGTCATATCTATCTATCTATCTATCTATCTATCTATCTATCTATCTATGATTGCAATCAAGGTTTGCGATCAGGAAAAGTTGGATTATAAAAGCATTAAATTGTACAGACCAAATAATTCTTGCAGCTGAAAGGGTGTTACAATTGTATTCGGTATAGACAATACCATCCGTTAAAGGAAAACGGTCAGCAATTTTGAAACCTCAAAAACTGCTGAAAAGGCGATATAGAAGATGGGGAGGGCATTTTAAACTTACTTTTTTTCTCGATCATGCAAGCTGCATGACCGAGAAACCGTTGTAGGATCCCCCGGGACGGCAGTCGCAAGTGCCACTCTCTGCTCTGAGTGACGGCTCCAGTGGCCATTCAGGAGACCTTCCTAGAGCCGATACTCAGAGCAGGGGGGCAGGGCTTGCAGTGTGCAGCGCCGGAGCATAAAGTCCTACTTCAGTGGCACTTGGGATCAGCGTTCCTTGGGAATTAAACATCAATTTTCTTGGTCATGCAACTTGCATTACTGAGGAAAAAAAAGGTACGTTTAAAATGCCCTCCCCTATATCGCCCAGTCAGCACTGCTGAAAGGTTCGCTTTAAGAAAATTGACAGTACAAATCCCTCTCCTGCCCTAAAGAATGTTTCAATTAATTGACAAACAAAATCTTGGTGAAGAACTGAAACAAAATACATTATAAAGTTCTAAATCGATTTTTAGTAAATATATATATTCTAGCGCATATTTCCTTAAAACTCT
This sequence comes from Rhinoderma darwinii, assembly GCF_050947455.1. Lineage (NCBI taxonomy): Eukaryota > Metazoa > Chordata > Amphibia > Anura > Rhinodermatidae > Rhinoderma > Rhinoderma darwinii. The sequence continues at coordinate 406,398,484 of NC_134688.1, forward strand.
GCTGCGCTGTTCCTCTCTTATGCCTCCAGGAAATGTATGAATAAATTGGGTGTTAGCGTTCCCCTTGTTGGCATGCTCCTACACAATATGAAATTGTCCAATCAGAGCGGACAGTCTAAGATTGTGCAGTGGCACATTCTATAGAAAAGGGGAATGCCCAATTGTCAATTTATTCACAGCACATTTTACCATTCTGAGAAAAGATTCTCAAGAATTGTTTCATGGGGAATCAAAGTATTTACTAAAGTGACATGTGAGGAGAGCGGACAGGTCCTTTTAAAACTAGATTTACAAAAATTAAAAATAAAGGAAAAACAATGAAAGTTCACACATCCATCTTGTACAAATGTTAATTTGTAACACAAATGTCTGACATAAAATTCCTATCATACAAATAGAAAAAGACAAAACCGTATAATAATGGTTTGAGGCCACATGAGGTCTGAAAGAAACCAGACTGATCAGCCAACGTTTGGACACGTTTGTAATTTTACTCAGCAAGAAACCAAAACGAAAAAAACCAAACAACTTGTGTGGTGAACCTCAACCGCAGATGATCAATCTAGTCAACCACAACAATGACGGATCTAATTTGTCAACCCAGATCTATGGTCAAGCTGGAAATAGATCCTGTAGTCTGGCATTAAATTCATATTACACAATCGTGTAACATTAGACAGGTAAATTCAGGTTTTCACAACTCCGATACATGTACATCATTCTATATGAGATATCTGCTTCTGATTTACATATAACAAATAGATATACAGGACCAATATCCCGTAACAATCTATCAGGTAACCCCATGTTTATGGAAAATATTTAAAAGCAAAAAAGCAGTGTTATTTACCCTGTTTGGAAGAACAGGTAGCTGAAAACAATTGCTGTATGAGTCCTGCTTTTATCGAGATGTGTATTATTGCTATTACTACTACTACATTTGAGAGCCTGGCTCCATGGGTGTAACTACAGCCATAGCAGCTGTGGGGTATTATGGCTGAGGGGGTACATTCAGGTACAGGAACGTCATTTCTTAGTGTGGGTGAAAGAGGTGGCTTTCTGCCATTCCTGTTTTTTTGCTATGCAGCCCTAAGCCATTTGAATGCTAGTTACATGCCTGCATGGCTCCCAATATTTTACACTTTGGCTATCCCTTAGAAAACGCTAACATGGGTGGGATTACCTGTGGAAACTGTAATTGGTGGCTCACGTGACAAAACGTCAGGAGGGGAGTAGAGTCTTTTTTTTTTTTAAATCCGCAACACCCGTTTGGATGATATTTCTTAAAATCTTATACCACTTTGCTGCTACAAGATTCCACGATGGAACACCCCCCCCCCCCGCATATCCGGAGCAATTCCACTTTGTGTATGTGAATGTAGCTTTAAACTACTAACATTCGTATTTACAATTATTAAGACATGGTCGAGGGCCCTTTTTACATCGGCCGAAAATTCAGCAAATGTTAATTCATCGGCTGATCGAATCTTTTAAACGGTCGCTTGTCAGCAGCACATCTCCGTTTCTAAACAGGGAACGTGTTGCTAACAAAATGAAAACGTATGGGGACGAACAATCGTTTTAACGATCGTTCGCCCCCCCACACATTACAATTATTTCTCACTTAATAGGTAGCAAACAAGCGCCAATTGACAAGCTGTATTGTCAATTACCTGCCTGTGTAAAAGAGCCTTTGGGTCTAGAATGGATAGAATGGGTCTAGAATAGAATGAACACAATTGGAAAAGGTTTATTTTCCTCATACATGACTTGACGTGATTGTCAGATTAGCCTGTATAAGAAAAGCTTACGTCAGCTTGGAACAAATCATAAAATCGTCCATTGATAGTTCACAGATATAGCTCAAAAGGACTCCAGTAATCTGGGACCTATGAATGAATGTATTGTTAGTATGATTAAATATGCCCCAAAAAATTATTCATAGCACATATATAACTTTTGTAAGTGTAAACATCCATCATAAGCTCTGCTAACCCTGCCGTTCTGCGCCGCTGTTGTAGGTTCCTTCAGTAGTTCAGACACTGCAAAAATAGCATGCATCACTATTGTTCCCGTCAAAACGACAGAAACCTCACCTCCCAATGAAGCCAGTCAGGTGCGGTCTGAATCCTTCCATTCACAATGGAAGCGATGACTCCGTGAACATAGCCAACTCCTGAAATTATTACCATCGTAAAGCTATCACTAATAGATTGTAACATGTAAATGTACATTTAGGGTTAACAAAGTTAAATTTAAATGCTATAGTGAGTACACATTACAACGAAAACAAACATTTTATGGCTTGTGTTAAACAAAAGGGATGATCCCATAGTACATAGGATAACAACCAACCACATAACGTGAACTTTCCATGGGATTGAACACGCCCAAGTTTACATTTACATTGCTGTAAATGTCTCCAAACTAACTATAGCAGCTTAACATTTAACACAAACATATGTGAGAACATGTATAGTTTATAATCACCATGAATAAAAAAATAAAAAAAAAATGGGGAAGGAAGGCCACCCAGGGGGTTGAAAGTACAGATGGTTCACGGAACTTGTGGAAGATCAGGCACTATATAAAACAAAAACTCCAGAACCCAACAGTGGTGAACACGTCCATATTACAAGTAATGCCTAACACTACCCTGCCTGCAGGGAGCAGCGTACAAGACAGTAAACCTGGAGAAATATTTCATGCAACCTAGGACAAGCTGCATATAAATATAGATTTCTTGACAATGTCAATTTAAATGGTGGATCTTTAAAAAGGTTATGTAAACCTTTAACCACTTTTTATTTTATTATTATGTGTTATGGTGTTTTAAGCAACTTAATTGTTTTTTTTATAAAAAAAATAGTTTTACTTTTTCAGATACAGCTTCTATGTATCCTGGATACATAGAAGTTATATCTCTCACTTAAACCCGAATAAGTTAGGTCCACGGGACTGATGGCTTCAGTGACAGCGGGTCCTGCGTGTCTCGGACACGCAGGATCAAGCTGCTATCGATCACACCTAAGTTCATAACTTACAGCTCTTGCACACGACCGAGATCTGGCCGTGAAAAACGGTCCGTGTGTCGGTCGGATTTCCCGGCCCGACCATGGTACAGGTGAACGGAACTCTAGGCATCATAGACACTTATGATGCTAGGAGTCTCTGCCTCCCCACACAACTGCCGTTTCGTACTGTAACATTTTATTCAGTACGGAACAGCAGTTACTCCTAACATCACAAATGTCTATGATGCTAGGAGTCCCGTTCATCTGTACCGTGGTCGGGCCGGGAAATCCATCCGACACACGGACCATTTTTATGGCCCGATCTTGGTCGTATGCAAGAGGTGTAAGGGTATGTTCACACGCAAACGCAAAATAAGTTTGAAATTACGGAGCGGTTTTCAGGCGAAAACAGCTCCTGAATTTCAGACGTTTTTGCAAGTACTCACGTTTTTTGCGGCGTCTTTTACAGATAACTGCAAACCCCTGCTTTCCTCCTTTTTTCTCCAGCAGGATTCTCATCGAGCGGTGACTGTTGGCGTTGAAGGGGTTGCTTTAGAGGCAGAGCTCAAACGGAGGGTCGGGGAAGCAGGTTTATTTTGGTGGGGGAAGGCTACTACTGCAGTCTAGTTTTGAAGAAGGGGCTGGGTCCATTTGATAGATGTTAGGGTGGGTTCGGGGCTTTGATACAATTTATTGGAAATTTTTACTGTTAATTGCTGTGTTTTTGTGACACTGTTCTTTCTGCACTTCTGTTCTTCCGCGTTCCCCATTAGGGTTCCGGGAGCTGCGCTGTGGCGGGAGACTTCCTCTGGGAAGGCGTAGCTCTCGTAGAGTACTGGAGGTTTTAGCACTCCAATCTTAGAGCGTTTGTGTCTTTCGTTTTTCTCTTCATCTTTCCTTTCCTCCCTTCTCCCCCCCCCCCCTTCTGTCCATACATCCGTCTGTCATCATGTCTGACATAACTGTTATCTCTCTGAACGCACAGGGGCTGAATATTCCCGAGAAGAGGTCCTCCATTCTCCGTCTCCTATGGAAAAAGAAAGCACATGTGGCGTTCCTGCAGGAGACTCACTTTCGGGCTGACTGTATACAGAGGCTCACAGACTCCAACTACCCGGACGTGTACCACAGCACGTCTCATGACTCCAAGACCAAAGGGGTTTCTATCTTGATTTCCCGCACTCTACATTGGGAGCATGTGGAGACTTGCAAGGATGGAGCAGGCCGGTACCTCTTCGTGAAGGGTAAGCTAGATGACACACTGTACACCCTGGCTACCTACTACCTCCCCAATACTGGTCAAGTGGCCTTCTTGGAGAGGGTCCTTGGGGCGTTGGACGGCTTTCTGGAAGGCACACTCATACTGGGGGGGATTTGAATATCACACTTGACCCCTTGTTAGACTCCTCAAGAGTGCACGAACACCAGTTAGTGAACACGTGACGGGTCCTACATCCAACGTCCAGGGATTACACGTTTTACTCTGCACCCCATAACTCCTACTCCAGACTCGACTACTTTTTCCTGCGCCACACGCACCTCCCTAGCCTTGCTTCGGCATCCATTGGCAGCATCACACTTTCTGACCATGCCCTCATTACTCTTACTCTATCCCGCCCTACCGCTCACTCACGCTCTTGGCAGTGGCGACTAAATGAGTCGCTTCTTCAGGATCAGACGGTGGCCGCGGAGATTCGCAGGGACTTAGTGGAGTACTTCGCACTAAACGCCACATCAGGGGTAGATCCCTTTTGCATCTGGGAAGCCCACAAATGCGTGGTGCGCGGGGCTTTCATCCGGGTGGGTACTAAACTTAAAAAAGAAAGAACGGCACTCTTGAGGGACCTATTGACCCGAATACACAGATTGGAGCAGTCACATAAGGCAACTCAGGATAGGGAGGTGGGGACAGAATTGGGACAATTGAGAGAACAGGTGCGTTCAATATGTCTGGCCAAGGCGAAGGCCTCCATAGTTAAATGTAGACGTCACTTTTATGAATTTAGTAACAAACCCGGAAGGACATTGGCTAGAGCACTTAGGAAGACCCGCGCCCGTACATACGTCCCTTATGTTCTAGGTCCACAAAATCGCCGACTCCAGCTTCCACAAAACATTTCAGAAGCCTTCCGTGCCTACTATCACGCTCTTTATAATCTTCCCAGTGCACCTCCTTCCGTGGAAGGTGGCGGTCACCTGGAAAAGATTGATCAATATCTACGGTCATCGGGGCTGAAATGTATCCCTCCTGAGGCAATCGCGCCTCTGGAGGCACCCATTTCCCCGGAAGAACTGGCATGGGCACTGAAGGACTCACCCACGGGGAAGGCACCGGGCCCGGATGGTTTGCCCCTTCAATATTATAGGGCCTATGCGGACTTACTTTCGCCCCACTTTCTCCAGGCATTCAATTCTATTACTGAGGGGGGGGGGGGGTCATTCCCCGAGACACCTTGAGGGCCCACATTACGGTCATACCGAAGGAAGGGAAGGACTCCTCTCTTTGCCAGAATTATCGTCCCATTTCACTACTTAATGTGGACTTGAAACTTTTTGCCAAGATTCTGGCACAGAGGCTGACTCCGCTCCTGCATAACGTGATTCATAGAGACCAGGTGGGCTTTATGCCATCGCGTGAGGCACGGGATAATACCACTCGAGCGATCAATTTAATGTACCAAGCGGCCATTTCTACCCCTCCCACTTGCTTTCTGTCAACGGATGCGGAAAAGGCATTCGACAGAGTCAACTGGGACTTTATGCAGGCTACTCTGCGGCACGTGGGCTTAGGAACACACATGATAGAGTGGATTTCAGGTCTTTACTCTTCCCCGTCGGCACAGGTTAAGGTCAACGGATATCACTCCTCCTCATTTACAATTACCAATGGCACAAGACAGGGCTGCCCTCTGTCCCCATTAATTTTCATTTTATGTTTGGAGCCCTTTTTGTGCCATATTCGATCCAACCCAGACATATCGGGCATAACCCTGGGCGAACGGGTTCATAAGGTCGCGACCTATGCGGACGACTTGCTCTTCTTCCTCACGTCTCCCCGGATTTCCCTGCCCAACCTCATGGCAGAATTAAATAGATATTCGCAACTGTCTAACTTCAAGGTTAACTACCAGAAGTCCGAAGCCCTCAACATTTTGCTGCCGAACAATTTGGTCGACGACTTGGCAGAGTCCTTCCCGTTCAAATGGGCAAGAGACTCCCTTAAATATCTAGGGGTGCAGCTTCCTGGGGACCTGTCTCACCTCTATGCGGTGAACTTCCCTCCGTTGCTTCAACGGGTGAAACGAGACCTGGACTCATGGACTTCTGGTACTTTCACCTGGTTTGGGAGGTGCGCAATTTTCAAAATGAATATTTTGCAGAGGATCCTGTACCTCTTCCAGGCTCTCCCGATACACGTCCCACGCCCGTTCTTTCAATCTCTGTTGTCTCTCCTACACAAATTTATCTGGGCGGGGAAACCTGCGCGTATCGCCCGTTCCTTGCTTTTTCGTACAAAGTGGGAAGGGGGTGTGGGTCTTCCAGATTTTATATCCTACCACCACGCCTCCCTCCTTGACAGATCCGGTCCCCTTTTCTACATGGCAGGTCACCCAGCTACGACATTTCCTGGTGAGCTTACCTAACCCAGCGGCATATGCGCAGAATAGCTCTCCGTTTGAACTTTTATGCACAGGCACGGGCACAATGCGACATTCCCTGTCCACATTATACAGGCTTTTGGTCTCACCATCTAATCAGCACCCCCCTTCCTACCTGCTTAGCTGGGAACATGATCTGGGGCTCACATTCACTCCTGAACAGCGGGATCGTCTGTTTACTATGGCACACAAGTCTTCCATGGCCAGCAGATGTCAGGAGGCAGGGTATAAAATACTGTCTCGTTGGTATAGGGTGCCTTCCAGATTGCACGCTATGTTTCCAGCGGTCTCGCCTCTGTGCTGGAGATGTGGGGACCAGGTGGGTACAATCTTACACATTTTTTGGGACTGTCCACTCTTGGCTGATTTTTGGTCTGAGGTGTGGCGCCTTTTTCTGCTGCATCTGTGTGAGAGGCCTTTGCCCATGTACAAACGCTCAGTCGTCCGCCACTTGGTGAACGCGGCGAGAGCATGTGTACCAGCGTTGTGGAGACAGACATGTCCCCCGTCGGTTGGCATGTGGTGTCACAAGATCCAGGAGATCATGAGAATGGAGGACCTCACAGCATCAATGAAAGGGTCTCATTCTACCTTCCTCAAAACCTGGTGGAATGGATCAGGTTTCAATCCTCCGAGGAATACAAGGTCATCATGGCTCAGGGTCCCCCTCCCTAGGCTCAAGTATGTCGGACACTTGTCTATCCTTCCTTTCCTTTTGTCTCTGCGCTTTTCTGGTTTCCTTCACTATATTTCTGTTTTGCAATGGTTTTATGCATCGCTGCGGGTTCAGGGTGCATAGCTGCATGCCTTCCAAAATCACTCAGAGATATTGCACTTCTTATTGTTCTTATTGAATTCATGCACTGTATGTAACGGGCCTGTGGCCACGGTCAATAGCACATTTGAGTGTATTCTGATGATTTTTGTCCGATTGTTTGTTGATCTTATTACAAAATCAAAATAAAAGAATAAAAAAATTAAAAAAAAGGTGATCGCATATCGCTAAGATGTGCCATCACTTTCTGATTAAAGGGGTGCAACCTCTGGGACCCCAACACACCCAGAGAATAAATGGGCCACAGTGCTGGTTTTGCATTGCAGCCCCTTCAGTGTTTTTCCCTGTACAGCGGGTGGCCAAGAGCACCGCTGTGCAGGGAAAATGTTAAAGGGGACGCAACGCTGCAGTCCCTTTGTTTTTAGCATTGGTGGCTGCCCCCAGAGCTCAGACCACAACCGATCAGAAAGTTGTGGTATATCTTAGTGATATGCCATCACTTTATGACATAGAAAAACCTGTTTAAAGAGTAACTAAACTTTCAGAAAACGTCTGACATGTCATAGTGACATGTCAGAAGTTTTGATCGGTGGAGCACTGATCAAAACTTCTGACATGTCACTATGACATGGGCCCGTACAACAACTGCTCGGCTTTCTGAGTAAAACAACTTTATTCACTCACTAACCTGGTTCTCCAAGGGAGCTCCAGGTTTACACTGATGGATTATACCCACTAGTGCTGTTTCCCTCTTACACTGGATGATGTACAGGAGGTGTCTATGTAAGTGTTGCATGACTGAACAATTGTAAACTAGACTTGAAGTTTTAAATTCGTCCCAAAGAATAATTTTTTAAGAACATAACTCAAGTATTAAATATAAAATCAAATACAGTCAGCTGAAATATTCTAAGCATGTACTCACAAGAGTAATAACCAGTGCATATTTACCCAAGAGATAATCATCCATGACTACTCCTGTACCTGTCTCTGAAAAATGTGGCCATCACAAACAATACCGAGCTTGAATTCCATTGCCAAGAGGTACATTTTATCACGTATTGTGCATTTCCCTATACGTAAGATTAACTTATCAGTGTGAACATTGTAATTTTAAGAAACCCACCTCAAAGGCTATGTACACCTTCGAGGTTTTTTTTTATTTTTATTTTTTTATTAATAGATCAGTGTGATTAGTGTAACTCTCTAATTAGTTTTGATTAAAAATGTATTTTACTTTTGGAGATATAGCTGCTCTGTATTCTCTATAAAGAACAGCTGTATCTTTCGTTTTTCACTGAATCTGTCAGTCCCGCGAACCTGACGGGTTCAGTGAGAGCGTGTCCTGCGTGTCTCTGACACGCAGGATCCACCTGCAAACTACAACATCTAGGTTCATAACTTAGATGTGATAGCTTACAGGTGGAGCTGTCAAACATGCAGGACCGCCGTCCGTGAAACCGTCAGTCCCGCGGACCTGACAGATTCAGTGAAAAACAAACCATGCAGCTGTTCGGTATAGAGAATACAGAGCAGCTGTATCTCCAAAAGTAATTTTTTTTAAAATAAAATCTAATTACAAAGTTACACTAATCACACGGACAGTTCTATTTATTAAAAAAAGAAAAGAAAAAGCAGTGCACATAGTCTTTAAAGCGTTATAAGGTAGTTGTTAAATGTGCTAGTTATATGCATATAGAAATACCGGTAGTTAAAGAGGCTGTCACCACATTATAAGTGCCCTATCTCCTACATAAGGAGATCGGCGCTGTAATATAGGTGACAACAGTGCTTTTTATTTAGAAAAACGATCTAACGTAATCTCGCGAGATTACGATGTAAACGAGATTACGTTTGCCTTGCTGGAAATCCCACAGAAAAGATTCAGACGTGTCAGGATTCTGAATACACATCACGTCCTGGCTGGAGGTAATATATATTCATTGTCAGGACACTGCAGTAATGTTATAGTGTATGTATCTGCACATAACGATATAGCTATATCGCTAGTGCAGTGTAAATGAATGGAGAGAAGTGTATGACGTTGATTGGTCAGCGTCATACACTCCTCTGTACAACGCCCACTTGGTCTAAAGTAAAACACGCCCACTTGGGCATTAAGAAACTCATTAGCATAAAGCAAAAAATCGCTCATAAAGTGGTAAAAATAGATTGTTTTTCTAAATAAAAAGCACTGCTGTCACCTACATTATAGCGCCCATCTCCTTATGTAGGAGATAGGGCCACTTATAATGTGGGGACAGAGCCTCTTTAAATGCTATAAACGATAGCAGCCGGAAACTATAACCAGATTTTTAATTTACACTTTATTCTGTGAACATACAAATTCATTGAGATTTACAAAGCAAAATGCGACAGAATTCTGTCTCAAATAGCGCCAAAAAATGGGAGTACATGCTAAATTTAATATGTGTTTTAGACACTTTAGTTTTTTTTTGGTCTAAAAAATGGGCGATGCGTAAGGAGAGTTATAAAACGCACCACATTCATTAATGACTTGCACCATTGGTGTAAAGTATGTCAGTCATGAGGTGGCTTAAGAAAGAGAAAAGCGTTTAACATGTCTAGTAAGATGCGCCAAATTCATCAGAAGTATCCAGGGAGGGACGTGCCAACAGTCTGGAGGTAGTCAGAGAAGAGGGGTCTGTTATCCTTCTGTCCCTGTTTTTTTTTTTTTTTTTTTATCAAGTAAATTTTTATTATTGCAAAAAGAAATTTTTTTTCTTACAACACATCACCCCAATACAAAGAAAGAAAAATTAAACCTTCTGTCCCTGCCTATGGCTTCAGATGACCCCAGGTGGAGGGCCAACATGGATTTTTATTCCCCCCCCCTCCTTTTTTTTATTCTTTACTGCATGATTTGACCGTTTAACTCCTTAGCTAAAGCGATCAATGCTGACCGTGGCACCGGAGTATTTTTACAGGGAAAAAAAAAAATAAAGATATGGAAAAAAAACAAAAAAAACACCAAACTATACATAATTGGTATCGCCGCAGTCGTAGCTATTTTAAACTATAAAATAAATACGTTATTTATCACACACACGGTAAGCGCCATAAAAAAAACCCCTAAAAAACAAACAATGCCAGAATATCTGGTACTTAAGGCTAAAACTAGTTACGTAACTAAGGGGTTAAAATGCTCTTAAGGCTCCTGAGTTATGCACCAACTATATTTACTTGAAATATGAATTAGAAATGTAGAGTAAAAAAAGTTTTTCCCAATTTTAATATGACTGTTGGGCCCAGATCACACAGTTTTGCGACACGGATATTGACGCGGAAACTGCGCTGGAATCAGCGACAAAAAACGGCTGAAACAGTCTCCCATTGATTTCAATGGAAGGTGGAGGAGTTTTTTTCCCGCTGCGGTTTTTAGCCAATCGCGGTAAAAAAAAAAAAGCACCATGCTCTTTCTTGCCGCAGATCCGCCTCTGACCTCCTATTGAAATCAATGGGAGGCAGAGAGAGAGAGTCTCTTGCCCGCGGGTGGAAAATGCAGCGAAAATCGCAGCAAGAATTTGCAGGCAGGTCAAAATCTGCCTCAAAATGCCAAACTTAATTTTGAGGCAGATTTTTCTGACTGCAAAAAACGGTGTGAACAGGGCCTTAAATGCTCCAGTTATTCATCCACTTCCTACTTACCTAAATATGAACATAAAAGAAGTGAACTTTCACTTGTACAATATGTTTGAGCTCTGTTCTACAAGTTACATTAAGGTGTGAATGTAAGGAATTCTTCTTACTTCCCGCTGTCTTGTTCAAATTTCTCAAAGAAGGCTTTGCGAACTTGGGTTCCAGAGGATCTTGGTAATGTCTGTGACCTCATCAACTCGCGTTTCTTCTCAGGATGACGACTCAAAGCCGGTGGTGGAGAGTGAGATTTGGGAGTAACATCAAAATATCTGTCTGTGCTGCAAAGCAAACAAAGACAACATGGAGCACATGAACAATCGATTACCAGCCTGAAATATAAACAATAATTTCTATATGATCATTGAAAGCACATGTACCACCTACGGTTACAACAGAGGTTTCTATTCTATCTTTTAAATGGAGATAAACCATTGACTAAGCTCATTGTATTACCAGAGCAAAACGTACATTTCATAAGAATACGTAAGATTTTCCAAAGACCGTAACCAATGTACCGTCCAAGAAAGTCTAACATTCATGTATCTATATAAGAGGGGAAAAAATAACCTAAAACAAAGCACAAATAATTTCCTTACTTTTGGACAGCTTACACAGAAAGCAAATTAACTTGTATGTCAGAAGAGACCTATGACTATGCCTTGAGTGAGTTGGCAAAATTTAAATCTCTGACCGTATCATTGCAAAGCAAAATGCGAGACTTTGCAGCAGTAAGAATTTTAGAGTAAGGCCCCATGCACACGACTATAAAAAAAAAATCAACGTAATTGCGGACTGCAATTATGGTACGCAATTACGGACACATTCACTTCTATTGACCACGGACAGCTTCCCGTATATTTGCCAGAAGTTGTCTGGGCAAACGTTCCAAAAATTATGGAGCTGTCCGCGGCTGGCCGTGCCCGTAATTGAGGACCGTGACTACGGGCACGGCCGTGTGCATGAGACCTAACCGACATCTTTATCTGGTGGTAATTTGTAGCGTCTGTACTGGAAGAACAGTATATTTGGACATTCATTTTACATCTTACATTTTTTTTTGAGGGAGGAGAGAGGAACTGAGGCATGGGGAAGACAACATTTGTGATTACATAGAATATATGAATGTGTATCATTCCACAGATTCCCTATTACAATTGAGTATTTCCTGGATTTACATAGTCTGTTGGCAGGGAGCCTGGTAATCAGAACCCATTACATCTCTTCATTCTAATCTTTGGACCTTTACAAACATTGTTACAGACCTTAACCCCTTAATGACCGGGCCATTTTGCACGTTAATGACCAAGGATTATTTTTTGTTTTTTCATGGTCGCATTCCAAGAGTCGTAACTTTTATTTTATTCCGTCGACATAGCCGTAAAAGGGCTTGTTTTTTGCGGGACGAGTTGTATTTTGTAATTGTACCATTTTTAGATGCTTACGATATATTGATTAACTTTTATTAACTTTATTTTAGGAGAGAATTGAAAATAAGCAGCTATTCCAGCATTAATTTTCACATTATAAATTTACGCCGTTTACTATGCAGCGTAAATAACATGTTAACTTTATTCTATGGGTCGGAACGATTACGGGGATACCAAATATGTAAAGGTTTTATATGTTTTCCTACGTTTGCAGAATAAAAACCCTTTTAGAAAAAAATTACTTGTTTTTGCATCGCCGTGTTCCAAGAGCCGTCATTTTTTTATTTTTCCGCCGATGTGGCCATATGTGGGCTTGATTTTTGTGGACCAATGTGTAGTATTCATTATTACTATTTTGGGGTAAATAGGACTTATAGATTCACTTTTATTTTATTTTTTATGGGGGGAATGGGAGAAAAGAGAGAATTTTGGCGTTTTTTGCGGTTTTTTTGGACGCCGTTCATCCGGCGGTTTAATTAATGTGTTCATTTTATTGGTCAAGTTGTTACGATCGCGGGGATACCATATATGTGTATGTGTTATTTGTTTTGACACTTTTACTGAATAAAACCACTTTTTGACTGTAATTTTTTATTTTTTTTCCCACAAACTAACTTTTTTTAAGTCCCACCAGGGGACTTCACTATGCGATGTGCCGATCGCATATATAATGCTTTGGTATACTTTGTATACGTCCGGCATCGCCTAACAGGCAGTTGCTAAAGACAGACCTGGGGGTCTTTGTTAGACCCCCGGCTGTCATGGAAACCCGACGGCGACCCGCGATTTGTTTGCGGGGGCGCCGATCGGGTGAGAGAGGGAGCTCCCTCCCTCTGTCAAACACATTAGATGCCGCTGTCACTATTGACAGCGGCATTTAATGGTTTAAACTGCCGGAATCGGAGCGCGCTTCGATTCCGGCAGTTGCAGCAGGAGACAGGCTGTGTATAACAGCCATGCTCCTGCCGCTGATCGCGTGGGTACAGTGGCAGTACCCGCGCGATCACAGGACGGATATATCCGTCGTCCTGCGTGAACTAGCAGCTGCTGAGGACGGATATATCCGTCCTTCGGCGTTAAGGAGTTAAAGCAGATCGGTTATTATGCTGTACTATTTAAAGGGGTTGTCTCATGAATAGAACCCGGTCCATATGCTTTTTTTGCCACATGGATATCAATAAAAGGGGGTTACCCCACTCGGGCCCCCCTCTTAGCTAGAACGGATGGTCGGTTTGTAGGGGCATCTTCCGCTTTGGCATATTCCTGTCATCCATGTATTACATAGACAGCGTGAACTACTATATTTCTCCCGCAGTGGACACTACAGGGAATTGCCTAGCTGACTGCGGTTTCCCCTGTAGAAAGCAGCGGTTTGCTAGAAGTCGGAAAAGACAACCCCTTTAAGGGCAGAATATTATGGGGAAACTCATCTCAACCGGACTAACACAGGGCAGCATAGTAGGATGACAGATACGCTTTGTTCAGTTTCCAAAACTACAGAAATATTGCCATTTTGCCAGTCCCTTTGTACCTGAAACTGGTGGTGGTCCAAGCTCACTAACTCCACCAATGTTGCCTCTTGGCATGTTTGGTACAATGCTGGATTAGACCCCAGATACAGCCCCCTTTCTATTTTTCCAGAACCAAGAACCACATCAATCTGCTCTGAAGATTGACCAACTTAAATAAGTGAATGACTCTGGATTTTTATAACACTTCATTAAATAATCATTCTTCTTGCTATTCCTTCTGACATAACAAATACTCTCCTGGGGAACATGAAATATGAAAAGGGGCTATCCAAACTAGACAACCCTTTTAAGCTACAATTACAATTTTAATTAACAATCGTTTCTTCTCTGAATACTTTGTATTTGGTTAATGTGGAACTTTTAGAGTTTATTTTAGTTCTCAACAAATGTTTTACACTCATTGACAGTGTGTTTAGCTTAGGAAATGGTAGTGTGATAATTACAATTGTACGCAGGTAAAAAGTGACAGACGGACAGCTTTTCTTTCCTTTTGTAAAACGCATGACAGGAAAATTAAACACAGTGTAAACCATCTAATGGAAAAAAAAAAAAAAAGACACGATGCCTTAGATGTTGCTGCCTGACTCAAGAGTCCTGTAACAAGGTCATTCAATGTTTTCCATATGATTAAATGCAAGCATTCCAGTAGAAAAGGAAATACAGGCGCACGTACCACAGACCTCACTGTCATTTTACAAGGGATTTTAGTTGTGTTTGTAGGGGGGGGGGGGGGGGTAAAAAATAGGCAGTTTAGTAATTTACCTATACAAAAGTATTACCAATTGTGCCCAACTATGAAGAATACATTTATGTGTATATTTAAAATAAACAATAAAATTACAGAAAATCCATGGACTGAGTATACATACAGTTTTTGGGGCAGTTTCTTATGCAGTATTTTTTAACGCCAAAGCCAGAAGTGCATCAAACCAGATGCAGCGTATCAGTCTTTACTTTATCCTTTCGGCTCTAAAAACTGCCCCAAAATATGTTTCTGCCTTAACCTTGTAGTTGTGTAAGCCATTCCTGTGTAGCTATGGCTTTATGTTTAAATTCATTATGCTAAATAAGAAATACTCTCCTAAAGCACAGTTTTTTTTTGCAGACTGCAGCAGGTTTTCCTCCAGCTACTTGCACCATTTCTCATCACAACCCTTGCAGGGTATACTGTAGAGAAGCATTCCAAAAGCCTAATGCTACCACTAGCATGCTTTATGGTGGGGATGTGGTCTTTTTTTTATTGTGTGCGGTGTTTGGCTTATGCCAAATGAGATTTTTGGCTCTAAAAATAGAAAACGCTATCATTTTAGCCTCATCAGGCAATAGCATCCATTCCCACTAGAAATAATGGTTCCTACATGCCAAAGTGTATTCATGGTGCTTTCTTGTCTTTTTGCTTAAAAACAGTGGTGGTCTCTTTGCCATAAAACGGTGATTGGTAATACACCAGGGTAACGGTTGTTGTACGCCATTTCAGTCACAAAAGCTACTTATTCCCTCAAAGCGGTTACCGGCCTCTTAGTGGCTTCCCTCACTAGTGCTCAATGCATTGTTACTTTGACTTTTTGAGGACTGCTTGCCCTAAGAATTTGTACTGCTATGCCATAGTCTTTAAATTTTTTGGGTTTTCTTGGATAGGTAAAGGGAAGCTTTTGTGGTTGAATTAGGCTTCAACTGTTCTACTAGTTATATTCAAGGACTTCATATTCAAGTTAGTAATTATATTCAAGTTTTTCATAGCTCCCTTGACTTGTTCTAAATAAACTTTTGCAAGGACTTTTTGAATGGCCATATTTCCCTCCCCCCCAAAAAAAAAAGAAAAATAAAAAGACAGTGAACGCTGCAAACACAACAACTTTGCCCATCAATGAATTGCCCATTACTTATTAATATGGGTGCAACACTCCCTTGTTTTTTTTTTTTCTGGTAGTAGAATGTCTTCCCACATTATGCAATGGCAGGGCATTATCTTACCACTTCCTGTCTCTATAATGTGCAGTACAGAATGACTGACAGTGACCACAGCTTTGTAATTGCTGCAGAAAGAAGGTAATCTTACCCTATTGTGTATCATTTCAGGATTTGTCACATAAAAACCCCCAAAAACAAACATTATTAAAAAAAGGACTATAATACCTAAATTCAATATGTAATTTTCTGATAATACATTCCCTTTAAAGAACGTATAGATAGGCTTGAATAAATAAATAGTGAAATCTCATTCAGCAATCTTGCTCAAGCCTCGTCTCAATCAAATATACACAGAGAGACAGATCTCTAGAGATCTTTGCTAAATACTGGAGAGCTGTAAACGTCCATTTCTCCCATGCCCTACATACAATGATTTAGCTGTTTCTATTGGCGACAGTTTTGTGAACACTGAACTCGCTCTTGTGATCACACATCCAGCTACCTAGCTATATATAGTTCTTAATTTGTTTTATATGTGCATGCCACAAGTACTTTTATGTACACAATGTCAATGCTGCATACATGGGCCCCAGTTCTTCCCTTTAATTACTGTCACAGTGATGTACGGTTCATCCACACTGTGTAAAATGTATTACATGTCCAAACAATTCCACGAAGCACTTGTAAAGAGGCCGTTTCTCTTCAAGATGACATGTCCTTATCTTTTGGCAAAGCCATCAATCACTCCTCGTCAGTTGCAGCCTTACACATTGGGACAGGTTGAGAGCCATATTGATATATTGAATATCCAGAATAACCAGTTTTAGGGTGGGAGCTGTCTTTTCTTTTCACAATTTTTTAAAGGTTTGATGACATCTTAGCTTTAGGATTTTTGTGACTACCATCTTCACAGTTGAAATGAAATGGAAGAATTATTTCCTTTGTGACAGAAATCCAGACTGACTGGGTGTAGAGAATTAGTCACCAATTGTAATAACAGGTCTGAGGATTAATATTGTTATTTTTACTTTTCACTGGTTTTACGGATTTTTAGTCTAAAGTATAAATGAAGTATATAAATGAAGTATAAAAGTATATAAATGAAGTATAAATCCAGAGCTAAGCATATAGAAATGATCAAATAAGCAATCCATAAACTATTCATAAATGGAAAGGATCATATAAAAACACAGTAATAAAAGCTGCAACCGATTGTATTTGTCCAATTTTCGGTTTTGTTTGCCCTAGGTAGCTAGCTATATACTAAATCATCTGACTGTTTATACCTGTTCTTCTAAACAGAATGACTCTGACTATAAGGCCCCATGCACACGACCATAAAAATAGTTTGTAATTCACTTCTAATGTCCACGGACACCTTCCCGTATATTTACAGGAAGGTGTCCGTGCCATAGAAACCTTCTGCAAAAGACAGGACATGTCCATCTTTTGCTTTTTACAGACCATGCTCCCATACTTTATATTGGGAGCACAGCCAATTACGGGCACGTGTGTGCATGGGGCCTTAGGGTTTGTATTGCTATAGTTGACTGTGATCTAATACAATGTCATTGAATGACACCTGTATATAGTGTTTTAGGTTATACAGTGCAGGACGTTGCCAACTTATATTTTGTTTCCTTACTTTTTACATAGTTCATATGGTTGACAAAACACATTTTTATAAAGTTTAACCAGTGGAAGGGAGAGTTATAAGATGAACTTGGGAATAGAAATTGTTGCAGCACAACCTTCTATATTCTTAAAATATATTTTTTCATTAATACAATAATACTATTGATGTAATGATGTAGATCGGCTAAATGTAACAAGACTTGCATACCATGCAGCAATATCCGTTACAATGAGGGATTTTCCTATACAACATTTAATGATCAGGTACGTTAGAAGGTAAACTTGAGATCTGGCAGCCTGACCAAAACCCCATGAACATTAGCCATGGTATTTTTACCTATTTTATAAACCGCTTGCATAGGATGCAATTAGATCAATCATGAAAACTCTGACAACAGTTATAAATATTTGGCCATAGTAACCAACATAATATATTTTTGTGAAGTTCATAAGTGAAAGTAACGTATGGGCTCAGCTACACCATAACATCAAGTATAATAAAACGAACCGGATAACGACATAGGCTTTCATGTAGGTCGTAAATTATACCTTTTGCATGTACACATTTCAATAAGTTATTATTATGAATGTAGTCTGAATGGTTCAGGAGAGCCCTCTCCACCAATCAGCTAATCAGAACAATGTGTCTCCTGTTGGCCATCAGCATGTCAGAGGGTTTTACTGCGCCTGCTATTATAGCGCTATTCGGGCATCTTTGCGTGTTTACGTTTTACAAACTATGCTCCCCTGTTTATATGTTGAACTTATCTATAGGGCCCTATTGACCAGGCATATGCCAAAAGGGTGTCCATTTGGCATATGCTGGGACAATATGTATTGGAAACAATAGTGTAGTCTACTACATTGTTTCCGTGAAAAAAACAGAAACTTTAAAACGGAAACCAACTGCAACGGAAGAATTACCATTGAAATCAATGGTAATGCAAACGGAAGCTAGAGTTTCCGTTTAGCTTTCCATTCATCGGTTCCTCCGTCGGAAAAGGTTGAATGGAACAGATGAACGGAAACCAAACGCTGATGTGAACAGGCCCTAAGCCTCATTGGTCCATTAAAGCATTTAACCCCAGAGATTTGTACTAAATGTTGGGCGGTCTATGAAGATGAAGATGAAGAAGATGAAGAAGAAGATGAAGAAGAAGATGAAGAAGAAGATGAAGAAGAAGATGAAGAAGAAGATGAAGAAGAAGATGAAGAAGAAGATGAAGAAGAAGATGAAGAAGAAGATGAAGAAGAAGATGAGAAGAAGAAGAAGATGAAGAAGAAGAAGATGAAGAAGAAGAAATGAAGAAGAAGAAGATGAAGAAGAAGAAGATGAAGAAGAAGAAGATGAAGAAGAAGAAGAAGATGAAGAAGAAGAAGATGAAGAAGAAGAAGAAGATGAAGAAGAAGAAGAAGAAGAAGAAGAAGAAGAAGAAGAAGAAGAAGATGAAGAAGAAGAAGAAGATGAAGAAGAAGAAGAAGAAGAAAGAAGAAGATGAAGAAGAAGAAGAAGAAGAAGAAGATGAAGAAGAAGAAGAAGAAGAAGATGAAGAAGAAGATGAAGAAGAAGAAGAAGAAGAAGAAGAAGATGAAGAAGAAGAAGAAGAAGATGAAGAAGAAGATGAAGAAGAAGAAGAAGAAGAAGAAGAAGATGAAGAAGAAGAAGAAGAAGAAGAAGATGAAGAAGAAGAAGAAGAAGAAGATGAAGAAGAAGATGAAGAAGAAGAAGAAGAAGAAGAAGAAGATGAAGAAGAAGAAGAAGAAGAAGAAGAAGATGAAGAAGAAGGAAGAAGAAGAAGATGAAGAAGAAGAAGAAGAAGATGAAGAAGAAGAAGAAGAAGAAGAAGATGAAGAAGAAGAAGAAGAAGATGAAGAAGAAGAAGAAGAAGAAGAAGAAGAAGAAGAAGAAGAAGAAGAAGAAGAAGAAGAAGAAGAAGAAGAAGAAGAAGAAGAAGAAGAAGAAGAAGAAGAAGAAGAAGAAGAAGAAGAAGAAGAAGAAGAAGAAGAAGAAGAAGAAGAAGAAGAAGAAGAAGAAGAAGAAGAAGAAGAAGAAGAAGAAGAAGAAGAAGAAGAAGAAGAAGAAGAAGAAGAAGAAGAAGAAGAAGAAGAAGAAGAAGAAGAAGA
The DNA here is from genome assembly GCF_050947455.1 of Rhinoderma darwinii. Taxonomy (NCBI): domain Eukaryota; kingdom Metazoa; phylum Chordata; class Amphibia; order Anura; family Rhinodermatidae; genus Rhinoderma; species Rhinoderma darwinii. The sequence continues at coordinate 406,418,221 of NC_134688.1, forward strand.
AGAAGAAGAAGAAGAAGAAGAAGAAGAAGAAGAAGAAGAAGAAGAAGAAGAAGAAGAAGAAGAAGAAGAAGAAGAAGAAGAAGAAGAAGAAGAAGAAGAAGAAGAAGAAGAAGAAGAAGAAGAAGAGAAGAAGAAGAAGAAGAAGAAGAAGAAGAAGAAGAAGAAGAAGAAGAAGAAGAAGAAGAAGAAGAAGAAGAAGAAGAAGAAGAAGAAGAAGAAGAAGAAGAGAAGAAGAAGAAGAAGAAGAAGAAGAAGAAGAAGAAGAAGAAGAAGAAGAAGAAGAAGAAGAAGAAGAAGAAGAGAAGAAGAAGAAGAAGAAGAAGAAGAAGAAGAAGAAGAAGAAGAAGAAGAAGAAGAAGAAGAAGAAGAAGAAGAAGAAGAAGAAGAAGAAGAAGAAGAAGAAGAAGAAGAAGAAGAAGAAGAAGAAGAAGAAGAAAGAAGAAGAAGAAGAAGAAGAAGAAGAAGAAGAAGAAGAAGAAGAAGAAGAAGAAGAAGAAGAAGAAGAAGAAGAAGAAGAAGAAGAAGAAGAAGAAGAAGAAGAAGAAGAAGAAGAAGAAGAAGAAGAAGAAGAAGAAGAAGAAGAAGAAGAAGAAGAAGAAGAAGAAGAAGAAGAAGAAGAAGAAGAAGAAAAGAAGAAGAAGAAGAAGAAGAAGAAGAAGAAGAAGAAGAAGAAGAAGAAGAAGAAGAAGAAGAAGAAGAAGAAGAAGAAGAAGAAGAAGAAGAAGAAGAAGAAGAAGAAGAAGAAGAAGAAGAAGAAGAAGAAGAAGAAGAAGAAGAAGAAGAAGAAGAGAAGAAGAAGAAGAAGAAGAAGAAGAAGAAGAAGAAGAAGAAGAAGAAGAAGAAGAAGAAAAAGAAGAAGAAGAAGAAGAAGAAGAAGAAGAAGAAGAAGAAGAAGAAGAAGAAGAAGAAGAAGAAGAAGAAGAAGAAGAAGAAGAAGAAGAAGAAGAAGAAGAAGAAGAAGAAGAGAGAAGAAGAAGAAGAAGAGAAGAAGAAGAAGAAGAAGAAGAAGAAGAGAAGAAGAAGAAGAAGAGAAGAAGAAGAAGAAGAAGAAAGTACTAACCTTTCAAAGAGTCGTAAAATAACCTCATATCCAGAGTGGTCAGCATGTTTAAAAATGGAACGGATAGTGATTATTAATAATATTATTCTAATTATTATAATACTACACACAAATAAGCTTAAAGTCTTATTATTGTCTGTATAAACAACAGTGAAATGTATCAAATGTATTCATGCATGAATTCCTTGTAAATTAGGAGTAATGAGACCCTTGGTCTAGTTCCTACATTCTTTGCTAATGCCATTGTGCCTGTCGATAGGGAGCCATGGTTAGGTTCACGGTGCCTATGGTGCAGAATCTCAGAAATAACCCCTAGTGCTGTGGGGTACATGGAGAGTGAGCTCTCTTTCATGTAGTGCAGAGGACTAATGATATACTGTAATACATTATCGTGTATATCTGTTTATACTACGTTGCATCTATATCGTGAGTCTTCGGGTATGTGCAGTTGAATGCATGACATGTCATTGAGTCATGTAAGAAGATGGCATTGGTTGAAGAATTCTTGATTAGAATAAAGACGTCACGGTCCTTTCTGCTTTCCCACCTTTGTGAGCCAACACAAAATCTCCCCCTGAAGATAGTGGCTGTTAAGAGTTAATGCATAGTAAAATAGATGAGCAATAACACATACCTTTCAGTGATTATTGAGGAGTTTGAAACACTGTAACTTTGTGTAGATTTTGTAGCAGATAGATTTTTTTCTGAAAATGTAAAAAACAATATGTTCAATATAAAAAAAATAATTCTGCATAATGAAAAAAAACAAAACAATCATCTGTCTACATGGGAACTGCGGTTTTCAAAATAGCAACTAGATGAACCAGCATTGGATAATATACTTGCAGATTTACTCAAACTACAGGTATGAATTGCTATCATAACTCAAATTAGTGCAACTTTCTAAATAGTTTTTATTAAAAATTCATTTTACTTTTTCAGAAACAGCTGTGCTCTGTAGTCTATATACAGAGCAGCTATATCATTCACTATGACCTGAATCAGTCAGTCCCGTAGTCCTGGCGGGTTCACTGACAGCGGGTCCTGCATGTCTCTAAAATGCAGGATTCACCTATAATTTATCACATCTAAGTCCTGAACTTAGATGTGATAGATTGCTGGTAGATAGAGACTGCATGTCAGAGACACGCAGGACCCACTGTCACGTGGACCTGACGGGAGCAGGATTTAGCGCTAGATACAGTTGCTCTGTATAGAGAATACAGGCCAGCTGTATCCAAAAAGTAAAAAGTATTTTGAATACAAACTATTTAGAAAGTTGCACTATTCACACTGCTTTTGTATAAAGGGGGCTATTTGATCAGGGAGCTCGGATTACTAGTCAAAGAGGATCTGTCATAAAGAAAGACTTCTTTAATGAGGGCCGCTAATAGATTCCCCAATAACTCAAGTACACACTGCTGAAATAAAGGCAGAGGAATGCATTGCTTTGTATACAGTTCAAGCTTCTTTCTGACCCTCAATTGGGACTTTGAGGAGATGTTCAGTGGTTTGATGTTGCATCAACTATTTTAGGGTTATTAGGGAATCCAATATAGACAGATAGAGATATTTGAAAGCTCTTTTCAATACGAAAACAATGGCGCAAATCGATTTTGAGAAAGAAATTTTTTTCCCTGAGATATTTAACTTTAAGTTATCAACTTCATTATCGACTACCGCCGGTGTTCGCATTACCCAAAATGTACCGCGGGTAAAATCCTAAATGTGTGTGGGCGCGCGCGTGTGTGCGTGAGCTTGGGAATGTCACATCAAGGTGACTTTAAATTACGTATTATTACAATCGGCCTCGGCCATACAAAATGGACCTTGTCTACTATTGTAACATGATTTCATGTGTACACATTTCGGCAGTCGCTTGTGAATTTCAGAGAGCGCTAATTCGGAGAGTAATTTTAATTTCTGTACATTTCTATTGTCATATCACAAAATGCATTTGACCGAAACGGAAAGGATCACTTTATTAATGAGATGGTATGGCGAAGAAAAAATAAGATCCTATCGAGAAGTAGCAGCTTTATTCAATGCCACTTATCCTATCCGTGATCCAATTCCATTGTCAACTGTTAACCCCTACCCGCACCAGGACGTAACTGTACGTCGTTGCGGGAAGTTACTTCCCGCACGAGGACGTACAGTTACTGAGTTAATCCCAGTGCACACTGTCGGCGACAGTGTGCACCGGGAACCAGGAGGTCAGCTGTCGCCGACAGCTGACACTCCCCTCTTGCCGGCCAGCGGTCCTTTGCCGCTGATTTCGGCGCATTAACCCCTTAAATTCGGCGATCGGGTGCAATCGCCGAATTTTAGGGGTTTCTAACATATCGGCAGACCCCCGTCCGAAATCGCGGGGTCTGCCGATAGTTAGTATGGCAAACGGAAGCCAAACAATGGCTTCCGGGTCTGCCACGGACAGAAGCCCATCAGGACCAACCTTCGGCTGGTCCTGATAGGCTTCCTGTCAGAGTGACAGAAAGTCACTGTGCCGTTCCCGATGCACACTGTCGGCGACAGTGTGCATCGGGAACTTGGAGATCAGCTGTCCCCGACAGCTGACACTCACCAGTGTTGCCGATCAGCGGCTCATCGCCGCTGATTTCGGCAATTAACCCGTTACATGCGGGGCTCGATTGCGATCTCCGCATGTAGCGGGTTTGTAGCGCATCAGCAGCCCCCATGCAATCGTGGGGGCTTCTGATGCTTGTGATGGCACCCGGGGGCCAGACAACGGCCCCCAAGTCTGCCATGTATGTCAGCCTATGAGGATCAGCCTCTGCTGATCCTCGTAGACCAACTGTCAGAGTGACTGTGACGTCACACTGACAGTTGGAATACATTACACTACCTAGGTAGTGTAATGTATTCCAGCAGCGATCAGTGCTGCAGGTCAAAAAAAGAAAGTGTAAAAAGTAAAAAAAAAGTTAATAAACAAAAATATAAAGTGTAAAAAGAAAAAAAAAAGTTAATAAACAAAAATATAAAGTGTAAAAAGAAAAAAAAAAGTTAATAAAAATGTTTTATAAAAGTGTAAAAATAAAAGGTTTTGTTTTCCTATAATAAGTCATTTATTATAGGGAAAAAATGAAAACGTTAAAAAAAAGTACACATATTTGGTATTGCCGCGTTCGTAACGACCCAATCTATGAAACTATAATGTTAATTTTTCCAGACGGTGAACGCCGCAAACAAAATAAACGGAAAACTGTCAGCATCGCTATTTTTTGGTCACCACCCCTCCCAAGATATAGAATAAAAAGTGATCAAAAAGTCGCATTTACCCCAAAATGGTACCAATAAAAACTACAACCCGTCCCGCAAAAAACAAGACCTCCCTCAGCTTTTTTGACGAAAAAATAAAAAAGTTACGGCTCAGAATAGCGTGTCCCAGAAAATAAATTATTTTATAGAAACTTAATTTTATTGTGCAAACGCTGCAAAACGTAAAAAAAACTATACACATATGGTATCGGCGTAATCGTACCGACCGGCAGAATAAATTAAAACGTAATTTATTGCGCACGGTGAACGCTGTAATAAATAAAGAATTTAAAGCGCCAAAATCGCTGTTTTTTGGTCACCCTAGCTCTAAAAAAGATCCTGAGGGGCCAAAATGATCACTATACCACTAGAAAAATTCCTTGAGGGGTGTAGATTCCAAAATGGGGTCACTTTTGGCGGGTTTCCACTGTTTTGGTCCCTCCGGGGCGTTGCAAACCCGACATGGCACTGAAAACCAATCCAGCAAAATCTGCGCTCCAAAATCCAAAAGGCGCTCCCTCCCTTCTGAGCCCTGCTGTGGGTCCAAACATCAGTTTACGACCACATATGGGGTATTGCCGTAATCGGGAGAAATTGCTTTACAAATTTTGGGGTGCTTTTTCTCCTTTATTCCTTGTAAAAATGAAAAAATTCTATGTTTCCACAGAAAAATAGGTGATTTTCATCTTCACAGACTAATTCCACTAAATTCTGCAAAAAAACTGTGGGGTCAAAATTCTAACTATACCCCTAGAAAAATGCCTTGAGGGGTGTAGTTTCCAAAATGGGGTCACTTTGGGGGGGTTTCGGCTGTTTAGGTACCACAAGACCTCCTCAAACCTGACATAGTGCCTAAAATACATTCCTAAAAAAAGGAGGCCCCGAAATCCACTAGCTGCTCCTTTGCTTCTGCGGCCTGTGTTTCAGTCCATTAGGACACTAGGGCCACATGTTGGATATTTCTAAAATCTGCAGAATCTGGGCAATAAATATTGAGCTGCGTTTCCCTGGTAAAACCTTCTGTGTTACAGATTTTTTTTTATTACAAATGAATTTCGGCAAAAAAAATGAAATTTGTAAATTTCACCTCTACTTTGCCTTAATTCCTGTGAAACGCCTAAAGGGTTAAAATATTTTCTGAATGTGGTTTTGAATACCTTGAGGGGTACAGTTTTCAAAATGGGGGGATTTATGGGGACTTTCTAATATATAAGGCCCTCAAAGCCACTTCAGAACTGAACTGGTCCCTGAAAAAATGGCCTATTGAAATTTTATTGAAAATATGAGAAATTGCTGCTAAAGTTCTAAGCCTCGTAACGTCCTAGAAAAATAAAAGTACGTGAAAAAAAATGATGCAAACATAAAGTAGACATATAGGGGATGTTAACTAGTAACTATTTTGTGTGGTATTACTATCTGTTTCACAAGCAAATACATTTAAATTTAGAAAAATGCTAATTTTTGCAAATTTTTGCTAAAATTTGAAGTTTTTCACAAATAAATATTGAATTTATCGACCAAATGTTTTCACTAACATAAAGTACAATATGTCACGAGAAAACAATCTCAGAATCGCTTGGATAGGTAAAAACATTCCGGAGTTATTACCACATAAAGTGACACATGTCAGATTTGAAAAAATAGGCTGTGTCCACAAGGCCAAAACAGGCTGTGTCCTAAAGGGGTTAAAAGAACTGTTCATCGTTTTGAAATAACCGGTTCCATTAGACGCACCAAGGTCCGGAAGACCCAAACATGCGAGTAATGATGAAAAAGCTTTAGAAGTTCTGCTCACTGTACATGATAATCCTCATACATCTGTCTCGAGTGGAGCACAACGAAATGATATCAGTGCCACATCAGTCCGTCGAATTTTGAAGAGGCATCCTTATCATCTTTATAAAATACGTCTAGTTCAGGAGCGATCCGACGATGATTATGACAGAAGAGTGGAATTATGCGATACAATGAGGACACAATTTGATGATGATCATCAGATTTTCAACTGGACCTGTTTTTCGGATGAAGCTACGTTTGAACTAAACGGTTCTGTAAATTGACAGAACATGAGGTATTGGGCAGACTCTCATCCAATGTGGATTTTCGACAGTCATAACCAGTATCCTCAGAAGGTTAACGTTTGGGCCGGAATATTTCTCAATCATATTGTAGGACCGTTTTTCATTGAAGGAAACAAATGCAGAAAATTACTGCAATTTGCTAAGAAACCAAGTGATACCGGCTATTCAAAATATTGCTGGAGAAGCCTTTCCGCAATGTTTGGTATCAGGAGGATGGAGCTCCGGCTCATTTTTCTCTGCGAGCTCGAAATCTTCTGAACGATAATTTTCCTGATCAATGGACTGGTAGAAGAGGTCCGATAGAATGGCCACCGAGATCACCAGATCTGATCGGACTTTTTTTTTTTTACTGGGGGTATTTAAAAAGTAAAGTCTATGAGACTAGGATCGCAAACTTAGACGAGCTGCGGGAAAGAATAGTAAACATTTTGAATTCAATCACACCAGATGTTATAAATAACTTTATCGACACATTATATATATATATATATACATATACATATATATATATACATACACACACACACACGAGTGCTGTCAATGTTCTCAGGCATGCATTACCACTGACACAGAACATACTATTATGTCATAACTCATAGCAGCTTTAACTGAAAGAAGAGAAGGTTACTAAATGACAAACACATGCAGACAAATTCTACCTTGCTGGGATTATGTGCTGAAACTCCGATGCCTGCAGCGCATTAAAATCAGGTATCAACTGTGATCCTAATAGTTTATATTTAATGGCTATATTTCACACGCCATCCGCTAATCCTCTGCCTTACGGCACTGAGGGAATTAGAGTTGGAGAAGTAACACAAGAAGATTCTCACCAGAGTTTGCCGTTACACCCATTGTCCTGACAACGCTGGCATTCCATGTCCTGACAGCACCTAACAGTTACACAAAGCAGAGACAAAGATACAATAAAGTGTTTAGATACAATACTTCATCTTTACATTAACCAGGTCATCAGCAAGTATTCAGAATGATGTCATTCATGTAACACCTGTTTCAATGGAAAGTAGTTTATGAAGTGCAAGTCCGTACCAGTGCAGTGTGGGGAAGGAATATGGAATTCTCAGGTTTTTTTTTTTTGGTTTTTTTTTAGTGTAGCAGATTGTAAAATCTATTACAAGATGGTAAAAAGTCGTCTGTTGATCGGTTTTAAAACGAATCCCACTTCATCCTGAGCAAGCCCATTAACTTGGTCAGTCAGGATTCAGTTGTGTTTTTGTAACAGCGCTGTGGACTACACTATTCTTGGAGTCAAAAATACTGGAAATCTGACAAAGCGGAACCCAGCGACCGCTTTAACAAAGCCATAAAGTAGCGGGTACAATTATACCTACTAAACGGCCCCCCAAAGTGATCATCTGTGGATTTTCTTTCCCTGACAAACAAAATAGTTTTGGCTTTGCAGCGTGAAAATCGATCCATTTTTGAACTTTTGACTCTAGAGACACTATTTTGCCGGCCACAGCCATAATAATTATGAACAACGATATAACGATTTGTTATGTCTATGGAATAAATAAGACCTGTTCTGAATGATAGAAGGGACGTTGTAGGTTTTCTATTCTGTTCCGACTGACGTCTGCCATCTGCTCAATTGTTTGGAACACGTATGTTTCATGTTCAAAATTTGATACAATTGACTAAGAAACATACATGTGAAACAATGCAATTGCATGAGATTTACCATCATACTAATTATTTTGCATGGGAAACAAAAACAAAGAAATCACTTGTGTGGTGGGAAATATGTTTGTGTATGACCTCTTCCCGGCGAGCAATTCAATAAAAAAAAAACAAAAAAAACAAATGCTTATCGTATAGTTATGAACTTAGAGACACACAGTGGGTCAGCAGCTGTTAGAAGTGTTCTGTATGTTATACAGAAATAAATTAAAATGATAAAATCAGATTATACTAGCCCAACTGTCACACAAGGGCACAATTTTTTTTTTCACATACTCTAGAATCTACGTTGCACTTGACAAGTCTTGATGTTTGAGCATAATAAACCACATGTTAGACCCATCGGTTATTTCCTCATCATTGATACAATCCAGCTAAAAGGCTATACACAAATATATGTTGGGAATGTTGTTTTAGGCATAAACCCCTATATTTTAATAAAAATAAGAAATTCTGAATTCGAAAGTCTCACTATGAACAGTTGGTTTAACCAAAACTTAAGTCCACCAACAACTTCTCAAGAGGTATTGACTGGCTTTAGCATGTAGAAAGGTTCAGACATGGAGGATCAAGGTTCAGACAAGTTGTGGGAGTCCCTGTGGACAGGGTATGTGGTCAACAGACCATTTTGGTAGGGACTGTGTACATTATAGAATATCGTGTGAGGTGTTGGTATAGCATAAGGCACAATTGGGGAGATTTACTACCGTGTCTGCATCTAGAATGCGTTGAAATAATGCTCCAAATTTTGGCGCATTTAATTTTAGACTATTTAAGAACAGATGATTGCACCTCACTAGCCACTTTTAAAGAGTGTCTACAACAGTGGGTGTGGCTTAGTAGAAGAGGGGGCGTGGCTTCAAAAGTGCCAAAGTCAGACAAATGAAATCAAAGCTAAATAGTATAGGGAAAACAAAAACGTCTTACATCTCTAGCAAGATGTGCCATATTATATAGCGAAAATCACTGATAAATTTGGCGCATCTACAGACTGCCTGGTCTAAATTTATACAGTCTATTAAATCTGCCACAATATCTCCGATCACTGAACTATAAAACAGATTTTTTTTTATTTGTTGAGGACCATTAAAATATGACCTATCATTTTCACCTATCAGTTACAGAAGTGTGATGTGCCACTTTGCTGGCTGAACAGAACATGATTAGTAACCTGAGCAATTATAGAGGATTTACAAAAGGAAAACAAAGAGTGTTGCCAGCAGGAGAAAGTGAAATACTGGAGCTAGCTACAATGAAAGGTTTTCTAAACAGAATGAAGCAAAATTGGCTGGATCTGTAATCTATCATTAGATAATTGCTAAAATGTTGCAGATCCCTTTAAAATATTCAACAATTTGATGAAGGTATAGTTAGTGGAAACATTCGAGCAAATTCTGCAATACAACTATAGGTATTGTGTAATATATAACACTCCAATGCCCTCAAATTTGCTGTAAACCCTTTTACCACCATAGGGATGGTAACAAAACTGCAATTATGCAGATTGCTAGCTTTGGGAGACAGGTCTACCTGCCATCAGGAATTATTGAGGTGGATCATTGTTCCCTTTACCCAGTTTTCCATATACTGAATATCTAAGCTGATAATCTATAGAGACAAGGGCTAGTTGCTGCAAAAACTCATATTTTCATGTAAGTGCTGTAATGGTTAGATTACCTTTGGTAAAACCTAAACACAGGCTCAATATCAGAAAGCAAATGTAGAACCAATATTTAAATAGTGGCTAAAATAAAGGCAAGAACCTATAGACCCGTAGCTTTAACATCAGTTATAAGTAAACATTTGAAAGACTCAGAATCTTAAAGGGGCTCTTGCACCAAAATGATCTGATTGGAAAACAATATTAAGTACATTAGTATACAGTAACAATCTTCTTGTATTTACCACATTGATTATACCCATATAGTCTACTGGGTACTAAAAGAGAGAAGTCAGGAGGCCGTTGCCCGATGCCTGGAAGAGACGATCGATCCGTTATAGGAGTTATGCAAATATAGGTAGCCTCTTGACTGCCTGCTTCAACTTCCATAGATGGTGGAAAAAGCCCCATGGTGGCTGCAAGTTAAACTTTTTACAGAATTCAGCAGTTCATATTGTTCTCCATTCAAATAATAATTTACGATTTAATAGTGCCCACAATCAAATCTGCATATTTCCAGGACATTGGAAAATCTGTTCCTATTACTAAATAATTTACTTATGGCTATATAATATAGATAACACACATTATAGGGCTACATATATGAGCCACTACTCAGACTACTTCTAGACTACTGTGGACTGTTAGAACATCTTGCATACCCAAGGGCACTGCTTCGCTTGAGAGGAATTAAGTGTAGGCAAACCTATTAAGGGCTCATTCAGACGAGCATAATACTCATCCGTGTGCTGTGCCTTGAAATAACTCACAGCACACGGACCCATTGACTTCAACGGGGCTATTCAGACACGCATTAATTTTCACGCAGTGAGTATCTGTTGCGTGAAACTCACTGCATGTCCTATATTGGTGCGTTTTCACATCCGGCATCCGTGTGCTGTCCGTGTTTCAGGCATCAAATACATAGAAAAGCAGAGAAATAAATGTAAAAAAGAAATAAAAAAAAAATGAAGTTCTTCCACGGATGTGATAAACACATGCCAATACATAACGCACACGGACAAGAAATGTAGGAAAAATGCTTCGTTTTCTACACGAGCAAATCAGACACACTCGTCTGAATGTAGTCTAAGGGTAATAGGGTTAGACATTTTATAGAATGTTTAGAGCATAAGAAAATTGAATATACCTTGGTTGTAACTAAAAAATATTTCAAAGCTCCATTCTAATAATCCTCTAGCACACTATTCACACCTAAACAAATAAGAGTTTATTACCAGGGCTACAATACAATGGAACTCACTGGAAACTTAATGGTGGTGGCTCCTTCTTTAAAAGAACTCATGATCTCATTTATGTGGCTGATTGATACCCAGAATTTAATCTCAATGTTTGTCCTCACCTTGTGAACTACTTTGTTTTGAAGCCATTTCAATAGGACTTTTTGGTTCTGAGGCTTGTAGACGGACGCCACCATTGGAAGTGGTAGAGTGGGTGTCCCCACATAGTTTTTTCACTGCAGTGACAGGCATGTGTGGCATTCTGACTGACATGGCTGGCGAGTGTTCCTCGGTTGGAAGTGTGGGAGTCTCGGAGACCGAATCCAATGGGGTCTTCTCTTTCTCTGTTAAAATGTGTATGGGAAAAGCAATAGGCATTAACATAAGCATCACAAAAACCAATTTCTGCGGTTGACCTAGCTTTAGAAAATGTATACCATTTTTCTTTTAATAAATTACAGATCAGAGTTATAGAGCAGGGGTTTACTCCTACAGCATTATATTTTCCAGGCAGCTACTCGGAATCAATAATTTGTCTACAAACTTTCTACATGGCACAAATTAAAGATGGAGGGACCACTAATGCAAAGGAAAGAGGACATCTATAGGACTACAGCCAAAATAAAGACTGTATTCACTGTGTAAATTTGAAATGATCAATATTAGGTTACATTTTCTGCATACATACCAGGGTAAGGTTGATGTCCATTTTCAACAACTGTACTAGGTGATTTTGCAGCATCAACATCGTTGTGTGCCTCTGGCACGACGCTCTGCCAAGGAAATGAACCAAATATAACATGAATCTGCCAGCTCGTAGCCGATTAGCGATCACATTTAAAGAACAAGGTTACAGATTATGTCAACTTGAAAAATAGCAGGATTAGAAGGCTTAGAACCAAATACATTTTTCACACTGGATGGCTAGCCAGGGCTTTAAGAGATTTTACTGGGGTTAGGCTTAAGAGTGCAGGAATTACATTAATGCTATGCTCAGTCAGTAAAAGATTACCATTCCATCACTGTCAAGTAGTAGAAATAATCAGTGATACTATAGAATATGTATGTTTTTTTTCTTCCAAAATAATTATGTCAATTCAAATTTTACTGTAATGTACTGTACTGTAATATTTAACTTCTGCTAACCAGACAACACTTTAAATTAATACTAGATCTACATAAAGAGTATATTTCCATTTCAATTTATTCTACACGTTATAGCATAAAAGCTAAAAGATTAATTCTTACTCATATTTAATAATTGTAAACATTTAGAGAATAAAAAGTGATGCAAGTAGTTTAAAGGAACACTGGGCATAACTTACACTGCGTTATCACTAGTGCAGGGCGTGAGGGGGCGGAGCATGACACAAGAGTTCTCTCTTTGGTGCATTATACATTATGTCTGGAGAGTTCAGTCACTTAGATGATTTAAGTTATTGGGGCCTCAATTCATACAAGGGAAAATATGAGCCTCCAAAAACAGTTTCTTAAAAAATTATGCTTCCCAGAATTCTTGCAATGTTACAAAATATAATATAATAAAGGATCTACAGGCATACTAAAAAAAGAAAAGAAAAATCCCTCAATACATAATGAAATGATGGCAACAGTTCAATGTTTATAGTGTGTGTGTTGAGTATAATGGAGCCTTTTGTATACATCTTTGCCCATTATATTGTTTATACTCAGTTAACTTGGTTTACATATAAGCAGAACATACTCCTGATATACTGCAACAAGACAGAAAGTAGCTCATTTCTGCATTATTTGTATTACACTTTGCTCAGCAACTTCCCCTTACATATTACCATTGTCATACTGTTTAACAACACAACCCTTTACATTACAAAAACAAGCTGTATACAGGAAAAGATCAATGTTTTGAAACTAGGCAACATAATGTAATGTATATACATTTCAAGTAGAAGGTGGGAGCCTTTGAATACATCTGTTTCCTGTAAAGAAGGTGATGTAGGATTGTATACAAAGTGTTGGTAACAAGCACCTACTAGTACCATCATGCTGAACTACAGCACCCTGGCCAATGAGAGATGATGCGATCATACAAATGTAACGCTTAACAGATCTTAAGAATGTGGGTGTTCACGGTGACGTTCTTGAAAAGTTCTGTACGTACGTACGTACGTACGTACGTACGTACGTACGTACGTACGTACGTACGTACGTACGTACGTACGTACGTACGTACGTACGTACGTACGTACGTACGTACGTACGTACGTACGTACGTACGTACGTGTAAAATGTATACTTTACACCTACAATGTTTTCAAAATGAACAAAAAGATTGACAAACATTTCATTCCGTGTCATACCTGTAGTGGATCTAATAATGTGTGACAAGTTTAAGGACTTGCTACTATAAACCTAAACTTATTTAATCTGTGACCCACTGTATAAATCAAATACCAGTGCCATCACAGTTGGATTCTGCCAGTCGTACTGGATCCATTTAACTGATCACATTCTTAATCCCTTCAGCAACAGTACAGGAATACCTAGTAGTCATACAACATACTAATACACAACCTGCCATACAATATGATTCAATGAAGTACTGATCTAAAGTACATACTTACATAAATGTACACACAATACACCACATGTACGGTTTTCTTATACCTGAGAGGATGATGAGACCGAGTATGATGGCGTAGGGGGAAGATATTGTGTGCTGCTAAAGATCAGAAGTGTACAATATCAGTTTCTTTTTTGGGTAGGATGCCATTGTGCTTAAAGCCCAACTCCACTGCATAGCAGTATGCAAGTGGATTTATATGCCCATGCATATTGTTGGAAAGGGTCATGAGGCTCCGTAGAAAATGGCAGCTCAATATAAAAGGCCCCATGCACACGAACGTGTTTTTGCGGCCACAATTCATCCACTCCCATTAATTTCTATGGGCCCATGCACACGACCGTAGTTTCCACGGTCCGTGCATTGCCCAGGAGCCTGGACCGCAAAAAGATAGGAAGTGTCTTATTACGGCCATGTTTTGCGGTCCAGACTCATAGAAAAGAATGTACGCGGCCATGCACACGGCCCGTGATTTGCGGGCGGCAAGCGGGTGACACTCCGTGGCCATCTGAGCCGAAAATCATGGCCGTGCACACCACTACGGTCGTGTGCATGAGGTCTAACACATAAGTTCAATCCGCAGAAGATATCCATTTCTCTTTCTGCTTTTTGTTGCCTTGTTACTTCCTCTAGTAAAGCTGGAATGAATGTAACCAAATGCTTGAAAAAAAAAAAAAAAAAAGCTAAGGGACCCTGAAGTAAAAGAACATGTTCAATTCAATTCTATGTTCATTTTTGTGTATATGAAAAATAACCCAAATACTATATTTGGTTGCACGGTTGTCAGTAAAGTCTTGTTTGGGAGTCCATGGAAACATAATATTTCATATTAGCATATGTGTTGATGACCTCCACAGATATTCCGGAGGCAGGGCTTAGCAGAGGCAGACAGAAGGCAGTCCTGGGGGCCTTCATTAGACCCATGGGCTGCCATGACAACCATCGACACCCTGCAATCGTGTCACAGGGGGCTGATGGGTTGTCGGAGGGGATCGCCCCCTCTTTCTAACTTCTTAAATGCCGCGGTTGCTATTGACCACGTCATTTGAGAGTTTAAACGGACAGGAATAACACTCTGTTCCTCGTCGTTAGTCTAGGGTGTCAGCTGTAATACAAAGCGGACATCTGCAGAATGTGCCGTGTGAGCCTGCTCCATACATCATCCCCCTCACCATGACGTACCTGGTACGTCATTTTGCGGGAAAGGGTTAATACTTTAAACCATTTTAAAGTGGATTTGTCAGCTGAATACGCTGTGCGAATTGAAAAATATTGTGCCATTTGGTTAATAGGAGCTCTGAAAGAATACAGCGGTAGTTATAAATGTTAATACACAGCAGCCTGTCAGTCACCATAGAGAGGGAGAGGCAGGGGGGAAAGAAATTATTCGACTCTAGTAGCTAGCGGGTATAAATATATACATTATTCACAACTGATTGCCCTAAGGGCACACTACCTAACTACATAATATTGCAATAAAACGCAACTTATTGAATAAATGAACAGCTCCAAAAAAATGGCCAAAAATGCCTCCCATTGATTTCAATGGGAGGCGGAGGCGTTTTTTTTTCCCCGCGGAAAAACCGTCTCACGGGAAAAAGAAGCGACATGCCCCATCTTCGGGCGTTTAGGTCTCTGACCTCCCATTGACATCAATGGGAGGCAGAGAAAGCACATTTCGCTGCGTTTTTGCCCATCGGCGCTCAATGGCCACGGGTGAAATAGAGCGTGCAGGCAGAGCTAAATCTTCCTGCAAAAACGCTGTGTGAACCCAGCCTAAATTTGCAAAAGCAATTGTATAGGTGATAGGATATACTATATGATATTAACAAAGCAGCTGCAGTCTACAATAATAATGGATCAGTACTACTTTATAGGACACCACATTGAAATCTATTTAGATATTTGCAAGTACAATTTGGAACATGTCTTAAAGGAGCAGTCATTTTAAATTAAAAAGGATATCTAAAACTGCAGCTTATAGTGAGTGCAAATATATTTTACAAATAAGCATGTAAGTGTAACTGAAGGTTTTAATGCTTTGTAAAGTGATTATATTATGTCCCTGTCACTCAAGTCCATGCCTCTTAATACACGACAGTATTCTACTGGCTTTAGAAGCAGCTGATTGACATTGAACGCTAATGACATTACATGCGAATGCTTCGGTTCAAGATATACACATGTGTTAAAAGCCCATAAAATCACAATCCTACAATTCTTATTTATGAATGAGCAATGCAAATAGCTTGGGATTTAGAACATACTATATTCAAAACCTCTGTCTGCATACGTGCAACCTATCTTAGTACACAAGACACTGAGAAAACAGACCTAGCATCTCAACAATAACAAGACTGTTGTGCAACTTATCTCCATCAGAAGACACTGAGCCAGGAACATTCTGTACGATCACTGTATAAAGTTATTACGACTTACACAGGGTCAAGTTATCCCTTAGACAAAGGACACTAAAATAAAAATTAGAGAGTGTTCATATAAGAAACAATTCAAGTAACATTCAATCATACCTTCTAGAGCAGTGCTCTCCAACATGCCGATAGTTTTAGTTTCACAGATGCTGTGTAATATGATTTTAGCATTTGGCAATGTCATGTTATGTGTGGATCTGCAAAGCCTACGTATTCTCCGTTACTGAAAGGGTCACTACAAATGCTTGTGACATAACCACAGCCATGTATAAACATAATGTTTATCACTTTATCGGTGGTGCAATGAGGAGCCAAACCACGCATAAACAGCCTAACTATTCCAAAGAAAGGGAACTGCATATCTACAATAGATGCACGTTTTGTTTCTTAAATGCAAATTATGGCCAATAAAAAGGGGAAAAAAAAACACCTCACTTTTGCCTGGTAATATTGGACCTTCCTCCACTCTACTGTACTCGCCTGATCAATGTAAACATCTACTACTGGTGTTATAACTTTATCCCCTGCTGAGGGATGGCTTTAGGGGCTCTCGGCACAAACTTTATAGTATTTGATAAATTGCAATTGTTCCATCAAATTTTATTTTATTGGCACAATTTCAGATTTCAGTATGTGTATGATACTTAAAATGCAAAGGGGTATTCCCAGAATCGACAAAATTATCCCCCATCTACAGGATAGGGGAGAAGTGTCTGATCGCTGGGGGGGGGGGGGTGCACCATTGGTTGGGAGAACTGGGGTCCCGAACCTCCTTTTTCTCCTCACTGCTCAACCACAGTGGCTTAGAATAGAGCTAAAGTCGAGCATGTGCTTTACCGCTCCATTCAAAGTCTAGGAGACTGACTGAAACAGCCGAGTACAGCGCTCGGCTGTTTCCTTTAGTCTTAGACACTGAATGGTTCAGCAGACATTTTAAATCGCCGCTCCATTCAAGCTTCTCATGCATGATCAGTCCTCCAGCAATCTTTAAGGGTCTGACCTCTATACGTTATAGATAACTAAAGCATTTGTGTGTACCTAAGAGTCATATTTTCTATTAAACATGAAGGAATGAAGCTCACAGCTGCTTCACCTCACATCAACCTCCCACTCTGCACCAGGACATGGATTACACTGTAAATATGATTATACTGCAGAGAATGATCTGATATTTATTATCCTCAAGTGGTCTCAGTTATCCCACAGTGGGAGAAAAAAAGGCATCTTAAAATAAAAAAAGTCTACAACCACAACAATAATTCATAAAAAGTTAAATATAAAATAAATAGCATATTCCTGTATCACAAGTCATAAAACATGCAACCTAATTTGTCAAATAGCAGTACATTAGGAATATATGTGTATCTATAGCTAGAAACTTATAAAATGCCTGTGTGAACTGAGCAGCCCCAACTTTTTACCGCTGGTTTCACACATCGCGTTCTTGTTACGGAATTTCATCTGTATAAAGTGTTATTAGCAAGTAAACGTTATTGCAGTACAGCATATACCACACACAAAGCAACATACAAGTATGGAATATAAGCAACACAGAAAAATGTGTATATAAATACAAAGTATTATAAGCTATATAAATAGAGTGGATCAAAATAAATCGAAACAATGCATCTGAAATCATGCAAATAGACCAGTTCTAACAAAGGAGTCCCTATGAATAAAGAAACAAAAAGTTGAACTAAGTAGAACTGGTAGTACACAAGTAAGGTCCCATGCACACGACCGTAGATTTAGTCCGTAATTACGGACCTATTTCTATTGACCACGAACACCTTCCGGTATATTTGCGGGAAGGTGTCGTCCGGGCCGTAGAAAGCCTCCGCAAAAGACAGGACATGTCCCATCTTTTGATTTTTACGGACCGTTCTCCCATACTTTATAGAGGGAGCACGGGGCTGAAAATGCGGGTGGATGTCCGTGGCCGCTGGCCATGCCCGTAATCACGGAGCGTGATTACGGGCATAGCCGTGTGCATGAGGCCTAACGACGTATGAAGCAAATGGGGAACGGTATATATACACACTAAAGTAGAGTATCCATGTGGGTAAATTCGACTCAGACTAAAAGATCATGTAAATTAACTAGAACAAATCAGACAGTTTCCATTAGTACAAAGACAAAATGTATCAAAATATTTATGATCAACAGGTTATTGCGGTGGTAAACATTCAGTATGATGGTCACATAAAATAAAAATAGAGCCAACATGGAATAAGGAGATAAATCAAATAAGAAATGCTGGTGAGGCAAACACAAAGCGTGAAAAGCAGACCGTTGCAGGAGATTGCAACCATCGTTTCCATATTTTTATGTATTTGAGAGGATAATTTCGATGTTGGTAAATCCATTTTTCGGAAGGCAGCATTTTACCAATGATAGCTAGCCAACCCATAAATGATGGAGCACAATATGATAGGCAAGTTTTGGATATCATGTTCTTAGTGGAACAGGACATCCCATCTCGTCATTGAGAGACTTAACAACCTGGTCCCAGAACTCCGCCACTTTAGGACATAACCACAATCAAATGATAGAATGTACCAGTGGTAAGTTGACATTTAGGGCATTCATCTAAGGCCCCATGCACACGAACGTGCTTTCAGTCCTATGGGGCCATGCACACAACCTGGTTTTCACGGTCCGTGCCAGGCTCATTTAAAATAATGGCTGCGGCCATGTGCATGGCCCGCTATTTGCGGGCGGCTCACGGCTGACCCGAAAATCACGGCCGTGCACATGGCTACGGTCGTGTGCATGAGGCCTAAGTAATCTGGGTGGAACCTGTGGAGTCTAGTAGTCATAACATGCCTTATGTAAAATATAGAACTGTGTGAGCCTCTTTATGACTGGAGGAAGATAATTTGGGGGCCCACATTTCCCCTTTCACTTTATTCAGACGGATAAGAGTGCAAATTCCCTGGACTTTTAGATAAAAGATCGTAAAATAAACAGTGATTAAAAGGACTTAAGGGAGGAGAAAGAATAAAATTAGGAAGGACCCAACCGCGTCTCAAGACTAATGTTTAACTCTTAAATATGATATTTGGAAATGGAAAAGGCTAATTTCTCCCTGTATCTCCGAAAATGGCTTGATGTCAATGTCGGAGTATAGATGAGAAACGTAGAAAACTCCACTCTTACTCCAGGTGATCTCAGAAGAAAACTGTAAAAGCTTCGGAAAGGCTTTACAGTGCCACAGTGGAGTGCGTCTAGTCAACCCCACAGAATAGAAAATTCCAAACCAACAAGTCCTGACATAAGGTCAGATAATTCCATGGTTCCTGGCAGTGTGTTGAATTCCACAGAAGAGCAGGTATAGAGGGTGAGAATAGCTGAAATTATTAAGATCTGGACTCTCACACGCTTATCTGAACCTCACCTGGTCAATTGAAAGAAGTGACTTGTTATATAATAACACCCAACATTGGGTAGTGACACACCAACCTCATCCCATGGAGCACATAGGTGTTTGCGTGAAACCAGTGATCTGCCAACAATCCAGACAAATGTAGCAAGTATACTTTCAACGCATTTCAGCAAACGGTTAAGAAGACACACGGGAGGTTGTTGCAGTACATACAGTATTTTAGGCATGAGGATCATTTTGACCAGACTCAGTCTTGCTGCAGTAGATAGAAGTAGTTTATTCCATCTACCAATTTTGATTTGCCAGAAGGCGATGAGGGGGGTGACGTTCACTTCTCAAAGTCAGAAACTGATCTAGAGATCTGTATCCCAAGATAGGTAATAGAGGTGGACCATAGAATCGGGGTAAAGACTGCTGTCTATGCGTACGCAAACATGTCCAATGGCAGAATATGAGACTTGGACCAATTAATAGATAAGCCAGACATTTATCCAAAGCAAGTGACAAGAGCGTTGTATGTAGGGATTCTCTAGAAGGAAGATTAGAACCTACAATTTGGGGCAAACGTCAGTCGCTAGAGCAAACAGTAGCGGGGAAAGGGGGCAAACCTGTAGAGTACCTCTAAACAAAGAAAAAAGGGTCAGGAGTCCAACCACTCAAAGCCACTCTAGAAGATCGTGCACAGTAGAGCAGCTTGACCCACTTAATAAATGTGGGGATAAGGTAAATTCTAGCAGAAAAAAAAAAATGTTCTTTAATGAAAAGCATTACAAATAAAAAAATTGTGGTGCTACACAAATACAACTACTTATTTTTGAAAGAACTAAATTCTTCCAGTGCACCAGATTTTTGAAACAACTCTGTTTCAACCACCCCATGGAGATCTTTTTTGTAGGTGTACTAAAATAAAATATTTCTAAATATGATTTGACAGTGGGTCTGACCAATTTAGAGCATGAGCTTACATTTCCCGACAGCTCAAGTTCTAGGATTCTTTACATGGATTTCAAATCGCCTAATCAAATATATGGTTCCAAAATAATTGTATTCCACTATCTTTCCACCATTTTGAATTTTTATTAAACTGTACAAGCCTGGTATATTGTGTACATCCAGGAGGAAGGAAAGAAGGAAGGAGATATATAAATAAATAATGGATGTTGGATATGTAATTCTACCAGTAAGCAGGCTCTTAACCTTTAGAACTTAATTTTATAATACTTCTCCGATTAGATTTCAGACAATGTGTCCGTGTCCACCAAATATTTGTTTCACTGGGGGTGTTATCAGGACAACACATACCACAGAGGCCCATCCTCCCACTTACACTTCTGTTTGGAAGACTGCCTAGCATCTGCTGCCAGACACCCCTGTCTATATGATAGCGCCAGCTTCCCTGTCAACACTCACGAACCAACCCTACATAGTCAAGAACAGTGAAGAGCAAAAGCAAAATATGTATGCTCTTAAAACATATGTAAATGTGCACGAAGTGTATAGATGAGGATGATAATGCCAAAACTGGCTGGTGCATAAAAATGAAGTCTGGAAAAATGTCTCAGTCATGCAACACATGCATTAAAACGCTGTATGAAGGTCGCTCATTACAGATATTTGCTGGCATAAATTTCCGATACTTGTGTTTTCGAAAGTTATGCAAAGCGTTTTACACATCTGTCTCAAGAATAAACATCTTGTTCAGTTTTGGTTATGCCATGTTCACATCTGTGTCGGTGGTTCTGTTAGGGGCATTTGTCACAAACTTCGTAGACTTTGCTGGGCAAAAGAGATGCGATGGATCCTGCTCTTCTTGCATTCTCGTTGACTGAGAAGAACAATGGATTCCAGATGTGAACACAGCCTAAAAAACTTAATGCAAACTGCTTTATGCATAGGGTCTACATATAGATTATTTACACATAAACCTAACCCCCGTATTGCAGTGAATTAGTGCTGCACTGACAAGCAACTTATTAGGCCCTGCCATAAGCACATTCACATGTCAGACTCGCAGGTCTTTGTGAAGCCCCCCGCTGCCATGAGAACAAATGGTCACCCCATGATAGCGTTGCAAGAGCAGCAATGGGTTGACAGAAAGAGTCCCCTTCCTCTATCTAACCACTTGGATGTTTTGGACACTAGTGACCACGGCATCGAAGGAGTTAAACAGCCTGGGATGGGAGGTTTTTGCAGGTGACGGTGCGGGCACAGCTCCTGTGTCCGCACAATCACTTTGACGTAATAGTACAGCAGTATGCGGGATTTGCTGTGACATGCCATTACGTCATGGGCGGGAAGGTGTTGAACTACTAGTAATGCCACCAGAGAAATCACCTTTGATTAGTCTAATACAAGGTAGATTTGAATTTCTGTGACTGTCCCGTTCTTCTGAATGGAACTTGCAGAAATCCATGTGCTTCCTGTAGAAAAAAACCCAGTTATATGCAACGGATTTTCAGTTCCAGAAATTTGTGCAGGAAATCTGCCGCATGTAAATATACCCTTTATAAAAGAGATCCATAAATTTCTGCGCCTGTTTATCCATGACAAAAAAGTGGACTATAAAACCGCCCATTTCTAATTGTAGACTTTCCAGTATTCCACTGATATTGCCTTGTGAAATTGCTTGTGGCCACAGGTTTATTATACAATGTCAATTTAAATGAACATGCAACCTTGGTTGTGCCAATCCCTATTGAGCAAGAGCTGCTCTTTCCAGGGGCTCTCCTCTCTGAGGGTATGTTCACACGAGGGCGTCCGTAACGGCTGAAATTACGGGGATGTTTCAGCCTGAAAACATCCCCGTAATTTCAGTCGTAACGCCATGTGCAGGCGCTTGAACGCCGCGTCCATTACGGACGTAATTGGCGCTGCTATTCATTGAAGTCAATGAGTAACGGCTCCAATTACAGCCAAAGAAGTGACAGGTCACTTCTTTGACGCGGGCGTCTATTTACGCGCCGTCATTTGACAGCGGCGCGTAAATTACGCCTCGTGTGAACAGACAAACGTTTGTCAGCGCTATTGAGGCGCTATTTTCAGACGTAATTCGGGGCAAAAACGCCCGAATTACGTCCGTAAATAGGCCGTGTGAACATACCCTAAGGCTGAGTTCACACGGTGCGGATACGCTGCGCAAAAGCATGCAGCGTATTCGCCTTGTGCGCCACAGGGAATTCCAGGCGAAAAACCGCACCGAACTGTGGTGCAGTTTTTCGCCCAGAATGTCCGCTGCGGAAACCTGCAGCACTTAGCCGGCCTGCTAGCTAACATTTCATCCCAGGAGATCAGGAGCCTGTGATTGGCTGCAGTGGTGGTCACATGGGATGAAGCGGCATCCCAGGAGGCTGGCCCTCTGACATCATCCAGGCCTGCCTCTTGGGATGCCGTTTCATCCCATGCGACCGCCGCTACAGCCTGTGATTGGCTGCAGTGATCACATGGGATAAAACATCATCCCAGGAGGCCGGACTGGAGGAAGGAACAGACCCCTGGGTAAGTATAAGATTTATTTTTATTTTTTCTCAGTTGTATTTTTGCATTTAAACTGCTATTTGTTGTGGGTTTTACCTCTCTATTGAATTCAATGGGGAAAACCCGCAACATACAATCAGCGTTTATGCAAATACAATTGACATGATGCGGAATAAAATTTTGCACCGCAGGTCAAAGTCTGAGTGGTATTTCCGCTCAGTATTTACGCAGCGTGTGGATGAAATTTGTTTTATCTTTGCTGCTACTGTATTTGCTGTGGATTAATTAGTTGCGGAAAATCCGCACTATTTACGCAACGTGTGAACCGATCCTGACAGTGTCCTAAATAGTGTTCATTTGTCCTTACATGGCATTTGGACAAGCCGTTTAAAAGGTATTTTACATACCTGACAAGTTATGCAGTAACACATGCGATACAGCAGAACCACCTCACCTTTCGCCCTACCCTCACAGTACTGCCCATCAATGAACCCACAGACTGGGGATATTGAAATGAGTGTAAGTAAACATTTACTGGTGCAAAGTGATGTGAGTAATACGTTGTAATGCTATGACCACACAAATACATTCACGGAAGGTTGAGCTAAAAACTTACATTGCATTAATGAACAACAGCTGCAAAGATCAATGTTTTACTATGGCAAATAGATCACCGCTCCTCTTGCACAAACAGTGACATGTGCGGTGCTGTTCTTATAGATTCAGACTCTGTGTCAGTCTGTGTTTGAGTAGACAAAAAAGTTTAAAAGGCAATAAACGCCATTCCTTGTGCTTGTGATCTCTCATCAATGATTAACTGTACCATCCTCTTGCGTAAAGGACCGCATCACACTCAACAATACTATTTAGATACAGGCCTCAATAATTTATAGTCCGGCTCCAGCGTTGGCGTGCATGTCATAACATTCACAAGTGCTATGTGCGTAATATAAGTCTGCCTGGCAAGGAAAGCAACAGTTTATTAATGATATCATGTCCTTAGACTCTGAAGTATAAATAATCTTATTCTCAGGACAAATGTACCACATGCAGACTAAAAACTTACTGACTCATAGGACAAACAGTAAGCTACAGCTTGTGCAGTCCCAAGAAATAAAGAATCACGTGGCATCCTCTGCACGATCAAGTCAGTAAACCGTAAGGCCTCATGCACACGACCGTAGCCGTGTACACGGCCGTGATTTTCGGGTCGGCCGGCTGCGGACTGTCAGCCGCGGGCCGCCCGCAAATCGTAGGACATGCACATGGCCGCCGTCATTGTTTTCAATGAGCCCGGACAGCAGAAGACGGCCGTAATAGGACATGCCCGTTCTTTCTGCGGTGCGGGTTCCCGGGCCATGCACGGACCGTAAAAACTACGGTCGTGTGCATGGCCCCATAGAAAAGAATGGGGCCGCAACTCTCCCGTGGATTTTCGGGGGAATTGCGGCCGCAAAAACACGTTCGTGTGCATGGGGCCTAAATGTGACTGGGAACATATATGTTATGATGATTGGTACCATCAAATCCTGCCAACTAAATTGTTTCAGTTGCGATTGTACAAAGTGAAACGGTAAACCTATTTGAGATTGTTTTCTCGTGACACATTGGACTTTGTTAGAGGTAAAATTTGGTTGATACATAATTTTGAAAAACCCCAAAATTTAGCGAAAAATTGCACAAATTTGCATTTTTCTAAATTTAAATGTATCTGCTTGTAAGACAGATGTTTATACCACCCAAAATAGTTGCTAATTAACATTTCCCATATGTCTACTTTAGATTGGCATCGTTTTGTGAACATCCTTTTATTTTTCTAGGACGTTACAAGGCTTGGAACTTTAGCAGAAATGTCTCACATTTTCAAAAAAATTTCAAAAGGCTATTTTTTTCCGGGACGAGTTCAGTTGTGATGTGGTTTTGAGGGGCCCATACAATGCAAACCCCCATAAATCACCCCATTTTAAAAACTGAACACCTCAAAGTATTCAAAACAGCATTTAGAAACTATATTAACCCTTTAGGCGTTTCACAAGTATTAAAGCAAAGTAGGGGTGAAATTTAATTTGTTTTGCAGAAATGAATTTTAATCCTTATTTTTCTGTAACACAGAAGGTTTTACCCGAGAAATGCAACTCAATATTTATTGAACAGATTCTGCAGGTTTTAGAAATATCCCACATGCTTATGGACTGTAGCACAGGCCTCAGAAGCAAAAAGGAGTACCTAGTGGATTTTGGGACCTTTTTATTAGAATGTATTTTAGGCACCATGTCCGGTTTGAAGAGGTCTTATGGGGCCAAAACACCCCCGAAAAGACACCATTTGTCAAACTACACTCCTCAAGGAATTTATCAAGGGGGTATAGTGGGCATTTTGACCACAGTTTTTTTTGCTGAATTTAGTGGAATGGAACCGTGAAAATGAAAATCTAATTTTTTTTCAATGGAAAATAGATTTTCCATTTTCACAATAAAGGAGAAAAATCACCCCAACATATGTAAATAAATTTCTCTTAATTACGGCAGTACCCCATATGTGGCCATAAACTTCTGTTTGGACCCACGGCAGGGCTCAGAAGGGAAGGAGCACCATTTGGCTTTTTGAGCTGAAGTTTCGCTGTAATGGTTTTTGGGTAACCATGTTCCATTTGCAAAGCCCCTGTGGGACCAAAACAGTGGAAACCCCCCAAAAGTGACCCCATTTGGGAAACTACACCCCTGAAGGAATTTATCGAGGGGTATAGTGAACATTTTGACCACACAGGTTTTTGCTAAATTTAGTGGAATTAGGCCATGAAATTGAAAAGCTATATTTTTTCCGAAAAAACGTGGACATTTTCAATTTTCACAAGGAATTAAAGAGAAAAAGCACCCCAGCATTTGAAAAGCAATTTGTCCTGATTAGGAAAATACCCCAGAAGTGGTCATAAACTGTTGTTTGGACACACGGCAGGGCTCAGAATGTCAGGAACGCTCTTTGGCATGCAGATTTGGCTGGATGGTACCTTAGGGTCTTGCAAATGCAACATGGTGCCCAAAAAACAAAAGTACAGTGGAAGCCCCCAAGAAGTGACCCCATTTTCGAAACTACACCCCTCAAGGCATATATCATTTGCTCAGACATATGACAGGGCTCAGATGTGAAGAGCTATATGCACATTTGAGGTCTATTTTGGCGATTTTCACAGTATTGGCCCACAATTGCAGGGCCGAGGTCAAATAGTAAAACAAGCCCCCAAGTAGTGACCCCATTTTGGAAATTATACCCCTTGAGGCATTTTAAGGGGTGTAGTGAGCATTTTGACCCCACAGGTGTTTTTCCATTCGGAAATAATGCGCGGCGTATGGTGCAAAGTGAAAATTGCAATTTTCTGCTGATATGCCATTTAGGTGCACAATATCTTGTGCCCAGTTTTTGCCACCAAAGACACACACCTCGTAAACTGCTAAGCTGGTTCATCCGTGTATGGCGATGCCAAATACGTGGACGTAAATTGGTGTTTGGGCGCGCTGTAGGGTTCAGAGGGGAGGGAGCACCATTTGGCTTTTGGAGCGCAGATTTAGCCTGGAAGTTGTTCGGTTTGGGATTTCACTGGTATTTCAGTTTGTAATGAGGGGGCATATGTAATCTGTCTGGAGTACATCAGGGTATATTAAAAGGGGTATTATTAATGCGGTAAATAAATATTTCAGAGATACGTGGCCGGTGTCGCACTGATAAATGGTGCTCGATCTTTTTCCGCTTTTGGACAAGGCACATTTTGTGTCGCTATATTCGGAGAGCCAGAACTTTATTTTTCACTCAAAAAAGCGGTGTAAGGGCTTGTGTATTGCGGGGCGGGTTGTAGTTTTTATTGGTAGTATTTTGGGGTACATGGGACTTTTTGATCACTTTTTATTCCATGTTTTGGGAGGGGTGGGGATAAAATAAAAATAAAAACAGCGATTATGGCATGGTTTTTTTCTTTTTCTTTCGGTGTTCACTGTGCAGGAAAAATAACATTATATTTTTATAGCTTGGGTCGTTACGGACGCTGCGATACCAAATAGGTGTGCTTTTATTATTTTTTACGTTTTCATTTTTTTCCTATAATAAAAGACTTATTATAGGATAAAAGTTAGGGTTTGTTTTTATTCACTTGAAACTTTTATTCATTTTTTTTTTGTCCCACTAGGGGACTTGAGGGCCTGCCCTTCTGATCTTTACTCTAATATATTGCACTACCCACGTAGTGCAATGCATTAGACCGGTCAGTCAGCCTATTAGGTCCCGTCTCTGGGTGGGTCCTAATAGGCTATCGTATGCGGCAGACCAGGAGGCAAACCACTAAGATACCGCGATCGCTTTTGATCGCGGCATCAAATGGGTTAATGGCAGAGATCGGAGCTAGCTCCGTTCCCTGCCGTTACAGAACGGTGTCAGCTGTAACATACAGCCAACACCGGCGACTGATGCCGCGGGCTCAGAGTCTGAGCCTGCACCCTCTTGTTACTGCGGCCGGACGCCTTTTAGGCCCACCTCTGGGCGGGACCTAGCAGGCATCCATACTTGGCTGACAGGAGGCCATTGTTAGGCCTCCGGTCTGCCGGAGCAGTCATCGGAACCCTGTGAATGCATTGCAGGGTACCGATCTGCTTGTAAACACCATAGATGCAGCGCTCAAAACCGGGGGTTAATCGGCCGGATCGGAGGCTAGCTCCGGTCCAGGCCGTGAAGTGATAGGCTATGTTCACACGGCAAACAAAAAACGGACGTAAAATATGGAGCCGTTTTCAAGGGAAAACCGCCTCTGATTTTCAGCTGTTTTTTATGCATCAAGCGTTTTTTGAGGTGTTTGTTACGGCCGTTTTTGGAGCCGATTTTCTATTGAGACGATGAAAACCGGCTCCAAAAACGGCTCAAGAAGTGACACGCACTTCTTTATGCGCTGCTTAAAAACGCCTCTTGGAAATGGAACGCCGTTTTTCCCATTAAAATCAATAGGCAGATGTTTGGAGACGTTCAGCCCCCATATTTTTAGCCGTTTTTCGGGGTGTTTCATGGCCTGAAAAACTACTGCAAATACGACGTGTGAACATACCCATAGTGTTAAGCTATTACTGCTTTAAATCTGTGACTGCAGACACCGTACCCTGTTAACGCTATGACATAATAGTCCGTCAGTTCGCGTTAACAGGACAACACCTGTGATGTACTATTACAGCACATAGCGTTAAGGGGTTAATATGGAGGTGATCCCCCTTTTGCAGCTATAACAGACCCCACTCTTCTCCACAAGATTTTGGAGTGCAAGACCTCCTGCAAACATCCATACGGATTTGCAGGCAGAAAATCAGCAGAAGGACAGTGTTGCAGGCTGCTGAACTTTTTCAGAGCATGCTGTGGATTTTTAAATGTAGAAGGGTTCAAATCTGCAATGCGTGTGGGTACGGACTGCGCTATTGATTCCATCGAGAAAACAGAAACCTGCCGGAATGGTGACAAACGGTAATGGTTTGATATCAATGGTGATTCAAACGGAAGCCAAGGTTTCCGTTTGACTTTCCGTTGAGGGGTTCACCCGACGAACCCCTGAACAGAAAGCCAACGCTGATGTGAATAGGCCCTTCACAATAATAGCACTTACAGTTGATTGATACAGATTTAGCAGATCAGAAATTTAACAAACTGACTTGTGGTAGAGGTGGCATCCTATGACATTGCCATGTTTAAAGAGGCTCTGTCACCAGATTTTGCAACCCCTATCTGCTATTGCAGCAGATCGGCGCTGCAATGTAGATTACAGTAACGTTTTTATTTTTAAAAAACGAGCATTTTTGGCCAAGTTATGACCATTTTTGTAGTTATGCAAATGAGGCTTGCAAAAGTCCAAGTGGGTGTGTTTAAAAGTAAAAGTCCAAGTGGACGTGTATTATGTGCGTACATCGGGGCGTTTTTAATACTTTTACTAGCTGGGCGCTCTGATGAGAAGTATCATCCACTTCTCTTCAGAACGCCCAGCTTCTGGCAGTGCAGACACAGCCGTGTTCTCGAGAGATCACGCTGTGTCGTCACTCACAGGTCCTGCATCGTGTCGGACGAGCGTGGACACCGGCACCAGAGGCTTCAGTTGATTCTGCAGCAGCATCGGCGTTAGCAGGTAAGTCGATGTAGCTACTTACCTGCAAACGCTGATGCTGCTGCAGAATCAACTGTAGCCTCTGGTGGCGGTGTCCTCGCTCGTCTGACACGATGCAGGACCTGTGAGTGACGTCACAGATCTGCACTGCCAGAAGCTGGGCGTTGTGAAGAGAAGTGGATGATACTTCTCGTCAGAACGCCCAGCTAGTAAAAGTATTAAAAACGCCCCGATGTACGCACATAATACACACCCACTTGGACTTTTGCAAGCCTCATTTGCATAACTACAAAAATGGTCATAACTTGGCCAAAAATGCTCGTTTTTTAAAAATAAAAACGTTACTGTAATCTACATTGCAGCGCCGATCTGCTGCAATAGCAGATAGGGGTTGCAAAATCTGGTGACAGAGCCTCTTTAAAGTCACTTAGCTCTTTACTATGACCCATACTACTACCAATGTTTGTCTATAGAGATTGCATGGCTGTGTGCTTGATTTTATGCACCGGTTTGCAATGAATGTAGCAACTAAACCCAATAATTATGAGGTGTGTTCACATGCTTTTAACCATATATTTTATGTGAGGTGTAAACATTTGGCTAAATTAGCTAGTGATAAAAAGGAAATAACAGAAAAAAAAAAAAAAAATAGGTGGACAATATAAATGTGCCTGACCTCATTTCTATTTAGCAATCCAGGCCTCGGAGACTCGTTACTATTTCTTTATTCTAATGGAATGTATGAAAATGTGTACCCTGTATTACTGATTAGATAAGCAATCTACCAGAGTTTTATGTATTATTATTTCTGGAGTGGTTAAGAAAGTTAATATTTAATGTAAGAATCCAGAGATAACAGATAGAATCAGTAGTTGGTGCAACCCGAACCTTTGAGGACAGAATGCAGAGAACACATGCTTAAGACTTTCTACCTGTAGGAAAGCTGTAAACTGCCAATTTTGGAACTAGACCGTGGAACTAGCCACATTGGAGAGACAAAATCAATACATTTTCTTGGTCTATTCTTTTTTTGATGGGAAAAGCAATTATTAACCATTATCACCATAACCTAGTAATATTGTAGCAAAAAAACAACATTTTCCAGTAGTGATGATCTGGTAAACTATTCCAGTTTCAGAACATAAATGTTATGCTTTGTAAAATGTAACGTTATTCTGTATCAATTCCTCACAGTTTAAGATCTCTGCTTGCAGTGATGCAAAAAGATCCTTCAGTGATTACTTCCAGTTTTAAAAATCGGTTCTGGTTATGTGATGGATTTTTATCACCTCGGAGTAAACAAAAAGTTTCTACGGAATGACAGTAAGCAGAAATATTGAAAACCGTTATGAATTGACAAAATAAGCACATTGCAAATTTTTATAACTTTTCATAATACAAAAGACTAAATTTAAATTTGCTGAAATACGAATACCCATTTATTGGGCAAAAAAAAAAAAGACAAAACATTATCCTTTTGGACGGGATACGCCAGGATTCGCAGCCCCAACTCTACTGAAAAATGTAAGGGTATGTTCACACGGCGGGGGTCCGTAACGGCTGAAATTACGGGGATGTTTCAGCCTGAAAACATCCCCGTAATTTCAGCCGTACCGGCATGTGCAGGCGCTTGAACGCCGCGTCAATTACGGCCGTAATTAGCGCTGCTATTCATTGGAGTCAATGAATAGCGGCTCCAATTACGGCCAAAGAAGTGACAGGTCACTTCTTTGACGCGGGCGTCTAGTTACGCGCCGTAATTTGACAGCGGCGCGTAAATATACGCCTCGTGTGAACAGACAAACGTCTGCCCATTGCTTTCAATGGGCAGATGTTTGTCAGCGCTATTGAGGCGCTATTTTCAGACGTAATTCGGGGCCAAAACGACCGAATTACGTCCGTAAATAGGCCGTGTGAACATACCCTAATAGGCTGCAAAAACAACAAAAAAAAAAAAGTGCATGAAATTTATTTTTTTTATGGCATATGTATGCAACTCAGGAACACAGTTGACTATCATCTGCCTATACGTTCCGCGGAAGCATTACATTGGTTGTCTACTCCTGTAGGGTAACCAAGAGTATTCAGCCACTTCTGAATTGAGAATGAAGGTCAGACAACAGGACAACTCTCTGACTTTTGTAACCAGGTAATGATTTTATGTTTGGGGGAAATGCACTTTAATAAAACATTACAAATCTGGTTTCATTGTTGTTGAAGATCTTAGAAATGTCACCACTTTTCCAGTGTCTGTACTTTGCATAAAAGTAGGTGATTGAAGCCAGATGAATGAACACAGGCGAGACGAAAATGATTAAACCTTGATAGTTCTGGCATGATGTACCAGCTTGCCAGTGAAAACTGTACATAAATGAACCTTTTCTTCAGTGGGTATCCCGCTTCTTTCCTGTGCATTTTAATAAAATTCCTCCTTTACTGCAATTTTACAAGGCGCTCTGAAACCAAGCCTCCGGCAATAACAGGTGCAAATTCAGGGAGCCCAAAACAGAACACAGAAGGTCCTAGAAAACACTAGGTTATTGACAAGGATTTCTGCTGCAAAGCCAATGTAACCTTTCCCATAATAACAGGATTAACCCATCACTTACCAGCAAGTCCCAAGCGAACACACTCATTATTTAAGTATTTTAGAAGTCATAACTTCTATACATCAACAGAAATTGGAATGCACTCAAATTACCGCTGTTCATGACCCGTAAAATAATTGTGGTGAAAACATTATCCTTCTGGTAACTACTGAAGGTTATAGAGGGGGCAGACTGCACATGAAATTCTGCAGAGTGGACAGGATAGTATGAAGCAGCGCGGGGAGATTTGACCTCGTCACTGCAAGTGTGACACACCAAGACAGCCTACTTTACTGGTAGCGGCTGTAAAAAATTATTTGCTGATGTGAACATTTTGTTTATGAAGGCTGGGTTTGCACGTTGCGGTTAAAAAGCGTTTTGAAGCAAAAAAAAACTAAATTTTGACCATGACATATGAACCCAGCCAGAGGGTGGCAAGTTTAAAAACAAAAAACACTACTGCAGAGATGTGAGCCAACATATGACAGCTTCATCCTCATTGCTATGCACAGGAGTAGCAGACATCAAGCAATTTAATGCTCCGCATCAGTGCATGGTGTACAATGAAATACATAAAAAACCCCAGTGCTTTCATGGTGTGAATGCAATCATATCATATGCACTGGAAACACAGACATACATTTATGAAAACCAGGTTATAAAAGTGGAATATTACTCAGAGCAATTAACCCCTTCCCTCTTTGGCCGCTTTTGACCTTCCTGACAGAGCCTCATTTTTCAAATCTGACATGTTTCACTTTATATGGTAATAACTCCGGAATGCTTTTACCTATCCTAGTGATTCTGAGACTGTTTTCTCGTGACACATTGGACTTTATGTTACTGGCAAAATTTGCCCGATACATTCAGTATTTAATTGTGAAAAACACCAAAATTTTGCGAAAAATTGCAAAAATTTGCATTTTTCTCAATTTAAATGTATCTGCTTGTAAGACAGGCAGTTATACCACACAAAAATGTTGCTAAATAACATCCCCCATATGTCTACTTTAGATTGGCATCATTTTTTGAACATCATTTTATTTTTCTAGGACGTTACAAGGCTTAGAACTTTAGCAGCAATTTCTCACATTTTCAAGAAAATGTCAAAATGCTATTTTTACAGGGGCCAGTTCAGTTGTGAAGTGGGTTTGAGGTCCTTAGATATTAGAAACGCCCAATAAGTCACCCCATTTTAAAAAATGCACCCCTCAAAGTATTCAAAACAGCATTTAGAAAGTTTCTTAACCCTTTAGACATTGCGCAGGAATTAAGGCAAAGTAGAGGTGAAATTTACAAAGTTCATTATTTTTTTCCAGAAATTCATTTTGAATCCATTTTTTTTGTACCACAGAATGTTTTATCCAAGAAATGCAACTCAATATTTATTGCCCAGGTTCTGCAGTTTTAGGAAATATCCCACATGTGGCTCTAGCGTGCTACTGGACTGAAGCACCGGCCTCAGAAGCAAAGGAGCACCTGGTGGATTTTGGGTCTCCTTTTTATTAGAATATATTTTAGGCACCATGTCAGCTTTGAACAGGTCTTGTGGAACTAAAACAGTGGAAACCCCCCAAAAGTGACCCCATTTGAGAAACTACACCCCTCGAGGAATTTATATAGGGGTGTAGCAAGCATTTTGACCGGCCAGTTTTTTTGCAAAAATGTTTGGAACTAGGCCATGAAAATGAAAATCTAAATTTTTTCAAATAAAATGTAGGTTTAGCTAATTTTTTTTCATTTACAAAAGAACTAAAGTAGAAAAAGCACCACAACATTTGTAGAGCAATTTCTTCCGAGTAAAACAATACCCCACATGTCGTAATAAACGGTTGTTTGGACACACGGCAGGGCTTAGAAGGGAAAGAGCGCCATTTGGCTCTTGGAGCTCAAATTTAGCAGGAATGGTTTGCGGAGGCCATGTCGCATTTGCAAAGCCCCCTAGGGGACAAAACAGTGGAAACCCCCAACAAGTGACCCCATTTTGGAAACTATACCCCTTGAGGAAATTATCTAGGGGTATAGTGAGCATTTTGACCCCACAGGTTTTTTGCAGAAATTTTTGGAAGTAGGCTGTGAAAATGAAAATCTAAATTTTTTCAAATAAAATGTAGGTTTAGCAAATTTTTTTTCATTTCCACAAGGACTAAAGGAGAAAAAGCACCATAAAATTTGTAAAGAAATTTCTCCCGAGTAAAACAATACCCCACATGTAGTAATAAAAGGCTGTTTGGACACACGGCGAGGCTGAGAAGGGAAAGAGCGCCATTTGGCTTTTGGAACTCAAATTTAGCAGGAATGGTTTGCGGAGGCCATGTCACATTTACAAAGCCCCTGAGGGGATAAAACAGTGGAAAACCCCAACAAGTGACCCCATTTTGGAAACTACACCCCATGAGGAAATTATCTAGGAGTACAGTGAGCAGTTTGACCCCACAGGTGTTTTACAGAACTTATTGGAAGTAGGCCGTAAAAATGAAAATCTACATTTTTTTAAATAAAATGTAGGTTTAGGTTTTTTTTTTCATTTCCACAAGGACTGAAGGAGAAAAAGCACCATAAAATTAGTAAAGCAACTTCTCCCGAGTAAAACAATACCCCACATGTGGTCATAAACGGCTGTTTGGACACACGGTAGGGCTCAGAATGGAACTAGCACCATTTGGATTTTGGATAGTGTCTGGGCGCCATGTCACATTTGCTGAGCCCCTGTAGTACTAGTACAGTGGAAACACCCCAAAATTGACTCCATTTGGGAAACTGCACCTCCTGAGGAATCATCTAGGGGTATAGTGAAAATTTTGATCCCAAAAGGTTTTTTGCTGAATTAATTAGAATTAAGCCATGAAAATGAAAAATAATTTTTTTTTCCAACAAGATGTCGTTTTAGATCAACATTTTTAATTTTTACAAGGAATAGAGAAGAAAAAGCACCCCAACATTTGTAAAGTAATTTCTCCCGAGTACGGTAACACCCCATATGTGGTTATAATCGGCTGTTGACATATATGGGAGCATTCAGAAGAAAAGGAGCGGTATTTATCTTTTGGAGCGTAGATTTTGCTGGAATGGTTTGCGGACGCCATGTTGCATTTGCAAAACCCCTGATGTACCAAACAAAAGTGACCCCGTTTTAGAAACTACACCCCTAAAGGCATTTATGAAGGGGTGTAGTGAGAATTTAGACTCCACAGGTGTTTTTCAGAAATGAATACGCAGTGGATGGTGCAAAGTGAAAATTGCAATTTTTCCACTGATCTGCCCATTCACCGCACAAGATGTTGTGCCCCTAGAGAATGTTACCCCATAAATTGTTAAGCGGGTTCTCCCGGGTATGGTAATGCCTTACTTGTGGCCATAAATTGCTGTTTGGGCACGCTGTAGGGCTAAGAAGGGAAAGACCGCCATTTTGAGCATGGATTTTGCTTGGTAATAGTTCTGTTTGGGGTTTTGCTGGTATTTCAGCTTATAATGTGGTGGTATATGTAATCTGTGCGGAGTAGATCAGGGCATAATAGGAGGGTATAATCATGGGGTAAATAATACAATTATCCATAGATGTGTGTTACGCTGTGAAGCGATCCGTTATGCGCAGGCCGGTGTCACACTGATAAACGGTTTTCTTTCTTATCCCCCTTCTGTAACGCTCTGCACCTTTTGGGGACTTTTTCTCCTTCGTAGTTTGGGAAATATTACTGGGAAAGTTTTGCGCTGGTATAATACGGGTGCCCTCGCTTCCAGCGGATGTGCTATGTCCCTGCCCTTTCCTAGTTCCTAAATACTAGGGCCCTGAAACTGCAGGAATGTTCCCCTCCGGCCTGCGCATTGAGATGTTTTTTCATCACCGCATTACTAGTGCCGTAACTTTTTTGTTTTTCAGTTGATTGGGCGGTGTGCGGGCTTGTTTTTTGCGAGACGGGCTGTAGATTTCATTGGTACCATTTTGGAACACATACGACTTTTTGATCACTTTTTATTTCATTTTTTGGTAAAGGAAATTACCAAAAACAAGCAATTCTGGAATCGTTTTTTATTGTTTTTTTTATCGGCATCCACAGTGCGCCCTAGATTACATGTTAGCTTTATTCTGCGGGTCGATACGATTACGGCGATACCAAATTTATATAGTTTTTTTATGTATTGCGGCTTTTGCACAACAAAATCACTTTTTTTATAAAATCATTTGTTTTCTGTGTTGCCATATTCTAAGACCCATAACGTTATTATTTTTGAGTGCACAAAGCGGTGTGTGGGATTATTTTTTGCGGGACGGATTGCCGTTTTTATTGGTACTATTTTGGAGTAAATGTGACTTTTTGATCACTTTTTATAGCATTTTTTGGAAGGAGATGTGACCTAAAAACAAAGATTCTGGCGTTGTTTTTCATGTTTTTTTTTTACGGCGTTCACCGTGCGGGATAAATTACATAATAGTTTTGTAGTTTGGGTCGTTACGGACGCGGCGATACCAATTATGTATAGTTTATTTAATTTTTACGGTTTTTCCCATAATAAAAGACTTACTATGGGAAAAAAGTCAGTTTAGCTTTATTTTTATTTGAAATGTGTGTGTTTTTATTGTTTTACCACATTTTTATTAACTTTTTTTTACTTTTCTGACTTGTCCCACTAGGGGACATGAGGGCCTGATGCCCCGATCGCTACTCTAATACACTGCACTACATACGTAGTGCAGTGTATTAGCGCTGTCAGTTATTCACTGACAGCAAGCCTATGAGGACACGCCGAAGGCGGGTCCTCATCGGCTCCCGTACAAGGCAGACTCGGACGCCATTTTCTGGCGTCCGATTGCCACAGCAACCCAGCGATTGCATCACTGGGTTGCCGATCGGGTGAAAACCTATTAGATGCTGCGCTCTATTGAGCGCAGCATCTGAGGGGTTAATCTGCCGGATCGGAGAGTAGCTCCGGTCCTGGCAGTTACAGGAGGGTGCCAGCTGTATAATACAGCTGTCACCCCGCGGTGACGGTGCCGGCTCTGCTTCTGAGCCCGCACAATCACTGCGCCGTACATGTACGGCGCTTTGCGGGAAGCACCTCCCGACAGCGCCGTACATGTACGGCGCATGTCGGGAAGGGGTTAATCAATCCCTGCGGTCGTTTACAAACAAGTCTCCATTTTGCGTAGGACAACTTTCTACCGGTAGATAGTTTTTTTCTCAATGCGATGAAGTGCACTCCTAGAAAATCACAGATTTCCTATTAAGTAAAAATACAACACTTCCAGAATTAAGATCATCACGGAGCACTGGATTATAAAAAAAACCAAACTCAACCAAGGTCTGATTCACATCACGATTGTGCCCTACGTCTATTGTGTACATCGGGACAGCTCCCAACGTGCACGTCCATAGGGCTCCATTAGCCCCACAGAGACCAAAAGAGTGTTCTTTTAGTATACTTCGCTATTCCATCCTGAAGGAATTCGCTAAAAATATATATATATATATGTATGCCATGCGGAATACAGTTTTTTTTTTTTTAAACATGGGCGCCTACGTGTGACAGATGCCACTGTGCAGCATCCGCCAGAGGTATACGTTAAATGCCAGACCTTCCTATGGGTGTTTCCACGTGATGATAGGAAAATATAGTAACAATTCCCTCCATTTTTTTTGCGGATGGCGAAATACAAATGAAAACACGGTCATAATAGATGTATATTTGTAATGGCTGCGCAAGTAACTCAAAGGCATTACAGACCCAAATACAGGCAATATGACACATAGTTTGCAGCCCGATCAACAACAAACGTCGTGTGCATGGGCCCTAAGGAAAGTTGATAATTCTCTGAAATACATCAACATCCTCTGCAAATAGCAACACCCTTTTGATTGTTAAAACACACTATTCTAATGGCATAAAGTTATTTTGCTGCGCCCCCTACTGCACAATAAAGGTAAGTCGTAATCAGCCCGGACTAAACAAGGTGGGGGGGGGATTAAGTGCTCACACTGTCTATTAAGAAAGCATAAGCCATTAATCACACTAGCAGATCCAAAGCTGATATCACCTCCCATGCTGGAAGCAGTTCCAGCTGTAAGCGCTGCCTCAGGGGACATGCACGGAGCCAGCTGTGGTGAAGTGATGTCACCAGGAACCAATCTGGACGTCTCAGCCAACAGCTGTCTGGACCAGCAGACTTATTGCAGGATGGAGTTTACATTTAAACCCATTTTCCTAGAACCAGACTTTGTATATCACAAGTGATTAAGAAAAAAAAAATGTTCACAAATATTTGGCAAATGCACCCAAAATATTTAACCCTTGTATTACAACTTCTCCTCACCTTAAAGAACAGTGAATATAAAAGTGCTTGTACCTTATTAGGCCACGTTCAGACATGAGTGATTTGCACAGTACATCCACAGCGTGTGAATGAGATTTGTAAAACCCCATCATTAACTAGCATCGCACTGTCGTTTGTATTTTGTCTTCGGGAGACAGCGGATGTGTACAGACCTTCTGCCTCCTGAAAAGTGATAGAATGCATTACTGCGCATGTAGTCAGTGCTTCAGGTGAAGTCCTGATTGGGGCGCGGCTTCCCATCAGGTGGAATTCTGCCCAGGTAGGGCTTTACCTCAGAATATTTTCAGACGGCTTCATATACAGATGTTACCGGGTAAAGCAGCACGTTATGTGTAGTTTTACCACAGAATTGCACAAAATGTTTCCCAGATTACTACAAATGGTTAGTAAGTAAGGCGGGCTGCATACTTCTTGTCAGTTCTTTTCTAATATCCTACGAAATTTGTATTTCTAGTCAGACAGCAGTCTTAGGGCCTGTTCACATCACCGTTCACTTCCGTTACGGGTTCCGTCGGAGGTTTCCGTCGGGTGAACCCCGCAATGGAAAGTGAAAGCTTCCATTTCAGTCACCATTGATCTCAATGGCGACGGAAACATCGCTAATGCTTTCCGTTCGTCACCATTACGGCTGGTTTCCGGTTTTCCGACGGAAGCAATAGCGTAGTCGACTCCGCTATTGCTTCCGTCGGAAAACCGGAAACCAGACGGAATGATGACGAACAGAAAGCATTAGCGATATTTCCGTCACCATTGAGATCAATGGGGACTGAAACGGAAGCTGTGCTGTCACTTTCACTTTCCGTTGCGGGGTTCACCCGATGGAAACCTCGGACGGAACCCCGGAAAGTAAATGAACGGTGATGTGAACATGCCCTTAGGGTATGTTCACATGGCAGCCTCCTTTACGCCTGATATTACGAAGCTGTTTTCATGAGAAAACAGCTCCGGAATTTCAGACGTAATGTCATGTGCAGGCGTTTTTCGCTGCGTCCATTACGGACGTAATTGGAGCGGTTTTTCCATGGAGTCAATGGAAAACGGCTCCAATTACGTCTCAAGAAGTGACATGCACTTCTTTGACGCGGGCGTCTTTTTTACGCGCCGTCTTTTGACAGCTGCGTGTAAAATAAATGACGGTCGGCACAGTACATCATAAAACCCATTCAAATGAATGGGCAGATGTGTGCCGACGCTTTGGAGCCGTATTTTCGGACGTAATTCGAGGCTAAAACGCCCGAATTACGTCCGTAAATAAGGTGTGCGAACCCAGCCTAAGGGTATGTTCAAAAAAAGATATTGGGATGCACTCCTCAATCAATTGGCGTGGTGCTAGTAAGGTAGGGACGAGAATCCCACAATATTGAAAATATATAACCCCAGCACTCACAGAGGTACGCAAAAGATCCAGATGCAAACAAATTTAAGTTTTATTGCAACAAAAGATGGTAAAGTTGAGGTGGAAAGCGACTTGGTAAAGACGTTTCGGCCGAACCTCGGCCTTTGTCACGGTCGCTGTAAGACGATATCACTGGTATGGGTTGTCCACCGGATATTCCGTGTGTGTGACACACAGGGAATATCCGGTGGACAACCCATACCAGTGATATCGTCTTACAGCGACCGTGACAAAGGCCGAGGTTCGGCCGAAACGTCTTTACTAAGGGTATGTTCACACGGCAGCGTCCGTTACGGCTGAAATTACGGGGCTGTTTTCAGGAGAAAACCGCTCCGTAATTTCAGCCGTCATGGCATGTTGAGGCGCTTTTCGCTGCGTCCATTACGGACGTAATTGGAGCTGTTTTTCCATGGAGTCAATGGAAAACGGCTCCATTTACGTCTGAAGAAGTGACAGGCACTTCTTTGACGCGGGCGTCTTTTTTTACGCCCCGCCTTTTGACAGCGGAGCGTAAAAAAAATGACCGTCTGCACAGAACATCGTAAGACCCATTCTAATGAATGGGCAGATGTTTGCCGACGCTTTGGAGCCGCTATTTCGGACGTAATTCGGGGCTAAAAGGCTGGCTTCACACGACCAGGTTACGTCCATAATGGACGGAACGTATTTCGGCCGGAAGTCCCAGACCGAACACAGTGCAGGGAGCCGGGCTCCTAGCATCATAGTTATGTACGATGCTAGGAGTCCCTGCCTCGCTGCAGGACAACTGTCCCGTACTGTAACATGGTCGTGTGAACCCAGCCTCAGAGTTGCTGAGAGATTTTTCTTTCCGATTAGGACAAAAAAAAAACATGCCTCTTTTCACTAATATATTTTATGTCACAGTCAATATACGAGGGATGGATGTTACTGGTGTCATCAGATTATACAGACTAGACTTCTGTGGTAAATCATGACCTGCATAGTGGTGTTCATCACTCAGGACAGAGATTTAGTGGATCACTTACAACAATTTATTCCGGTCTCATACTCATACAGATGCAGTTCACCTATGAGACCCTGCAGCACGCAAGGCGTCTGGAAAGGGCCATGCAATATGTGAAACCTTCTCAGGCTGTGTTCAGTTGCTTTTTCGAGCATGTCTCTCAATGGGAGATCATCAACCAAAAAAAACGCCTGGTAAAAACGTAATGAAAATGCACAGAGTTAACCCAGCTCCACGCTCAGAAATTAGGAAAGGGAAACAAGAAGCTAGGTCAGTTTATATGGGGATATCCCCACAAAAAGTGATGTCCCGCTGGTTTATGCAGGAAGGGAGAGGAGGTATATACTCTGTTCATCTTCTTCCTTAGAAGAGAAAGAAAACATTGAAAGAAAAGAAGCAGGGTGTCTGGAAAGGGCAATGCTATATGTACATATCTCTCAAGCTCTGAATATGAGGAGAGTGGACTAAAGTATGTAGCACAATGGACACTGCCATAAGGGTCTCATTTCCCACACGAACAACGCAAACAGCGCATTTAAACAGCTGTATGGTCAGCCTTAAGAAAAGGATTATCTTAGGGCTCATTGTGACTAAGGCTGGGTTCACACGACCTATTTTCAGGCGTAAACGAGGCGTATTATGCCTCGATTTACGCCTGAAAATAAGGCTACAATACGTTGGCAAACATCTGCCCATTCATTTGAATGGGTTTGCCGACGTACTGTGCAGACAACCTGTAATTTACGCGTCGTCGTTTGACAGCTGTCAACCGACGACGCGTAAATTGACTGCCTCGGCAAAGAAGTGCAAGGCACTTCTTTGCAACGTAATTTGAGCCGTTCTTCATTGAACTCAATGAAGAGCAGCTCAAGATTTACGAGCGTCACAGACGCCTCGCATAATACGAGGAAGAGCATTTACGGCTGAAACGAGGCAGCTGTTTTCTCCTGAAAACAGTCTGTCATTTCAGCCGTAAAAGCCTCTCATCGTGTGCACATACCCTAATAATGTGACTATATCTGGTGAGACGGACTCTGCACCTCTAATAAGTGAATGCAGCTGGTGAGATGGACCCTGTACATCTGATAAGTGAATGCAGCTGGTGAGATGGACCCTGCAGCTCGGATATATGACAGCAGCTGGCGAGATAGAACCTGAACCTCTGATAATAAACGCGATAGCAGCTGGGGAGACAGCAGGTTAGGCTGGATTCACACGAGCACATTACGTCCGTAAAGGACGGAACTTATTTCGGCCGCAAGTCCCAGTTATGTCGTACATAACTATGATGCTAGGAGCCCGGCTCCCTGCACTGTGTTCGGTCCGGGACTTGCGGCCGAAATACGTTCCGTCCTTTACGGACGTAACATGCTCGTGTGAACCCAGCCTTATACATGTCTATTCTGGGAAAACCAGAAGATTTGAAGGAAAATGGAGGGAATACGTTTGACTATGAAAGATGTCTTTACTATAAGGCAACAGAACTGCATTCTGTAAGCAGAGCATTTGCTCCACTATTGGCTCACAACATATAAACACCTGTTTGGTCTGAGTTAGTCATCACTGAGGCAAAAGTAGCGATTGCTTCGTCATTTGGCTACAGCAAACAGATCACCTCACAGATTATCTGAGCCTTACTCTACTCAGTTATCTGAGGGAACAGTGGAAATTCTTCCCAATTACTCCATTAGGAGAATTCCTGCCACACAGCTGCCATACCAGTAGGGGGCAGCGAGGAAAAAAAATTACAAAAGGTCCCGACTTTATAATACACAAACCTACTTTCTGTTACATATAGCTGCAAGGGTCAGTCCTCATGTGAGTGCCTTCCATAAATACTTGTTAGGTACTCATGTACATGCGATCACGCCAAATCGAATAAACCAGGTGAAGGATTCTAATAGATTTACAAATATATGCACCATTTTGGACACTACCTCAATGAGCAAAAGTATAATTTAAGGGACATCCTCCAAATATCTGCTAGAGTAAACTATGGCTGTTGAGATGGCACTGCATATGTAACAAATATTTAGTTATATTTTGAGTGTTCCCTTACATTATAACTTGAACGAATGATCCCTTTATTGTATTTCGTGCTTAAAGAGGCTCTGTCACCACATTATAAGTGCCCTATTTCCCATATAAGGAGATCGGCGCTGTAATGTAGGTGACAGTAATGCTTTTTATTTAAAAAAACGATCT
Source organism: Rhinoderma darwinii (assembly GCF_050947455.1). Taxonomy (NCBI): domain Eukaryota; kingdom Metazoa; phylum Chordata; class Amphibia; order Anura; family Rhinodermatidae; genus Rhinoderma; species Rhinoderma darwinii. The sequence goes on from NC_134688.1 coordinate 406,460,762, forward strand.
TTTTTCACAACGTTAGGAGCGATTTTGGTTTATGCTAATGAGCTTTCTTAATGCCCAAGTGGGCGTACTTTTACTTTCGACCAAGTGGGCGTTGTACAGAGGAGTGCATGACGCTAACCAATCGGCATCATGCACTCCTCTCCATTCATTTACACTGCACTAGCGATATAGATATATCGCTATGTGTAGCCTCATACACAAACCCTAACATTACTACAGTGTCCTGATAATGAATACACATGAAATCCAGCCTGGACGTCATGTGTACTCAGAATCCTGACACTTCTGACTCTTTTTTGTGAGATTCCGGCAAGTGAAACCAAATCTCGCGAGATCACGGAGCTAAACGAGATTTGGTTTCGCTTGCCGGAATCTCACAAAAAAAAAAAAAAAAAAAAGAGTCAGAAGTGTCAGGATTCTGAGTACACATGACGTCCAGGCTGGATTTCATGTGTATTCATTATCAGGACACTGTAGTAATGTTAGGGTTTGTGTATGAGGCTGCACATAGCGATATATCTAGATCGCTAGTGCAGTGTAAATGAATGGAGAGGAGTGCATGATGCCGATTGGTCAGCGTCATGCACTCCTCTGTACAACGCCCACTTGGTCGAAAGTAAAAGTACGCCCACTTGGGCATTAAGAAAGCTCATTAGCATAAACCAAAATCGCTCCTAACGTGAAAAAAGATCGTTTTTTAAAATAAAAAGCATTACTGTCACCTACATTACAGCGCCCATCTCCTTATATAGGAGACAGGGCACTTATAATGTGGTGACAGAGTCTCTAAGGCCCCATGCACATGGCCGCAATTTTTTATTCTTATGGTCTGTCATTCAAAAAGGCCAAGAAATATATTTGGTAGAATTGTTATTTAATTTTTTCTTTCTTAGCCCTTATGCACACGACAGAGTTTGCCGGCCGTCACGTAATGGGCCGTAATGGTGCTATTCACACGACCGATTTTTTTGACGGCCCGGGAAACTTGGGACATGCCATCACTTGAAGGTGTTCCCAAGTGACGGCCGTGTCTTCCGTCGCTCGCTCGCTCTCCTTCTCCTCCTCACAGTGCGAAGTGCATGTGGGGAGGAGGAGGAGGGTATTTTTTTCCTCCCTGTAGGAGCGGAAACCCCAATCCCCGGCCACAGCTTCGGCAACGCTGTGGCTGGGGATTCCGCTCCAGCAGAAGTCCCTGACTTCACTGTGTCTATATATGGACACAGTGACGTCAGGAACTTCTGAAGCGGAATCCCCGGCGATGTTGCCGGGGATTTCGCTCTAGGAGAAGTCCCTGCCTTCACGGTCCATATATGGACACAGTGATGTCAGGGACTTCTGACGCGGAATCCCCACCGCTGTGGCCGGGGATTCCAATCCAGGAGAAGTCCCTCACTTCACTGTCCATATAGGTCAGTCAGGGCTCCGTTCCGACGGAAAGCTCAGACGGAATGTTGGAACGAAGCCCTGACGCAGATGTGAACGAAGCCTAACCTGTGACAGTACAGGAGGTTGTATATTATTTGCAGGCAGAACAAAAGGCACAGAAATAAACAAAGACCCTGAAATCTGGGGACTACAAGTAGTGGTCAACAACGAAAAACTATTTTTGACAGTTTTTGGTTACCGTCTTGTAAGGTTTTCTCTTGCAAGCTCCTGTATGCGATGATGTATGTATTTCTGAATAGAGATAAGATGGTCCTTTAACCCCTTAATGACCGCCGATACGCCTTTTCACTGTGGTCATTAAGGGGCCTTATTCTAGGCCACCGCCTTTTTACAGCGGCCTAATCAGAGTCCTGCACGGGGGTCCCGTGCAGGCTGGAGCTGGTGCTCAGCTGTCTAATGACAGCCAGGCTACTGCTCCAACGTTAGAGATCGAAGTTTCCTTAGATCGTGATCGTTTAATTCCTCAGATGCGACTGCGGCATCAGAGTAGTTTACAGAGGGAGGGAGCTCCCGCTGTACCCAATCGTCGGCCGAAATGCGATCGCGGGCCGCCGGTGTTGGCATGGAAGCTGGGGTCCTAACAAAGGCGCCCTGGCATATATGCCTATTAGGCCATGCCAGAGGAATGGCCTAATAGATTGCCTGTCAGTTTTATACTGACAGGCAGTAATGCTTTGATATATACTAAGTATACCAAAAGCATTATATAAGCGATCAAAAGTGTAGTCCCTAGCGGGACTGAAAAAAATTATTAATGTGAAAAGAAAATTAATAAAAAAGGTACCCAGAGAAAAAAATAAAATTATATTTATTCATAAAAAGTTTTATTTAGTAAAAGTGTAAAAAATAAATAAAAACGACACATATGGTATCACTGCAATCGTAATGACCCAAAAAATAAAGTTAGCATATTATTTAAACCGCAAGTTGAATGCAGTAAAAAAGAAAAACGCAAAAACCGCCAAAATTGCATTTTTTTTCCCATTTCCCCCCCCAAAAAAAATAAAGGCTAATCAATAAGTCCCATGTACCCAAAAATGGTAGCAATTAAGTCCCACAAAAAACAAGCCCTCTGATGGCGACATCGACGGAAAAAATAAAAAGTTATAGCTCTTGGAAAGCAGCAATGCAAAATAAAATTATTTTAGTTCAAAAGTGTTTTTATTCTGCAAAAGTAATAAAAACTATACGTTTGGTATCGTCGTATTGTACCGACCCATAGAATAAAGGTAGCATGATATTCACGCCACATGGTGAACGGCATCAATTTAAAAATGCATAGAACAATGGCTAAATTGCGGGGTTTTTTTTCCTTATCAAAGATTTTTATTTTGAAAATATAACAGTATATAAAACATTTCACATATTTGCAAAAAAAATTGCAAGCAGTGCAATAGATTAACTTTCACATCGTAATAACAGTATATAAATATATGATCATTAGGAGGTAACCTCCCAACCATCAAGATTGAGTAGTAATAGAAATGTAGTGGTAATAACTGTACCATGTTCACATCAAAACAAGTCAGGGAACCAGTCCCCCAGTGAAGTAAGAGTTGGCACGTATAAGTGCACATTTAAATGTAGAGTCACACAAACACAAGACACCAGACGACAAAGGGAAACACATACAGACAAAGCGCACTCAGCTAGGCTATATAAGCTTGTTCAGAATATTCCATCCAACCAGAGAGGTAGATCAGCACCACCCCGGAATCCAGACCACACCGCCCAAGTTTGGACAAAGAGCACAGATTTGCCCCTATCAGCGGACAGCAACTCCTCCATCCTCATAATCCCGTTCACCTCCGTTACCCATTCCTGCAAAGAAGGTACAGTATGAGACTTCCAGTATCACCGTTCTCACCGTGGTCAGAAAATGCCTAAAGACACCCTTTTTGGGGTGTGGGAGTGATCCAGGAACCATGGAAAGTAGTCCAATGGAAGCCGAGGTCAGGACCTCAGTGTGAAAAAGCTTGTTACCTAGATCAAAAACTTTCCCCCAAAAGGGACGTAGCTTGGGACAGTCCCACCAAATGTGCAACATAGTTCCAGGAGCCTCCCCACACCTCCAACATTCAGACACATTAGGAAATATCCTATGCAACAAGGCAGGACAACAGTACCACCTGGTAAGTATCTTATAGTTCTTCTCCGGAGCAAAACAAGACTTTGGTAACTTGAGCTAGAAGGAAGGAAGTACCCCATTCCTCTTCAGAATGTCGAACCCCCATTTCCTCGTCCCATGCAGTAGTGAAGGACAATTGAGAGAAAGAATACTTAGGCAGAAGGATTCCATGTAAATAGGACAACACATGAGAAGGAGCAGTAGTCAAGGACAAATAATGTTCCAGAGGAGTCTTATCCTGTAGCAACACAAGACAGTCACCCAGGGAAGAAAGATAGGAACGCAACTGCAAATAGGACCACCAGATTGATCGTCTCCCCGGTCAGGCCTCAGAGACAGCATTCATTGATAGGATGGCACCGTCAGGAGTAAGGGTCTCAGCCAAATATCCACCCTCCCCTCTCTCCCAACAGAGGAATGTATCAACACCCACCGCCGGAGGGAAGGAAGGGTTATCAAAGAGAGGAGTCAAAAGGACCCGGGCGATGAACAAGGCCCGCAGTACCAAAGACCCGTTCCCATACCACAAGAAACTGACGTGTGAGGAAAGGCAGAGAAACAGTTTGTCGCTGAAGGACAGACAACCATGGCAGGGAGAACAATGCAAGAGGAGACATGGCTCTTTCCATGCGCACCCATTGCTTACCCGTTTCCGAACTGAACCAATACACTACCCTCATAATCATCGCAGCTTGATGGTATCGTTTAAAGTCTGGAAGACCCGCGCCCCCGTCTACTTTTGGCCGACTAAGGACAGCAAAACGGATGCGAGGCTTAGAGGAGCTCCATACAAATTTAGTTATGGCCCTGTGTAAGGTCTGGAAAATACCCAATGGTACGACAATAGGGACGGTCTGGAAGATGTATAGGAATTTGGGCAAGATATCCATTTTGACCGCGTTGATACGCCCAAACCATGACATACGGTTCCCGCCGTACTCCGCCAATTCCTTCAGAGTACGCTGCAGAATGGGCGTGTAATTCAAAGCAAACAGGTCTGACTGTTACGTGGGGACATGCACCCCCAAGTATTTTAAGGACATAGATTGCCACTTGAACAGGAAAACCTCAGCGAGATGGGCAGCCAGAGGAGCATCCAGAGATATATTCAAGGCCTCTGATTTAGAGTAATTGACTTTAAAATTACTTAAAAATTACCAAAGCGCTCAAACTCCTCTGTCAAAGATGGCAAAGAAATCATGGGAGTCGTAATGTACACAAGGAGATCATATGCATATTAGGCCAATTTATGATGTTGTGAGCCAACACGTACACCATTAACATTAGGGTTGCTCCGCAGTGCCACGGCCAGGTGTTCCATGATCAGAATATACAAAAGAGGCGAGAGTGGGCACTCCTGTCTCGTGCCGTTAGCGATAGACAAAGAGTCAGATAATAGACCATTAACACGAACTCGAGCTGTAGGCCTACGGTATAACGCCATTATTCTATCCACCATAGTGGTGCCAAGGCCAACCTGCGTCAGGACACTGCGGAGGAACACCCAGTGCACTCTGTCAAAAGCCTTTTCGGCATCTACCGAAAGTAAGCACATTGGTATCTTACGGGATTGGCAGTATGATGTTAAAAGGAGGGTCTTGTTAGTATTATCCCGCGCTTCCCGACCGCATACAAACCCCACCTGATCATCCACGATCAAGCCAGGCAGTAACGGCGACAGACAAGAGGCAAGCAACTTCGCGAAAAGCTTTACATCAACAATGATTAGCGATATGGGCCTGAAGTTTGCGCACGACGTTGGATCCTTGCCTGGTTTTGGTGAGAGGGTAATATGAGCCTCGAGGGACTGAGGCGCAAAAGGGACAAGAGGAAGACACAGAGTTAAAGACTGTCGTCAAAAAAGGAGCCAGTTGATCTTTATATGTCTTATAGAATTTGTTATTAAACCCATCGGGCTCCGGACTCTTGCCCACGGGAGAGTCTCCAATAGCACGCTCCACTTCCGATTCCCAAAAATCTTCCTCGAGCCCCAAAGCCACCCCATCCTCCAAGGACGGCAACGCAGTATCATGAACATAACGGTCGATTTTATCCCGTAACACCTCATAATACCTCGTAATATCATGAAATTGGCCTTTAATATTATATAAAGCCGAGTAATATTGTCTGAAGCAATCAGTAATACCAACCGGGTCATGAACCTCACTGCCCGAGGGAGATGTAATTTTAGGGATGTATGACACTTGTGTACGGGGATGCAATATTCGTGCCAAAGACCTGCCACATTTGTCCGCAAATTCGTTGGAGTGCTTCCGCATCCGATCCCTGAACCGCGCGTGTGACTGATCTATTAGAGAACGTAAGGATTCTCTCGCTGTAGTAAGATCCGCAAAAACCTGTGAGGATGGAACCCGCTTATGACAGGATTCCAGATCCCGTATCTGAGTAAGGAGACGCGCAATAGCTACCCCTTTTTCTCGCTTCAAGCGTGCCCCATGTTGTATCAAGACTCATCTAATGACACACTTCAGCGCCTCGCACTGGAGTGGCAAGGGAGTAGATTCATGCTCATGAACCTCAAAAAAAATGGTGAGTGAGTCTTTAAGGGCCAACACGCATACTGTATCACGTAGTAAATTATCATTGAGTTTCCACGACTGGAAATTAGGCACCAAATTAGGAAATGTAAGTGTCAGAAACACAGGTGCATGATCTGACCAAAACCATAGGGCCCACCTCAGAAGTAGGATGCCAGGTAAGCAAGTGGTGGCTAACCAAAAAAGCGTCTATCCTACTGTACATGTTGTGCAGTGGGGAGAAGTAAGTATACTCTCTTACCTGAGGGTGCAGAATCCTCCACACATCAATCAATTGCATGGAATGCATCACAGTCTTCAGTGCCCCTAAGTGCGACTTAGGAACAGCAGACCTGCCCGAGGAGGTGTCAAGCCTGGAGTCGAAAGTCAAGTTAAAATCTCCTCCTACAATTAAAACGCCCTCGGTGAACTCCTTCAATTTCCTCAAAAATAATCGGCCCACTCGACCCTGGTCCTGATTGGGGAGGTACAAATTAGCCAGAGTAAAAATCTTATTCTGTATGGACAGTTTGAGAAAAACATACCGACCACCTGGGTCAACAAGAACATAAATAGTTTTATGGGAGAGCGATTTGTGAATACATATACTAGCGCCCTTGGACTTGGATTCCGGGTTGGCACTGTGGAACCAGACCGGATAATATCGATTTGTAAACTGTGGCGTATGGCCCACCTGGAAGTGAGTCTCCTGTAGGAACAATATATGTACCCGCTCTTTGTGCATGTTATATAAAATTTGCGAGCGTTTTTCTGGGACATTAAGCCCCCTAGCATTAAAGGTACAGACTTTCAATTGCGCCATCACCACCTCCCACCGAAGGAGCTTGCAAAGAAATGCGCTAAAGCAGTGGCGAAAAGAAGACAGACAGACAAGGAAGGGAGACACGACAACAAAGACAGACAAACGGGCGAAACAATCACCCACTCCTTGATCTACTCAAGGAGAAACAATCCAATATACACCGGATACAACCAGTGAGACCCTAAGTGGAGAAGTGTCAGGACAAGGTCTAGCCAGCGCCCCACACCCCCCAACCCAGTACAAATATCACACATCTAATAAGAATCATAACATAAGAGAAAAGAAAATCAAGGTAATTAGCACAATATCCTAAGGTAATTAGGCAATGACAGGCAGTATTATCAGGAACAGAAAGAAACTATCAGAGAAGAAAACTCCCTGGAATGCATTCATTCTCAACATAAATGTACATGCAGGCAATTATCAATAACGGAAATAATAGCATAACAGTCATGTTGAAGCATCACTGGTAACTCAACAACAATACTTAGGCCACTTGCCGGTGGTTATCTGTTCTCCGGCAGCCTCCACCTATAGCAAAAGAACGGACATAAAGATAATTTCACTTTGAACACAGCAGACTATCGTCTCATATGATAAATGCAATAACAATTAAAAATGGACAGGCCCAGTCTGACCGCAAGCCGCAAAGGAGACATCTACACGAAATCACAGCGGATCAGCATGTCGTCCACCAGGACGCCCCATAGGAGAAGCGGGAGAGCGACCACGCCTGCGTGGTCTTGGGTGTTGCGGTGGAAGGGGAACATAAGGCCAATCAGGAAGGCAAACTCTAGGCACACTGAGAGCAGCGCAGAAATCCGGAACATACCCTGGGTCCCGAACACTCAACAATGTCCCATCCCTGCGAACCTGTAGCTGAAAGGGGTGACCCCAGGAATAGGAGATCTCATGCTCTCTCAAAACATCCAGTAAAGGACGAAGCACTCGGCGTTTGTCCAAGGTCATCCTGGACAAAACAGATAACAGCTGAATTTTGACCCCTTGTAATAAAACTTCCCCTTTATCCCGGGCCTTCCTCATGATCTGCTCCTTTAGAGAGAAAAAATGGACACAGCATAGCACATCTCTAGGCCTATCAGGATCCGGGTTACGAGGGCCAAGAGTCCTGTGAGCTCTATCCAGCTCTAGCGGGTCATCAGTAGGGCTCTCCAGCAAGGAGTTAAACAGGGACTGTAAGACGGGTATGAGTTGCCCCGGAGAGATATCCTCAGGGATGCCCCGAAGCCGAATATTGTTACGGCGATTCCTATTCTCATGATCCTCAGCCAGGTTAAATAGCGCATGAATCTGCTGGGAGTGATGATCCAGTCGGTCAGCATGAGAGACTTGCTGCTGTGTAACAGTGGAAATGTCGCCTTCCATGCGCTGCACTTGATCGGACAATTGAGAGAGATTATTAGTAAGAGATTGTATCTCTGATTTGTAGGTCATCACCAGATGGTTTACATAACGCTCCATGTCCTGTTTAGTGGGCAATGCGGATAGCTGTTGTCTCAGTCCCTGTAAATCATCCCCCATGCCAGCAGAACCAACGATATGGGGAGAGGGATGAGGATCCTGTTCCCTGGGAGAAGCAGTAGGCAGTAATGCAGGCCCCGGCACGCCAGAGGATGAAGAAGGAGAGACCTGGGCGCCATGACAGGCACCACGTGGTGAGCAGGAAGCGCCATGATAGTCCCAGAGGAACACATCTCCACCCCCGCCAGTAGGGAAGGAAACTGCCCCAGGGAACCAGAGGCCGAGGAGGGGGTACTGTCGGTACCTGATGATGCAGCGACAGCCGCCGAAGATGTCCCCTCCACAAGCGGAGTCCCGGCGCCAGCTCGTTTCCACTCCAGCGGCACCATCTTGGGAGACGGCCCAGCAGCAGCGTCGGTGAGGAATCTCTGAATGGAGCCGGCTGAAGACATCTGCCTCGTACAGTATGGAGTCCCCGTGGTGGCCTTGGATTTTCTGACCATTAGGTAAGTGCAAGTGTGATTTTTGCTGTGCTTATGAGCGGGTTAGGGAAGTGCAGGAACGGAGCTCTCAGGCAGCACGTCTGATCAGCGCCATGTCCAAGCCACGCCCCTCTAAATGGCTGTTTTTTTATATTCCCCCCCCCCCAAAAAAAAGTTAATCAAACATCCTATACACCCCAAAACAGTGCCATTGAAAAATACAGCTTGCAAATACATCCCGCAAAAAAACAAGTCCTCATACAGACATGACGACGGGAAAATGAAAAAGTTATAGCAATTTAAATGGGACGATGGAAAAAAACGAAAAAAAAAAATTGCTTGGTCATTAAAGCCCAGAATGCATGCAGGGGAAGGGGTTAATAAGACAGTGTGCTCAATTACCAGCAAATTCACTCCTACAGAAGTCATAATGGTTTGATCCCTTTACTTCATATACGGTAACTCTAATATCTCTAGTGGATGTAGAAGTTATCGCTTTCGAAAAAATTCTGAGAAGCCCCGGACTTCATCTGAAGCAGTGAGAACATTGCCAGTAATGCATTCAATCACTTTCGGACTCAATTTAGGAGGCTAGTCGCATGTATCCATCAGCTGTTGCTAGGTGGCTGACCTTTCCCTAGAGAAAATTGTAGTTTTCAGGTCATAGATTTCTTGTCCTGTCTAAACATACCTGAAGGCCTTATTCACACGAACGTATAATACGTCGCACTGACCTATGTTAGTGAATGGCCGTGAAGTGGCAAGTGGGCTTATACAGTTTGATCAAAATGTTTACAAAGAACCTCATGTTCATGTTTCTAAATTATGCCTAGCGGCTCAGATCAACGTATATATTGTGGATTGTGCGGTCCATGTCTAGTTTCTCACAATGCTGATGTTAGTGAATGGGGCCGTTCAGACGGTCAGTGAATTTCACGCAGCGTATGTGCTATACTTGCCCGTGTTTCGCGCAGCACGCACCTATTGAAGTCAATGGGTGCGTGCAAATTGCACTCGGCACCCGGAAGCACTTCTGGGTGCCGCGCGTGATTCGCGCAACAGTAGTAAAATAAATTAATGAAAACAGAAAAGCACCTCGTGCTTTTATGTTTGTAAACATAAAAACAGAGTGTCATAATGATGCCGGCTGCGCGAAAATCACGCAGCCACGCACCATATGCGGATGACACACGGACCTTTTGCGCACGCAAAACGCAGCGTTTTTTGGGCGCGCAAAACGGACACGTCCGTGTGAATAAGGCTTAAAGGCCACTTTCACAAGGCAGTATTTGTGAGTATTTTGCTTCAAAACCAGGAGTGGAACCCTGAACCGAGAAAAACGATAAGGCCATGTTCACACAGGGCGGATAAGCTGTGTAAAAGTACAAGCGTAGCTGCCCCGGATCCCGCAGAGAATTCCGCCCGAAAAAAACGAACCAAATTGTGGTGCAGTTTTTCGGGTGGAATGCCCGCTGCAGAAAACCATGGTTGGAAAAAAAAAACTAAATAAATAAAAAAATTATACTTATCCCTGTCATGGCGACGCATCCCTTTATGGTCCATGCAGTCCGGCAAAATGGGGTGACGCTGCAGCCGGTGATTGGCTGCAGGAATCACATGGGATGAAACGTCAGCCCAGGAGGCCGGCCTGGACAGAGAACAGAAGAAAGCGTCACTGGCAACACCCATCTGGTAACTATAAACCTTTTTTTATTCATTCTTTTTTTTCTGTGTTGCAATTTTAGTAGTGGAATCGCAACTTTTCCGCCACAAAAATTGCAACATTCGTTGTGAGTTTTACTTCCCAATTGAATGCAACAGGAATAACCCACAACACAAAAGCAGCAATTCCGAAGCATAAACGGACATGCTGCGGATAAAAAAAACAAAAACGAAACACACCTCAGGTCAATTTATAAACGTTTTGATTTCGGCTGATTCTTTATGCAGCGTGTGGGGGAGATTTGTTCAAATCTCATTCACTCAGCTGCTACTGTAATGCGCAGCGGATTTGAATCCGTTGCGGAAAACCGCAGTGTTTACGCTATGTGTGAACATACCCTAATGCAGTGTTTGCACTAGCGTTGCGGTTGCCAGTGCTGGCTTTGGCTTACAAAAACGAATGCAAAATACTGACTAATATTAGTTATGAGTGTTAGCTTATTTGTATTGGTAATTATTTTAAGAAGACTAGTGATGCAGCAAAGTACATACTTCTGGGTTAGAATATTTTCCTTGGAGGGACCAATTATTGAAGTATTTTTCTAGACATTATTATCCATATGATCTGAAATACTACAATCTAATATGTATCTGATGGTTAGATGAGGCTACAAGAATCCAGTCTGACTGATATTGATCTTATAGAACAGGAATTCCCAATCTTATTACCATTGGAGAACCCCTTAAATTTGTTTCCCTCCACATATTATAGACTGACTCTCCCTCAAAGAAAAATCCCAAACTCTTTGATAGTAAAATGATCAATACCAAAGGCCATTTGTCATTGTCCCAACTAAACTGAACCACCACAGCATTATAAATCTTTCAGTGCATGCCTATAGAGAAATCTTAATGTTTGTCGCCATTTTTAAAAAATAAATAAAAAACATATGGTTGTACTTTCTTCACACTGCCAATTCCATTTGGCAGAAAAGATAGAATAAAAATTCTGCACTTTATACGAGAGTCATTAATATGTGAAGTGGTTGTGTAAACAAAGAGCTACAGTGACAGAACTAAACAAATGTTCCTGAGCCAGACCGACTTCTAACTCCAAAAGGCTCCACATTCACCAAAATGCCTACATTTTTACTTACCTTTCGTGACTAACATACTTAGAGACTCTGTCACTTGTTTATAACTGTCCTATCTTCTACCTAATCTAATAGGCGCTTTAATGTAGATATGTGAAGCGCGAGATCACGCTGCGCTGTCACTTACTCCCGTAGTTCCTTCACACAAGCGACGGGAGAATCACCGGATATCGCCTCCAGCCTGGAGGTGATGTCTGGTCATACTCCCATCGCTTGTGTGAAGGAACTACGGGAGTGACAGCACAGCGTGAATAACGTCCGTGTGCTGCGCATGGAAATCACGCGCAGCACACGGACCCATTGATTTTAATGGGGCCGTTCACACATGCGTGAGTTTTCACGCAGCGAGAGTCCGCTGTGTGAAACTCATTGCATGTCCTATATTGGTGCTTTCACACACACCTACGTGCCCATTGATGTCTATGGGTGCGTGAAAACCACACTACACACACACGATATGCTTTGCGAGTGTGTGAATAACACATGCCACTCACAAAGCACACGGATGCATAACGCAACACACGCGGACCAGAGTCACACGCGTTTTTCAAGCACGTGAATCTGATACGCTCGTGTGAATGGGGCCTTAGTGACAGCACAGCGTGATCTCGCGAGATCACGCTGTGCTGTGGATTAAGCTGAACATGAATAAAGAGAAGTGTATGACGCCGATTGGTCAGCATCATACACTTCTCTTTTGACCCAGTGGGCATAGTAGAGTAAAAAAAAAAAGTGGGCATTTAGAACAAGTTTGCATAACACTTAAAATGCTCATAACTTTATCAAAAATAAACGTTTTTTTAAAAAAACAACACATTACTTATCTACATTAAAGCGCCTATTAGATTAGGTAGAAGATACGGCAGTTATAAACTGGTGACAGAGCCTCTTTAATACATATACAATTGTACACACTAGGAGAACAGACATATGGATGCAGTTAGTGTGGGTAACTTTCATATGAACGCTCGTTCCCGATCATTACCCTGTGTAAACATGGCAATGGTCAGCCGATTAAGAAGCAAACACTCATTCATTGGCTCATTTATACGGCAAGAAATATTATAGTTGTCGGTAGCACATCTCTCTTTGCAGCCAACACAATGGAAGTGTATGGGGAAGAACAATCGTAGTAACCCATACATTACTGATCATAGCTCCTTGTGAAAGGAGCAGCCAAGAGCCGATCAACAAGCTGCTTCATTGATTGGCCTCCGCTCTGCCATCTATGGAAGGCTATTAGGTCCTGCCAGAGGCAGAACCGAATACGCTGCATGTCCGTGTCAAACTGACAGGTCTAATACCCTGCAGTACATAAGTATTGCAGGGTATTATAACAACAATCCAACAGTTGGATCTTCAAGTCCCTAGTGGGACTAAACAAACAAAAAAAAAAAAAGTACAAAAATAAAAAGTAAAAGTTCAAAGTAATAAAATGAAAAAATAAAAATAAAAATCATCAAATGGCCTGAACTACAAAAATATAATGTTATTTATCCTGCACGTTGGCCGCCATAAAAAAATAAAAATACTATACCAGAATCGCTATCTTTAGTCAGTTCAGCTCCGAAAAAATTTCATAAATAGGGATAAAAATGTCGCATGTAGCCAAAACTGGTACCAATAAAAAATAGTTTGTTCCGCAAAAAACAAGCACTCACACAGCTTTCTTGATGGAAAAATAAAAAAAAAGTTATGGCTCTTAGAATATGGCGACACAAAAACAAAATAATTTTCTTTAAAAACCGTGATTTTATTGTGCAAACGCCAGAAGACATAAAAAACCTATATACATATGGTATCGCCGCAATCACATCAACCCGCAGACTAACTTAAATAGGTCATTTATAATGCATTGCCGACGCTTTGGCCGGGGATTCCTCTGCTGGAGGAGCCCCTGAAGTAGCTGTCCATATAAGGACTGTCATGTCAGGTGATTCCCCAGAGGAGGAGTCCCAGAGCAGAGACAATACTAGCGATAGTGATGTCAGGAGCAGAGCAATAGTCCCAGGCAGAGCGCTAGAAGCGGCTTTGCTCCAGGACTCCCGCTCTGGGGAAGCCCCTGACACCACTGTCTATATATGGATAGTGATGTCAGGAGCAGAGCTGCAACCCCAGGCAGAGCGCTAGTAGCTCTATGCCCAGGACTTCGGCTCTGGGGTTGCCACTGACAACTATATGGACAGTGATGTTGGGAGCAGGGCTAAAGTACCAGGAAGAGCGCTACTAGCGCTCTGCCCGGGACTCCGGCTCTGGCCAAGCCCCTGATATCACATACATGGACAGTAATGTCAGGAGATGAGCTGGAGTCCCAGGAAGAGTGCTAGTACCAGTCTGTCCAGGACTCCTGCTGTGGGGTTTGCCGCCATCACATTCCTGTCCAGGAGGATCCCCTGATGTCACTGTCTATGGACAGTGACGTCAGTGGCTCCTCCAGCAGAGGAATCCCCGGCCAAAGCGTCCTAGAGGAAGCCCCAATGGAGCTATCTACAGTGGGCCCAGTGGCCCTATCTACAGTGGGCCCAGTGGCCCTATCTACAGTGGGCCCAGTGGCCCTATCTACAGTGGGCCCAGTGGCCCTATCTACAGTGGGCCCAGTGGCCCTATCTACAGTGGGCCCAGTGGCCCTATCTACAGTGGGCCCAGTGGCACTAAGGGTCTGCCCAATCTTTATATTCTTGTGTCTGCCAAACGCTACCAACTGAGCTGCCAGACTGCATTTAGTGACACTTAAGCTGGAAAACTGTATTATAATAGTATTGTAGTATCGGTATAGTAATGTAGTATTAATATAGTAATGAAGTATTAATTGTTGTTTAAATAACTAATTAACAAAAATTTTGTATTGTATCAAATTTGAATGTAATGCGGCCCATTTACACGGCTGAGTTGGAGACCCCTGGTCTAGGGTATATGTATCACACATTACATACACAAAGGGAAATATTTATAGCCCTGTAACTTCAGATAGAGAAGCTTCTTAGTGTATAGGAAGACAGAGACAGCTGGGACACAATAAATGAGAAACATCTGCTTACATCTATTTTTGTTCCGTTTGGAATGAAAATAGCAACTTTGTTGGTTTTCCCAGTTAAATAACCATTTACTTGTGCAGAAGAGGGCCTAGGCTAGACTACAAGTAGTCACGTCTTAAAAAAAGTGTCTGTCTAGTCTACGCCTAAAACATCCTTGAGTGTTGTCCCATGTACAGATTTTCTTCAGTTTCCCATTGTACTGATGTATTCGTGAGAATCCAGAATTCATAACGAATAACTTTTGTCATTGCTATGCTAGATAGGCAGCATCAAAGTTCTCCAAATCCTGTTGAAATCCAGCGGTGACAACTATACATAGTGAAAATGGGCAGGTCGTTTGTATGGATATGTGCCAACAGCATCTAAACCCCAGCTCCCTGAAATATCAACAGTCCACATATTTGATTAGTGTGGATTAAGAGGCTGGAACGATCTTCATGCCAGAGTTTTTTTCATTTGTATGTAAATAAAGTATAAAAGGTTTAGTCCCAACTGGACATCCACTGTCCACATGCCCTATTAGAAAATATGAACTTCATAGAAGGTGATAGTCTACTCACAATTCCCTTTTACTAGCTGGTGTGGAGAGTCACTGCAAAGTGTGGACTTATAATATACAGTATAATTGTAAGGCCACCAATTCATTTGAGTAGCCGCTATATATACATATATATATTTAATTAGTTAATTAACCCTTGAGGTTCTGCGTTGAATCAACTGCTATACAGTAGTTGGAAAGTGATGTGCTATGACACAGCATAGAAAGTGTATCCAGCAGCACTTCTAGACCGCTAAATAAGTGAAACATTTATTTACATGTAAGCAGTTACCATAACAACAGCTTTCATCAACAGGGATAGAATACATATGTGTAAGTTCACTTTTCACCACTCTACATGCAATATAGTAGGATGGAAAATTAGACTGCAATACAATAGCATCTGGTGTGAATGGAATGCATGCTGGCTTACCACTCATATTAGGCTCCGCTTGCCTTTTGCTTACTGGGAACCAGCAGAGAAAATATAAAACACTGATAACTCTCCAAAATATTCTCAAGTGGGGAGAGAAAGTACAAATTAAAAAAAAGTCAAAACTTTGTCTCCTTTTTTTTTGTTCTATAATGGAATGTTATTATTGGAATTATTCCCTTTACAAGCATGACCCATAAGAAGATGTGAAGATGTGCTGTAGACACGGTTATGTGAGAAGTATACAGAAGGGTCCTAGCTCCTAAGATGCAATGGAGGGGACTTTGAACAGGAGAAAGCTTTACAGGAGCTCTGCTCCGCTATTCGGGATATGTCTGTCAATCGGTTTGTTGACTGGTTTCAATAGCAGCCGGCAGAACTAAATAAACTGCTGACAACAGAAATTTTCAGCAACATTACTGAAACTATTCCCGAAAACGGTCGTCTTTCTTACTGAGACTATATGCTCTTTGCGTGTATACTATAGAATCATTAGTGCTACTATGTATCATGAATAAATCAGAAACTAAAAGATCAGAACAAGCAATAAATTACATACATAGTTAGCACGTTATAAAAAAAGATATACGTCCATCAAGTTCAACCAATGAATGGGAGAGAGGGAAGTGATAAGGGTAGAATTTTGTTTCCCCCCTATTGATCCGAAAGAAGGTTTGGAAAAAAAAAAAAAAAAAAAAAATAAAAAAAAAGGCATGAGCCAATCTGCCCTATAAAGAAGAAATTTCCCTCCTGATCCCAAGTGGCGATCAGACTGCATCAACAATAATACACGTTTACATAACCATTGATGTTATTTAGTTCTAAGAAATTATTTAAGCCTTTTTTGAAGCCTGCGGATTGCACGTTGACCCATGCAATCCAAAAAAGCTATTCACACATCTGTGATTTTTCACAGAGCGTGTGTCCATTGCGCAAAACTCACGGCATGTCCTATTTAACCCCTTTAGGACACAGCCTGTTTTGGCCTTGTGGACACAGATGATTTTTTCAAATCTGACATGTGTCACTTTATGTGGTAAGAACTCCGGAATGCTTTTACCTATCCAAGCGATTCTGAGATGGTTTTCTCATGACACATTGTACTTTATGTTAGTGAAAAAATGTGGTCGATAAATTCAATATTTATTTGTGAAAAACTTCAATTTTTAGCAAAAATGTGCAAAAATTTGAATTTTTCTACATTTAAATGTATTTGCTTGTAAAACAGATAGTAATACCACACAAAATAGTTACTAGTTAACATCCCCCATATGTCTACTTTATGTTTGCATCTTTTTTTCACGTACTTTTATTTTTCTAGGACGTTACAAGACTTAGAACTTTAGCAGCAATTTCTCATATTTTCAAGGACCAGTTCAGTTCTGAAGTGGCTTTGAGGGCCTTATATATTAGAAAGTCCCCATAAAATCAACCCATTTTGAAAACTGCACCCCTCAAGGTATTCAAAACCGCATTCAGAAAGTATTTTAACCCTGTAGGTGTTTCACAGGAATTAAGGCAATGTAGAGGTGAAATTTACAAATTTCATTTTTTTTGCCGAAATTAATTTGTAATAAATAAAAATCTGTAACACAGAAGGTTTTACCAGAGAAATGCAACTCAATATTTATTGCCCAGATTCTGCAGATTAGAAATATCCAACATGTGGCCATAGTGTCCTAATGGACTGAAACACCGGCCGCAGAAGCAAAGGCGCACCTAGTGGGGCCTCCTTTTTTTAGGAATATATTTTAGGCACCATGTCAGGTTCGAGGAGGTCTTGTGGTCCCTAAACAGTCGAAACCCCCAAAAAGTGACCCCATTTTGGAAACTACACCCCTCAAGGAATTTTTCTAGGGGTATAGTGAGCATTTTGGCCCCTCAGGATCTATTTTAGAGCTAAGGTGACCAAAAAACAGCGATTTTGGCGCTTTAAATTCTTTATTTATTACAGTGTTCACCGTGCGCAATAAATTACGTTTTAATTTATTCTGCCGGTCAGTATGATTACGCCGATACCATATGTGTATAATTTTTTTTACATTTTGCAGCGTTTGCACAATAAAATTAAGTTTCTATAAAATAATTTATTTTCTGAGACGCTATTCTGAGCCGTAACGTTTTAATTTTTTAGTCAAAAAACCTGTGGGAGGTCTTGCTTTTTGCGGGTCGGGTTGTAGTTTTTATTGGTACCATTTTGGGGTAAATGCGACTTTTTAATCACTTTTTATTCTATATCTTGGGAGGGGTGGTGACCAAAAAATAGCGATGCTGACAGTTTTCCATTTATTTTGTTTGCGGCGTTCACCGTGCGGAAAAATGAACATTATAGTTTCATAGTTTGGGTCGTTACGAACACGGTGATACCACATATGTGTACTTTTTTTTTAACATTTTCATTTTTTCCCTATAATAAATGACTTATTATAGGAAAACAAAACCTTTTATTTTTACACTTTTATAAAACATTTTTATTAACTTTTTTTTACTTTTTACACTTTATATTTTTGTTTATTAACTTTTTACACTTTATCTTTTTGACCTGCAGCTTTGATCGCTGCTAGAATACATTACACTACCTAGGTAGTGTAACGTATTCCAACTGTCAGTGTGACGTCACAGTCACTCTGACAGTTGGTCTACGAGGATCAGCAGAGGCTGATCCTCATAGGCTGACATACATGGCAGACCCGGGGGCCGTTGTCTGGCCTCCGGGTGCCATCACAAGCATCAGAAGCCCCCACGATTGCATGGGGGCTGCTGATGCGCTACAAACCCGCTACATGCGGAGATCGCAATCGAGCCCCGCATGTAACGGGTTAATTGCCGAAATCAGCGGCGATGAGCCGCTGATCGGCAACACTGGAGTGTCAGCTGTCGGGGACAGCTGATCTCCAAGTTCCCGACGCACACCTTGTCGCCAACAGTGTGCATCGGGAACGACACAGTGACTTCGTGTCACTCTGACAGGAAGCCTATCAGGACCAGCCGAAGGTTGGTCCTGATGGGCTTCTGTCCATGGCAGACCCGGAAGCCATTGTTTGGCTTCCGTTTGCCATACTAACTATCGGCAGACCCCGCGATTTCGGACGGGGGTCTGCCGATATGCTAGAAACCCATAAAATTTGGCGATTGCAACCGATCGCCGAATTTAAGGGGTTAATTCGCCGAAATCAGCGACAAAGGACCGCTGGCCGACAAGAGGGGAGTGTCAGCTGTCGGCGACCGTGTGCACCGGGAAAAACTCAGTAACTGTACGTCCTCGTGCGGGAAGTAACCTCCCGCAACGACGGACAGTTACGTCCTCGTGCCGATAGGGGTTAAATAATTGTTAATTTTTTTACGCCAGATGGGGCGAGCCCATTTTGTCTTTTACAGGAAATTTTTAATGGAACAGCTTTTCACCATATTTTTTGTACGGGCCTTTGTTATACTTGCATGTCGTCGCTCCCCCTTAGATGTCTTAGATGTAATTCTTTTAATCTTTCTTCAAGGTTAAAGGCCTTTTTACATGAGCCAACGATTGCCCTGTCCCAATCATTGCCCTGTGTAAACAGGAAGATGTGCTGCCGACATGATGCAAATGAATTGGGACGAGCAATTGTAGTATCGATTGTTCGACCCCATAATCAACGATCATTGCTCCGTTTAAAGGGCGCAATGAGCGCCGATATAAAAACTGTATTGTCAATTGGTGCGCGTTTTAAGGGTCAGTTCACACACTGCATAAATACTGCGGTTTTTCCGCAACGGAATTAGTTGCGGAAAATCTGCAGCAAATACAGCAGCAGCAAAGTGTATGAGATCAAACAAGTCTCATCTACACGTTGTGTAAATACTCAGCGGAAACAACGCTCAGAAGTTGACCTGCGGTGCAGGATTTTATTCCGCAGCATGTCAATTGTATTTGCGTAAACGCTGCTTATTTGTTGCGGGTTTTCCCCATTGAATTCAATAGGAAGGTAAATCCCGTAACAAAGCAATAGCATTTGTTGCCTTTTTTATGGCGGGTTAGCAGCGATCCCGCAATACATTAAAAAAAACACACTAAGGGTATGTGCACACGAGGAGTGGCTTTTACGGCTGAAAAGACAGACTGTTTTCAGGAGAAAACAGCTGCGTCGTTTCAGACGTAAAAGCTCCTCCTCGCATTATGCGAGGCGTCTTTGACGTTTGTAATCTTGAGCTGCTCTTCATTGAATGCAATGAACGACGGCTCAAATTACGTTGCAAAGAAGTGCCCTGCACTTCTTTGCCGAGGCAGTCCTTTTACGCGTCGTCGTTTGACAGCTGTCAAACGACGACGCGTAAATGATAGGTCATCTGCACAGTACGTCGGCAAACCCATTCAAATGAATGGGCAGATGTTTGCCGACGTATTGTAGCCGTATTTTCAGACGTAAAACGAGGCATAATACGCCTCGTTTACGTCTGAAAATAGGTCGTGTGAACCCAGCCTTACTCAGAAGTCTGTGTTCCTCCCTCCAGCGCTGCCTCCTGGGATGACGTTTCATCCAATCACAGGCT
The DNA here is from genome assembly GCF_050947455.1 of Rhinoderma darwinii. Lineage (NCBI taxonomy): Eukaryota > Metazoa > Chordata > Amphibia > Anura > Rhinodermatidae > Rhinoderma > Rhinoderma darwinii. Next base: position 406,481,009 of record NC_134688.1, read on the forward strand.
GTAGCAGCGGCCACATGGGATGAAACATCATCCCAGGAGACTAGCCTGTATGTCGTCAGAGGGTACGCTTCATCCTATGTGACCGCCGCTGCAGCCAATTGTCTCCGGAGATGATCTGTCCTGCTAGCAGGCCGGTTAATTAAGCAGTTTTCCGCAGCGAAAAACCGCACCATGGTTTGGTGCGCTTTTTCAGCCGGAATTCCCTGCGTCGCACAGGGCGGATACACTGCGTGCTTTTACGCAGCGTATCCGCCCAGTGCTAACATGGCCTAAAAGTGGTGAACACGGGAGATATCTCGCTGTGTAAAACCACCTTAAAGAGGCTCTGTCACCAGATTTTGCAACCCCTATCTCCTATTGCAGCAGATCGGCGCTGTAATGTAGATAAGAGTAACGTTTTTATTTTTAAAAAACGAGCATTTTTGGCCAAGTTATGACCATTTTTGTATTTATGTAAATGAGGCTTGCAAAAGTACAACTGGGCGTGTTTACAGTAAAAGTACAACTGGGCGTGTATTGTGTGTGTACATCGGGGCGTTTTTACTTCTTTTACTAGCTGGGCGTTAGGAATGGGAGTGTATGATGCTGACGAATCAGCATCATCAACTTCTGTTCGTTAACACCCAGCTTCTGGCAGTGCACAGACACACAGCGTGTTCGAGAGATCACGCTGTGACGTCACTCACTTCCTGCCCCAGGTCCTGCATCGTGTCGGCCACATCGGCACCAGAGGCTACAGTTGATTCTGCAGCAGCATCAGCGTTTGCAGGTAAGTAGCTACATCGACTTACCTGCAAACGCCGATGCTGCTGCAGAATCAACTGTAGCCTCTGGTGCCGATGTGTCCTCGCTCGTCCGACACGATGCAGGACCTGGGGCAGGAAGTGAGTGACGTCACAGCGTGATCTCTCGAGAACACGCTGTGTCTGCACTGCCAGAAGCTGGACTTTCTGAAGAGAAGTGGATGATACTTCTATACACAACACCCAGCTAGTAAAAGAAGTAAACACGCCCCGATGTACGCACACAATACACGCCCAGTTGGACTTTTACTGTAAACACGCCCAGTTGGACTTTTGCAAGCCTCATTTACATAAATACAAAAATGGTCATAACTTGGCCAAAAATGCAAAATCTGCTGACAGAGCCTCTTTAAGATTCTCTATGCCCCCTATCTGCTTAGTTGCTCTACTTTGTATTTTTTCCAACTCCAGGGTATCCTTTCTATAAACGGTGCCTAGGTTTGAACTGCATATTCCAGATGAGGCCTCACTAATGCTTTGTAAAGCAGTAGTATTAAGCCGAAGCCTCTTAATACACAACAATATCGTGCTGGCCTTAGAAGCAGCTGATTGACATTGTGCTGTTATTTAGTCTATGAGCTACAAGTACACCCAGATTCTTCTCAACAAGTGACTCCCCAGTATAGCTCCCTTATGACATATGAAGCATGCAGAGGATTAGTACTCAAATGCATAACTTTACATTTATCCACATTAAACCTAATTTGCCAAGTGGATGCCCAAACACTTAGCGTATTTAAGCAGACTTGTAATTTAGGAACATCTTCCAGACACTAAACTATAGTAAATAGCTCGGTGTCATCTGCAAAATAGAAACAGTGCTATTAATCCCTTCTTCTAGATAATTAATAAATAAGTTGAATAATAGTGGTCCTAAGTGTTTCAAACGTGTGAATAGGCTCTGTTCACAAATACGTTCTTCTATTCCGTGGTTCTGCCCCATTATAGGAGCAGAACAATGAAATTGACGAAGTGCTGGATCCACTGAACAATTTCAAGAACTGATAAAAATGTGTCCGTTATCAAGGCTGCTCTGGATCGGGCCAACGTTTTGCGAGTGTGCCCTGACATTGCCAAAACATGGATCCTTCACTATGACAGTCAAGTCAAGTGAACTAAGCCTTAAAGGGAATGTGTCGCTAGAATTATTTTCTTCTTTCAGTTAAACAATGAGTATATAACTGATTATACATTGTTTTAATGTTTTAAAAAAATGTCACAAGTCAGAAATTATTATAAATTAGATTCTAATTTATAATATTTCCATGTGCTGGCCATTAGAGGGAGCAGTTCCCAAAATTGCAGCATGGTCACTGTGGTAAAGCAAACTCATTGATTTCTGCTGCAAATTTGGGGTGGACACACTCTCCTCTAGTGTCCTCACACAATCCACCCTCCCTTCTTCTGGCTAGTGCCAGGCGGGGGAGGGGTTTGAATGTCTTCAAACTTCATACACTGTGTGCCGCCATTTTCTGAGCGTCTTACCAAGTTCTTGCCGCCTACGCTCCTCTTCCTTGCGCCTTCGCTTCGTTGAACATATGGCCGGAAGCCGCGGCCGGAAGTCGTCATCTTACTGTCAGGCAGCAGCTTCCGTTCCACATGAAAATGGCGCCGGATTTCTCTCTAGGAACGAGCTTCGTTCTGGTCTGTGTGTGAATTGCGCAAGCGCAGTTCACACACAGACGGCGTACGCTTCTGAGAATGGAACGGCTCTCGTTCGCATTCTCTATGGGATTGTATGTGCCGTATAGCATCTTAGTATGTGTCGTTAATCGACACATACAGAGATGAAAAAAAATGTCAGCCCCCATAGAGAAGTAAAAGTATTAACATCTTCCCGACATTTGCCGTAAATGTACGTCATGGAAAGCATTGACTTCCCGCATCTTGCCGTACATTTACGCCGAATGTTTGGGACCGGCTCAGAAGCTGAGCCAGTGCCATCATCTCCGGATCTCAGCTGTATCTTACAGCTGACATCCGGCTGTAACGGCGGGGACCGAAATTAGCTTCGATCCCCGCCATTAACCCCTTAAGTGCAGCGCTCAAACGCGATCGCTGCACTTAAGGTGTTTGCAGCTCATCGGAACCCCAGTAATGAAATTGCTGGGGTTCCGGTGGCTGCAATGGCAACCGGAGGCATAATACTGGCCTCCCAGTCTGCCTAGCACCGAAGCCGGTCAAGATCCGCCCGGCGGCGGAGCCTGATCGGCTTCCGTAGCTGCCGGCAAGATGGCGCCGGGTCAGGAGCTGATCCGGCGTCATCAGCGGTGGAAGTCAGCTGTACTGTACAGCTGACATCCACCTGTAATGGCAGGAACCGGAGCTAGCTCCGATCCCTGCCATTAACCCCTTCGATACAGCAATCGAAAGCAATTGCTTCATCGTAGCGGTTACTAGCAGATCGCCAGCCCTGACAGGCAATCAGGACTGGCGACTGCTGTTATGGCAACAGGAGACACAATGGTCTCCTGCTCTGCCATTACGGAAGCCGATTCAGGCCCCGCCGGGAGGCGAAGCCTAATCGGCTTGCTGTCAGTGAATGACTGACAGATCTAATACATTGCACTACATAGGTAGTTGTCAGGTGGTATTTTTATTCCTTCCACCAAAGGTTTTTTATAGCATAAATACTCTATTTAGAATTAGTAAAGAATCACTGGAATAATGATAGAGCTTTATAAAATATAACTTTTACTTCATATTGTTTAAAATAATGTGCAAAACATACACACAGGACAAATTTAAAGGCTAAAAATGTGCTCTCTTTTGTGAGAGAAAAACTGACATTCTGTACGTTTTGTGCAGAGTAAATGCAACTGACATTCTGTACGTTTTGTGCAGAGTAAATGCAAGGCTCCAAAAATTACTGCATAAAGGAGGAGGTTTTTTCAAAGGATACCTTTGAAAAAACCTCCTCCTTTATGCAGTAATTTTTGGAGCCTTGCATTTACTCTGCACAAAACGTACAGAATGTCAGTTGCATTTACTCTGCACAAAACGTACAGAATGTCAGTTTTTCTCTCACAAAAGAGAGCACATTTTTAGCCTTTAAATTTGTCCTGTGTGTATGTTTTGCACATTATTTTAAACAATATGAAGTAAAAGTTATATTTTATAAAGCACTACATAGGTAGTGAAATGTATTAGAAAAAAAATAAATCTGACCGTTGGACCTTCAAGTCCCCTAGTGGGACTTGAGAAAAAGTGTAAAAAAAAAGTGCAAATAATAAAAGTTTGAAAACAATAAAAGTTTCAAGTAATCAAATAAAACACAATCCCCCTTTTACTCTTATCAAGTCCTTTATTATTGAAAAATAATAATAAACCATATGTATTTGGTATCGACGCGACCGTAACGACCTGAGGTATAAAAATATGATATTATTTATTGCACGCGGTGAACAGCGTAAAAAAAACCCGTAAAAAACGTTACCAGAGTTTCTGTTTTTTAGTCACTTTGCCCTACATATGTTAGAATAAAAAGTGATCAAAAAGTCGCACGTATCCAAAAATTCTACCTATAAAAACTATAGCTCGTCCCGCAAAAAAGAAGCCCTCATACACCTCCGTCGAAAAAATTAAAAAGTTATGGTTCTCACAACTTGGCGACAGAAAAAATACATTCTTTTTACAAATGTAATTTTATTGTGCAAAAAGTTGTAAAACATAAAAAAGTCCTATAAAATAGGTATCGCCAGAATCGTACTGACCCGCAGAATAAAGTTAACATGTAATTTATAACGCATGGTGAACGCTGAATTAAAAAAACGAAAAAAAGCTGTGCCAGAATTGCGTTTTTTTGTTTACCTGGCATCCCAAAAAATAGGATAAAAGGTGATCAAAAAGTTGCATGTACCCCAAAATGGTACCAATAATAACTACTGCTCGTCCCGCAACAAACCAGCCCTCATACCGCTACGTCTATGAAAAATAAAATTAGTTATGGCTCCAATAAGTCAGGAAATAAAAAAATATGCAGTTGTGCCCGAGGGGAACATTTCTTCTGTTTGAAGAGGCGATTTATCAAGGACCTAAAATTAGAGAACCAGGAAGGGGAGAGCCCAAACATATCCGCTGGAAGAGACGGTGCCCGTATTATACCAGGACAACACTTCCTAGCAAAATTCCCCAAACTACAAAGGCGCGGAGTGTGGATCAAAAGGGGGATAATAAAGGAGGCCATATATCAGTGCGACACCGGCCTGTGCAGAAATGATTGTGTCACAGCGTAACACACATCTATGGATCATTTTATTGGTTTTTTTTTTACCCCATTATACTACCACCTGACTATGCCCCTTATATACTCCGCCCGGCTTACATATGCCCTACATTATAAACGGAAACACCAGTAAGACTCCAAACAAAACTACTACCAAGCAAAATCCACGCTCCAAAAGCCAAATGGCATTTCCTCCCATCTGAACCCTACAGCGTCCCCAAACAGCAGTTTCCTTCCACATATATGGCACAGTCATACCCGGGAGAACCCTTTTAGCAATTTTTGGGGTGTGTGTCTCCAGTGGCATAAGCTGGGCACGACATATTTGCCACTGAATGGCATATCTAGGGAAAAATATAAATTTTTAATTTGCACCATCCACAGCGCATTCATTTATGGAAAAGACCTGTGGGGTGACAATGCTCACTACACCCCTTAATAAATTCCTTGAGGGGTGCAGTTTCCATAATGGGGTCACTTCCCGGGGGTTTATTTTTATAATTTCACATCTGAGCCTCTGCAGTTGTGAACCAATACTTTGTAAATTGCCAAATTAGGCCTCAATTTTACATGGTACGCTTTCACTCCTGAGCCTGGTCGACTGTCCAGGCAAGAGATTAGGGCCACATGTAGGGTGTTTCTAAAACCAGGAAACCCAGCATAATAATTAGAGAGCTGTCTTGTTATGGTGGCACAAGACGGGCACCACATATTGTCCACATATCTGTGGAAAAAATCCCATTTTCACTCTGCAACTTCGAGTTCACACTAATTTCTACAAAACACCTGCAGGGTTAACATGCTCACTACACCCCTAGGTAAATGCATTGAGGGGCGTAGTTTCCAAAATTGGGTCACTTCTGGGGGGTTTCCACTGTTTTGGGCCCACAGGCGCCCAGAAACCAATCCAGCAACATCTGCACTCCAAATGGCGGTCCTTCCCTTCTGAGCCCTGCCGTGTGCCCAAACAGCAGTTTATGACCACATATGGGGTATTGCCGTACTCGGGAGAAATTGCTTTACAAATGTTGGGTTCTTTTTTTCCTTTATTTGTTGCGAAAATGAAAAAATTTGCGCTAAAGCTACGTCTTATTGAAGAAAAAGGATTGTTTTTATTTTCACTGCCCAACTCTAATAAATTCTATGAAACATCTGTGGGGTCAAAATGCTCACTACGCCCCTAGATGAATTCCTCAAGAGGTGTAGTTTCCTAAATGGTGTCACTTTTTGGGCGTTTTCATAGTTTTTTCCCCTCAGGGGCTTTGCAAATGTGACATGGCCGCCGCAAACCATTCCTGCTCAATGTGATCTCCAAAAGCCAAATAGCGCTCTTTCCCTTCTAAGCCAAGCCGTGTGTCCAAACAGCCGTTTATTACCACATGTGGGGTATTGTTTTACTCGGGAGAGATTGGTTTACAAATTTTACGGTGCTTTTTCTTCTTTAGTCCTTGTGGAAATGAGAAAAAAAAATTAAAATCGCTAAACCTACATTTTCTTTGAAAAAATGTCGATTTTAATTTTCACGTCCTACTTCCAATAATTTCTGTAAAAAAACCTGTGCGGTCAAAATGCTCACTGTACCCCTAGATAATTTCCTTGAGGTGTGTAGTTTCCCAGATGGGGGTCACTTTTGGGGGATTTTGACTGTTTTGGCACCGCAAGAGCCCTTCAAACCGGACATGGTGCCTAAAATTTATTCTAACAAAAATAAGGCCCCAAAATCCACTAGGTGTTCCTTTGCTTCTGAGGCCGATGCTTCAGTCCAGTAGCACGCTACGGCCACATGTGGGATATTTCCTAAAACTGCAGAAACTGGGCAACAAATATTGAGTTGCATTTCTCTGGTAAAACCTTCCGTGTTATAAAAAAAAATTGTACAAAAAATTTATTTCTGCAAAAAAATATGAAATTTGTAAATTTCACCTCTACTTTGCTTTAATTCCTGTGACATGTGTAAAGGGTTAAGACATTTTCTAAATGCTGTTTTGAATACTTTGAGGGGTGAAGTTTTTAAAATGGGGTGACTTTTTGGGGGTTTCTAATATATAAGGCCCTCAAAGCCACTTCACAACTGAACTGGCCCCTGTAAAAATGGCCTTTTGAAATTTTCTTGAAAATGTGAGAAATTGCTGCTAAAGTTCTAAGCCTTGTGATGTCATAGAAAAATAAAAGGATGTTCAAAAAACAATGCCAATCTAAAGTAGACATATGGGGGATGTTAATTAGCAACAATTTTGTGTGTTATAACTGCCTGTCTTACAAGCAGATACATTTAAATTGAGAAAAATGCTAATTTTTCGCTAAATTTTGGTGTTTTTCACAATTAAATACTGAACATATCGAGCAAATTTTGCCAGTAACTTAAAGTCCAATGTGTCACGAGAAAACAATCTCAGAATCGCTTGGATAGGTGAAAGCATTCCGGAGTTATTACCACATAAAGTGACATGACAGATTTGAAAAATGAGGCTCGGTCAGGAAGGTTAAAAGTGGCTAAAGAGGGAAGGGGTTAATACATAAAAAAGTTGAAAGTGACAACATAAATAAAATAATTCTTTACATTATATAAAAAGCAATATAATGACTAAAAAAAAATTACACCTTCCCTTTAATAGCTTTAAAAAAAATGTTCCATAATAAAGTTATTATATTGTCAAGTAAGAAAAAACTAAATAAACAGAAAAAGTAACAATCACTTCAAGGTAATGCATATATGGACAGTGATGTCAGGGGCTTCTCCAGAGCCGGAGTCCCAAGCAGAAAGCTAGTATAGGCCCTGCCCCATGACTCTGGTGAAGCCTCTGACATCACAGTCCATGCCGAGAAGACGATCAAACTTGACTAGCTAGAGGAAGTAAAAGTCGTAACACTTAATTATCCACGGGTGGGTGAGTGGCATCATCGACAGAGGGCACTGTGGCATCATCTATAGGTGGGTGTGTGGCAGTATCTACAGAGGATATCCCTGGAGTTCCCTCAATGCCTGGCTGTTGCATCTTTCCTCGTACACACCCGCTCCGCTTCTCTCATCGCCCACTCTGGGTTACACAAATACATCGATGATGGGGGTTATATAAATACATGGATGATGGGGGTCAACATTCCTCTATATAACCCTCATCATCCCTATGTATAAACCCCATGATCCCTGTGTATTATGCCCATCACCCCTGTATATAACCCCCATCACCCCTGTGTGATTATTACCTGGTGTGTGTGACAGTGCAGGGAGCTGGGTGACTAATTAGAGCAGGGAATGACCTGTGAATATAGAGGGGCATGGCAGTATGTAAATAGCAGAGATGCTGCGGAGGAAGAGGGGGGTGTAACCCGTCTCCTCGGATGCAGCAAGGGATCATGGGTATGGTGGGTTACAAGACAGGAAACAGATAGGAACAGAAGCAAGGGATGTAAACAAACAGAGCAGCAGTGACAATGGAGATCAAACAGACTGGTTAGAAGGTTAGTAGGGGGTTTTAGGGAAGGCAAGCCAAGGCTGGGGGACACTTTTTAGAACAAAATAATAATTCCTGGCCAACCCCTTTAACTATAGCTAAGTTTTATGTGGATATACAGTAAATGGTAAGAACAGAAGTAGAACAGTACATCCAGGGGGAAATAGGTCACATTGGAGGGCATGCTGCTATCAGCTTACTTTTGATACCAAGTCATTTAAATTTAGTACATGATCTTCAGCTGTGATGGACTCTGTGTACATTCTCATGATCTCTATACATTACACAGCAGGTGGCTTTATCGTTACTGGCAGAAAGGTCATAGTGACAACAACCGACGTATCCACCTGTTTTAACATGATAAATCAGACAACCTGCCGTGAAGGAAGGGGGGGGGGGGAATGGAAAACATTTTTAATAAAATAGCAGTGCCATTAAGCTATTTCAGCTGCACTACATAGGGCACAGCGGGTGACTTTCAGGAAATAGTGAGACAGCCTTATGTCTGGCAACATCATGATAGGAACACAAAAAGGACCATCACAACAGGAGCGTTGAATCACACTCAGAAAGTATCAAAGTACATATATTCTGTAGAGTCCGGCTGGAACGACAGGCATAGACTATGACAAATAATCAGTCAGACTTGCAGATAATGTATTTGCGCCCGGAGATGTTTTGCTAGTATGGGAAAAATATCAAATGATTCTCATAATAGCAAAAACAAAAACAAACAAAAAAAACAAAAAAACACAGCTATTGTCCCGATGCAATTACAATTTACTCAATTTCTAATTTATTATAATGGACTAATAGACCCATAATTCTGCGCATTTCCACATACTGAAAGAAAAAGCAGAAGGCTACTTCATACAGCAGTATTTCGGTCAGAACTTTGCTTTTGTAAAAACGTTCAGAGAAAAAGCATAATTGAAAGATTAGCACATCATCCGTATGATATAAAGTAACAAAGGGTATTAAAGGTATTTTTACAAAGTAAGATCTGCATGAGAAACATGGTGTGTGAACCCAACTATATACAACATGCACATCAAACATGTTGAGTAGAAATAAAACCACATAAACAAACATAATATAAAGCCTAGAGGTTTATGACAATTTTGCAGTAAATAATCATTAGCTTAACGAATGCTAACTAAGTAACGTCTCGGCATTAGCACAAAAACAAACTGTATAATTATCAAATAAAACTAACTTCAAACTCTCCAACAATAATATAATTCCTAGAAAGACTGAATAGTCACAACAAACCCCAGCACCGCTGAGCAGGGACATAGAGATTACCTGAAACAGACAGGACATGATCAGAATAAAGCTTCTGTGAAGGCTCTCTGCGGGACAGTCTGACACAATGACTGGACAAGGGGCTACTTAAAGTGGTCAGCTATTTTTAACAATGAAAGGGGGAGGAAGGAAAGAATTCCACACCAAATGTCCAGCAGTGAAAGACATAAGAAGGGGAGTTCTAGATATAGCCACTGGATCACTTGAAATTGCCCTGCAATACTGCATTCTTGAAGACATTCATTTAGGAAACATTGAGGGGAATTCACTAAGACTGGCGTGTCATGCAGCAGTCCGAATAGAATCTAGGAGTAAGATGTGACACATTTATTAAGAGCAAACACCTTTCAGCGGGCCGTGCGCCATCCTTTGTCCCCATCAGCCATAAAATAAAAATATCGTAACCTCACTGCTCTTATTCGCCCCTTCAGATCCCCTCAAGCTCCCTCAGCGCACCGAGTGTTTCACACACGGTCCTGACGTAGAGCTTATATGTGACGCTGCACTCATCATCAGTGCTGCGTCACATACAACGTCCTAACGCTGGCTGGCGTCAGTACGTTGTAAGAGCCACGTTATGATGAGGGGCCTGCAGGGGAGAACAGGACTGGCTTAAATTTTTTTTTTTTCATTTATTGTCTGTTGCGCCGGTAGGCAGATTTTGGGGGGGAAACAAAGAACAGGCTCAGCATAGGCACCTACCTTGCTACCCCCCCCCCCCCGCGTGAATCCTACGCCAGTTAGGAGATGGTGTCGTTTTCCACTATGATTTATGAAAGCTTTCTGGCGTAAATTATAATAAATGTGTTGGGCTGCTGCGGTCACACCCCCTTTTGTGAAGGGACTCCCAATTTCCACAGAAGTGGCGAGGGCGGTGTAAAAAAAGCCAAAATTGTCCATTTAAAATGCAAATTGTGACTTTTAGACCCTTTTGCAACTTTTCCATGCCAGAAGACTGACATAGAAATGTTGCCAAATTCTCCCCATTGTATCTACAGTGTTTTGATCCTGAACTTGTTACTTTGTTTTCATAAAACATAAAAACACCTAATAGATTACAATTATGCCTTTGCCAAAGTGAAAAGATAGATATACATTATTGATTTTAGTCTTACATACAACGGATACCACCAGCACCCGACAGAAACCATTAACTTACAACGGGGTTGCTAAATGAAGCACTAGGATTGCTTTCAAGTTGTCACATAATCTGTGGCAGAGCCTACGCCACAGATGTAAACAGGGTCATATATGAAACAAAATATAGCATATATTGTACATTTTACAAGGTATCATAAAAAATTTTTTTTTTTCAGGACTTGTTCACATAGTTGTTGCATTTTTAGGTCTTGTTTATGTGGCAGGATTGTACAATCCAAGTCTTTATGCTTTATATTTAATCTGTTTTTTTAATCAGGTCTTCGTTTTACTAGAAAAATGCATCAAAACTGCCCTGTGTGCAATGCAAAGGATGAAATCCCTATTAAAATCTGCATGCAAGGTCATTTCCGCAGAGGAAAAGTTACTTTGCATATGAACATGCCCTGAGGGTTTTCACTTAGACCCTTATACACTATACAAATCTGCACGGTTTTGTAAATTGACATTTGATTTTTACTGGCAGATTTTTTTCAGACCATTCTGTCCATTCGTGGTTTAACACATTACAGTAAGTTCAGTACAATGAACCGAAATAACAGCATTATAAATATAATATAAAGTGAACAGTACTATAGATAAATATAGATTGTGGGAGGACACAGAAAAAACTTTTTTTTTTTTTTTAAATTTGAAGGGTTGTTCCAGAAGCAAAAATGATCACCTATCCACAGGATAAATAATTATTTTCGGATTGCTGGAGGACCCACCGATTGTTAGATCGATTAAATGGAGCGGCAGTTGAGAATGAATGAAGCAGCAGCAGCGCACAAAGTCAACGGGAAGGACGTAGACAGCGCTCGACCACAGCGCTCGGCTGTTTCAGTCACTCAGACGTTAATGGAGCTCAAGCTCCTCCTCACTGCGGGGGATGCAATAAGGGAGAATGGCGGGTTCAGGACTCCCGTTCACATAATCGGTGGGGCTCCCAGTGACCAAACATTTATCACCTATCCTGTGAATAGGTGATAATTTTTAATTCGGGTAGCACCCCTTTAAAGAATATTGGCTTTATCATAAATTCTTTCTATTAGGCATTATTCACACGAACGTGCCGTTTTGCGAGTGTAAAAAATGCAGCGTTTTTCCTGAGTTGCAGTTCCGAGTGGCATCTGTGTATGGTGCACGTCTGTTTTTTACGCGCGTATGTTATCCGTATGTCAGGCGTTTTTTACGTCAGCAAAAAAAACCAAAAAACTGAAGGTGTTTTTCATCAATTCTTTAGCAACTGGTGCGTGAAAAACACGGACAGCACACGGATGACGTCCGTGTTCGGTCCGTTTTTTTCACGCACCCCTTGACTTCAAAAGGGTGCGTGATGCGCAAAAAGACGCACAAGAATAGGACATGCAGTGAGTTTCATGCAGCGGACACGCTGCGTCAAATAACACTGAATGTCTGAATGGCCCCATTGAATTGCATAGGTCCGTGTGACGTCCGTTGTTTTAACGCGCGTAACATGGACGTGAAATACGCTTGTGTGAATAAGGCCTAAAAGGTTATGTTCACACGCCGCGGTTGAGGTGCAATTAAAACGCATCCAAAAACTACGTTTTTGCAACAATTTTAAAGCATTTTTTCAATGCTGCTGTGTTATTCCTGCATTGAAAACCGGATCAAATTGCGTTTTAACTGCACCAAACGAATAAACCCTTAACAAAAACAAAGCAATGAAAGTTCACTCATACTATGCGGTTGAGGTGCAGTTGGAACCGCATTGATAAACCGCATGCTTCTTTACCGTGATTTTGTGCATTTGTCATTTCGGCAGACAAAGTACAAGACTGATCTCTCGCAAGAGCTGAACAAATGAGTGCTCCACAGCTCTTAGGGGATTTTCACATGGAAACTCAAAAACGTCTGAAAATACGGAGCGGTTTTCAAGAGCGAATTTCGCTGCGTTTTTTACGGCCGTCTTTGGAGACATTTTCTAAAGTCAATGAAAAACGGCTCCAAAAAGGTCCCAAGAAGTGAGCTGCACTTCTTTTTCACTGCCGTTTTTCAAAACGGCCGCGTAAAAAAACGGCCCATCGGAACAGAACGCTGTTTTTCCCATTGCAATCAATGGGCAGATGTTTGGAGGCGTTCTGCTTCCGAATTTTCGGACGTTTTTCGAGCGTTTACGGCCCGAAAAATGGCCGTGTGAACATACCCTTACACTGTCCATAGCAGTGACACACCCCCAGAAAATGGATCTTGAAAGCTGAAGAGTGAGCACGTGCGCGCGCACACTCTCTCTCTCTCTCTCTCTCTCCTCTATCTTGCTGTAACACTGTCCATATCTGATTGGACAGTGTCACAGCCATAGTAATACGCCCCCTTGCCAGTAGACGCCCCATTGACCGTTCATGGGGGTTATTTAAATATCGGGCGCCAAATATAATGGCACCGATATCTAAATAACGGAGGGTAGAAAAAAAAAAAATGTTAAGTGCCCCAGGGTTTGTGCATCCCTGCCCATTACATGCTGCACATGCATGGGGAGGTGAAAGTTTCTCTTTAACTGTATCTTTACGGCCAGCGGTCAGGGACGGGTCCTTAAAACCCGAGCCATAGACTTTTTACGGCTCGGGTTTTAACTTGCTGCCCGCGCGATCGGGCAGCTGAATGTCGGGTCTCCGGCTGTCAGTGACTGCCGGGGACCCTGAGGAGAAGATATTAGCAGCTTTAGCTGCTTCTGTCTTCTCCGATGTCTTTTTACACAGCGCTCAATGAACGCTGTGTATAGGAATAGAGACAGCAGCAGCGGCGCTGTCTCTATTCCTCCCGGTGAGCATGTGACTGGTCACATGATCGCCGGGTGCCATTACTGACAGACTGCTGCTGGGTCTTACTAGACCCAGCACAGCCCAGTTAGTGACAATCGTCACTATGAGATGGCTGATTTCCCCTGTAACTGTGCAGCTCCAGTTACAGTGGAAAAACATGGTGTAAAAGAAAGAAAAAAATATATATAGAATTCCCCAAAGGTCTTTTTTGTCCTTTGAGGGACAGACCATAGTAATAAAAGAATAAAGTAAAGTGCAAAAAAAAATTAATACACATAAAATACCCACCCCAAAAAAAAACGTTCCCCCCCCCCCCGCCAATTTTTGTTGTAACGCTAGCGCTGACCCAATTACCCTAATATAGACATGTAATATATTAAAATTTACGGTAGACAATGACGATCACAAATAAAAGGTCTATTTTAGGGTAAACGCATATTACCCCAAAAAAATAGCTGAAACGTAAAAAAGCTTATTTTTTTACTATTATTTTCAAACTTTATGAATACAAATTCTAAAATAGCAAAAAAGGTGTGTATAAAAACGATAAAAAATGAAACCTGCATTGTCTACGGAAAAAACGTCGCAAAAATCATGTCGTTAGCACAAATAAAAAAGTTACAGCCATTTAACACGTGCTAAAAATGGCTAAACGGTGTCTGGTCCTGAAGGCGCAAAATAGCCCGGTCCTGAACTGGTTAAGTTAAAGGGGTCATACATCATGGCAGATTCGCAATAATAAATGGTAGAGTCAGACACATTATATGAGAACGTCCATAGAATTATCTGAATGCTTCTCAGATCAGAGGAAACAAATCTTTTTACAGCCAGCTTAAAAAGTAACCACACATTCAGAAAACTCTGAAAATGTCATAGCGACATATCAGAAGTATTAATGAGTGAGGGTCCAGTAGCGGAGACTACCACAATTGCTTAAAAAAAAAGGGGCAGAAGCACTCAGCTGAGCACTCTGCACCTTTGGCTGTAATTGGCTCTACTCGTCAACGTCGACCACCAACATTTAAAACTTCTGATATGTCGCTCAATCATATCAAAATTTCTCTGACAGTACAAGTACTATTTAATCCTCTGCTAAATTTGTGTTAATATACAAGTATCCTTATATCTTTGTCTAACCCCTCAGCATTGAAAGCATGATCTACTATTACGATCTCATAATTCGTAATAAAATTGGCCATATACCCACCGTTTTCATCCAATTGTCCCCCAATGGCAGAATCCTTTGCTCCCACGGAAGAGAAGCCGCATTAAGGTCTAATAGCGGCTTATTCCCCTCTCCCCATTAAAAATACATGCACACTCGACCAAGTCAAGCACGTACACAGTGGAGTCACATTATTATGACGTCCTCCTGCTTTCGACATCGGCAGCGCGTAGCCCATGAAGGAAGTGATGTGTCGTGGGCTGGCTTGGTGGGTATAAGGTATGCGATAGGCTGCCTGAACACATCACTCGTTGTTGCCATGGGTAAAAGGGGCGATCAGAGTTCCAAAAAGGGATGATTATTGGCTTTCGGGCCAAGGGTGGCAGTATTACTCAAACAAATGTGGGATGCACTACAGTCAGCATGGCTCCAGATACATGCGACAACCTACCAGCACCTTATTGTTGGCCAACAGCTATTACCAGCTTTAAGGAATTAAATTGTCACTTTCATTTCAACAAATCAATAGTACAAACGAATACAAGAAACCTTGTAATATATCTTATTAGAGAAAAATGCCCCTCTCTCTCTACTTATAAGGCACTTCACCTGCCCCCACCCCTGAATTCATTATGTGCTCTCCATTTACTGCTAAAATCTGGATTATCAGTTCACTGAGGGTTTAGGTTACATGCTGCGCATATAATAAATCTATTGAGGGGATGGAGCTGCTGGAGGGAGGCAGAGACACACAGAGACCCTGTTGCAGCCTATAGTAAGTGTTCTCTCTCACCCAAAAACTGGATTTGAAGCTACACTGCTCATTGATGTATAATGTCCTCCATGCTGCTTCTGAGGGTGTGCTACAGATAGATTGGGGGAACAGGATTCTCCTCTTTCTCACATTGAAATCTGACAATTAGAAAGAGCATACATAGACGTAAACTGATCAAAAATGCCGTATACAAGTTACCGAATGGCCAGGAATAGTGTTATTCTCCATTTATACACATGAAGGCTTATTCTAAAAAGTCACCTGAAACGACAGGTACGCTTTAACACGTAAGGGAAATCTTGGCTGCATGATATATTATATTGTATTGAAAACATAATGAATAAGAGACATGACCGCTTTCAGTAAGCGATCTCTGATGTCTCTGTAACACCCTTAGATTATAATCTAAACCTCTCTGAGATGTTTGGGGGACTAGGCATCCCCCTTTCTGTGGTTGAAACGCTTATGGCATATCCATTTGATATGCTATAAATGATCTTAAATAGCAAAAACCCCTTTGAAGGGGTTATCCAGGATTTTATTTAGCCCGCTGATTCACGAATAAAAGGGCTTTTAAAAAAAACAAACAAAAAAAAATACAAAATTTCCAACGCCTGCGGACTGATTGTTGCTGCATGAAATAGGGGGTCAAATAGGGGCACAGCTATCAAGATGCACATGTTGCGCCATATTTATAAAGCCAACATCTGTGATATTGTTAAAAAGTGCACATGTACGCCCAGACACATGCAAACTGAGCCCCATCAAAACACCAGCTTTGTAAACTTGAAACATGCCCCACATTTTGGTGCCATTTTCACAAATTACACGTGTATATCTATCTATACACCTGCAGTTAATGTTAAGGAAAAGCATAAGAAGGTATAAGATGAAGAAACACCAAAAAAAACTTGCATCTTCATTATACAGAGGTGTGCAAGCTACAGAAAGACGCTCATTGTGAACTTGACCATATATATATATATGGTATGTAAAAAATACAATAGAACCTCTCAACATAATAAATGTCCGATAAACAAACACATTAAAAGAGATTAAACAGTTCTGCAACTTTCTAATATACTTTGCTTGCTCTCAGTGGATGAAAACATTCTTGTGTATATTCTCCAAAAGAGAAACCTTGTAGAGACCTAGTCCTGCCCGCAGCTGAGAAGTAGATACAATTACATCCAGTAGTCAACCCTGAGAGTATATACATTAGCATCAAAGCTCTGGACTTCTCCCGGCCAGTTTGTTGCAATGTATCAATGTAGGTAAAACGGATCTGCATCTGGCAGCAGCAGTTTTGTGCAAATAACCGCAGAATAAAAAAGTCACCGATAAGGTATCAAGACACTGTGTGTGAAACCAGACTAGAGAGATTTGGGACCGCCAATAAAGGTCGACGTAGCCCATTTTCCGCTGACAGTTTGTGCCTTTGCATGACTCGAACAAGCATGCAAAAATCTATGGAAAACTTGATCTGCCGTGTTGGTTTTTTTTCCGTCACTGGCAAATTTGGTCTGTAATTTTCAGCCTCTGGTTGTAAACGAGAATGTTATCATCAACTGACAACAATCAGAGATCTTGACAATAGTGAGTAAATGAAAGTTGTAGACCTTTTCACTATAAAATTATTAACATATACATAAAATAGCACAACGACTTTATTCAAGGAGAATGATTCTTGATGTTTTGAACAAGACATTTGCAACCATTTTCGTTATGCAAATCATATAGCTGTATACAAGCAGTGACTGACCTGAGCTTTTGCAGACACTGACAGCAGAGCATGGCTGGAGTACCTGGTCTGACCCTCCCCGCTCAGCCCTGCTGCCCGGCTCAGTGCTTCCACCTGGCGGTTGAGTTTCTCCACTTGCTCCCGTAGACGCCGGTTCTCGCACTGCAGGTCGGTGACAGTACGGGAGAGCGGTCCGGACAGTCTCAGCACGTCCTCCAGCTGCCTCTCCACCCCGCGCCTGAAGTCCTCCATCTCCGCCTGCAGCCCCTGTACTGTTCCGCGCAGCGGGCACACCTGCTCTTCCTCCGCCATACTCCTGCAGCTCACCGCCGGCCACACGGATACCTCCACGCCCTGGTTATCCATAGTGCCCGGAGCCGCTGGGAGAAAACGTGCAGTAACTTTTACTTCAGCAGCGCACGTTACACACTCATGTCCTGTAGTGATGAGCGACACCTTGTCCTGCACCGGTCACTTCCGCCGTGTGAGGTGATGCTGGGAGCTGCTGTATACAGGCTATGTGCGGAGGTCACCTCTGTGCTAGTCACCTGTCACTGTGTATGAAGGCAGGCGCTCAGGTTCTGCTGCTGCTACTAGGCGGGAAACCCCACTTGTACCTGACAGGATGCAGAGTCCTGCTCTCCACTGCGCACTGCTCTTGTATTCTGCTGACCACTCACTGCACTGCTCATTAGTCCTGTACGTCTGACCACTCACTGCACTGCTCACTACTCCTGTACGTCTGACCACTTGTGCTGCACTGCTCACTACTTCTCCTGTAATTTTCACCACTGGTGCTGCACTGCTCACTACTTCTCTTGTACTTTTGAAAACTGGTGCTGCACTGCTTACTACTTCTGACCACTGGTGCTCCTGTACTACTTATGACCACTGGTGCTGCACCACTCACTACTTCTCCTGTACTTCTGATCACTGGTGCTCCTGTACTACTTATGACCACTGGTGCTGCACTACTCACTGCTGCTCCTGTACTACTTATGACCACTGGTGCTGCACCACTCACTACTTCTCCTGTACTTCTGATCACTGGTGCTGCACCACTCACTACTTCTCCTGTACTTCTGATCACTGGTGCTGCACCACTCACTGCTGCTTCTATACTACTGATGCTGCACTGCTTACTGCTGCTCCTGCACACTGCTAAGCCCTGACTGAGTTAGTACTGCTTCTCTAATACGCTCAGGCAGCTTGCAAGGAGATGCTCAGGCAGGGGAGGGACAGAGGAGACGTGGAGGAGGGGGAGTCCCAGCCTTTCTCTCCTGTGTTACCATGCTGTGCCAAAATAAACAGGCCCCTTATCTATCTCCAGAGGAGAATAGGAGGAGGGGTGAGGTGACAGCGATGAGCAGGAGAGAGACTGTAATGTGGAGCTGACCAGGGCAGAGAGCTCTCCTCTAAACTCATTTTATGGGGAATATAAATATGGAGAAGCCATTTACACAAGCAGAAATCACTCTAAACTATTGAATAGCAATTCTAGACCGGTATTTACACGCAGTGTTATCGTCTCAAAAACCGTAAAAACATCATTACTTGTTCACCAGTAGTACATGTTGGTCTGTTGGATATCAAAAGATTCATGTTACAAACCCCAATGTCAGAACAGCCAACAATTATTTTTAGGTTCACATAAATGATTATTTGAATGATCAACAACCATATTATCGCTAGTCGTTCAGTCACCTATTCACATTTGGAGATTATCGTGCATGCTCACACATTAGCGTTAAAATCTGACCGGTTATCTGCTCATGTAAATTGCGCTTAGACTAGAACTATTTCTATCACTACCGGTAGACCCAATAAAATAATATAAATCTGAGTACATGACAGTCAAAAATACATCCAGGATCTATTCTGAGACTACTGGTGTGTTATTGGTTGTCTTCTATAGACAGAACAGACTGTGGGTATGTGCACACGATAACGTCAATTACAGCTGAAATTACGGAACTGTTTTCAGGAGAAAACAGCTCCTGCATTTCAGACGTAATTGCTCGTACTCGCGTTTTGCGAGGCGTTAATTATGGACGTAATTTGGAGCTGTTCTTCATTGAAGTCAATGAAACACAGCTCAAATTACTTCCCAAGAAGTGTCCTGCACTTCTTTGACGAGGCTGTTATTTTACGCGCCGTCTTTTGACAGCGACGCGTAAAATTACAGGTCGTCGGCACAGTACGTCGGCAAACCCATTGAAATGAATGGGCAGATGTTTGCCGACGTATTTGAGCCGTGTTTTCAGGTGTAATTCGAGGCGTAAAACGCCTCGTTTACGCCTGAAAATAGGTCGTGTGAACCCAGCCTCATAGTTTGATGGGGTGTCAGCTGTCCCACAAGTAGTAACTATGACCTGTTGCCCCTTGACTACTAAACCTTACTAAGATAGTGATCAGCTGCAATGTGGCTGATCAATCGTCTGTGGAATTGCTCTTATGAACAATCCCACCAGTTGCATAAATGACAAAACTGCCCGATCAGTTAATCAGCTTTATTTAACCCCTTCCCGCTCCTTGACGTACTATTACGTCATGGCAGCTCTATCGTTCGCGCTCCATGCCGTAATAGTACGTCTTGCAGTTAGAACAGCGGTGCGCGCGCCCGGCGCGTTCATGCGCTGTGATAGCTGCTGTTTCTGACAGCAGGCTATCACGGCATAATGGGACGGGACCATTTACTATGGTCCCGCCTCGCCGATCGCCGCTATTGGCTAGTCAGTGAGTAACTAGCCAATAGCAGCGATCGGTCTCATTCAGCACAGCAGTGCTCGAGCCCGGCGTTCCTGAGCTGTGATAGCTGCTGTTTCTGACAGCATGCTATCACAGCATAATGGGCCGGGACCATTTACTATGGTCCCGCCTCGCCGATCGCCGCTATTGGCTAGTCAGTGAGTAACTAGCCAATAGCAGCGATCATTCTCGTCACTTCCTCTCTCTGACCTCACATCCTGCTGCAACCGCCCTGAACGCCCTGTTGGAGTTAGCGAGGCGTTGAGATCGGTTGTGAGCAGAGAGTCAGAGAGAAAAGAAGTGAAAAAAAGTGAAAAAAAGTTTCTAAAACAACGTTTTTTTTGCTTCCCACCACCCCATCCACTACCCACTCCTGTTCCCTTCCTCTTTGAGTTCTACCCACGTTTTTTGGTCAGTGATCTCCTATCACTGACCACTTTTCAGTCTTCAGGACCACATTTCTTGGTCCCTGGGGATTTTTTTTTCATTTTTTTCTATATAAAACATAAAACAAAAAAAAAAATATAAAAAGAAAAAAAAGAAACAAAAAAAAATAGTTAGTTTAGCCAATTTTGAAAATTTAACTGGTTAGTTTAGTATTAGCCCCTTCCCGCTCCTTGACGTACTATTACGTCATGGCAGCTCTATCGTTCGCGCTCCATGCCGTAATAGTACGTCTTGCAGTTAGAACAGCGGTGCGCGCGCCCGGCGCGTTCATGCGCTGTGATAGCTGCTGTTTCTGACAGCAGGCTATCACGGCATAATGGGACGGGACCATTTACTATGGTCCCGCCTCGCCGATCGCCGCTATTGGCTAGTCAGTGAGTAACTAGCCAATAGCAGCGATCGGTCTCATTCAGCACAGCAGTGCTCGAGCCCGGCGTTCCTGAGCTGTGATAGCTGCTGTTTCTGACAGCATGCTATCACAGCATAATGGGCCGGGACCATTTACTATGGTCCCGCCTCGCCGATCGCCGCTATTGGCTAGTCAGTGAGTAACTAGCCAATAGCAGCGATCATTCTCGTCACTTCCTCTCTCTGACCTCACATCCTGCTGCAACCGCCCTGAACGCCCTGTTGGAGTTAGCGAGGCGTTGAGATCGGTTGTGAGCAGAGAGTCAGAGAGAAAAGAAGTGAAAAAAAGTGAAAAAAAGTTTCTAAAACAACGTTTTTTTTGCTTCCCACCACCCCATCCACTACCCACTCCTGTTCCCTTCCTCTTTGAGTTCTACCCACGTTTTTTGGTCAGTGATCTCCTATCACTGACCACTTTTCAGTCTTCAGGACCACATTTCTTGGTCCCTGGGGATTTTTTTTTCATTTTTTTCTATATAAAACATAAAACAAAAAAAAAAATATAAAAAGAAAAAAAAGAAACAAAAAAAAATAGTTAGTTTAGCCAATTTTGAAAATTTAACTGGTTAGTTTAGTATTAGCCCCTTCCCGCTCCTTGACGTACTATTACGTCATGGCAGCTCTATCGTTCGCGCTCCATGCCGTAATAGTACGTCTTGCAGTTAGAACAGCGGTGCGCGCGCCCGGCGCGTTCATGCGCTGTGATAGCTGCTGTTTCTGACAGCAGGCTATCACGGCATAATGGGACGGGACCATTTACTATGGTCCCGCCTCGCCGATCGCCGCTATTGGCTAGTCAGTGAGTAACTAGCCAATAGCAGCGATCGGTCTCATTCAGCACAGCAGTGCTCGAGCCCGGCGTTCCTGAGCTGTGATAGCTGCTGTTTCTGACAGCATGCTATCACAGCATAATGGGCCGGGACCATTTACTATGGTCCCGCCTCGCCGATCGCCGCTATTGGCTAGTCAGTGAGTAACTAGCCAATAGCAGCGATCATTCTCGTCACTTCCTCTCTCTGACCTCACATCCTGCTGCAACCGCCCTGAACGCCCTGTTGGAGTTAGCGAGGCGTTGAGATCGGTTGTGAGCAGAGAGTCAGAGAGAAAAGAAGTGAAAAAAAGTGAAAAAAAGTTTCTAAAACAACGTTTTTTTTGCTTCCCACCACCCCATCCACTACCCACTCCTGTTCCCTTCCTCTTTGAGTTCTACCCACGTTTTTTGGTCAGTGATCTCCTATCACTGACCACTTTTCAGTCTTCAGGACCACATTTCTTGGTCCCTGGGGATTTTTTTTTCATTTTTTTCTATATAAAACATAAAACAAAAAAAAAAATATAAAAAGAAACAAAAAAAAATAGTTAGTTTAGCCAATTTTGAAAATTTAACTGGTTAGTTTAGTATTAGCCCCTTCCCGCTCCTTGACGTACTATTACGTCATGGCAGCTCTATCGTTCGCGCTCCATGCCGTAATAGTACGTCTTGCAGTTAGAACAGCGGTGCGCGCGCCCGGCGCGTTCATGCGCTGTGATAGCTGCTGTTTCTGACAGCAGGCTATCACGGCATAATGGGACGGGACCATTTACTATGGTCCCGCCTCGCCGATCGCCGCTATTGGCTAGTCAGTGAGTAACTAGCCAATAGCAGCGATCGGTCTCATTCAGCACAGCAGTGCTCGAGCCCGGCGTTCCTGAGCTGTGATAGCTGCTGTTTCTGACAGCATGCTATCACAGCATAATGGGCCGGGACCATTTACTATGGTCCCGCCTCGCCGATCGCCGCTATTGGCTAGTCAGTGAGTAACTAGCCAATAGCAGCGATCATTCTCGTCACTTCCTCTCTCTGACCTCACATCCTGCTGCAACCGCCCTGAACGCCCTGTTGGAGTTAGCGAGGCGTTGAGATCGGTTGTGAGCAGAGAGTCAGAGAGAAAAGAAGTGAAAAAAAGTGAAAAAAAGTTTCTAAAACAACGTTTTTTTTGCTTCCCACCACCCCATCCACTACCCACTCCTGTTCCCTTCCTCTTTGAGTTCTACCCACGTTTTTTGGTCAGTGATCTCCTATCACTGACCACTTTTCAGTCTTCAGGACCACATTTCTTGGTCCCTGGGGATTTTTTTTTCATTTTTTTCTATATAAAACATAAAACAAAAAAAAAAATATAAAAAGAAAAAAAAGAAACAAAAAAAAATAGTTAGTTTAGCCAATTTTGAAAATTTAACTGGTTAGTTTAGTATTAGGGTTAGTTAGTGTCAGGGAACCGTCAAAAAGCGTAGTTAGGTATAGTGTCAGGGAATTTAGCGTCAGGAATCGGTCACCGTAGATAGGCTTAGCGTTAGGGATCCATCACCGTAGTTAGGTTTAGCGTCAGGGAAGCTCGGAATAATTAGATAGGTTTAGTGTCAGGCACCCGTCACCGTAGTTAGGTTTAGTGTCAGGGAAGCTTGAAATAATCTAGATAGGTTTAGTGTCAGGGAATCGTCGCCGTAGTTAGGTTTAGCGTTAGGGAAGTCCACATAAAATTTAGTTAGGTTTAGTGTTAGGAACCCTCGCCCTAGTTAGCTTTAGTGTCAGGGAAGTCCACTTGCTCTCTAAAAACAAAACACACATTTGTGCTAGTTGTGCTATCCTATTGCTCCCAGTTAGGGATTTATTTTTTTGCAGTATATAAATTTTGTCTTCGCACAACAAGCATGTCCCAACGGACATTTACTGCTGAAGAGGCGTATGCATTTCTGGCCTCCGACACAGACTCGTCGGATGGCGATACAGTATTTTATTTGTCTACCTCCTCATCCAGCGATGAAGAGGAGGGACCCCCTAGGAGACGCCCCAGGACCACCACCATAGTAGAAATCCCTGAGAGAAGTGACCCCACAACAAGTGATACCCCTGAGCGAAGTGACCCCATTTGGACACCCACACCAGACCATTATGAACCCCAAATCCCTGAGTACACGGGCAGCCCAGGCATCAAATTTAACACGGCAGGGTTCAGTGAGATGGACTTTTTCAAGTTCTTCTTCACTGATAACTTTATAGAGCTAATGGTCACCCAGACTAATTTATATGCCCAACAGTATATCACCAAGAACCCCAACTCATTTTATGCCCAATCCCAGAGGTGGACTCCTGTAAACGCAGCAGAGTTGGGCAAGTTCTGGGGACTGCTCTTGAACATGGGGCTTCTAAAAAAGCCATCCATTAGGACCTACTGGAGCACGGACATCCTATACCACACCCCGATGTACCGTATGGCCATGTCCAGGATGCGTTATGAGGCAATACTTCGCTTCCTACATTATGCCGATAATGAGCAGTGCCCACCCCGAGATGACCCCAGTTTTGACCGTTTATATAAACTGAGACCCCTATTAGACCATTTCAGTGCCCGGTTTGCCCAAGCATACACCCCCGAGAAGTGTATTTCTATTGATGAGTCCCTGGTACATTTTAAAGGGAGGCTTCAATTCCGCCAATACCTGCCAAGTAAGAGGGCAAGGTATGGCGTGAAGTTGTATAAGCTGTGCGAGAGTGCATCAGGGTATACATATAAATTCAGGATATATGAAGGGAAGGACAGCAGTATTCAGCCCCCAGAATGCCCCCCCTTACTGGGAATTAACGCAAAAATTGTGTGGGATTTGGTGCACCCACTGCTGGACCAGGGTTACCACCTCTACCTGGATAATTTTTATACCAGCGTCCCGCTCTTCAAGTGCCTCGCTTCCAGAAGGACTGCGGCATGCGGCACTGCTAGAAAAAATCTTAGAGGCCTCCCTAAAACACTGCTTGGGCAAACACTCAGAAGGGGTGAGAGCAGGGCACATTCTAGTAGCAACATATTGTGTGTCAAGTACAAGGACAAGAGAGATGTCCTTGTATTGACAACAATACATGGCCACACCAGTACCCATGTACCTGTACGAGGTACCAGTACAGAGACCCCCAAACCAGATTGCATCCTGGACTACAATAGGTACATGGGAGGGGTGGACTTGTCAGATCAAGTCCTGAAGCCCTACAGCGCTACGCGGAAATCGAGGGTGTGGTATAAGAAGCTGGCCGTGCACATCATACAGATGGCATTGTACAATGCGTACGTGCTACGTCGATGTGCAGGCCAGAGGGGAACTTTCCTGGAATTTCAAGAGGTGGTTATAAAGAACCTAATTTTTGGCGACCAGGAAGGAGGGGCACCCAGTACTTCTGGAAGCGAGGCCACACGCATCGTACCAGGGCAACACTTTCCAGGAGAAGTTCCCCAAACTGGCAAGAAGGGAAAAAGTCAAAAGAGGTGCAAAGTGTGCTATAAGAGGGGGATAAGGAAGGACACAACATACCAATGCGACACGTGTCCCGAAAAACCAGGGCTCTGTATGAAAGATTGTTTTAAAATTTACCATACATCCCTTGATTTTTAATTTACCCTGATGCACTCCGCACAGCTTATCCCCCTCATCTTTCCCTTTTGAGCCCTGCCATGTGCCCAAGCAGCAAATAACAGCCACATGTAGGGTATTGCCGTACCCGGGAGAACCCACATTACAATTTATGGGGTGTATGTCTCCGGTGGCACATGCTGGGCACAATATATCGGACACTGAAATGGCATATATGTATAGGAAATTGCAAATCTCACTTTGCACCATCTACTGCGCATTACCTTTTACACAATAACTGTTGGGTCAAAATGCTCACTACACTCTAGATGAATGTCTTAAGGGGTGTAGTTTTTAAAATGGGGTCACTTCTCGGGGGTTTCAACTGTACTGGTACCTCAGGGGTTCTGCCTACATGACTTAGCACCAGAAAAGCTCCAGTAGGCTAAATGGTGGTCCTTCCCTTCTGAGCCCTGTCGTGTGCCCAGGCAGCTAATAACAGCCACATGTAGGGTATTGCCGTACCCGGGAGAACCCACATTACAATTTATGGGGTGTATGTCTCCAGTGGCACATGCTGGGCACAATATATCAGACACTGAAATGGCATATATGCATAGGAAATTGCAAATCTCACTTTGCACCATCTGCTGCGCATTACCTTTTACACAATAACTGTGGGGTCAAAATGCTCACTACACCACTAGATGAATGTCTTAAGGGGTGTAGTTTTTAAAATGGGGTCACTTCTCGGGGGTTTCAACTGTACTGGTACCTCAGGGGTTCTGCCTACATGACTTAGCACCAGAAAAGCTCCAGTAGGCTAAATGGTGGTCCTTCCCTTCTGAGCCCTGTCGTGTGCCCAGGCAGCTAATAACAGCCACATGTAGGGTATTGCCGTACCCGGGAGAACCCACATTACAATTTATGGGGTGTATGTCTCCAGTGGCACATGCTGGGCACAATATATCAGACACTGAAATGGCATATATGCATAGGAAATTGCAAATCTCACTTTGCACCATCTGCTGCGCATTACCTTTTACACAATAACTGTGGGGTCAAAATGCTCACTACACCACTAGATGAATGTCTTAAGGGGTGTAGTTTTTAAAATGGGGTCACTTCTCGGGGGTTTCAACTGTACTGGTACCTCAGGGGTTCTGCCTACATGACTTAGCACCAGAAAAGCTCCAGTAGGCTAAATGGTGGTCCTTCCCTTCTGAGCCCTGTCGTGTGCCCAGGCAGCTAATAACAGCCACATGTAGGGTATTGCCGTACCCGGGAGAACCCACATTACAATTTATGGGGTGTATGTCTCCAGTGGCACATGCTGGGCACAATATATCAGACACTGAAATGGCATATATGCATAGGAAATTGCAAATCTCACTTTGCACCATCTGCTGCGCATTACCTTTTACACAATAACTGTGGGGTCAAAATGCTCACTACACCACTAGATGAATGTCTTAAGGGGTGTAGTTTTTAAAATGGGGTCACTTCTCGGGGGTTTCAACTGTACTGGTACCTCAGGGGTTCTGCCTACATGACTTAGCACCAGAAAAGCTCCAGTAGGCTAAATGGTGGTCCTTCCCTTCTGAGCCCTGTCGTGTGCCCAGGCAGCTAATAACAGCCACATGTAGGGTATTGCCGTACCCGGGAGAACCCACATTACAATTTATGGGGTGTATGTCTCCAGTGGCACATGCTGGGCACAATATATCAGACACTGAAATGGCATATATGCATAGGAAATTGCAAATCTCACTTTGCACCATCTGCTGCGCATTACCTTTTACACAATAACTGTGGGGTCAAAATGCTCACTACACCACTAGATGAATGTCTTAAGGGGTGTAGTTTTTAAAATGGGGTCACTTCTCGGGGGTTTTAACTGTACTGGTACCTCAGGGGCTTCTGCATACATGACTTAGCACAAGAAAAGCTCCAGTAGGCCAAATGGTGGTCCTTTCCTTCTGAGTCCTGCCATGGGCCCAAACATCAGTTTATCACCACAAATGGGGTATTGCCGCACTCAGGACAAATTGGGCAACAAAATGGGGTGTTTTATTCCTTGTGAAAATAAGAAATTTTGAACAAAAATTACATCTTAATGGAAAAAAATATCATTTTTTTAATTCACAGCCCAATTCAAATAGGTGCTGTGAAAAAACGGTGTGGTCAAAATGATAACAACAACCATAAATGAATTCCTTGAGGGGTCTAGTTTCCAAAATGGGGTCACTTCTGGTGGGTTTCCATTGCTTTCATACCTCAACACCTCTTCAAACCTGGCATGCTGCCTAAAATATATTCTAATAAAAAAGAGGCCTCAAAATGCACTAGGTGCTCCTTTGTTTCTGAGGCTTGTGTTTTATTCCACGAGCGCACTAGAGCCACATGTGGGACATTTCTAAAAACTGCAGAATCTGGACAATACATATTTAGTAGTATTTCTCTGGTAAAATCTTCTGTGTTACAGAAAAAAATGGAATAATATTGAAATTCAGCAAGAAAAATGAAATTTGCAAATTTCACCTCCACATTGCTTTAATTCCTGTGAAATGCCTGAAGGGTTAAAAAACTTTCTAAATGCTGTTTTGAATACTTTGAGGGGTCTAGTTTTTAAAATGGGGTGTTTTATGGGGGTTTCTAATACATAGGCCCCTCAAAGCCACTTCAGAACTCAAGAGGTACCTTAAAAAAAAGGCTTTTGAAATTTTCTTAAAAATATGAGAAATTGCTGTTTATGTTCTAAGCCTTGTAACGTCCAAGAAAAATAAAAGAATGTTAAAAAAACGATGCCAATCTAAAGTAGACATATGGGAAATGTGAACTAGTAACTATTTTGGGTGGTATAACCGTCTGTTTTACAAGCAGATGCATTTAAATTCTGAAAAATGCAATTTTTTCAAAATTTTCTCTAAATTTTGCAATTTTTCACCAATAAACACTGAATATATCGACCAAATTTTACCACGAACATGAAGCCCAAAGTGTCACGAGAAAACAATCTCAGAATCGCTTGGATAGGTTTAAGCATTCCGACGTTATTACCACATAAAGTGAAATATGTCAGATTTGAAAAATGGGCTCTGAGCCTTAAGGCCCAAACTAGGCTGCGTCCTTAAGGGGTTAAAAAAACAAACAAAAAAACGGAGTCCCTGGGTCTTGCGCACAATAGCAAATGATCGGCCGAATTTGGTCATGCCAAGTAGTTTCGGCTGACAACAGCCGGAATTTTCCAACTTGGCCGATCACATTTTCAACAGACAGAAGTCGACCATTGCGAATTTTACAAACGGTGGTCAGCCAAAATGGCCAATAATTTCTCTTATGTGTATGGCCATCTTTAGTCTTTACAGTATGTGTGACCTGGCTTACCATAACAGAAAAATACTTCTGGTATGTTCCTCTTACTCATTGTCACACGGACCATAAATAATTAGAAAAACACAGACTAATGTTATAACTATTTCTGTGACTACCAGTAGACACAATAAAACAGTATATTATACTAAGTGTTTACTCAGACTAGTAGAACAGACGGGGCCGAACACTCATACCTTACTTCTGGGTTATCTGATTTTTGTCATAGAGGATGTAACAGCTGAGGAAAAGAAATACACTTACTCAGCTGTAGAAGGCCGATGCTGGGAAGTGTTTACAACAAGACTTTAGATCTGTCCTAATGTAGACACATAAAAAGATTGGTAATTGTTTTCCACAACCAATGTGATGTATGGTTGTTCTAGGAGAAATAACTTAGGAAGCAGATAAGACCAGTAACCGTAGTTTAATAATCATGTCCACCGAAAGGCCCTTTTACACTGTCCGGTAATGAGGGCCGATTGACAATAATGACGTGATGAGCACTCGATTCCATATTCATAGAGCAATGTTTGTTGTTATTCTGGGATGAAAGTTCATCCCCATGCAGTTTCCATAAATTCAGCAGTGCGTAGCTCTCTCCATACTGTTCTATGGGAGTTATGGAAACAGCCGAGCAAGCACGGCCCCCTCTCCACTAGTCCCTGCCCAGAATCGTCAGCCAGCGGCCACCTCACCAGATAAACCGGGTTCAGGTGACCCCTGTTCTCGATATAGAGCTGGGACCCACATCTATCAGACATTTATTGCATAGCCTCTAGATATGTCATAAATGTCTAAGTTGGGAATACCCCTTTAAGGCCTTATGCACACAACCATGATAGAGCTCCGTACAACCTCCAAGTTGACATCGCGTTACTGAGATTATCCTTACTGGAAGTAATACTTTGCAGAACAATATCTCTGTTATATGCTATCAACATAGTAGTAGTACAGAGCCGCAGAGACTCTGTGCACCTCCGTACAGATTCCAAGCAGACGGTTTAGCTGGGCCTTTTTTTCTTGGTTTTCGACATTCAGGACTTTTATGCTTTGTGCCAGAATGCCAAATTCAAACTACTCTTAATTTGAAGATAACAGTCCTGTTCAGAGCAATGTGGGAGAATAGAGTTGGTAAGCACACTTCTAATGGTCTTATTTTATACTTATAACTATAGTTCATTTTGTTATATGCACCAGAGTAAAATATGGGGGACTGCACTATATGAACAAGCTCTTAAGGTACTTTTACACCGGCCAACTTTCGCCGGTGCAATGAGCACCGATCAGCGAGACAGCACGTTAATCGGCGCTCGTTTACTATTCACAAAGAGCTAGTATGAGGACGAGCACTCGTTCCGCCGATTGCTCGTCCCCATACATTTATATAGTGTCGGCAGCACATCTTTGTAGCACCCATGGCCGCGGACAGTCAGGATTACTCACCTCCTGACGGTCGCAGCCATTGATCAGTGAGCGCTGGCCCGCATCTCCTCCTCAGGAGACGCCAGCGCCCTCTTCACTCTGCTGTGTCCTGTGGGTTGCGCGCGCACGCTTGTGCTCGGTCTTAAAGGGCCAGCGAGCGCACCTGAATTAGATACCAAATTAGCCTGTGATCACTCTGGACTATAAGAAGGGCCCTGCCCCTTCCTGCATTGCCTGAGCGTTGTTGTTTACCTATGTTTATCTCTGCAAATGGTCCCTTAAGTGTTTTCCAGTTCTCAGTGTTCCCGTTCCTTTTACCTGTATTCTGTGTCCCGTGATATCTTGGTCCAAGTGACGTTTAGAGTTGGAGTCGTGTTGTGCTGTGTACTACGTCTTCCTGGTTACACCACGCCTGGTGTCTGCCTGCTATCAATGTCCCATCTGAGCCCATCTTGGCTACTGTCTGAAATTACCACAGGTACACCTATCCGAACTATAGACTTTGACTTGGTATTCTGTTGGCCAGCTGCTATACCGTCAAGGCGGTACGGCCCAGTGGATCCAAGCACCCAACATGACAGTACACTCAGGCCATGGACCCCGCTGGTCAGCCTAAGACTTTGTCGA
Source organism: Rhinoderma darwinii (assembly GCF_050947455.1). Classification (NCBI taxonomy): domain Eukaryota; kingdom Metazoa; phylum Chordata; class Amphibia; order Anura; family Rhinodermatidae; genus Rhinoderma; species Rhinoderma darwinii. The sequence goes on from NC_134688.1 coordinate 406,511,811, forward strand.
TGTCTCAAGCGGTGCAGGCAGATCAGCGAGACCTTCGTTCACGACAGGACCAACTCCTCCTGACAGTGATTTCCATTGCACAGCGGCTAGATGCGTAAGATGCAGCCTCCTCAGCTCCTGTTCTGACTGATCCTCCTGCTAAACCTCCTGTCAGCACCAGTGCTGATCCCCGATTCTCGCTACCACTACCGCCTCGTTACAACAGAGATGCCAGTACCTGCAGGGGATTTCTCAATCAGTGCCAGATCCACTTCTCTCTTCATGCCAGAGTATTTCCGTCTGATGGCGCCAGAATTGCCTTCATTGTTTCTCTGCTCACTGGCAAGGCCCTAGCGTGGGCGAACCCGATCTGGGAATGGCAGATACTTGTGACCCGAGACTTCCAGGGGTTCCTCCGGATATTTCGCACTGTGTTCGAGGAGACTGGACGAGTCTCGTCGGCAGCGGCCTCCTTGCTGAACCTGCGCCAGGGAGACACCTCCGTGGGCGAGTACGCCATTCAATTCCGTACCCTGGCAGGAGAGCTGTCCTGGAAAGATGAGGCCCTGGTGGCCTCGACCGCTGCCTGGGGCAGATCGATCCAGCCCCGCCTCCTCGTCCTCAGCCTTTGACAGAATTGCCTTGTCATTATTCTATGTTCTCGGATGTCTTCAGTAAGAAGGAGGCAGAGACGCTGCCCCCACACTGGGCGTATGACTGTGCTATCGAGCTGGTTCCTGATGCATCCCTTCCCCATGGTAGGGTATATCCTCTCTCCTTACCAGACACTCAGTCCATGTCCGCCTATATTAAGGAGAATCTGGAGAGGGGTTTCATATGTAAATCCTCCTCCCCGGCAGGATGGTTCTCTGCGACCCTGCATCAACTACCGGGGTCTCAACCAGATCACGGGCAAGAATAAATATCCGTTGCCATTGATTTCAGAGCATTTTGACCGCATACGGGTAGCCAAAATTTTTTCCATACTAGATCTGCGTGGGGCTTACAACCTAATCCGGATTCGCTGGGGTGACGAATGGAAGACGGCATTTAACACCCGAGACTGCACTATGAATATCTGGTGATGCCCTTCGGCCTGTGTAACGCTCCCACGGACTTCCAAGAGTTCGTCAATGACATCTTCTGGGATCTCCTCTATGTTTGTGTTGTGATCTATCTCGATGATATCTTAATTTTATCCCCAGACCTGTTAACTCATCAGAGACATGTCCATCAAGTTCTGCTGCGATTGAGGGAAAATCGCCTGTATGCCAATCTGGAGAAGTGCGTGTTTGAGAGGAGCTCTTTACCCTTCCTGGGCTACATAATCTCGGACCAAGGTCTCAAGATGGATCCGGAGAAAGTAAAGGCCGTATGGGAATGGCCACGCCCTCAAGGCTTAAGGTCCATACAGTGTTTCTTGGGATTCGCCAATTTTTCCGGCAGTTCATCCCAAACTTCTCCTCACTGACATTTCCCATCTCTACCCTCACAAAAAAGGGATGAACGCTAAGGTGTGGACTCCCAGGCTGGATCCGCATTTAATAGCCTGAAGAGTGCCTTCACGTCAGCCTCTATCCTCCATCATCCTGCTGTATCTCGATAGTTTTCATTGGAGGTAGATGCCTCCTCTGTTGGTGCTGCTGCACTCCTGTTCCAGAGAGGTTCCGCAGAACACAACTACTCGATTTGGGATCGGGATTTACTGGCCATCAAATTGACTCTGGAAGAATGGAGACATCTACTAGAGGGCGCAGTTCATCCCATCCTGATATTCACAGACCACAAGGACCTCACCTATCTTCAGACGGCCCAACGGCTGAACCCTCGTCAGGCCAGGTGGTCACTGTTCTTTGCCCGGTTCCAGTTTGAGCTCCACTACCGTCCGGCTGACAAGAATGTGAGTGCCGATACCTTATCCAGGTAGTTCGAGACAGAGGACACCATGGAGTCTCCACAAAATATTATTGATCCGTCTTGCATTGTCTCTGTCAACCCCCTGCAAGTTAGAGACATCCCTCCGGGGAGGACTTTTGTGCGCCTGGCAGACAGAGGGAGAATCTTCTGCTGGGGATACAGCTCCAGACTGGCAGGTCACGCGGGTACCCGTAAGACCCGGGATCTGATTGCCCGTCATTTCTGGTGGCCCACGCTGCCCAAAGACATCATGGACTTTGTTTCGTCCTGCTTGGTGTGTGCAACTAACAATGTTGCTCACTCCAAACCTGCTGGCCTGCTCCAGCCACTGCCTGTGCCCCATGCTCCCTGGCACCATATAGCAATGGACTTTGTTACGGACCTGCCTCCCTCTGCGGGATGCAGTACGGTCTGGGTGGTGGTTAACTGATTTTCGAAGATGGCTCAGTTCGTTCCGCTGACCGGCCTACCTTCTGCTTCTCGACTGGCCAACCTCTTCATCGAACACATCTTCCGCCTGCACGGCTTGCCGCGGCATATCGTGTCTGATCATGGGGTTTAGTTCTCCTCAAGGTTCTGGAGAGCCCTCTGTAAACTCCTCAATGTAAAGTTGGACTTTTCCTCAGCCTACCATCCAATGGTCAAGTCGAGAGGATCAATCAAATCATGGAGAACTACCTAGGACACTTCAGCTGCTATACCGTCAAGGCAGTACGGCTCAGTGGGTCCACGCACCCAACGTGATAGTCTCCCTGTTTACACAGGGAAATGTGCTGCAGACAACGATAATATTATGAGCATTTAAATCGATACGATCAGCTGATGAACGTGCTCATTCATCTGCTGATCGCTGCCCTGTTTACACTTGTTTGCCCGATAATTGGCCAGTGTAAAAGGGCCTTTACCCTGCTTGCTTAGGCCCCATGCACACGACCGTATTTTTCATCTGTAATTACGGACTGTAATTACAGACCCATTCATTTCTATGGGCTACGGACACCTTTCCGTAGCTTTACGGATGGGTGTCTGTCCCGTAGAAACGGCGAAACATGTCCTTTTTTTTACCATAATTACGGCACGGACTCTCCATAGAAGTCTATGGGCAGTTCTGTAATTACAGACGGCTAGGGATGTCCAACGCCAGGGGATTACCCTAGATTCCGTCCTGTTTTTTAGTGGATCTTTAAATACGGTTGCAACACGGACTGTATTTATGGACACCCTTATCTGTAAATGCGGATGATTTAAGCATGAATATAAATGACTACGCACACTGATAGAATATTCCGTTCCGTAAATTAACAATTTTACTGCCTGAAAATAGAACGATTAAAATATTGATTTATTAAATTGTTTCATTAAAATTAGCCATCTTAGCCCTAAGTACAATGTAAACAGGCTCGGATGAGGTGGTCAGTAATAAGGAGAGGTGTGCTGATGTGATAGTATAGTTGCAAACACCAAGCACCGCCTCACCCCTAACGATATATTCTACTGACACACCTCACTGACTGACAGACAATCCCAATTGGATTGTCTGTCAGTCAGTGAGGTGTGTCAGTAGAATATATCGTTAGGGGTGAGGTGGTGCTTGGTGTTTGCAACTATACTATCACATCAGCACACCTGTAATGGCAGGGGGTAGGGAGACGGACAAGTGAGCCCTAATCTACCCGCCACTCTGTCCCTGCCTACTTGCAACGACCCGCCCTAGGCGACGGGGTACAACTGGGCGGCGGTCCCTGCGCTCAGTAAGTGCACGACAAACACACAAAGGAATACAAGAAAGGAAAAGGGGCCGTTGCCCACGGCAACACCGTGAGCAACCAGAGTGGTGAACGAGCCGAGTCAAGCCAGGAGTGTGCGAGGTACAAAACGAAAAGCAGAAGAGTAGTCGGTAAGCCAGGGTCTGTATGGAGCAGGATCAAAAATAGCAGTAGCTGTAGCTGGGCCAGGAAACCACAAGGAAAGAATCACAAGCACCGAGGGACAGGAAGTGCAGGCTTAAATAGACCGAGGGCGGGAGCTAGCTGATTCTGGCCAGGTTACGATAGGCTCTCCCACTCCTAAGCCTGCCAGCCTGAATGGTGGAAGCAGGAGTCAGTCTCAGGGATGTATTCTCAGGTGCTGACTGATTAGTTCTGGGAGTTAACCCCGGAGCTGTGCCTGGCAGATCCTTTACAGTACCCCCCCTTTTATGAGGGGCCACCGGACCCTTTCTAAGTGGACCTGGCTTACTGGGGAAACGCAGGTGGAACCTCCTGACCAATACCCCAGCGTGAACATCCCGGGCGGGTACCCAAGTCCCCTCCTCGGGCCCGTATCCTCTCCAATGGACCAGGTACTGGAGGGAGCCTTGGACCATCTTGCTGTCCACAATCCTGGCCACCTCGAATTCCACCCCCTCAGGGGTGAGGATGGGAACAGGAGGTCTCCTCGAGGGAGCCAAGGACGGGGAGCAGTGTTTGAGGAGGGAGGCATGAAACACGTTGTGTATCCGAAAAGACGGGGGTAACTCCAGCCGGAAGGAGACAGGATTGAGGACCTCAATGACCTTATACGGCCCAATAAACCGGGGAGCAAACCTCTTGGACGGACCTTGAGACGCAAGTTCCTAGACGACAACCACACCAGATCCCCGACCATAAACAGGGGGTTAGCAGAACGTTTTTTATCAGCCTGAGTTTTTTGTACGCTCTGGGACACCTCTAGGTTTTTCTGAACCTGGGCCCAGACTGTGCATAGTTCCCGATGAACGACCTCTACCTCGGGATTGTTGGAACTACCAGGTGAAACGGAGGAGAACCGTGGATTAAACCCAAAATTACAAAAAAAAGGAGAGACCCCTGACGAGTTACTGACCCGGTTATTAAGGGAAAATTCGGCGAGGGGAATGAAAGAGACCCAATCAAATTGACAGTCAGAGACAAAACACCTTAAGTATTGTTCTAGAGATTGATTAGTCCTCTCCGTTTGGCCATTGCTTTCAGGATGGAAGGCAGAGGAGAAGGACAGATCAATCCCCAACTTCATACAGAAGGCTCTCCAAAACAATGAAACAAATTGTACCCCTCTATCCGAAACAATATTGACAGGGACCCCATGGAGACGCAGGATGTGTTTGACAAACAAGGTAGCCAACGTTTTGGCGTTGGGTAGTTTCTTGAGGGGCACAAAGTGGCACATCTTACTAAAGCGGTCCACCACCACCCACACCACCGACTTGCCTTGGGATGGAGGCAAATCGGTGATAAAATCCATGGAGATATGTGTCCAAGGTCTCTGGGGAATGGGCAACGAACGCAGTAAGCCCGCTGTTCGGGACCTGGGAGTCTTGGACCTAGCACAAACCTCACAAGCGGCGACGTAGGCCTTAACGTCTTTAGGCAACCCAGGCCACCAATAATTTCTGGTAATGAGGTGTTTGGTACCCAGGATGCCTGGATGGCCAGATAGTGCGGAGTCATGATTTTCCCTAAGTACCCTTAGCCGGAATTGCAGGGGAACAAACAGCTTGTTCTCAGGAAGGTTCCCGGGAGCTGCACCTTGATCAGCAGCAATATCAGAGACTAAATCAGAATCGATCGAGGAAATGATTATACCTGGAGGCAAAATACAAGCAGGATCTTCCTCCGAAGGAGGGCTGGCCATGAAGCTACGCGACAGTGCATCAGACTTAATATTTTTAGACCCAGCCCTATAGGTAACCAAAAAATTGAATCTGGTAAAAAATAACGCCCATCGAGCTTGTCTCGGGTTTAGCCTCCGGGCAGATTCTAGGAAAACCAGATTCTTGTGGTCGGTAAGGACCGTTACCTGGTGCCTAGCCCCCTCCAGGAAGTGGCGCCACTCTTCAAATGCCCATTTAATGGCTAAGAGTTCGCGGTTGCCAATATCATAGTTACTTTCAGTTGGCAAAAACTTCCTGGAGAAGTAGGCACAGGGGCGGAGATGGGTGAGGGACCTGGTACCCTGGGACAAGACAGCCCCCACTCCCACCTCAGATGCGTCAACTTCCACGATAAATGGCTCCATTTGGTTGGGCTGAACCAGCACCGGGGCCGAGACAAAGCACTTCTTAAGGACCTCAAAGCCTGGACAGCCTCAGGAGGCCAGTGGAGGAGATCAGCACCTTTGCGAGTGAGGTCCGTAAGGGGCTTAGCGATGACCGAGAAGTTAGCAATAAATCTTCTGTAATAATTAGCGAACCCCAAAAAACACTGTAACGCCTTCAGGGAGGCAGGTTGGACCCATTCCGCCACAGCCTGAACCTTGGCGGGGTCCATGCGGAATTCATGAGGAGTGAGGATTTGACCCAAAAATGAAATCTCCTGTACCCCCAAACACACATTTTTCGGTTTTGGCAAACAGTTTGTTTTCCCGAAGGACCTGGAGCACCTTCCTGACGTGCTCAATGTGGGAGGACCAGTCCTTGGAAAACACCAGTATGTCATCAAGGTACACTACCAGAAAAATCCCCAGGTAATTTCTCAAAATCTCATTTATGAAATTCTGGAAGACCGCAGGGGCATTACACAACCCAAAGGGCATGACGAGGTATTCGAAATGGCCTTCGGGCGTGTTAAACGCAGTCTTCCACTCATCCCCCTCTTTGATGCGAATAAGGTTATACGCCCCCCGTAGATCCAATTTAGAAAACCATTGGGCCCCCTGAACCTGATTAAAGAGATCAGGAATCAAAGGAAGGGGATACTGGTTCCTTACCGTGACCTTATTCAGGCTACGGTAGTCAATGCATGGCCTAAGACCACCATCCTTCTTCCCCACGAAGAAGAAGCCAGCACCTACCGGAGAAGAAGAGGGACGAATGTAACCCTTGGCCAGGGATTCCTGGATATACACTCTCATAGCTTCACGTTCGGGACAAGAAAGATTAAATATCCTACCCTTAGGAAGCTTAGCTCCTGGTACCAATTCGATAGCGCAATCGTATTCTCTATGAGGAGGTAACACTTTGGAGGCCTCCCTAGAGAAAACATCAGCGAAGTCCTGAACAAACTCGGGTAGCGTATTCGCCTCCTTAGGGGGAGAAATAGAATTAACAGAAAAACATGATGTACAACATTCATTACCCCATTTGGCTAGCTCCCCAGTATTCCAGTTAAACGTGGAATTATGCAACTGCAACCAGGGAAGACCTAGAACCAAATCATACGATAATCCCTGCATCAACAGTACTGAGCATTGCTCCAAATGCATGGAGCCAACAAGGAGTTCAAAAACAGGGGTATGCTGTGTAAAATAACCATTAGCAAGAGGAGTGGAGTCGATACCCACTACCGGGACAGGTTTAGGCAAATCAATCAGAGGCATAGCAAGGGACATAGCAAATTCCACAGACATGATATTAGTAGAGGACCCTGAATCCACGAAGGCACTGCCGGTAGCAGACCTACCACCAAAAGAGACCTGAAAGGGAAGCAAGATCTTAGTACATTTCATATTTACGGGAAATACCTGTGCGCCCAAGTGACCTCCCCGATGATCACTTAGACGCGGAAGTTCTCTGGCTGCAATCTTACGCTTAGGACAGTTGTTCACTTGATGCTTGTCGTCCCCACAGTAGAAACAGAGACCATTCTTCCTGCGGAATTCTCTACGTTGTTGGGGGGACACGGAGGCCCCGAGTTGCATAGGTATCTCTGAGTCTTTCCTGGAGGAACGAAGCAACGGAACTTCGGGAGGCATCATGGGGGAGTCGGAGGAGAAAACACATAAACGTTCACGTTGTCGTTCCCTGAGACGTCGGTCAAGTCGTACCGCTAAAGCCATAACCTGGTCTAGGGAGTCAGAAGAGGGATAGCTAACTAGCAGGTCTTTCAGGGCATTCGACAGACCCAACCTAAACTGGCACCTTAAGGCAGGGTCATTCCACCGAGAAGCTACGCACCACTTCCGAAAGTCAGAGCAATACTCCTCAACAGGTCTCTTACCCTGACTTAAGGTCACCAACTGACTCTCGGCAAAGGCAGTCCTGTCAGTCTCGTCATAAATAAGTCCGAGAGCAGAAAAGAAACAATCAACGGAGGAAAGTTCAGGGGCGTCAGGAGCCAAGGAGAAGGCCCACTCTTGGGGCCCTTCCTGGAGCCGGGACATAATTATACCCACCCGCTGGCTCTCAGAACCTGAGGAATGAGGCTTTAAACGAAAGTAAAGACTACAACTCTCCCGAAAGGAGAGAAAAGCCCTCCGGTCCCCTGAGAACCGGTCGGGCAACTTGAGGTGGGGTTCAAGAGGTGCGGTGAGGGGAACTACCAGGGTAGCATCAGGCTGGTTGACCCCCTGAGCCTGGACCTGTAGGGAGAGACCCTGCATTTGCTGAGCCAGGGTCTCACGGGGATCCATAGTGGTGTCAGGGACCTGGGGTAGACTAGGTATGGGCTTGTGATTATGTAATGGCAGGGGGTAGGGAGACGGACAAGTGAGCCCTAATCTACCCGCCACTCTGTCCCTGCCTACTTGCAACGACCCGCCCTAGGCGACGGGGTACAACTGGGCGGCGGTCCCTGCGCTCAGTAAGTGCACGACAAACATACAAAGGAACACAAGCAAGGAAAAGGGGCCGTTGCCCGCGGCAACACCGTGAGCAACCAGAGTGGTGAACGAGCCGAGTCAAGCCAGGAGTGTGCGAGGTACAAAACGAAAAGCAGAAGAGTAGTCGGTAAGCCAGGGTCTGTATGGAGCAGGATCAAAAATAGCAGGAGCTGTAGCTGGGCCAGTAAACCACAAGGAAAGAATCACAAGCACCGAGGGACAGGAAGTGCAGGCTTAAATAGACCGAGGGCGGGAGCTAGCTGAGTCTGGCCAGGTTACGATAGGCTCTCCCACTCCTAAGTCTGCCAGCCTGAATGGTGGAAGCAGGAGTCAGTCTCAGGGATGTATTCTCAGGTGCTGACTGATTAGTTCTGGGAGTTAACCCCGAAGCTGTGCCTGGCAGATCCTTTACAACACCTCTCCTTATTACTGACCACCTCATCTGAGCCTGTTTACATTGTACTTAGGGCTAAGATGGCTCATTTTAATGAAACAATTTAATAAATCAATATTTTAATCGTTCTATTTTCAGGCAGTAAAATTGAATATAAATGACAAAAGATCCGTATTTACGTACAGTATTTACGGATGGATGAAAAATACGCTCGTGTGCATGGGACATAAGTTATCTGACTTAGAAAACTGTTTTCCCCTAGGTGGCGAGAATGCCCCCTTGTTATAGTTACAATCCTGAGTATAAAAAAAATCTCTATTCAGCTTTGACATTTATACCTTGTTAATAGATGATGACACCAATTTTGATAATCTTTCAGGGTACTGCAGTCCACCCATTCCATTTATTACTTTGGTTGCGTGCCTTTGAACCCGCTCAACTATGTCTCTACTTTGTTTTTCTTGTTTCAAAAACTGTACACAATATTCCAAATGTTGTCTAACTAGTGATTTGTATAGTAGTACTATATTTTCATCATGTACATCTATTCCCCTTTTGATGCTTCCTATGATCTTATTTGCCTAGGCAGCAGCTGCCTGACACTGATGTTATGGTGAAGTTTACTGTTGATCCAAATCCCTAAGTCCTTTTTCATATCAGTTTTACTGTATTTTCTCATTTGGAATGTAATGATTTCATGTATTTTACCTATCTAAGTGCATAACCTTACAATTATCAGTGTTAGGGTATGTGCACACACACTAATTACGTCCGTAATATACGGACGTATTTTGGCCGCAAGTACCGGACCGAACGCAGTGCAGGGAGCCGGGCTCCAAGCATCATACTTATGTACGATGCTAGGAGTCCCTGCCTCGCTGCAGGACAACTGTCACGTACTGAAAACATGATTACAGTACAGGACAGTTGTCCGGCAGCGAGGCAGGGACTCCTAGCGTCGTACATAACTATGATGCTAGGAGCCCGGCTCCCTGCACTGAGTTCGGTCCGGAACTTGCGGCCGAAATACGTCCGTAAATTACGGACGTAATTAGTGTGTGTGCACATACCCTTAAAGGGAGTCTGTCAGATGCTTTATGGCTAATAAGCTAATTCTAGCACTGTATAATGGACTTAAACACATGTGCAAACATACCTTTGTGGTGACAGATAGACTTAGCACAGCATAAAAAAAGAACTTTGTTTTCGATACAAATGAGCTCGCAAGTACCCCGAGGGCAGAGCCAGGCCCGGCAAGTGCTTCGGCTCTAGTGAGCAAACCCTGCCAAACACCTTGGTCGTCAATCAAGACTTAGGGAGAGGTGTTGGGCAGGGTTTACTTGCAAGAGCCGGATCACTTACTGGGCTTGGGACTTCCCTCAAGGCACTTTTTTTTAGCTTATTTGTATATGCGAACAAAGTTATTTTTCTCTGCGCTCCTGAGTCTTTCTGCGCCCACAAAGGTATATTTCACATGTGTTTAAGCCCCTTATCCTCTGCTGCTATAAGCTTAGTAGCCATAAATCATCTGACAGACTACCTTCAAGCCTCATTTGTCACTTTTTTGTTTATCAATTATACTCAACCAGCCATCACTAAATTCATGATACCATTTGCCACAGTTTCTTTTGCTCATAAACATAGATTATTGATCAAATCTTTTAGTGAGTCCATTTACAATATGACCAATGCTTCACTGGCTGAATCTACAGCAGGTTATCATTGAAATATGAAAACATGTATAGAACAAAGTACTGTATGGTTGATTTATAAAATATAGTATTTTTACTTTTACACTATAGAATAATATAGATTGTCTGGAGAAACCCACTTTCAATTATCCTTTCCCACATACAATATGCAGAAATAAATCATATGATATCAATTACAAAAACAGTGAACTATGTCTATGAGGTAGAAAGTCAAGAAAATTGTCTTTGAATTGTATGATTGAAACAATATACATATTAAAGAATATAATTGAAAAATAATATTCAAATAAGCAATGGAATGTAACAGAGTGGGCAACTGTTTCACTTCATTAAAATATTCCGAGCAGGCGTACAGAATGGTACATTGTGCCTATTTAACTCAAGATAGTAGATATGGAATCGGTTCAAAAATTTTTGATGAATGCTTTAGGACTGTAAACAGAGAAACACTTTTATCCATACATGGCTGCCCTGCTCTAAATTCAGATATTATGGAAACAAGTTGAAAATATGACGACTGCATTATTCTAAAACTGCTGAACGCTTAGTGACCACTTGCCACGCTTGATGACATACACAGAGCTGGACAGCCTGGACAAGTAGAAATATTCAAATGCTTTATTTATGACCCCCTCTGTCTTATAGTGAACCTCCACCTGTGCTGCTAATAAATGTATAGGGTACTTGATTATATTATACATATTATTATACTTTATCAAGATTTGGAGCTCTGTTAAGGGGGTTTTACACTGGGTGATTATCGGGCAGACAAGCATTCATAGAACGCTCGTTGCCGATATTTGCCCTGTGTAAACAGGGCAGCGATCAGCAGTTGAACGATCTGCTGATCTTATCGTTTTCAAAATGTAAAATATTACTGTTGTCGGCAGCACATGTCCCTGTGTAAACGCTGCCGACGTGATAATAACGTATGTGGACGAGCGATCGGTGTAACAACCGCTCGTCCCCATCCATGGCTCCGTGTGACAGGAGAAAAAGAGCGCCGATCAACGATATCTCGTTGATCGGCGCTCGCTGCATCGGCCGATTATCGGCCGGTGCAATAGGGCTTTTAGGCTCTGTTTACATCTGCGTCATTATCTCTGTTTTTCTATTTCGTCATAGAAGATAAAAATTAATGGAAGTGTTGGACCAACGATGCCCACAGTACCCATTAACTTTAATGGGTTCTGTCAGGTTTCCATCATGGTATCCATCATTTTACTATACAAAATAATGCTGCATGCTGTTCTATTTTGTCTGGAATTGTTTTAAGAAATCTGTGACAGAGTGTAAAGGATCTGCCAGGAACAGCTTCGGGGTTAACGCCCATAGATAATCAGTCTGCACCTGCTTCTATGTCTGTGAGACTGACTCCATCTTCCAGGGTGGCAGGCTTAGGGGTGGGAGAACCTATCACAGCCTGGCCAGACGGACCTAGCTCCCGCCCTATGTCTATTTATACCTGCCTTTCCTGTTCCTCCTTTGCTTGTGATTCTTTTCGTTTGGTTTCCTGGCCCTGCTGCAATTTCTTGTACTATTTTCCTTGCTTCAAATTGACCCCGGCTTGCTGACTACTCTCCTGCTCTGCGTTTGGTACCTCGTACACTCCTGGTTTGACTCGGCTTGTTTACTTCTCTTGTTGCTCACGGTGTTGCCGTGGGCAACTGCCCCTTTCTCCCCCTAGCTCTGTGTACCCTTGTCTGTTTGTCTGTTGTGCACTTATTGAGCGTAGGGACCGTCGCCCAGTTGTACCCCGTCGCCTAGGGCGGGTCGTTGCAAGTAGGCAGGGATTAAGTGGCGGGTAGATTAGGGCTCACTTGTCTGTCTCCCCACCCCCCGTCATTACATAATCACAAGCCCATACCTAGTCTACCCTGGTCCCTGACACCACTATGGACCCCCTTGAGACCCTGGCTCAGCAAATGCAAGGTCTCTCCCTACAGGTCCAGGCCCTGGCTCAGAGGGTCAACCAGCCTGATGCTACCTTGGTAGTCCCCCTCACCTCACCTCTTGAACCCCACCTCAAGTTGCCCGACCGGTTCTCAGGGGACCGGAAGACTTTTCTCTCCTTTCGGGAGAGTTGTAGGCTCTATTTTCGTTTAAAGCCCCACTCCTCAGGTTCTGAGAGCCAGCGGGTGGGTATAATTATGTCCCGGCTCCAGGAAGGGCCCCAAGAATGGGCCTTCTCCTTGGCTCCTGACGCCCCTGAACTTTCCTCCGTTGATCTTTTCTTTTCTGCTCTCGGACTCATCTATGACGAGACTGACAAGACTGCTTTTGCCGAGAGTCAGCTGGTGACCTTAAGTCAGGGTAAGAGACCTGTTGAGGAGTATTGTTCTGACTTTAGGAAGTGGTGTGTAGCTTCTCGGTGGAATGACCCTGCCTTAATGTGCCAGTTTAGATTGGGTCTGTCGAACGCCCTGAAAGACCTGCTAGTTAGCTATCCCTCTTCTGACTCCCTAGATCAGGTTATGGCTGTAGCGGTACGACTTGACCGACGTCTCAGGGAACGACGACTTGAACGTGTTTGTGTTTTCTCCTCTGACTCCCCCATGATGCCTCCCGAGGTTCCATTGCTTCGTTCTTCCACGGAAGACTCGGAGGTACCTATGCAACTCGGGGCCTCCGTGTCCCCCCAACAACGTAGAGACTTCCGCAGGAAGAATGGTCTCTGCTTCTACTGTGGGGATGACAAGCATCAAGTGAACAACTGTCCTAAGCGTAAGAATGCAGCCGGAGAACTTCCGCGCCTAAGTGATCATCGGGGAGGTCACTTGGGCGCACAGGTATTTCCTGTAAATATGAAACGTAATAAAATCTTGCTTCCCTTTCAGGTGTCTTTTGGTGGTAGGTCTGCTACCGGCAGTGCCTTCGTGGATTCAGGGTCTTCTGCTAATATCATGTCTGTGGAATTTGCTATGTCTCTAGCTATGCCTTTGATTGATTTGCCTAAACCTGTCCCGGTAGTGGGTATCGACTCCACTCCTCTTGCTAATGGTTATTTTATACAGCATACCCCTGTTTTTGAACTCCTTGTTGGCTCCATGCATTTGGAGCAGTGCTCTGTACTGGTGATGCAGGGATTATCGTCCGATTTGGTTTTAGGCCTTCCCTGGTTGCAGTTGCATAATCCCACGTTTGACTGGAATACTGGGGATCTTACCAAATGGGGTAATGAATGCATGACGTCATGTTTTTCTGTTAATTCTATTTCTCTCCCTGAGGAGGTGAACACTCTACCTGAGTTTGCTCAGGACTTTGCTGATGTTTTCTCTAAAGAGGCCTCCGAAGTGTTACCTCCTCATAGAGAATACGATTGCGCAGTTGATTTGGTACCAGGATCTAGGCTCTCTAAGGGTAGGATATTTAATCTCTCTTGTCCCGAACGTGAAGCCATGAGAGAGTATATCCAGGAATGCCTCGCCAAGGGTTACATTCGCCCCTCTACTTCTCCGGTAGGTGCTAGCTTCTTCTTCATAGGGAAGAAGGATGGTGGTCTTAGGCCATGCATTGACTACCGAAACTTGAATAAGGTCACTGTAAGGAATCAGTATCTTATTCCTTTGATTCCTGATCTCTTCAATCAGGTTCAGGGGGCCCAATGGTTCTCTAAGTTTGATCTACGGGGGGCTTATAACCTTATCGGCATCAAAGAGGGGGATGAGTGGAAGACTGCATTTAACACCCCCGAAGGTCATTTCGAATACCTTGTCATGCCCTTTGGGTTGTGTAATGCTCCCGCGGTCTTCCAGAATTTCATAAATGAGGTTTTAAAGAGGCTCTGTCACCAGATTTTGCAACCCCTATCTCCTATTGCAGCAGATCGGCGCTGCAATGTAGATAAGAGTAACGTTTTTTTTTTTTAAAAAACGAGCATTTTTGGCCAAGTTATGACCATTTTTATATTTATGTAAATGAGGCTTTCTAAAGTACAACTGGGCGTGTTTAACGTTAAAGTACAACTGGGCGTGTATTGTGTTCGTTACATCTGGACGTTTTTACTTCTTTTACTAGCTGGGCGCTGTGTATAGAAGTATCATCCACTTCTCTTCACAACGCCCAGCTTCCGACAGTGCACAGACACAGCGTGTTCTCGAGAGATCACGCTGTGACGTCACTCACTTCCTGCCCCAGGTCCTGCATCATGTCGGACGAGTAAGGACACATCGGCACCAGAGGCTACATTTGATTCTGCACCAGAACCGCAGAAGAAATGCCTCCCGATCTGACCCCCTTAGACTTTTATCTTTGGGGTCATCTGAAGGCAATTGTCTATGCTGTGAAGATAGGAGATGTGCAGCAACTGAAACTACGGATACTGGAAGCCTGTGCTAGCATTTCTTCTGCAGTGTTGCTATCAGTGTGTGAAGAGTGGGAGAAGAGGGTTGCATTGACAATCCAACACAATGGGCAGCACTTTGAACACATTTTATAAGTGGTCAGAGACTTATAAATAACTCATGAAAGAATAAAGTAACGTTAAAACCAAGCACACCATTGTTTTTCTTGTGAAATTCTCGATAAGTTTGATGTGTCACATGACCCTCTTCCCATTGAAAAAACTAAAGTTGGATACAAAATGGCCGCCTTCAAAATGGCCGCCATGGTCAACACCCAGCTTGAAAAGTTTCCCCCCTCCCATATACTAATGTGCCACAAACAGGAAGTTAATATCACCAACCATTCCCATTTTATTTAGGTGTATCCATATAAATGGCCCACCCTTGTACATTACAGCGCTGATCACATTATGTACAAGATAGGCCCCTTAGAATGTGGTGACAGAGCCTCTTTAAGTATTCTATTTTCCTGTTTTGCTGGTCACTTTCCAGACCTCCCATTTCAGCAAAAAGCAGTATACATCGTTTAGAGCAGAAGAGGCATAACAGATTATTACTCTTGTCCCACTTGTCCTTTCCTCAATACAAATTTATATAACATTGGTGGTATACACCATTTTGGTTCCAACACTCACTTGTATAACATAAAAAGTGAGAGTATTTGCAAAACCTTCTATTATTGGCATAACAGATTATCCATAGCCGATACAAAAAAAAAACAAAAAACAATCACGTGTTCAAACACCTGTCGTTGTTGGAGACATCTAGGGGAGGATTATAAGAAGCCCTCGGAAATCTACTTGAGTATTATGCCAACAGGCACTCCTAAGCAGAACAACATGTACTGAAATCGCTTCACCTAAAGCCATACTGAGTGTAATTTGTGCAAGATTTAAAGAAGGGGATAAACAGAAGCGTGGGGTGTATTGCAATTGGCTACTGGATATGATTGTAGACAGCAATTTGCACCCATTGCAATAAATCATGTCCGATGAAGCGTAGTTTCATCTAACCGGGTGTGTCAATTCGCAGAGCAATAGGTACTGGCACACAGATAATACACACGAACGGCACCAATAGCCACTTTATTATCCAAAATTGGCGTTTGGTGGGCAGTTATGGGTACGTGGAATGTGGGACCAATATTTTTTTATGAAAATGAGAACACAGCCATGTACATGGACATCGAGTAATTCTGTGCACAGTTAACTGATCAAGAGCGTGAGTATTGTTTCTTTCAACAAGACGGAGCAACTTGCCATTTGTCGCGTGCATCCCTATGCCGAGTTCACAGAAGAACATATAATGGGTAAAGGATCGTGGCTTCCATGGTCACCAGACCTAATGGTGTGCGGCTTTTATCTGTGGGGTTACCTGAAGGGTACGTTTTATTAAACTAATCCGCAGATAGTGGCCAAACTGAAATAGCGAATTGAATTTCATGTCAGGAATATAGAACGTGTGGTGTGCAAGGTGTTCCTGAACATAAGATGGGCACAACTTTGCATAGCTGCTGTCGGTAACCACTTCCAGCATCTTCTGAAACGGGTAAGTATGTAATTCTTCTATTATCCTGTACAAACCACAGAAGGGAGACAGGGTTTTATTTTTCGTGGAGCACCCTGTAGCTTATCATACAAGATCTATATCTAATTGTAGGTGTATAGTACTTTCTTTGTATTACTTCTCTGTTTGTATGTCTTATACCATAAACTGTGACAGTAAATTCTTTGATGTCATAATGTAAATAAACATTTTTAGATCAAACAATTTTTAACTATGCTATTTTATTATCATGTTACATTTATTTAAGAGAACAGCCACGCACGCACACACCCGATGATGGGCGCCCAAGCCTCCTTGAGGCGTGTGTGAGCGGAGGCTAGCCTGTCGTGTCCGATCCCACAGAAGAGGTACTGTAGCACAAATTGCTGAAAAAGGTAATGCATAATAATTGTATGATACTGTATTATTACAATACATTTATTTGAAAGAACATGCTTAAAGTCAATTTTAGTTGCACAGCTGTCATATCTGAGATCCTTTGCTTTTGTAAGTAGCTCATGACACGTTTTGTGCATCCAAGCGATAAAAAGACAATTTATTCCCCAGGCAACAAAACAAATGCAATACCAGGAACTCAATTAGCAAAAATGTCAATACATAAATCAAGATACACAAAATTGACCTGATAAAATTTACTTTCAGTTGTTGTTGGATTTTCTTTTGTTCTTTGAGAATTCCTCTATATAATTAAACACACTGGATGTTTTGCTAATTAGTTACTTACATGCCACCCAAGTGCTTTGAATTCCTCTTTTTAATCTGTGCAAGAGGTAGGCATCACATGATCTCTTACCAAACTTGCTATGGATTTGGTATACTTAGTGAGATTAATAAAATACTGGTGCACCGTCCCTTTGGCACATGAGCCTATTAACAAGTGCAGTGTGTGTTATATTCATCATTATGGACCTGGCATTTACTGCCACTTTTCAAATCAGAAAAGTGATGAAAAACCTTGATAAAGAGTGCTAGACGGACTCTTTTTCGAACACATTAAGGCTTCGTTCACATCTGCGTCGGTACTCCGTTCATGAGTTCTGTCGGAGCTTTCCGTCAGGTGAACCCATGAACGGAATCCTAATTGAAACAAACAGAAACCGTAGGTTTTCGTTTGCATCACCATTGATTTCAATGGTGACGGATCCGGTGCAAATGGTTTCCGTTTGTCCCCATTGTGTAAGGATTCTGTTGATTTGACGGAATCAATAGTGCAGTCGACTACGGTTTTGATTACATCAAAACAACGGAACTCTTACACAACGGTGACAAACGAAAAACATTTGCACCGGATCTGTCACCATTGAAATCAATGGTGATGCAAACGGAAACCTATGGATTCCGTTTGTTTCAGTTTGGATTCCGTTCATAGGTTCCCCTGACAGAAAGGTCAGACGGAACCCATGAACGGAGTCTCGATGCAGATGTGAATGAAGCCTAACAGGTGAATGAAGCCTAACAGCCAACTTACATGTGGCAATTATTGCTAAGTGTAAATTTATGAAAAGATATACACTGTTCAGCCATAACATTAAAACCACCTGCCTAATATTGTGTAGGTTCCGCTTGTGCTACCAAAATAGCTCTGAGCTGGCGAGGCATGGCCTCCACAAGACTTCTGAAGATGTCCTGTGGTATCTGACACCAGGATGTTAGCAGCAGATGCTTTAAGTCCTGTAAGTTTCAAAGTGGAACCTCCATGGATTGGACTTGTTTCTCTAGCACATCCCACAGATGATCGATTAGATTAAAAACTGGGGATTTTCAAGGCCAAGTCAACACCTTGAGCTCTTTGTCATGTTCTTCAAATCATTCCTGAAGAATTTTTGCATTGTGGCAGGGCGCATCATCCTGCTGAAAGGGGGCCACTGTCATTAGGGAATACTGTTGCCATGAAGGGATGTTCTTGGTTCGCAACAATGTAGATAGGTGGTACATGTCAATGTAATATCCACATAAATGCCAGTACTCATCATTTCCCAGCAGAACGTTGCTCAGAGCATCACAATGCCTCTGCCAGTTTGCCTTCTTCCAATAGCGCATCCTGGTGTAATCTCTTCTCAAGGTAAACGACGCAGACAAACCCAGCCATCTACACGATGTAAAAAAAAAATGTGATTCATAAGACCAGGCCACCTTCTTCCATTGCTTCTCGGTCCAGTTCTGAGGCTCACATGCCCACTGTAAGCAATTTTTGGCGGTGGACAGGAGTAGGTGCTAACCACTTCATACAGGAACCTCCCACAAGACCTGCCATTTTAAAGGCGCTCTGACCCAGTCATCTAGCCATCACAATTTGGTCCTTGTCAAAGTCACTAAGGTCCTTACACTTGCCCATTTTTCCTGCTTCCATCACATTAACTTTAAGAACTGTCTAATAAATCCCACCAATTGACAGGCACCATTGGAACAAAATAATAATTGTTATTTACTTCACCTGTCAGTGGTTTTATTGTTATAGCTGAACGATGTATATGACGAATGATAAAGACATGTTATATACATAAAAATTATAATTCTTCTTTGAGTTACATGGTTTAATTGTAACATGTAAATTGTTGTCCTACAACTTTCTTCTACTATAGTCTATTACTAGTAAAATTGAATGTGTGGACAAGATCGATTTTATATGCGATAGTTAAAATGGTGCAAACAATCATATCATGGTTGGGACAAATTCAAGATTGCAAAATGTTGATTGCTCCCAAACTGCTTCATAATCTGCATCACTCAGATCCTTTGGGTATCGGATTAAATGAATTTAGAAAAAAAAAATATTGGTGCAGCTGACCATACTGTTTTGCACTGGAGCAGGAGGAGAATTCAGGGAATGAATGTTGACAATTTAGGAAAAAATTGCTGATAGAATTCAGCTTTTAGCCAGTTTCACACAAGTCTATTTGTAAAAGTACATAATTCGTATCCACACTACTGTATATCTGTATTATGCATCATATTGCATCAGTATTACTCATCTGTAATACTAATTTAATGTCTTCACGGGACATGACTAGTCCTATAGGGTAACATTGGCTTTGTATTGTGCACCAAAGAATATGGACGTAATCAGGGCCGGCTCCAGGTTTATGTGAGCCCTTTGGCAACACAGACTTAGTGGGTCCCTTTACGGGTGAACTTACGGCGGCAATAAAATGTCAGCAAAAGTCACTTTGTGCCCCCATATAGAAGTTAGGCCCTGTTTATGCCCCCGTAAAGTAATTAGGCCCTCAGTTTGTACCACCATTAATTTAAATAATGCCACGCAGCCCCCCTCCCAGGTAGTGCCACGCAGCCCCCCTCTCAGGTAGTTCCACACTGCCCCCCACCCAGGTATTGCCACACAGCCCTCCCTCCCAGAAAGTGCCACACAGCCCCCCTCCCAGGTAGTGCCCCACAGCCCCTCCTCCCTGGTAGTGCCACACAGCCCATCCTCCCAGGTAGTGGCACACAGCCCCCCACCCAAGTAGTGCCACACAGCCCCCCTCCCAGGTAGTGCCACACAGCCCCCCTCGCTGTAGGTAGTAGTGGAACCGCCATTATTGATGCTCTGGCCGGGGATTCCGCTCTTGGGGAAGCCCCTGACGTCACTACCCATATATGGACAGTGATGTCAGGGGCTCCTCCAGGAGAGAAATCCCCACCCAGAGCATGCCGATGCTCTGGCCGTGGATTCCACTTTAGGAGGATTCCCTGACGTTACTGTCCATATATGGACAGTGATGTCAGGGGCAACCCCAAAGCCATAGTCCCGGGCAGAGCGCTACTAACACTCTGCCTGGGACTCTTGCTCTGCTCCTGACATCACTGTCCATATATGGATAGTGATGTCCAGAGTAGAGCTGAAGTCCCGGGCAGAGCGCTAGCAAAGGCTCTGCTCTTGTACTATTGAATGTGGTGTCGCTACCGCTGTAGCAGCCATAATGGCTACTAGCGGGGCAACTGGGCATGGTGGGACCGTGACGGGGGATGGCACGGGCCCCTCATGCCGCGGGCCCCGTAGAAGCCACTATGGCTGCTACAGCGGTAGTTACGCAGCCTCCTAGACAGGGGCTCCCTCTAGAAGCAGAATCCTGTCTGCAACACTCCTGGAGGAGCCATGATAGCAGCATCAGCGCCTGGCGGACGGGTGGGCCCCCCGAAGGCTAGTGGGCCCCGGCACTTGGACGTAATACTGCAGAAATAAACGCTTGTGTGAAAACATCAACATTTGTAAACCTAAACTTAGAGAGGAACATGAACAAGTATTATGGAAAGATTTGTACCTCTTCCATGTTTTGAATCCACTCCTGGTTTTGGCTTACAAGTGCTGCTGAAAAAAATATTGACCAAAATACGCCCATGTGAAGTGGCTTTAGAGTAGCCGACTTTAAAAGACCTATGTGACTCATACATACGTGAAGAAGTGACAGCAAATTTTATTGTCATGTTCCCTTCTGTATTTTTTTTCCAAAAGCTGGAATGGATCCTAGCAGAGAGAAGGAAAACCTAATATCCTTCTCTTTGCGGCATCCGTGCTCAATTTTCTGAAAAAAAGATCTACAGGGGAACACAGATCTTAAAGAGGCTCTGTCACCACATTATAAGTGTCCTGTCTCCTACATAAGGAGATCGGCGCTATAATGTAGGTGACAGTAATGCTTTTTATTTAAAAAAAACAATCTATTTTCACTACGTTAGGAGCGATTTTGGTTTATGCTAATGAGCTTTCTTAATGCCCAAGTGGGCGTATTTTTACTTTCGACCAAGTGGGCGTTGTACAGAGGAGTGCATGATGCTGACCAATCGGCATCATGCACTCCTCTCCATTCATTTACACTGCACTAGCGATATAGTTATATCACTATGTGCAGCTACATACACAAGCCCTAACATTACTACAGTGTCCTGATAATGAATACACATGACCATCCAGCCTGGACGTCATGTGTACTCAGAATCC
Organism: Rhinoderma darwinii; assembly: GCF_050947455.1. Taxonomy (NCBI): domain Eukaryota; kingdom Metazoa; phylum Chordata; class Amphibia; order Anura; family Rhinodermatidae; genus Rhinoderma; species Rhinoderma darwinii. The sequence continues at coordinate 406,533,213 of NC_134688.1, forward strand.
TGACACTTCTGACTCTTTTTTGTGAGATTCCGGCAAGTGAAACCAAATCTCGCGAGATTACGGAGCTAAACGAGATTTGGTTTCACTTGCCGGAATCTCACAAAAAAAGAGTCAGAAATGTCAGGATTCTGAGTACACATGACGTCCAGGCTGGATGGTCATGTGTATTCATTATCAGGACACTGCAGTAACATTAGGGCTTGTGTATGTGGCTGCACATAGTGATATAACTATATCGCTAGTGCAGTGTAAATGAATGGAGAGGAGTGCATGATGCCGATTGGTCAGCGTCATGCACTCCTCTGTACAACGCCCACTTGGTCGAAAGTAAAAGTACGCCCACTTGGGCATTAAGAAAGCTCATTAGCATAAACCAAAATCGCTCCTAACGTTGTGAAAAAAGATCGTTTTTTTTAAATAAAAAGCATTACTGTCACCTACATTACAGCGCCGATCTCCTTATATAGGAGACAGGGCACTTATAATGTGGTGGCAGAGCCTCTTTAAGTACACTTGTGTAAACAAGCCTCTATGAGTGTGGCAAGGTTAGGTACCTAGTAGCGAGCGAAGGACTTTGTGAATATGACCATATTCTTTTTAATTACTAGTTATCAACACAAAGGATGAAAGAACATTTAGTCAGGGTGAAGTAAGTCAATGATCTTTGACAAGATTGATCAGATCTTTGTTAGGATCAGGGCTGACATTAGAACCAAAGAAACCAGGGCAGATGCCAGGGCATACCAGTTTCAGGGGCCTATGGCAATATCGGTGAACATGGTTTACTCTTGTCAAGCGAGGACAGGGGACCTACTGTCACTCTGCTGCCAAAGGGCCCATATACACCTACAGAGGGTTCTGGGTAGGATGAAAGAGTTTGGAGTGCACATTCACACTAATGTCTTTTGAACCTGTAACTTTTTGTGTGCAGAAAGGATCGGACCGCTATTTTGTATCAGTGGTCCAATTAAATTCCATTGTTCTTTTTTTATATTGTGGTGAAGTTAGAGGAGTAAAAATCACGAACTGAGAGGGAGTTGCATACGTTAGTCTTCTAAATTTACTTTGACCAAATTAGGGTTAATATGTACGTAAGAGATAGAAGCTGTGGTTCAATGAGTGAAATAGTATGGGATGATAAAATGTGAGATGTTTAGTGGTTTAGTTTGAATGCAAGCGTAGGAAACTATACTAACAATATCTGCTTGTAGTAAAATAGTACAATAAAACATGTTTAGTTACAGATTAGAGTCACATGTTAGTGAAGTACCAGCAGCGTTTGAATAATTGCTTGTCATTAACAAATATCATATACCTCATTTCTAAAGTAGAAGAGTGGCCATAATTTATAACACTCGATCGTCACAGATTTGTTTAGCCTAATGTTTTTTTAATGGCACTTGAATGACCTTCATATATCTTGCTGCTTAAAAAAAATAGTAAACTGAATACTGATGTGTAAACTGGAATGGCTGTCAGCAGTACTGCTGTTCTTGAGTAGGGTTGCTGAGTTCTTTTTATTTTATTATATTAAGCAGGCACTTTGATAGACGTGGAGAAATAATCTTTAAATTACTAAACTAGGATTAGATTAGGTTACATCGCAAAATATTGTTTTACGTTGCTAAACTACTTATTGACTATTGACTTTTATCAAAAGATGCCATTGGTTTTGTCTCCAACTGTTCTTCACTGGCCAGTAGTTTATTGTTATAGAAAATATTGCACGCTCTATGCATAAAGTACATTTTATACTAGACTCAAAGTTAGAAAGCTGTCGACCAAATGTCAAACCAGGGTTAAGAGGGAAAACAAGTATTTTCTGAATTACCTACCCTTCACATGTCATCTACTGAACAAGTTGGAATGGATTTTTGATATATGCACACTGTCACGATCTGTGGGTATGTGGACCCACTGGGCCGTTCTGCCATAGTGGGATAGCAGCTGGCCAAACAGTGTCCACTAAGATCCACTAGGTCTTTTTGGATGAAGTTTGCTGCGGACCCTGAGTCCAGATAGGCAGAGACCCGGTGCGTCTTTTCACCAGACACTATGATCACTGGAATGGACGGTTTAGAGGAGAACTTCCTATTTAGCGCCGCTACACCTAGGGTTGTCTCTGCAACCAATCCTAGGCATTGTAGTTTTTTTGGCTTCTGAGGGCACAAACGCACAACATGGCCTTCGAGGCTGCAATACAGACAAAGTCCCGAAGTCCGTCTGCGGTGTTTCTCCTGGGCAGACAGTTTGAGATGGTCTATTTGTGTAGACTCCACTGATTGGACAGCTGATGATGGCAGCAGGGGTTGCTGGAATGTAGGAGCCAGCCTGGGCAATCTCCTGACCCGGTAAATCTCTTGAGACCGTTTCTGGATCCTCATGTCAATCCGGGTGGCTAGAAGAATGAGGTCATCTAGAGTAGAGGGTATGTCTCGAGTGGCAAGCTCGTCTTTGATATCGGAGGAAAGACCTTGCCAGAATGTAGCTGCTAAGGCTTCGTTGTTCCAGATCAGCTCTGCCGCCAGGGTACAGAACTGAATGGCGTACTCGCCCACGGAAGTATCTCTTTGGAGAAGGGTCAGCAGGGATGCAGCCGCTGAAGATACTCGCCCAGGTTCCTCAAATAAAGTTCAGAAAGTCCGTAGGAAACACTGTAGGTCACGGGTCTCCGGTCCCTGACGTTCCCAGATGGGGTTCGCCCATGCCAGGGCCTTGTCAGTAAGGAAAGTTACTATGAATGCGATCCTTGCGCCATCAGAAGGAAATGCACTGGCATGTAGGCTGAAGTGGATCTGACACTGGTTCAGAAATCCCTTGCAGGTCCTCGCGTCTCCGTCGTAACGGAGAGGCAGTGGCAGAGCGAATAGCAAATGTGTACTGCCAGGAGGTGTAGTAGGAGGAGCAGCAGGAGCAATAGGAGCAGGTGCCGGGAGGGTTGTAGCTTGCGTATCCATCCGATGCGCAATAATTTTCACCGCCCGAATGGCTTGTGACGTCATCATGGTCTTGGGTTGACCAGCGGGGTCCATGACCTGAGCCTACTGTCACGATACAGGTAGCAGGTACGGGAACACTGGGAACAGGATAACACTAAGGGACCATTTGCAAGACTAATACGGGTAAACACAACAATGCTCAGGCAAGGAGTAAAGGGGCAGGACCCTTCATATACTCCAGGGTGATCATGCGCTAATTAATGATTATTTTCATGTGCGCGGGCTGGCCCTTTAAGGCCAGGCACGAGCGTGCGCGCACACCCTACGGGACACAGCAGAACGATGGGAAGTGAGCGCTGGCGTCTCCTAGGAAGGAGATGCAGGCCAGCGCTCACAGATCCATGGCTGCGGCCGTCGGGGGGTGAATAATCCCGACGGTCCGCGGCTGTGGACGCTACACACATCCAGCTAGTAGCAGGGCTGTGGAGTTGTTAAGCCAAACAGTCGATTCTAGCTCCTTTTTTTTTCCACTGTCCGACTCCAACTCCGACTCCTTCATAATTGTTTCATGTAAAATAAGGCCGGTTGTCTGCTCGCTGTGTATAAATGTATGCGTAGTTGGTAACGTAAAACAGTGTGCAATAAGATAACTTTAAGCAGGTATCTATGTGTATGTCCTGGAAATTAGGTGCAAGTTTGAATGACAATAAAATAAACATTTAAAAAGTGTATAACTGCTAAGTATGTATCTGCTATATTAAGTGCTTGCCTTTATACTGTCTTCCTGTTCTCTATTGCAGTTCTGGATGACTGTAAGCATGCCCAGTCAGGGCCGATTTAACCACCTGCAAAGGGGTCCCTGGTGGCGGCACCATTTTAAACTGTGTTTGCGTTCTTTGGAGGCAGACACAGCTGAAAACTTGTAAGGGAGGTTTGGGGGCGGGGGGGGGGGGGGGCACCCAGAGACAGGGTGGAGAGCAGCATTATTATGTGTCTTCCCCTGAGTATATGTCCCTTATTAGTCCTTGCATCTTTCAACGTTATTGGTTATCTGTCTTCCTTCTCCCCTTCTGTGTCGGTCTGGCCATTCTCCTTCCTGTTGTTCTGTTCAGCGGCATGCGACTCGCTGTAGTGTCTTTGAACACTCTGTAGCATTACTGTTTGTCAGAGAGACAGAGTTTCCCATGTGGCCGGGCTAGGAGGGAGGAGTGCAGCATCAGCTTGTTCAGAGTCTAGTGGCAACATGCCAGCTATGCGGGTTGGCTGGGTGCTGAGGAGAGAGGGTCACGGGGATATAGGAGCAGCGTGGAGGGTTGCGCGGTAGAGCAGTAAACTACATAAGTACAGAACACTACAGCACAGCCAGCAGTGCAGCCCGATCACTGGGAACAACGACAATATTAATCCTCAGTGCGCCAGTCTGTTCAGCATGGGGGGGGGGGGTCCACTCATGAAACTTTTGCACTGGGCCCAGCAAAGTTGAAACGGTTCTTCGCGCAGTAGTAAACTTCCTCCTTTGGTCTTCAGAGGCGGAACTCCACTACCGATCACGTGCAACACATATTTTGACATTTTTACTAAGGACCTTAGTATATACATCTTATACAACGTGATGTTATCATAGCGGAATGCAAAGTCGTAACTTTTAAAATATCAGTTACAACTATACTTTTCAGGCAGTGATGTTAATGGATACCAGAAAATTGATAGGTTCAGCCCACAAAGTGACTGTCTACACAATGTTTATGTGACATGTCTGCATTTAAGTACAGTAGTATCTCATCTGAGTTAATTGCCTGTAGTAAGCACTTAAATGAGCTGGCAATATGCCACAATGGCAATCTACAACTTGTAAAGCTGAAAGTTGATAAACCAACATAGTACACACGTAATACAGAAATCAGTGTATCCATTTTCTGAATCATCTTTACATCTTACCTAATAGCAGGTGGAATGTTTGAACAATGATGCTTTCCCTTTAAGTGTGTGCAGAAGAGACCTTTACTCCCGCCAAACGTTCTTGGAACAGAATATCTTGCTATGCAGATACAGTATGTAAGGTCTGTTAAAAGGCATCACTGCCATCAAACTATGCTAAACATTAGTTATAAAATCAGTGAGTTCTGCTTCCAATATTAAGTTGGATGTTGGATTTAATATCCATTGAATAGACAAAAGATATTTATCATGGAAATGGTGGCAGAGTTGCACGTAGTTGCATAGTTTTTAAGTAGTGTTTTAGGTTGTAACAATGGGATATTAGCTGGTCCCTGATCTTTGCCTGATCTGTTTAGGCCACCAATTTCCAAATCACCTCCACCCCTCTTATCTAGTTTAAGCACTCCTCCAACCATCTTCGAAAACCTCTTCCCTAGTACAGCGGCCAACTTCCATTTCGGTGCAATCTATCAACAGCATAAAGATTGATCTCCAATGCAAAGTCAGCCCAGTGCTCTATGAACCCAAAAATCTCTTCCTTACACCAAGACTACAGCCATGCATTAAGCTCCCTTTTCCGTGCCTGTGTTGCGCTTGGCACTGACAGTATTCCAGAGAACACAATCTTTGAAGAACTTTTCTTCAATTAGGAAAATAATTCCAAAATCTAACTCTAAATGCCTCCCGCTGTTTTGACTTTCCTGACAGAACCTAATTTATAAAATCTGACGTGTCATTTTATGTGGTAATAGCTTTAGAATGCTTTTACCTATCCAAGCGATTCTGAGAGTGTTTTCTCGTGACACATTGGACTTTATGTTAGTGGTAATATTTGGTCGTTACATTCAGTATTTAATTGTGAAAAACACCAAAAAAATGTAATGCATCTGCTTGTAAAACAGATGCTTGTACCACACAAAATAGTTGCTAAATAACATTTCCCATATGTCTACTTTAGATTGGCGTAATTTTTTTGAAAACCCTTTTATTTTTCTAGGATGTTACAAGGCTTATAACTTTAGCAGCAATTTCTCACATTTTGAAGAAAATTTCAAAAGGCTATTTTTTCAGGGACCAATTCAGTTCTGTAGTGGCTTTGAGGGGCCTATGCTTTACAAACCCCCATAAATCACCCAATTTTAAAATCTGTACCCCTCAAAGTATTCAAAACAGCATTTAGAAAGTTTCTTAACCCTTTAGGAGTTTCACAGGAATTAAAGCAATGTGAAGATGAAATTGACAAATTAAATTTTTTTTGCAGAAATATTAATCCATTTTTTTCTGAAACACATAACATTTTACCAGAGAAATACAAGTAAATATGTATTACTGAGATTCTGCATTTTTTTTTTTATAAATATCCCACATGTGGCCCTAGTGAGGTAATGGACTGAAGCACAGGCCTCAGAAGCAAACGAGCAACCCAAAAAATACCATATTTTGGAAACTACACCCCACAAGGAATTTATCTAGCTGTGTAGTGACCATTTTGACCCTACAGGTGTTTCATAGATTGTATTATGCAATGTTAAATACCTTTGTGTCAAAAAGACAAAAGTATAGAAGGTATGATACCTTTATTGGCTAACCATAAAAGTTCTATATGCAAGCTTTCAGAGCACACAGGCTCCTTCTTCAGGCAGTTTACAAATGAATGACTTCGAAAAAAGCACAACATTTAGATGTTACACAAAGACAATTAGTACATGAGGTGATACATCATTAAGATAAGCCGGGGCAATAAAACGGAGGTTATAGGGGTCATGACTTAGGAGTTAAGGCATCTGGAGTCAGTCTGATGGAGGATGTGACGTGTGTCTATGTAGTGGCTCATAAATCCTGGTGTTAGATTGAGGCCTTGTGTCAATGACTGGAATTTTATCATCATCTTGAATTCCCAAATTTTTCTCTCTCTGTTGTTTTTAAAATGACCCTTTAGTATTAGGACTTTTAAATCTTCCAAACTGTGATCAGGTCCAGAGAAGTGTTTTCCGACGGGTGTATAAACCTCCTGTTTTATTGTATGTCTGTGAAGATTCATCCTGGTTTGTAGTTTTTGTATGGTTTCTCCAATGTAGATTCCTTTATTGATGCACCTTGTACACAGGATCATGTACATACATTGGAGGATGTACAGGAGAACGTGCCAGTTCATTTGTGGTTTGTATATGACCACTAGGGGCACCCTGCTGTTGTCTTCCTTCTTTATGTACTCCAGAAGATTGCTCCTTGGAATTCTTGTTGCTCTGTAGATCTGATCATCTATAATTCGTGGATGGTATCCCTGATGTAAGAATGTATTCCTCAGTGATAGCAGGTGTTGTTTTCTGTCTTCACTGTCTGAACAGATTTGTATGTACCGCAGAGCCTGGCTGTAGATTATGGATTTCTTTATGTGTCTCGGATGGAAGCTGTTCCATCTCAGATATGCTGGACGGCCTGTGGGTTTATGGTAGATTGTTGTTTGTATGGTATTGTTTCTCATGTATGTGGTCATGTCCAGGAAATGTATTTGAGATGTAGAGTAGTTGAGAGTGAGTTTGATGGTAGGATGGAACTTGTTAATGTTTTTATGGAAAGAAAGCAGTTCATGTTCAGAGCCTGTCCAGATTATCAGCAGGTCATCAAAGTACTGGAGATCTGCTAGAGGTTTAGTTGCGCAGGTTGATAAAACTCCTCCTCTAGTTTGGCCATAAACAGGTTAGCATACTGTGGTGACATTTTGCTACCTATAGCGCTTCCCATACATTGCAGATATATGTCTTTGTCAAATAAAAAATAATTGTGATGGAGTACGAACCTGATGAGTTGTAGGGCTGGCTCTGTCGCTGGATTGTTCTTTTGAAGAAAGTATTGGCATGCGGCTATGCCATCCTCATGGGGGATGTTAGAATACAAAGACTCCACATCCATAATTGCCAATATTGTTCCCTCTGGTAGTGGACCTAGGGCTGAGAGTTTGCAGAGGACGTCTGTGGTGTCCTGGACATATCTGGGTGTGCACCTCACCAAGGGCTTTAGAAGATTTTCCACCCAGCTAGAAATATTCCCAGTTAGAGTCCCAACACCTGAAATGATTGGTCTCCCTGGATTGCCTTCTTTATGTATTTTAGGTAACATGTAGAATGTTCCCATTCTGGGATTGTCCGGTATAAGGTCCTACACAACGATGAAACGATTGATGATATGGACAAGTTCCACTGTGTATTGTTTGGTGGGGTCTTCATTAAACAGGGTGTAGTATTTTCTGTCTGAGAGTTGTCTATGTGCCTCCTGGATGTAGACAGATGTATTCAGAATTACTACAGCGCATCCTTTATCAGCCGGTTTGATGATGATGTCTTTGTTGGATTTTAGTGATTTTGTGGTGTTCCTTTCCTCCATGCTGAGATTGCGTGTTACTTTGTGCTGTTGGTCCAATATGTCAGATTTCACTTTTTTCTGAAGCAGTCAATGTGGTAATCCAAAGTTGGATTGTATCCAGGTTGAGGGGTCCAGCTTGTTGTCTTCTTCTTTCTTGAGGTTTCTTTTCCCATCCCAGCTTGTGATGTCATATCTGTTTTGTCAGAAAATAATTCTTTCATCCGCAATCTGCGGAAGTGTTCCTCCACGTCACTGCAAAACTGGGCTCTGTCAAGTGGTTTAGTGGGACAAAATGTAAGTCCTTTAGATAGAACATTCATTTCCGGACTATTCATACCGGACAATCCCAGAATGGGAACATTCTACATGTTACCTAAAATACATAAAGAAGGCAATCCAGGGAGACCAATCATTTCAGGTGTTGGGACTCTAACTGGGAATATTTCTGGCTGAGTGGAAAATCTTCTAAAGCCCTTGGTGAGATGCACACCCAGTTATGTTCAGGACACCACAGACATCCTCTGCAAACTCTCAGCCCTAGGTCCACTACCAGAGGGAACAATATTGGCAACTATGGATGTGGAATCTTTATATTCTAACATCCCCCATGAGGATGGCATAGCCGCATGCCAACACTTTCTTCAAAAGAACAATCTAGCGACAGAGCCAGCCCTACAACTCATCAGGTTCGTACTCCATCACAATTATTTGACAAAGACATATATCTGCAATGTATGGGAAGCGCTATGGGTAGCAAAATGTTACCACAGTATGCTAACCTGTTTATGGCCAAACTAGAGGAGGAGTTTTTATCAACCTGCGCAACTAAACCTCTAGCATATTTCCGGTACATTGATGGCCTGCTGATAATCTGGACAGGCTCTGAACATGAACTGCTTTCTTTCCATAAAAACTTTAACAAGTTCCATCCTACCATCAAACTCACTCTCAACTACTCTACATATCAAATACATTTCCTGGACATGACCATATACATGAGAAACAATACCATACAAACAACAATCTACCATAAACGCACAGGCCGTCCAGCATATCTGAGATGGAACAGCTTCCATCCGAGACACGTAAAGAAATCCATAATCTACAGCCAGGCTCTGCGGTACATACGAATCTGTTCAGACAGTGAAGACAGAAAACAACACCTGCTATCACTGAGGAATACATTCCTACAACAGGGATACCATCCACGGATTATAGATGATCAGATCTACAGAGCAACAAGAACTCCAAGGAGCAATCTTCTGGAGCACAAAAAGAAGGAAGACAACAGCAGGGTGCCCCTAGTGGTCATATACAACCCACAAATGAACATCTTGAGGAAAATTGCTGCTGATCTCCAACCTGTATTCAACAAAGACAATAAACTGAAGGAAATATTCCCGGATTTACCTCTCCTTGCATACAAACAGCCACCAAACCTAAGGAATCTCCTGGTCAGAAGTGCCCTCTCACCACCATCAGAGACTGGAACTTTTCCTTGCAACAGTAGAAAATGCAAGACCTGTACCAACATCTTGTCATCAAACACCATCCACATACCAAACACGCAGCAGGACTATAAAATCACTGGCACGTTCTCCTGTACATCCTCCAATGTAGTTTACATGATCCTGTGTACAAGGTGCATCAATAAAGGAATCTACATTGGAGAAACCATACAAAAACTACAAACCAGGATGAATCTTCACAGACATACAATAAAACAGGAGGTTGATACACCCGTGGGAAAACACTTCTCTGGACCTGATCACAGTTTGGCAGATTTAAGTCCTAATACTAAAGGGTCATTTTAAAAACAACAGAGAGAGAAAAATTTGGGAATTCAAGATGATGATAAAATTCCAGTCATTGACACAAGGCGTCAATCTAACACCAGGATTTATGAGCCACTACATGGACACACGTCACATCCCCCATCAGACTGACTCCAAATGCCTTAACTCCTAAGTCATCACCCCTATAACCTCCGTTTTATTGCCTCGGCTTATCTTAATGATGTATCACCTCATGTACTAATTGTCTTTGTGCAACATCTAAATGTTGTGCTTTTTTCGAAGTCATTCATTTGTAAACTGCCTGAAGAAGGAGCCTGTGTGCTCTGAAAGCTTGCATATAGAACTTTTATGGTTAGCCAATAAAGGTATCATACCTTCTATACTTTTGTCTTTTTTGACACAAAGGTATTTAACATTGCATATTGTTTCTGGCTAACACGGTACTGCACTATTTTTTTTACTATAGATTGTATTAGAATTGGGCTGTGAATATTAAAAATAATTTTTTTTCCTATAAAACTTTTTTCATTTCCACAAGGACTAAAGGAGAAGAAACACCCCAACATTTGTAAAACAATTTCTCCTGAGTACAGCAGTACCCCATATGTAGTCATAAATGGCTGTTTGGAGACATGGCAGGGCTCAGAAGGGAAGGAGCGTGATTTGACTTTTGGAGCGCAAATTTAGCTGGAATGGTTTGCGGAGGCCATGTCACATTTGAAAAGTCCCTGAGGGGTCAAAACACTCCATGACCCCATTTGGGAAACTACACCCCTCAAGGTAATTCCTACAGGTATAGTGAGTATTTTGACCCCACAGGTTTTTTTCAGAAACTATTGGAAGTAGGCTGTGAAAATGAAAATCTACATTTTTGCCAATAAAATGTAGGTTTAACAATTTTTCTAATTTTTTTACAACTAAAGGAGCAAAAGCACCCCAACATTTGTAAAGCAATTTCTCCCGAGTATGGCAATACCCCATATGCTGTCAAACTGCTGTTTGGACACATGGTAGGGCTCAAAAGGGAAGGAGAGCCATTTGGCTTTTGGAATTGTTTTTGGGCACCATGTCGCATTTGGGGTATAGTGAAAATTTTGACCCCAAGTTTTTTTGCTGAATTAATTAGAATTAAGCCGTGAAAATGAATAGGATGTAGTTTTAGATCAACATTTTTCATTTTCACAAGGAAGAAGAAAAAGCACCCCAACATTTGTAAAGCAATTTCTCCCGAGTATGGTATTACCCCATATGTGAATAGTTACATAGTTCGTATGGTTGAAAAAAGACACATGTCCATCAAGTTCAACCAAGAGATGGGAAAAGGGAAGTAAAAAATTTCTACACATAAGAGCTTATATTTTTTTGTTCTAGGAAATTATCTAGGCCTTTTTTAAAGCCATCTACTGTCCCTGCTGTGATCAGCTCCTGCGGTAGACTATTCCATACATTCACAGTTCTCACAGTAAAGAAGGCTTGTTGCCTCTGCAGATTGAACCTTTTTTTCTCCAGACGGATGGAGTGCCCCCTTGTTTTTTGAGGGGGTTTTACATGGAACAGGATTTCACGATATTTTTGTATATGCCATTCATATATTTATATTAGTTATTCCTGTCCCCCCTTAGTCGCCTTTTTTCAAGGCTAAATATGTTTAATTCTTTTAATCTTTCCTCATAACTTATATTCTCCATGCCCCTTATTAGCTTCGTTGCTCTTCTTTTTATTTTTTCTAACTCCAGAGCATCCTTTCTATGAATTGGAGCCCAGAACTGAACTGCATATTCTAGATGAGTCCTCACTAATGCTTTGTAAAGTGGTAATATTACATCCCTGTCCCGCGAGTCCATGCCTCATTTAATACATGACAATATCTTGCTGGCCCTTGAAGCAGCTGATTGACATTGCATGCTGTTACTTAATTTATGATTTACAAGTACACCCAGATCCTTCTCAACAAGTGACTCCCCCAGTATAGATCCCCTTAGGACATATGATGCATGCAGATTGTTGGTACCCACATTTATCTACATTAAACCTCATTTGCCAAGTGGATGCCCAAACACTTAGTGTGTTCAAATCCGCTTGTAATTCATGAACATCTTCCATAGACCAAACATTACTACATAGCTTGGTGTCATCTGCAAAAATAGAAATAGTGCTAATAATCCCATCCTCTATATCATTAATAAATAAGTTAAATAATATTGGTCCCAGCACTGAACCCTGGGGTACACCACTTATAACCAGGGACCATTCAGAGTAGGAATCATTGACCACAACTCTCTGGATACGGTCCTTGAGCCAATTCTCAATCAAATTATAAACTATACTTTCTAAACCTACAGTCCTTAATTTACCCATTAGACTTCTATGAGGAACAGTGTCAAATACCTTTGCAAAGTCCAAAATTACTATATCCACAGCAGCCCCTCTGTCTAGGCTTCTGCTCACCTCTTTATAAAAACAAATCACGTTGGTTTGACAACTTCTGTCCTTAGTAAAACCGTGCTGGCTGTCACTTGTAAGGGTTTGTGCACACACAAAATTAAAAATGTCAGAAAATACGGAGCTGTTTTCAAGGAATAACAGCTCCTGATTTTCAGCCGTTTTTTACGGCCGTTTTTGGAGCTGTTTTTCTATCGAGTCAATGAAAAAACGGCTCCAAAAACGTCACAAGAAGTGACATGCTCTTCTTTTTCGCGTGGTCTTTTTACGTGCCATTTTTGGAAAACATGGCATAAAAAAATGCCCGTCGGAGCAGAACGCCGTATACGCCCTGAAATATGCCTGAAAACACTCCGTGTGAACATACCCTAAGGGTATGTGCACTGTAATGACAGGGATAGGGAAACAGACAAGTGAGCCCTAATCTACCCGCCACTCAGTCCCTGCCTACATGCAACGACCCACCCTAGGCGACGGGGTACAACTGGGCGATGGTCCCTACACTCAGTAAGTGCACGACAGACAACCAGACAAGGAAACACAGAACAAAGGGAAACGGGGCAGTTGCCCACGGCAACACCGTGAGCAACAAGAGTAGTAAACGAGCCGAGTCAAACCAGGAGAGTACTAGGTGCCAAACGCAGAGCAGGAGAGTAGTGAACAAGCCGAGTCAAACCAGGAGTGTACGAGGTACCAAACGCAGAGCAGAAGAGTAGTCAGTAAGCCAGGGTCAATACGAAGCAGGGACAAGTAGTTCAAGAAGCTGCAGCAGGGCCAGGAAACCAACAGAGAAGAATCACAAGCAAGGAGGAACAGGAAAGGCAGGTATAAATAGACAGAGGGCGGGAGCTAGCTCCGTCTGGCCAGGCTGTGATAGGCTCTCCCACTCCTAAGCCTGCCATCCTGAGTGGTGGAAGATGGAGTCAGTCTCACAGACATAGAAGCAGGTGCAGACTGATTACCTATGGGCGTGGATACAGAAGCTATGCCTGGCAGATCCTTAACAGTACCCCCCCTTTTATGAGGGGCCACCGGGCCCTTTCTAGATGGACCTGGTTTATTGGGGAAAACGAAGGTGGAACCTCCTGACCAATACCCCAGCGTGAACATCCCGGGCGGGTACCCAAGTCCTCTCCTCAGGCCCGTATCCTCTCCAATGGACCAGGTACTGGAGGGAGCCTTGGACCATCTTGCTGTCCACAATCTTGGCCACCTCGAATTCTACCCCCTCAGGGGTGAGAACGGGGACAGGAGGTTTCCTCGAGGGAGCCAAGGACGGGGAGCAGCGTTTAAGTAGGGAGGCATGAAACACGTCGTGTACTCGAAAAGATGGGGGCAACTCCAGTCGGAAGGAGACAGGATTGAGGACTTCAATGACCTTGTACGGCCCTATAAACCGGGGAGCAAACTTCTTGGACGGGACTTTAAGGCGCAAGTTCTTTGACGATAGCCACACCAGATCCCCGACCATAAACAAGGGGTTAGCAGAACGTCTTCTATCTGCCTGAGTTTTTTGTATGCTCTGGGACGCCTCTAGGTTCTTCTGAACCTGGGCCCAGACTGTGCACAGTTCCCGATGAACGACCTCTACCTCGGGATTGTTGGAACTACCAGGTGAAACGGAGGAGAACCGTGGATTAAACCCAAAATTACAGAAAAATGGGGAGACCCATGACGAGTTACTGACCCGGTTATTAAGGGAAAATTCGGCGAGGGGAATGAATGAGACCCAATCATATTGACAGTCAGAGATAAAACACCTTAAATATTGTTCTAAAGACTGATTAGTCCTCTCGGTTTGGCCATTAGTTTCAGGATGGAAGGCAGAGGAGAAGGACAGATCAATCTCCAACTTTTTACAGAAGGCTCTCCAAAACAAAGAAACAAACTGTACCCCTCTGTCAGAAACAATATTGACAGGGATCCCATGGAGATGCAAGATGTGTTTGACAAACAAGGTAGCTAACGTCTTAGCATTGGGTAGTTTTTTGAGGGGCACAAAGTGGCACATCTTACTGAAGCGGTCTACTACAACCCACACCACCGACTTGCCTTGAGATGGAGGCAAATCGGTGATAAAATCCATGGAGATATGGGTCCAAGGTCTCTGGGGAATGGGCAAAGAACGTAGTAAGCCCACTGGTCGGGACCTGGGAGTTTTGGACCTAGCACAAACCTCACAAGCGGCGACGTAGGCCTTAACGTCTTTAGGCAACCCAGGCCACCAATAGTTTCTGGCAATGAGGTGCTTGGTACCCAGGATGCCTGGATGACCAGATAGTGCGGAGTCATGATTTTCCCTAAGTACCCTTAGCCGGAATTGCAGGGGAACAAACAGCTTGTTCTCAGGAAGGTTCCCGGGAGCTGAACCTTGATCAGCAGCAATTTCAGAGACTAAATCAGAATCAATAGAGGAAATGATTATACCTGGAGGCAAAATACAAGCAGGATCTTCCTCCGAAGGAGGGCTGGCCATGAAGCTACGCGACAGTGCATCAGCCTTAATATTTTTAGACCCAGCCCTATAGGTAACCAAAAAATTGAATCTGGTAAAAAATAACGCCCATCGAGCTTGTCTCGGGTTTAGCCTCCGGGCCGATTCTAGGAAAACCAGATTCTTGTGGTTGGTAAGGACCGTTACCTGGTGCCTAGCCCTCTCCAGGAAGTGGCGCCACTCTTCAAATGCCCATTTAATGGCTAAGAGTTCGCGGTCGCCAATATCATAGTTACTCTCAGTGGGCGAAAACTTCCTGGAGAAGTAGGCACAGGGACGGAGATGGGTGAGGGACCTGGTACCCTGGGACAAGACAGCCCCCACTCCCACCTCGGACGCGTCAACCTCCATGATAAATGGCTCCATTTGGTTGGGCTGAACCAACACCGGGGACGAGATAAAGCACTTCTTAAGGGCCTCAAAAGCCTGGACAGCCTCAGGAGGCCAGTGGAGGAGATCAGCACCCTTGCGAGTGAGGTCCGTAAGAGGCTTAGCGATAACCGAGAAGTTAGCAATAAATCTCCTGTAATAATTAGCGAACCCCAAGAAGCACTGTAACGCCTTCAGGGAGGCAGGTTGGACCCATTCCGCCACAGCCTGGACCTTGGCGGGGTCCATGCGGAATTCATGAGAAGTGAGGATTTGACCCAAAAATGGTATCTCCTGCACCCCAAACACACATTTTTCGGTCTTCGCAAACAGTTTGTTTTTCAGAAGGACCTGGAGCACCTTCCTGACATGCTCAATGTGGGAGGACCAGCCCTTGGAAAACACAAGTATGTCATCAAGGTACACTAAAAGAAATACCCCCAGGTAATCTCTTAAAATCTAATTTATGAAACTCTGGAAGACCGCGGGAGCATTACACAACCCAAAGGGCATGACGAGGTATTCGAAATGACCTTCGGGCGTGTTAAACGCAGTCTTCCACTCATCCCCCTCTTTGATGCGGATAAGGTTATACGCCCCCCGTAGATCAAACTTAGAGAACCATTGGGCCCCCTGAACCTGATTAAAGAGATCAGGAATCAAAGGAAGGGGATACTGGTTCCTTACAGTGACCTTATTCAAGTTACGGTAGTCAATGCATGGCCTAAGACCACCATCCTTCTTCCCTACGAAGAAGAAGCCAGCACCTACCGGAGAAGTAGAGGGGCGAATGTAACCCTTGGCCAGGCATTCCTGGATATACTCTCTCATGGCTTCACGTTCGGGACAAGAGAGATTAAATATCCTACCTTTAGGGAGCTTAGCTCCTGGTACCAAATCGATAGCACAATCGTATTCTCTATGAGGAGGTAACACTTCGGAGGCCTCCTTAGAGAAAACATCAGCGAAGTCCTGAACAAACTCAGGTAGCGTGTTCACCTCCTCAGGGGGAGAAATAGAATTAACAGAAAAACATGACGTCAAGCATTCATTACCCCATTTGGTAAGCTCCCCAGTATTCCAGTCAAACGTGGGATTATGCAACTGCAACCAGGGAAGGCCTAAAACCAAATCGGACGATAATCCCTGCATCAACAGTACAGAGCACTGCTCCAAATGCATGGAGCCAACAAGGAGTTCAAAAACAGGGGTATGCTGTGTAAAATAACCCTTAGCAAGAGGAGTGGAGTCGATACCCACTACTGGGACAGGTTTAGGCAAATCAATCAAAGGCATAGCTAGAGACATAGCAAATTCCACAGACATGATATTAGCAGACGACCCTGAATCCACGAAGGCGCTGCCAGTAGCAGACCTACCACCAAAAGAGACCTGAAAGGGAAGCAAGATCTTATTACGTTTCATATTTACGGGAAATACCTGTGCGCCCAAGTGACCTCCCCGATGATCACTTAGGCGTGGAAGTTTTCCGGCTGCTTATTCTTACGCCTAGGACAGGTGTTCACTTGATGCTTGTCATCCCCACAATAGAAGCAGAGACCATTCTTCCTGCGGAACTCTCTATGTTGTTTGGGGGACACGGAGGCCCCGAGTTGCATAGGTACCTCCGAGTCTTCCGTGGAAGAACGAAGCAATGGAACCTCGGGAGGCATCATGGGGGAGTCAGAGGAGAAAACACATAAACGTTCACGTTGTCTTTCCCTGAGACGTCGGTCAAGTTGTACCGCTAAAGCCATAACCTGGTCTAGGGAGTCAGAAGAGGGATAGCTAACTAGCAGGTCTTTCAGGGCGTTCGACAGACCCAACCTAAACTGGCACCTCAAGGCAGGGTCATTCCACCGAGAAGCTACGCACCACTTCCTAAAGTCAGAGCAATACTCCTCAACAGGTCTCTTACCCTGACGTAAGGTCACCAGCTGACTCTCGGCAAAGGCAGTCCTGTCAGTCTCGTCATAAATGAGTCCGAGAGCAGAAAAGGAAAGATAAACGGAGGAAAGTTCAGGGGCGTCAGGAGCCAAGGAGAAGGCCCATTATTGGGGCCCTTTCTGGAGCCAGGACATAATTATACCCACCCGCTTGCTCTCAGAACCTGAGGAGTGGGGCTTTAAACGAAAATAGAGCCTACAACTCTCCCGAAAGGAGAGAAAAATCTTCCGGTCCCCTGAGAACCGGTCAGGCAACTTGAGGTGGGGTTCAAGAGGTGAGGTGAGAGGCACTACCATGGTAGCATCAGGCTGGTTCTGAGCCAGGGCCTGGACCTGTAGGGAGAGACCCTGCATTTGCTGAACCAGGGTCTCAAGGGTTTCCATAGTGGTGTGAGGGACCATGGTAGAGTAGGTATATGGGCTTGTGATTATGTAATGACAGGGATAGGGAAACAGACAAGTGAGCCCTAATCTACCCGCCACTAGTAAACGAGCCGAGTCAAACCAGGAGAGTACGAGGTGCCAAACGCAGAGCAGGAGAGTAGTGAACACGCCGAGTCAAACCAGGAGTGTACGAGGTACCAAACGCAGAGCAGAAGAGTAGTCAGTAAGCCAGGGTCAATACGAAGCAGGGACAAGTAGTTCAAGAAGCTGCAGCAGGGCCAGGAAACCAACAGAGAAGAATCACAAGCAAGGAGGAACAGGAAAGGCAGGTATAAATAGACAGAGGGCGGGAGCTAGCTCCGTCTGGCCAGGCTGTGATTGGCTCTCCCACTCCTAAGCCTGCCATCCTGAGTGGTGGAAGATGGAGTCAGTCTCACAGACATAGAAGCAGGTGCAGACTGATTACCTATGGGCGTGGATACAGAAGCTGTGCCTGGCAGATCCTTAACATGCACACACAAAATAAAAAACTTCTCAAAATACGGAGATGTTTTCAAGGGAAAACAGCTCCTGATTTTCAGAAGTTTTTTTTAATCAAAGTCGCGTTTTCGAAGCGTTTTTGAAGTCCGTTTTTGGAGCTGTTTTTCTATAGAGTCAATGAAAAACGGCTCCAAAAACGACTTAAGAAGTTACATGCCCTTCTTTTTTGCGGGGCTGTTTTTTTACGCGGCCGTTTTGAAAAGCGTCGGAACAGAACAACATTTTTCCCATTGAAATCAGTGGGCAGATTTTTGGTGGCGTTCTGCTTCCGACTTTCCGGCCCGAAAAACAGCCGAAAATAAGCCGTGTGAACATACCCTAATACTATTTTTTGTCACATACTCCTGTATATAGTCCCTCAATAGCCCCTCAAATATTTTTCCCACGGTGGATGTTAAGCTTACTGGTCTATAATTACCCAGGGAAGACCAAGAGCCCTTTTTGAAAATAGGCACCACATTTGCACCATACCAGTCACTAGAGAATCACTGAATATTATGGAGAGGGGGACAGAAATAACTGAACTAAGTTCTTTAAGAACTCTAGGTTGTAACCCATCTGGTCCGAAAGCCTAGTGCCCATTTATTTTATTTAACTTCGCTTGGACCATATCTACATTTGGCCAATTCAGTATATTAATTGATATAACACAGGCATCGGCTACATCAGCTGCACTTTCTTCTGTTGTATATACAGAGCTAAAGAACCCATTTAGTAACTTTGCCTTGATCCCCTGTGACCAACTCCCCATTACCACTATTTAGGGGTCCTAAATGTTCAGAACTTGGCTTTTTTGCATTTTTGGGGATTTGTTTTACTATCCTCGGCCACCTGCCTTTGATTTTGTATTTTTGCTTTTTTTTTAAGCACTTTTTAATTTACAAAGGCTACAGCTGTACACTCAGATTTGTATTTTTCAAATGCCCTTTTTTGTCATGTATTGCCCTTTTTACAGAAGGTGTAAGCCATGTGGGGTTTAATTTTAGTCGTTTACACTTGTTACCCTATAGGAATAAATTTTGCACTATACAAAGTGGATTTTAAAATCTCCCATTTATCATTTGTACCATTATTTGATATTAGTTGTCCCCAGTCTATGTCCTGAATTGCAGCCCTCATCCTGGGGAAATTGGCCTCCTTAAAATTAATTGTTTTTGCCTTCCCAGCCTGCGTTTGTTTTTTACAGTATATGTAAAATATAACTATATTGTGATCACTGTTACCGAGGTTTTCACAAACAATGACATTTCAAACAAGATCTGCATTATTAGAAATGACCAGATCCAACAGAGCTTCACCTCTAGTCGGGTCTTCCACAAACTGGCCTATAAAATTTTCCTGCAACAGGTTGAGGAACATCACTGTATACTGTAATAAAAAGTTTTCTAGTCTAGTTATAAATACTAATTTATGTGATGTAATCTCTATAACTTTTTATTACTTCAATGATTTTTGTACATGATTTTATTCTATGCACTTTTTTGCACTTTAAGACAAAATGCACATGATGCGTATTATGTGTGGATTTGCCGTGCATATTTTCCTGCAGGAAATCCGCAGCGTAATACAGTACCAGCAAAGTAAATGAGATTTCAAGTAATCTGATCTACACATTGCAGAATTGTTCCGCACGTTCAGTGCTAATTTTAGAAATTTTATGTGTGGTTCTTACGTGTTTTCTCTTTGCACGATACAACTTTTATTTATATAGATTGAGTTGTATATTGATTTAATTGTAACTATGCATGTGCACTTACATATGTGTGACATTAAAGAGGCTCTGTCACCAGATCCTCAAATCCCTATCTCCTATTGCATGTGATCGGCGCTGCAATGTAGATAACAGTAACGTTTTTTGTTTTTTTAAAACATTCATTTTTGGCCAAGTTATGAGCTATTTTATATATATGCAAATGAGCTTTGAAATGGACAACTGGGCGTTTTTTTTTTAGTTATGTCCAACTGGGCGTGTATTGTGTTTTTAATTGGGCGTGTTTACGTGTATGACGCTGACCAATCAATGACCAGTCAGCGTCATACACTCATCTCCATTGATTTACACAGCAGCGATGTGCAGCCGCATACACAGAGATTAACGTTAATCAAGTGTCCTGATAATGAATACACATGACCATCCAGCCTGGACGTCATGTGTATTCAGAATCCTGACACATCTGACTCTTTTCTTTGAGATTTCCAGCAAGGGAAACGAAATCTCGTTTACATCTGTAATCTCGCGACATTACGCGCGGCTTGCGGGAATCTCACACGCCCAGTTGGACAATAACGGGAAAAAAACGCCCAATTGTCCATTTCAAAGCTCATTTGCATATATATAAAATAGCTCATAACTTGGCCAAAAATGAACGTTTTAAAAAACAAACAAACGTTACTGTTATCTACATTGCAGCGCTGATCACATGCAATAGGAGATAGGGATTTGAGAATCTGGTGACAGAGCCTCTTTAAGGCGGTATATTGATATACCAAATTGTTGGTGCAGGCGCATTCTGACAATAGAGACGCCAGTGTCAGAGTGAACCTATTTGTTCTATTTTTAACTCTGCATGCACACTTTCATATGTGTGACGTCAAGACGTTATTTTGTTATGCCAGAGTGTTGGCACAGGTGCATTCTGACAACAGAGATGCCATATAACCGGCATTGTTTCACTGTTGTCCCTACAGGTATAGCTTATTTAATTAGTCTTAGGCTTTATTCAGACGAACGGGAAAAACGTCCGTGCAACGCGCGTGATTTGCACGCGCGTTGCACGGACCTATCTGTGTCTATGGGGCCGTGCAGACATGTCCGTGATTTTTCCTCAGCGTGAGTCCGCTGAAAAAAAGTCACGACATGTCCGTTCTTTCGGCGTTTTGCACGCATCACGCACCCATTGAAGTCAATGGGTGCATGAAAACCACGCATGCCGCACGGAAGCACTTCCGTGCGAACTGCGTGATTCGCGCAACAGCTGTCAAAAGGATGAATGTAAACAGAAAAGCACCACGTGCTTTTCTGTTTACAAACATCCAAATGGAGTGTCTTTGAGAAGAGGGAACCCGGACAACCGAACCGAACCGAACTTCACCGGGTTCGACCGAACTCGTTTTGGCCGAACCCGGCAAAAAAATTTCCGGTACGCGACGTCAGGAGATAGTCACTGTCCAGGGTGCTGAAAGAGTTAAACTGTTTCAGCACCCTGGCCAGTGACTTCCTATCCCAATATACATGAACGTGTAAAAAAAAAAGAAGTTCTGACTTACCGAGAACTCCCGGCTTCTTCCTCCAGTCTGACCTCCCGGGATGACAATTCAGTCCAAGTGACAGCTGCAGCCAATCACAGGCCAAGCACAGGCTGCAGCCAATCACAGGCTGCAGCGGTCACATGGACTGCCGCGTCATCCAGGGAGGTGGGGCCAGATGTCAAGAGAGGCGCGTCACCAAGGACGCGTCACCAAGGACGCGTCACCAAGGCAACGGCCGGGAAGTTCTCGGTAAGTACGAACCTCTTTTTTTTTTTTTAACAGGTTGCTCGATATGGTGATCGGAATTCACTGTCGAGGGTGCTGAAAGAGTTACTGCCGATCAGTTAACTCTTTCAGCACCCTGGACAGTGACTGACGTCGACTAGCCTCATCTCTATGATGGCGGCTGCGCGAAAATCACGCAGCCGCGCATCATACACGGATGACACACGGAGCTGTCAAGTGTTTTTTGCGCGCTCAAAACGCCGCGTTCGTGTGAATCCAGCCTTAGGCCAGGTTCCCACATGTTGGACACGCTGCTTAAAAATCACGCAGCGTATCCGACCTGGAGCCCGCAGTATATTCCATCCGAAAAATCGGACCGCATTGTGGTGCGGTTTTTCGAACTGAATTTCTGTCGTGGAAAGCAGCGCTTGAAAAACAAACAAACATCGATACTTAGGATATGTGCACACACAAACTCAAAAATGGCTGAAAATACAGAGCTGTTTTCAAGAAGTTTTTTAAGCCACTCGCAAATTTTCGCTGCGTTTTTTACGGCTGTTTTTGGAGCTGTTTTTCTATAGAGTAGGAAAAACAGCTCCAAAAACGGCTGAAGAAGGGACATACACTTCACTTCTGTTTGGCGGCCCGTCGGAACAGAACGCCGCTTTTCCCATTGAAATCAATGGGCAGATGTTTGGAGGCGTGTGAACATAACCTTACCCCTTCCCTCTTCTCTACGCGTGGTCCGGCCACCTACAATGATGCTGCAGGCCATGTGACGCTGCAGCCTGTGATTGGCTGCAGCGGTCAGATGGGTTGTATCGTCATCTCAGGAGGCCGGACTGCAGGAAGAAAAGTTGCAACACTTGGCTTTCTGTTGCGGGATTTGTATCCCAATTAAATTCAATGGGGAAAACTTGCAACGGAAAATCAACAGAAATGCAGCATAAATTAACATTCTGCGGAATTAAATTCCGCACCGCAAGTCAATTTATTAACGTTTACGCTGTGTTTTTTTCTGCAGCGTGGGCATGAGATTTTCTGAATCTCATTTACTTTGCTGCTACTGTAAATGCTGCGGAATTTCCGCACAGAATTCCGTTGCGTAAATTCCGCAACGTTTACGCTAAGTGGGAACCTGGCCTTAAGAATAACCATTTCACAGAGGCTCCTGAAGAAGCTCAGTGATCAACGTAGGTCAGGGTTGTTAGCCCATAGCTGGATATCATATTCAATACAGGTTTATTCATTCCTTTTGGCTTTTATTTTTTGGCATGCCTTTGTCCCCATTCTATTTGCATGCTTATTTTGTGTTGTTTTTTTTTTTTTTTATATGTGACTAATTATGCTTGCAAACTTTTTGGGAAATAATTAATTAATTTGTTCAATAGTCTATATATTTTTGGGGCTTCATTCCGATATGAAATGTCTTATTATGGACTACCACATAGTTGTTTTTTCTGTATGCAATTTTTAAGCTTTTAAATGTAATTTCTTTGTTACTTACATACAGTTTTTTGTTTTTTTATTATTGGATGTGCACATCCAATATTGATACCCCCTTTTTTCTTCATATATTGTACTATTGGGGCATCTCTTGATGCACTCCTTATGTTTTTTGCTCTAGCATATACCCTATATAATCCCTTTAACCTCTTAAAGGGGCATTCCCATTTTAGACATTTATAGCATATCCACTAGATATGCCTTAAATATCTGATACATATGGGTCCCACCTCTGGGACGTGTTCAGGCGGAGAACGGATGGAGAGGTCATTGAGATTATGGCAAACAGCCGTGCTCGCTGTGCTACGCTGTTTCCGTAACTGCCATAGAAGTGAATGGGAGTAACGGAAATCGTGGAGCTCAGCTGCTTCCGTAATAGACGCAGCAGTGTGCAGAAATCCATGTGCTTGCTGCAGAAGCAACCCCATTCAGATGAATGGAACGGATTTTCATTTGCGGAAATTTCTGAAACAAAATTTGCCGCGTGTGACTGTACTTCCTTTTGAATCCACCTCTGGCGTTCGCTCAAAAATTTAGCCAAAAACTGTACCACAACTGTGTTTGTGTGTGATTGTGGCCCCACAGGAATATTATGGCTCAGAGGCGGCAGATATTAATGAGTGATAAGCTAGCTGGGTGTGGATTACAGGTCTACACATTAACTCATGTATGAATCTGCATAAGACATATAACACTTATCAGGGAATGCGTCTTTACAAAGCTCTGAGAATAATGGTCCTCACTAGCGAGACATAAATTATTCTATCTGTGACTATCAGCTGTTAGTGGCTCTATTCCCAGAATAGAGCTCTTTCCATGCACTTTGTGCGCATCTAGTTACACACAGTTGGAATGTCACGTGCCAGACAGGGTGGAAAAAGCACACCGGGTTCATGTCACGGTAACTTAAACTAAGTACTTTGGAAACTAATGGTCCAGGTAGATCAAATTCCTTTTATTAAACAAATATGTTATATTTAATCTGAGATTCTAAAGGGCACAATTTTAACTATATTCTAATTAACAAAATATTCCAATTATGTTTTTTTAAATTTAATAGTTTGCTATTTTAATGACATCACAACTAAGGGTGTATTCACACGGTGCAGTTTTGCACTGCCAAAAACCGCATTGAAAAGGGTATGTTCACACGCAGAGTAAAAAACGGCTGAAAATTACAGAGCTGTTTTCAGAGAAAACAGGCTCCGATTTCCAGCTGTTTTTTAAGATAAAAACGTTTTTTCCAGGCATTTTTTCAAAACAGCTCCAAAAATGGCTCAAGAAGTGATATATATGCTCCTTGTTTTTACAGGGCATTTTTTTTTACGTGCCGTTTTTTAAAGTTGCGGCGTAAAAAACGCCCCGTCTGAACGAAACGCCATTCTTCCTATTGAATTCAATGGGCAGATGTTTGTAGGCAATTAGCTTCCGTTTTTTCAGGTGTATTTCGCGGCATTTACTTCCCGAAATACGCCTGAAAACACAGCGTGTGAACATACCCTAAGGCCCCATGCACACGACCGTGTCCGCAATCACGGCCCGCAATTGCGGGCACGGCCGGCTGCCGACTGCCACCCGCATTTTCGGGCCATGCTCCCATACAAAGTATGGGAGCACGGCCCGCAAAATGCAAAAGAACGGACATGTTCCATAATTTTCGGAACATTTCTATGGCACGGACACCCATCCGTAGCGCTACGGAAAGGTGTCCGCGTTCAATGAAAGTGAATGGGTCCATTTTTGCGGACCACAATAGCGGTCCGCAAAAACTGAGGTTTTTTACGGTCGTGTGCATGGGGCCTTAGGCCCCATGCACACGACAGTATTTTTCATCAGTAATTACGGACAGTAAATACTGACAATAATTACGGACCCATTCATTTCTATTGGCCACAGACACCTTTCAGTATTTTTAGTAATGGGTGTCCGTGCTGAAAAAATGATAGAACCTGTCCTATACTTGTCCGTAATTACGGACGGCTACTGATGTGCATCCGTATACCGTCCGTATTTACGGAAGCATTGCTAGGCAACATGTTGAAGACATCATTTGCAACCTCCCTTTTTTTGTAAGGATCCGTATATACGGATGGAATACAGATGCAATACGGACCGTATTTACAGACACCCTTAGGTATATACTGATGAAATACGGATGCCTACTGATCCGTGTTTGCTGACAGTATTTCTGGATAGATGAAATTACTGTCGTGTGCATGAGCCTTAGGCGAAATTCACACGAACGTGTGCGTTTTGTGCACACAAAAAAACGCTGCGTTTTTTGCGCGTTGCAGTTCCGTGTGTCATAAGTGTTTGGTGCGTGGCTGCGTGATTTTCGCATATATGCCATCCTTATGACACGCGGTTTTGAGGTTTAGAAAAATAAATGAAGGCGGTGGTTTTCTTTTTCCCTCCATTTCTTGATCTACTGTTGCGCGAATCACGCGCAGCACACGGAAGTGATTTTCATTTTGAAGTCAATGGGTGCGTGATGCGCAAAACACGCTCAAGTATAGGACATGTCGTGAATTTTACGCAGCGGACAAACGCTGAGTGAAAATCACGGACTGTCTGAACGGCCCCATTGAGTTACAGTGATTTTCACGCGCGTATCACGGACGTGAAACACGTTCGTGTAAATAAGGCCTTAAGGGTATGTTCACCCGCTGAGTCAAAAACAGCTGAAAATTATGGAGCTGTTTTCAAGGGAAAACAGCCTTTGATTTTCGGCCGTTTTTGAAGCTGAAAACGTTTTTTTTCTAGACTTTTTGGAGCTATTTTTCCATTGACACAATGAAAAACAGCTCCAAAAAAATCTCATGAAGTGGCATGCTCCTTCTTTTTACGATGCGTTTTTTTACGCAACGTTTTTTTAAAAACACAGTTTTTCCCATTGAATTCAATGGGCAGATGTTTGCAGGCATTCAGCTACCGTTTTTTTTAGGCGTATTTTGGGCCGTAAACGCCACACCACGGCAATTACGCAACGAATCTGCAGCAACATTTGCATATTTGACAGGTAATTCAGACGTTGCAGATATCACAGCAGACTTGCCGCAGAGTTCAGTTTTTGCATTGCAAAGGCTGAAATCCGCATTGAAAATTCCGCTGCTTCTCCGCAACAAAATGTGCATGCTGCGGAGGTAAAATTCTGCACAGTTATTTTCCGCAACGTCTGAACTAAGTTTCCTAAAAATGTATAGGAACCAATGTAAAAAACGACCGCTGCAGATTTCCACTGCGGACTGTCCGCAGCGGAATTCAACTGAATGTGCCCTTAGGGTATGTTCACACACAAACTCAAAAACGTCTGAAAATACAGAGCTGTTTTCAAGGGACGTTTTTTATGGCACTCGCGATTTTCGCAGCGTATTTTACAGCCATTTTTGGAGCTGTTTTCAATAGAGTCAATGAAAAACGGTTCCAAAAACGTACCAAGAAGTGACCTGCACTACTTCTTCGCGGCCGTTTTTCAAAACGGCCGCATAAAAAAACGGCCCAAAGAAACAGAACGCCGTTTTTCCCACTGAAATCAATGGGCAGATGTTTGGAGGCGTTCTGCTTCCGATTTTTCGGCAGTTTACGGACTGAAAAACGGCCGAAAATAGGCCGTGTGCACATACCCTTAGGGCACGTTCAGACGTGGCGGAATTTTTCCGCTGCAAATATTGATGCAAATGGGCAATTACGCATTTTTTAACCTCCCTATAAAATTTGTTTAAAAAAAAGTTAAAGGGTAACCAAACTTTAAAAAAGCTTTTGACATGTCAGAAGTTTTGATCGGTGGGGGCCCAAGCACAGAGACTGATTGCAAAAACGAAGCAGCAGAATGTGAATGCTGTGCCACTTAGTTTATGATCGGATTTTCTCGGAAAGCCGAGACAGCAGTGTACGGACTCAATAGAAAATCCATGAGCCCGTACAAAGCTGGTGCAGGTTTTCGAGAAATGGAGCTCGGACATGTCAAAAGTTTTTTAAAAGTTTAGTTACCTTTTAATCAATGAGTTATATGTACCCCAACTTGGTTGAATTGAAAAATATAACTCGTGCTGCAAAAAACGAGCGCTCATAAAGTTAAGTCGATAGAAAAATAAAAAGTTATAGCTCTTGGAATGTAGCGATGGAAAATAATTTCTATAAAATATGTTTTAGCCCCTTCCCGCCACAGCCATTTTTGGGATTTTTTTTTCGCTTTTTCCACCCCACCTTCCAAAAACCATAAGGGTAAGGTCACACGTAGTGTAAATACTACCAATTTTCTGCAACGGATTTAGTTGCGGAAAATCCGCAGCATAATACAGTAGCAGCAAAGTGGAAAAAACGCTCAGAAATTGACCTGTGGTGCGTTTTTTTATTCCGCAGCATGTTAATTGTTTTTGCGTAATCACTGCTTATTTGTTGCGCGTCTTCCCCATTGAATTCAATGATGAGGTAAAACCTGCAAGAAATTACAGATGTTGTGTTTTTTTTTGCAGTGGAAAAGCAGTGATTCCACCGCAAAAAAATGGAACTCAGAAAAAAAACAAACGTACAAAGAAATCTGTGCTTCTTCGTCCAGGCCGGCCTCCTAGGATGACGTTTCATCCCATGTGGCCGCTGCAGCCAATTACAGGCAGCAGTGGTCACATTGGATGAAACGTCATCCCAGGGCTACAGAACGTCAGGATGTCGGAGGGATGCGTCACCATGAAAAGTATCCAATTTATTTTTCTGTGCAGGATTTCCGCAGCAGGCATTCCGGACGAAAAACTGCACCACAATTTCGTGCGGTTTTTCGGCCAGGATTCCCTGCGGCGCACAGAGTGGATACAATTTCTCTATGTTTTTTGGGGTTTCGTTTTGTGGCGCTCACCGTGCAATAAAAACTACATTGAGACGACAAACGAGGTGCCTAAAAAACAGTGATTCTGTCAATTTAATGTTTTGCTTTTTTACGGCATTCACCATGCGGGTTAAGGCTGAATTCACACACAGCGTTTTGCGGCATTTATGAGCATTTATGAGCGGTTTTATGAGCATTTTTATTAGCTTTTTTGGAAGTGTTTTGTAGTGCTTTTTTTTAGTGTACAGCCAGATGATACAATAAAGTCTATAGTAAAATATTGAATGCACTATGCACAACTACATTTTGGTTTATGGCGTTTTGGAGGCAATGTTGTGGTCAGTGGCGTATTTTTCCAAACGCACCATGCTCTGGGTATAGCGTTTTGTCAGGTGTTTTTCACATAGGCTTCACTATAGGACACCACATAAAAAAAAGCCACCAGAAAGACCATTAAAAACGCCTTAAAAAAGGCATGTTACATTTTAATAACGCTAGCATTTTTAGAAGCGTTTTTTGATGCAGTTTAAAACGCCAAAACTTTTCTGTGTGTGAAGGGGGCCTGAATATTGTTATATTGCAATAGTTATGACTTTTACGGACGTGGCAATATCAAATATGTTAAAATATATAAATATATATATATATATATATATATATATATATGTATATGTATATATATATATATATATATATATATATATATATATATATATAGTAAAAAAATTATCTTTTAATATTTTTTTGTACATAAAAAATTTTATTTAGATATTTTTGACTTTTTTATTAGTCCCCCTAGAGGACTTTAACCAGCAATACTATTGTGTTGCAGCATATCCTGTTACTGACAGGCTCTTATTAGGGCTTAAAGGAACAGTGTCACGGAATTTTTTTTTTGATTTTAGTGTTTTATTAAAAACTTTTATATTTATTTGTGTGTTTGTGTTTTACTTTTTTTATTTTTGAACTTTTTCTTCCCTATGGGGGCTGCCATTTTTTTTTCCATTTCTGTATGTGTCGATTAACGACACATACAGACATGGAATACGGCAGCTACAGTCCCATAGTGAATGCGAACGGGGCCCGTTCCATCCACTATGCTGTACGCCGACTGTGTGGGAACGGCGCATGCGCCGCTCCCACACAGTCCAAGTTGAACTGTGCGCCGTCCGGCGCCATTTTCCTGTAGACCGGAAGTCGCGGCCGGACAGTAAGATTACTACTTCCGGTCGCGGCTTCCGGACTTGTGCACTTGGAGCGGCGGTAGCAGACGGAGCGGACGGACCGGAGGGAGCGGCGGCGACTGGAGCAGGTAAGTTATTTCTGTGTATGTAAGTGTTTTACTGTGTGTTTACTAGTGTATGTAAACTTACTACACTGTGTGTTAGCTCAAAAAATGGCGACACACAGTGTAGGAGGTTTGACCGTTCAATCCCCTCGTTTCTCCCGGCACTAGCCAGGATAAGGGAGGGGGGATTCTGTGAGCTCACTAGAGCGAGTGAGTTTTCTCAAATTTTGCAGCATAAAGCAATGTGGTTGCTTTACCACATGCAATGCTGCAATTTTGGGAATTGCTCCATCTAGTGACCAGCACTGGGAAATATTATAAATTAGAATCTAATTTATAATATTTCCTGACTCATGAAAAAAATTAAAAAAATTAGAACAATGTTTAATCACCTATACACTAATTGTTTAACTAAAAAAAAAAATACATTCTAGCGTCACATTCCCTTTAAAGGATATGTACACCTTTTAAATAATTTTGTTGTTTTTTTTAGATAAAATTGTCCATCAGTGTGATTGGTGCAACTTCCTAAATACATTTTATTTAAAAAAAAATTTACTTTTGAGATACAGCTACTTTGCATTCAGTATACAGAGCAGTTGTATCTTATTCTGAATCCTGTATCTGTCAGGTCAGCGGCACTGACGGGTTCAGTGTAAGGACATGCCCACACGTGGCGGATTTCCTCCGCAACTGTCCGCATCAATGCCGCACAGAATCTGCGTTGCAGATTCTGTGGCGGATCTGCCCAAAATGTGCAGTAAATTGATGCGGACTAGCTGCTGCGGACTGCTGTAAAAGTGCTTCCCTTCTCTCTATCAGTGCAGGATAGAGAGAAGGGACAGCACTTTCCCTAGTGAAAGTAAACGAATTTCATACTTACCGGCCGTTGTCTTGGTGATGCGTCCCTCTTTCGGCATCCAGCCCGACCTCCCTGGATGACGCGGCAGTCCATGTGACCGCTGCAGCCTGTGATTGGCTGCAGCTGTCACTTAGACTGAAACGTCATCCTGGGAAGCCGGACTGGAGACAGAAGCAGGGAGTTCTCGGTAAGTATGAACTTCTATTTTTTTTACATGTTGATGTATATTGTGATCGGTAGTCATTGTCCAGGGTGCAGAAACAGTTACTGCCGATCGCTTAACTCTTTCAGCACCCTGGACAGTGACTATTTACTGACGTCGCCTAGCAACGCTCCCGTAATTACGGGAGCCCCATTGACTTCCTCAGTCTGGCTGTAGACCTAGAAATACATAGGTCCAGCCAGAATGAAGAAATGTCATGTTAGTAAAACCAATACGCTCCGCAGCACACATAACATCTGCGGACTTCATTGCGGAATTTAGAATCTCCATTGAAGTCAATGGAGAAATTCCGCCATGAGTCCGCAACCAGTCCGCCACAACTCCGCAACAGCCATTGCATGCTGCGGACACCAAATTCCGCACCGCAGCCTATGCTCCGCAGCGGAATTGTCCGCATCGTCTAAACGAACCCTACTAAATAGAAGTGGAAGTCAATGGAGAAACGGCTCCGCTGCGGATTAACGCTGCGGAATGTCCGCAGCGGAATTCAAGAGCAATTCCGCCACGTGTGGCTTTGCCCTAAGGGTATGTTCACACGGCTTATTTACGGATGTAATTCAGGCGTTTTACGCCTCGAATTACGCCTGAAAAGACGGCTCTATTACGCCTGCAAACATCTGTCCATTGATTTCAATGGGTTTTACGATGCTCTGTTCAGACGAGGTGTATTTTTACGCGCCGCTGTCAAAAGACGGCGTGTAAAAAGACGCCCGCCTCAAAGAAGTGCATGTCACTTCTTAGGACATAATTTGAGCCATTTTTCATTGACTCCATTGAAAAACAGCTCCAATCACGTCCGTAATGGACGCCACGAAAAACGCGTGCACTTGCAAAAACGTCTGAAATTCAGGAGCTGTTTTCGCCTGAAAACAGCTCCGTAATTTCAGACGTAAATTGTTAAGACGTGTGAACATACCCTAAGCAGGTCCTGGGTGTCTACCAATCACATCTAAGTTCATAACTTAGATGTGATTGACACGCTGAATCTACCTGTAATCGTAGACACACAGGACCCGCTTTCACTGAACCCGTCAGTCCTGAATGGATTCAGGTCTTACCGAATGATACATCTGCTCCGTATACAGGATACAAAGCAACTGTATCTCAAAAAGTATTTTTATTAAAATGTATTTGTTGCACCATTCACACTGATGCACACTTGTATTAAAAAAAAAATAAAAAAAAAAATTTCAAAACGTCTATTGACCGCAGCATCTAAGGGGTTAAATATTTTATCGCTCCATACTCCCCTGTGCCAGCAAGGATGTATGTATACGTCCGGAAATGTCGGGAAGGGGTTAGGTTATGTTCACACGTGCACGTCCGTTACGGCTGAAATTACGGAGCTGTTTTCAGGCGAAAACAGCTCCTGAATTTCAGATGTAATGGCATGTGCAGGCGTTTTTCGCAGCGTCCATTACGGACGTAATTGGAGCTGTTTTTCTATGGAGTCAATGAATAACGGCTCCAATTATGTCCCAAGAAGTGACATGCATTTCTTTGACGTGGGCGTCTTTTTTACGCGCTGTCTTTTGACAGCGGCGCGTAAAAAAAATGACCGTCGGCACAGAACATCGTAAAACCCATTCAAATGAATGGGCAGATGTTTGCCCACGCTTTCAAGCAGTATTTTCGGCCGTAATTCCAGCAAAAAACGCCTGAATTACGTCCGTAAATAGTGCGTGTGAACATACCCTTAATAGTGGAAAAAGTAGTCACATATTAAAAAACACTATACATACCTGTATTGGCGTAAATGTATAGACCCATATAATGAAGGTAAAATGCTATTTATACTGCACTATGGATAATATGAAAAGAAAAAAAAATGGATGGCGGAGTTGCTGTTTTTTCCTCCACCCAAAAAATGCTAAAAGTAAATCAATGGGTTATATGTACCACAAATTAGTACAATTAAAAAATACAACTCGTCCTGCAAAAAAACAAGCCCCATATGGCTAAGTAGACAGACAATTGAAAAGTTATAGCTCTTGGAATGTGGTGCTACAGAAATGTTTACAAAAAAATTCCTGTGCCCTGAAGGTCAAAATAGGCTGCGTGCTTCAGGGTTTAAAAGTAGCTTTTGTTTTTTTAATCTTGAAACAAAACAGTACCTTTTCATATGACGCATAATTGTGGCATGAATCTAGCGTAATGTACACAAACAGGGGCATAACTAGGAAAGACTGGGCCCCATAGCAAACTTTTTACTGGGGCACCCCCTCCCCATGGGTATCACACCACCCCCCCTGGTAGATAGTGCCACCCTATAGATTTCGCCTCACAGTGCCCCCTATTGATAGCACCATACAGCCCCCTGTAGAT
Source organism: Rhinoderma darwinii (assembly GCF_050947455.1). Taxonomy (NCBI): domain Eukaryota; kingdom Metazoa; phylum Chordata; class Amphibia; order Anura; family Rhinodermatidae; genus Rhinoderma; species Rhinoderma darwinii. The sequence continues at coordinate 406,565,924 of NC_134688.1, forward strand.
AGCGCCATACACAGCCCCCTTTAGATAACGCCATACAGCCCCCTGTAGATAGCGCCATACATAGCCCCCTGTAGATAACGCCATACAGCCCTCCCCTGTAGAGAACGCCATACAGCCCCCTGTAGATAGCGCCATACATAGCCCCCTGTAGATAACGCCATACAGCCCTCCCCTGTAGATAACGCCATACAGCCCTCCCCCTGTAAATAATGCCATACAGCCCCCCTGCAGATAACGCCATACAGCCCTCCCCCTGTAAATAATGCCATACAGCCCCCCTGTAGATAACGCCATACAGCCCTCCCCCTGTAGATAACGCCATACAGCCCCCTGTAAATAACGCCATACAGCCCCCCCTGTAGATAATGCCATACAGCCCCCCTGTAGATAACGCCATACAGCCCTCCCCCTGTAGATAACGCCACACAGTCCCCCCTGTAGATAACGCCATACAGCCCCCCCTGTAGATAACGCCATACAGCCCCCCGGTAGATAACGCCATACAGCCCCAAACCCCCCATGTAGATAATGCCATACAGCCCTAAACCCCCCCCTGTAGGTAACGCCATACAGTCCCCAACCCCCCTCCCCCCAAAAAAACTGCCTATAGTTTGTCCTACAAAAGAGATGTATCCCCTATCCACAGGATAGGGGATACATGTGTGATCGCTGGCAGCGATAAGGAGAGCGGGGACCGAAAGTTCCCCGAAGTTCTCCATGAGATACCTCGGACTTCTGGGGTCTGCGCAGTTCAATAAAAATGAAAGGAGCACTGGTCACGCATGCGCACAAGCGCGACCGCTGCACAATTCATTTCTGTAGAGCTGCCGATAGACCCCGGAAGTCCGTGGTTTGTCATGGAGAACTTCGGGGGACTTTCGGTCCCCCGTTCTCCTTATCGCCGGACGTCCCAGAGATCCCACATGTATCCCCTATCCTGCGGATAGGGGATGCAAGTCTTTTGTAGGAACAACCCCTTCAGTGGCGTCGCGCTGTAGCAGCCATAGCGGCTGCTAGCGGAGCCTCCAGCCATGTGGGGGGGGGCCTTGCCCATACAATTTACTGTATCTACATGCAACATAAATAATCACTCTTTTCTGTATTGCTTTTGATTCCAGTAAAAGAAAGCCATATACTTGGATACAAAAAAAACACAAAAGGGTATGTTCACACGTGGCAGAAATGTTTGCGACTGAAAATTCCATTCCATACATCTGAATGGGGTTATTTCTGTAGCATGTGCATGGATTTCTGCAAACCTCATTCAGATAAATGGAACAGTCACAGAAATTTCTGCAATAAATCTGCCGCGTGTGACTATGTCCTAAATGATGATTTCTTGTCTACAGATTCACTCTCAAATTGAAAATGTCCCTAGTTAGGAGTGCGCTTTCACTTTCAATATTGAACAGGTGACAAAGAGTGACAACTCCTATAGATGCTCAAAATGTCCTCCCAATGCAGTTATTACTTTAAAAGACCACGACCCGAGGGACAGTAGATAAGTAACTGCAGTAAAAGCACAAAAATTCACGCCGTTGTTCGGCAATTTTAATTGTTACATTTGAATGGATGTTTAAACTTGAACGACGTGAAGTTAAAAGAGTTTGAGTCACTTTCCAAAGAATTTAATATATTTTTACATATGAAATTTTAATATTTCCAATTACACCACGCGGTGATAGCTACATCGGACGAAACTCTGTTCCAACTGGAATCTTCCGACTAATTATGAAACTTACTCCAATTAGATAGACATAGAGGATTGTTATCCGTGATTTATAAAGAATTAAAAATGAGGTAGGTGATGGGATGACTTATGGGGGGAAAGAGAAATGGAAAAGTGTCTTGGGCACAATAGATATTATAGAATGGAGAAGGATGACATGTAAATCACATAAAATTACATAGTATTTCATTGCAAATCGTCTATATCTAACCCCCAAGATTTTCTGATAGAGATGCTGGAGATTGTCCCAGATGTGGAAGACTAGAAGCAGGTTTTACTCGTAGGTACTGGAAATTCCCCTTGGTTTATCAATTTTGGGCAGATGTCTAAAAACAAATAGATCAAAACTTAAAGGTTAAGTTCCCTGAGGCCAAGATAGGATGCTGATACCCCAACCCATAAGAAATATAATATCTATATTGCTTTTTTTTGCAAGACTGACCATTGCAAGCAAATGGATGGCCCGAACATCTCTGTAACGATCGTGAGTTATGTGGACCCACTAGGCCAAACAATAGTCAATGAAAGTCTTTAGGACAAGAGTACCTGGATAGGAGATTTGGCAGACACTTGGCGTGGCAGACACTCAGTGTGGCCGACACTTGGCATGGCAGACCCTTGGCATGGCAGACCATCGGTGTGGCAGACACTTGGCACAGATGACACTTGGCACAGATAGTGTGCTCAACTCCACCACTAGAACACCCCGCACTGGAACAAACACAATTACTGGATACGGGATACAGAAAGTAGGATACGGGAACACCGGATACAGGCTACAACTAAGGGACCATTTGCTAAACGAACATGGGTAGACACAACATTTCTCAGGCACAGGAAGGAGGGATATGCTAGAGAAGATTTTAGTGGTGCGCGCTGGTCCTTCAAGAGGTCACCACGGCATGTACGCGCGCCCTACGGGAGCAAGCAGCAAGCGGGAACAGTACATGCCGGCGTCCCCAAGGAGGAGGAGGGAGACGCTGGCACTAAGATAACAGACACTGGCAGCCACCAGGGGAAGCAGGATAGCGGTGATCAGTGGCCGCCAGTGTTACAATCCCCACTGGTGATAGAATGGAAAAAGTTGTTAACAAGAATTATAAGATATTCCATAAGATATGGAATATGGTTATTAAAAAAAAACAAAAAAAAAAACTACCTAGCCAAATTTAGGCGATTATGGGATTCTTGGATTCAGTTTAGGTCAACTGAAGAGAGGCCCCTGTTGAATAACCCAACTGGGTAAAAGAGGAGGAAGGACGAGGAGGAGGTTTATTCATGCCCTTATCTTAAAATTTATTTATTTATTTTTAAGGATTGGGGGGAAGCATTGGATCTTGTGATGTGGCTGGAATACATGTCTATAAGGTTGTGTATTTGCTCTTTTTTTTTCTTCTATGATACATGGCGGTATACTGGTATACAATGTTGTAATTTTTCTGTCTTTTAAAATGGAAAAGGAAAAATATATAAAGGAATATAAACTGCAGTCAAAGGGACACAATCTGCATCAACTTGTGTAGCATTAAAGAAAAATTCCAAGTTGAATTGCTCTTTTAAAGGTTTTAGCATAGACACACACCAATCCTTTGTGCCGTGCGCAACGCTATAAAAATATCATTAAGCGTTATGTTCTCACATGTTTCAGATAAATCATCAGATTCTAAAAATGTTTTTTTAAATAATATAAATAACGTAAGTAAATCAAAATTTCAATACCCGTCATACTTACTGCTCTTTAGTTAACAATAGCAGAATGATACATGTACGTAAGCGCTTTATACACTGGACATTTTGACAAATGAGTACACAAGCAATTACAAGAGCTCTTCCCTGAACCTGGTAAATAATCCAAATACATCAGAAATGCATAAGTGGTGCTCCACAAGAATGACAAACTCAAGTACAACTCCAGTGCTCAGTAATCACATACTTATATACACAAGGAGTGGAGCTGTGTGGACTATTAACACCTGAACAAGCTCGCACCTCTCTATATGTCGCTGATCGTTCCTTCCAAAATAAAAACAGTTGGATGTGGATGTCATCTTTGCCGGCTAAAGTTCCGAATTTGACTATAAACTAACTACCACTTACAATACTTAGTGAGAAAGTGTCAGTGTCCAGTCAGAATCTGAGCTCACACTGTCAGAATTTTTAATGTCATTTGGCAAATCGTAACAACACTGAACTTGAGCTTTAACACCCCAGATCTTCTTTTGTTATGGATCCCTTGAGGCCTTTTGAGTGGAGTTACGCTTAAAGGGGTATTCCCATCTTAGAATGTTATGACTTATTGTTAGGATATGCATTAAAAATTCCAATCGTTGGAGATCTGAACTCTCTGCCCCTGCCGATTTTAAAAACGAAGGGACCATGGAACCAAGATCTCTTCAGCCTTTTTATCTGAAGAGCGATGCTCCCGGCCACCCTCTAGGCAGGGAATTGCAACGCAGCTCCTTTCAAGTGAATTAGGCTGTGTTGCAGTTCCTTGCACAACAGGAGCCCGGATCGTCACTTTGCAGGGAAACACTATGAAGGAGCAAGAACATAGCTAGCCCTGCAGTCCCTTCATTCTAAGGATCGGTGCAGGTAGAGGCAGTCAGACTCCCAAAATGAGTGATGGCATAGCCTAGTAATTTGCCATAACATGCCTTGGAGAAAAAGCATTCAAAACCTTTAAAGGGAATGTGTTGCTAGCAAAAAATGTATATATTTTTTTTAGTTAAACAATTAGTGTGTAGGTGATTAAACATTGTTCTAATTTTTTTTATTTTTTTCACGAGTCAGGAAATATTATAAATTAGATTCTAATTTATAATATTTCCCAGTGCTGGTCACTAGATGGAGCAATTCCCAAAATTGCAGCATTGCATGTGGTAAAGCAACCACATTGCTTTATGCTGGAAAATTGGAAAAAAATCCCTCGCTCTAGTGAGCTCTCAGAATCCCCCCCTCCTTTATCCTGGCTAGTGCCGGGAGAAACTAGGGGATTGAACGGTCTAACCTCCTACACTGTGTGTCGCCATTTTTTGAGCTAACACACAGTGTAGAAGGTTAACATACAGTAGTAAACACACACTTAAACACGAACATACATAGAAATAACTTACCTGCTCCTGCCGCCGCCGCTCCCTCCGGTCCGTCCGCTCCGTCTGCTGCCGCTGCTCCAAGTGCACAAGTTCGGAAGCCGCGACCGGAAGTAGTAATCTTAATGTCCGGCCGCGACTTCCTGTCCACAGGAAAATGGCGCCGGACGGCGCATAGTTCAACTTGGACTGTGTGGGAGCGGCGCATGCGCCGTTCCCACACAGACGGCGTACACCATAGTGGATGGAACGGACCCCGTTCGCATTCACTATGGGACTGTAGGTGCCGTATTCCATGTCTGTATGTGTCATTAATCGACACATACAGAAATGGAAAAAAAAATGGCAGCCCCCATAGGGAAGAAAAAGTAAAAAAATAAAAAAAAGTAAAACACAAACACACAAATAAATATAAAAGTTTTTAATAAAACACTAACATCAAACTGATATAAAAAAAAATTTTGGGGTGACATTGTTCCTTTAAATAATACGAAGCGCGTCCCAAAAGTAATGAGAATGGTTTTAAAAAAAAATCCTTTTATTCAAAGACCATACAATTAGGCTCAATAACCTTCAAAGTAAGTCCCCTGGGACTGAACACAACGATTCCAGCAGTATTCTTCATAGCAGTGTTGGGAGTCTGCATATGAAAGGTTGTTCAGGGCCCTCGTCGCGGCTGACGGGACCTTTTCAACAGTACCAAAATGGTGTCCTTTCAGGTGAGTTTTGATTTTGGGGAACAGAAAATGTCACACGGTGCCAAGTCAGGGCTATAGGGCACATTCTCATCGGTTCTTGATGTTGAAGGTCGCCCCGAGTGCTGTTCATCCTCAACGACTTCCCTTCCATCCTTGAAGACCTTGTGCCATCTGAAAACTTGGACTAACGACAAAGCAGCTTCCCCATGCGCTGTCTTCAGCATCTCTGAGGTTCTGAAGCTGTTTTTCCAAGTTTCACACAAAATTTGATTGCGTAACGCTGCTCGATGCTCCTCTGCATTTTCTTCCGTGACAAGAGGGAAAAACAAGGGTGCGCTTTTTTAACGTACCGACGCTTCAAAAGGCTCGAGTTCAACTGAGAAAGGTCTAGCGGTATACTTGAGATACCCCCACAACAACATCCATCCCCCCTTTCCTTACGCAGCCCTCGTGGGGAGCGTAAAAAATCATTCTCATTATTTTTGGGATGCACCTCGTACATATACTGGTAATAGTTAAGACCTTCAAAAAGATACTAATAGGCTGGATTCACATGGGGCGGAAATGTTGAGGATTTTCCGCAACATTTCCGTAGCATAAACCTTCTACATTGAAATGGGTGACATCGCAGTAAACATCCAGAACAGAATGAGCATGCTGCAGATTTCAAATCCGCAGCAATCTCTGATTTCTGTCAGTAAAATGTTCTGCAGCATGCGGATGAGATTTATTCACCTAGCTGAGACAATAATCTGCAAGGAATTAATACAGAAAGTATATTGTAAAAATGTCTACATTTTAATTATACAAAGAATAACATTAATTTGCTGAAACCTGGACAACCCATTTAACGCCTATTTAACGCCTATTAAGACTACCGTAAACTGTGTCAGCATCTTATCATATGGAAAAACGTGACCATATATAGCCAGCTTTACTCTGTGGGGATTTTTTCATTCTGCTTTCCCTAGTTAAGCTTTATGTCTTATATGCTTTCCTATTCTTTTGGGCCAGAATCACACACAGTTTTGATGCAGTTTTTGTGGCAGTTTTTGGCTCAGTTTTTTGTGCCAAAGCCAGAAGTGGATCCAAAAGGTATAAAGAAAAGACTGTTGCATTTCCCTCCTTTTGTGTCCACGTCTGTGTTTGGCTCCGAAGACTGAGCCATAAACTGCCACAAAAACTGCAGCAAAACTGTGTGTGATCGTGGCCCAAAGATTCATTTGAGATAGGCACAATGTTACGCACCAGCATTTGGCCTATTTTAATTACTTGTCTTTCCTTAGATTGTTTCACTTATTATAGAGCATGATCTTCCAGATGATCTGAGAGCTTTTCATATTTTCCTGTGTGCTGTTTTTAGAACCTTCGTAGAATACCTCACCAGATCCTACTATGTCTTCACACTGGTACTGTAGAGTTCAGAACGCTAAATTAAAGCCTCAACCATCTCCCTACAAACACTGCTCAATTATACCAACCCCAGCGTCCCCACTCAAGTAATGAGACAGAAACAGATGGTTGAATTGAATTGGCCACAGCAGCCATTTTATTAACAAACATTAAATAACAATAGAAAATATCTAATACCACAAATAGAAAACATTGAACTCAAACCTCTAATGATAACCCCCACACATAAGACGGAGGAGGTCCTTGGAGCTACAAAATCTGGCCGCCATATTGCACGCATATTCCATTTTACCCCCAGCTGTGCACCACAGGCTCCGGGGCACCATGAAGAAACAACAGATAGGTGTTCCCAATATCCACCCACTCCCCGGGACACCACCCAGCAGGAGCCCAAAATACGCCAGAATGCAATACCTCAGTATAATTATTAAGGGGAACATACCCATTATAAATCCCCCCTACCAATTTAAACAACTCCAAGGACCACCAACCCGCCATCCCCGCTGCCGTGACAGCAGGACAACAGAAAAATATACGCCAAAAAGCAGAAATTCTAGACCGACACCCAAACCAAAACCAAATAAAATGTAAAATCCCATATAGCACTCTGCATTCTGGTACCCAACTGATGATCTTCCCCCCATAAGGAGCCTATTTATAAAACTCTCCCTCCCACCACCTCCTAAACCCTCCCTACTCTTACTTCCCTCCCTATAGGCCGTGTCATGGTGGCCTCCGTTTAGGCCTTTTGGCCTAGTAAAGCCTTTACTTTCCTGGGACAGTCAAAGCATCTTGTATTAACTGTCTGTTTAGTGTATCCTTGACAAATGTAACTGGTTCCTTGATTCCTGAACTTGGTTATAAGCTGAGAGCCCCACTAGTCTCTGGAACAAAAAGACTGCAGCACTCTTCACCGCGCCATATTCTTTGGCTTCAAGGGACTTGGGTTGGCTTCACTCAGGAGCAGTGACTGGCTCAACAGCATCAGAGGAACAACACAGTCCCTTTGTTCTAGTGATTTTCCTCTCTCATGACTAATTTTTTCATGTGCTCTTTTTATTAGACAGTAGACTGCATATGGTCAGACCATTGCTTTGTAAAAAATGTCACTGTATGTAGTTAGTTCCGATGGATCTGCATGCTCCTATTAAAACCATTTTTTCTTGCTGTAATGCAGAGTAGCGAGTGGCACATGTTGATAAACCCCGAAAGCAGTTTTATATTCTTTGTTCTTTTTTTTTCATTTGCTTCATTAAAGTTTCTTTAGACTCTCCTGATGTCTATGGGTAGGGTAATACATCTCCAAGCACAAATATATAGCTACAACATTTCCAGTTCTTTACACCACCTTTACCACTGGAGCCAGATAGTCAATGCAATTCAGTTTCCAAATCTCTTGTATAATCTCCACAAATCTGCATAATCTTTGAGAATATTGGGTAAATGTATAAATAAAAGTAACCTTAATCAGCCCCCCTAGCTATATGTATATAACCCTCTTGCAAATGCTGTTATGTTTGGAAAAGCATACGCGCCACTTTTTGTTGGCAAGTAAAAGTTCTACACTGCAAGAACAAAGCTACCCTTATAACGCTGGTCTATTATTTCTTCATTATAAAAGGAAACCATACACTATGTACAATAATAAAATGATCTTGTGTTCTGGACGGGGAAGTGATACCACTGCAGGTCTCCGGAGCTTTGTATAAAGTTCTATCCCCTGGTTTCATGTTCATGGAAATGCAGCTGAGAATGATATTAAACATGAAGGATGATATTGAGGGTTTGCATTGAAACACAATGACCTAGTCAGCTTTTCTTGTGCTAAATCTTGTGCTGAATACAAAACACTCTCCTAAGTTTCCCATTCTGTTATGCACTCCGTGTCCTGATTTCATGGTAATTATATTATTCAGCAAGTTTAGCATTTCCTCTGTCCATTTAGAGCCTTTCTGTACTGTCCAAATAAATCAGTTCTATTATTCAGTTATATTTCTGTTGTGATTGTATTTCCAAGAAGTAACTGAGACAAATCGTTGGAATAAACAGATGCTGATTGTCATTTAATTGTAGAAAATATAGCAATTTAGCTTTAGTTTTCTTGACTTTATTGTGTTTATTATTTTATGCTCTTTTTCTTGCAGCTTCTTTATTAGATTAAGACGTTCCAATGACTGGGATGTCGGCAGTTCATCAACTGCTCAATCCTCTGAGGCCAGTGAATGTGTCTATCACCATGATACTCTTCTAAAAGTTTAAAAGTATTTTTAGAATAGTTGCTAGGGTTTTATAATTGACTAGCCTGTCAGCCATCAGGTTTACTGTACTGGAAGTGTTCAATATGTAATGTGCATATCCAAGTTTAAAACTGATGACTGATAATAGCTGTGTATATCTATATGTTGAATAGAATAAGTGGGTTATTTTAAAGGGGTTTTCCAGTTTTAAGAAATTGATGGCCTATCCTCAGGATAGGCCATCAATACCTGATTGATGAGGGCCAACCCCGGCGATCATCTGTTGTGAAGGGGGTGCGGCTCTCGTGTGAGCATTGCCTCCCCTTCATTCCTGTTTCTGCTCGTACTGTAAATCACCGACACACTTGTAGCGGCAGGTTAACAGTATTACAGCCTTCTCCTATCCAAATGAAAAGGAGAAGGCTGTAATACTGTATACCGCCGCTACAATTGTGTAGGCGATTCACAGAATGAACAGCCCCTTCAAAACAGATGATCGCTGGCCCTCATCAATCAGGTATTGATTGCCTATCAATCTCTTAGAATTGGAAAACCCATCTAACAACGCCACCCTTGTTTATTGGCTATGTCTGGTATTCAAGCTCTGCCCCATTCAAGGGCATGGAGTTGCGCTACAATACCAGACACAACCCATGGACAAAGGTGGCACTGCTTCTGGAAAAAAAGTAAACCCCTTTTTTTAATTTCAGACAACCCCTAAATGATGCGTCCAGACGTGGCAGACAATTGGCTTTTGCAGCAAGTCCACTAGGAATCTGCAGCAAAATCTGCATATGGTACATGCAGATTTTTTTCACGGATTTGCCACAGGTTTCCCCCTATGCATTGCAAAGGGTGAAATCTGTGATGAAAATCTACTGCTTCTCTGCACAAAAATAAGATTGCTCGACTTACAGTTCAGATTTTTTTCTGTTACTTGTGAACGGGGTTTTAAAAACTCTTAACACTTGTATTGTACTGTAAATTGCTGCAGAATGCAGAATCCACACCACAAATCCACAGCAAATCCGTCTTGTCTCGACTAACCCTAAGTCCTACTTTATCCACTATGCGGATATGTAGCCCCAAAAGACACAACTCAGTTAGGTTTACTGTTTGCTCACGTGAAAGATCCCTTTGAATGATTCAAGTCATGAAAATGCTATTTGCTTAGATGATAATACTTAACCATGGTCCTATTGCTTAGAAGTATTAATTTCTAACAATTTTCTAATACATCCAGTCATAGGAACATATTGGACCATTTGAAAGTAACTAGTGTATGTGAAATGTCAAAACAGAAAATATCTTTCTTTTTCAACATGCACTTGGCAATAAAAGTTGTAAAGTCATAGGTTGGAAAAAGCAACCCCTTCACTTTTTTTCTGCACTAGTTTTAAGGGATAATAACCATTGAGGGAGATTTATCAAAACTGGTGCAAAGGAAAAGAGTAGCAGTCGCCCAAAGCAACCAATCAGATTTCAGATATAATTTTTCAGAGGCCCTTTTACAAATGAAAAACATAATTTGATTGGTTGCTGTGGGAAGCTCCTTCACTTTTACCGCGCACCAATTTTGATAAATCTCCCAAATTGTTTTCTACCAAAACAGACTATTTAATACCAAACAGTATGACATAACAGGAAAATTCGGAGTACTCTACATTTGGAGTTCAGTACAGATTCTGATAAAGGTGGAGAGTTGCTGAGTTTCTGGATATTCATTATATGGTAGGATATTATGGGATATGGTTTCAGCATCAAAGATCTGGCTTTTTTTTCCGTTACATAAAAATAATTACTTTTGCAGGGATGTCGATAAATGTATTATGACTAAATATTTTGGCACAAGGCATAGAAATATATTTTGCTTCTGATGTGCAAAAGACAAGATGCACAAGATGTGCTTGCAGCCTAACTACAGAACTTTATTCCAAATCTGCTCAGCCAAGTGAGAAATGACTTGGGGGATAGAACTACAGTTTCCAAAGGATCTAATTCTTACATTCTATCATATAAATCCTGGGAGTAAAAATTCTATGACCTAATCTTTGGACAGCTCTAAGATATAGCTTATCGCCAAACGCCAGTGCCTGTGGAGAGAATAGATCTTTAATTAATAAACTTATTCATCCAGTATTGCAAGAACTTATTGTGACATTTCTGCATGATCATATAAATATAATATTACCTGCCCTTATAACTTTATACACAGTTAAAGAGGCTCTGTCACCAGATTTTGCAACCCCTATCTGCTATTGCAGCAGATCGGCGCTGCAATGTAGATTACAGTAACGTTTTTATTTTTAAAAAACTAGCATTTTTGGCCAAGTTATGACCATTTTTGTAGTTATGCAAATGAGGCTTGCAAAAGTCCAATTGGGTGTGTTTAAAAGTAAAAGTCCAAGTGGGCGTGTATTATGTGCGTACATCGGGGCGTTTTTAATACTTTTACTAGCTGGGCGCTCTGATGAGAAGTATCATCCACTTCTCTTCAGAACGCCCAGCTTCTGGCAGTGCAGACACAGCCGTGTTCTCGAGAGATCACGCTGTGTCGTCACTCACAGGTCCTGCATCGTGTCAGACGAGCGAGGACACATCGGCACCAGAGGCTACAGTTGATTCTGCAGCAGCATCAGCATTTGCAGGTAAGTAGCTACATCGACTTACCTGCTAACGCCGATGCTGCTGCAGAATCAACTGAAGCCTCTGGTGCCGGTGTCCTCGCTCGTCTGACACGATGCAGGACCTGTGAGTGACGTCACAGCGTGATCTCTCGAGAACACGCTGTGTCTGCACTGCCAGAAGCTGGGCGTTCTGAAGAGAAGTGGATGATACTTCTCATCAGAACGCCCAGCTAGTAAAAGTATTAAAAACGCCCCGATGTACGCACATAATACACGCCCACTTGGACTTTTACTTTTAAACATACCCACTTGGACTTTTGCAAGCCTCATTTGCATAACTACAAAAATGGTCATAACTTGGCCAAAAATGCTCGTTTTTTAAAAATAAAAACGTTACTGTAATCTACATTGCAGCGCCGATCTGCTGCAATAGCAGATAGGGGTTGCAAAATCTGGTGACAGAGCCTCTTTAAAGGGGCTGACTGGTTTAGACAACCACTATTTGGGTTGAAAACTGAGTAACAGAGTGTCCTGTTGCAATGATCTGCCAATGTTTAGGGGGCATTGCTTAGCTGAAAAAGACGTGGTTTAAAATGTGCCAATGTGCGCAAAAAGTTTGTCGAATTTTACTGGTATAAAATAAACCAACCAAGATGTGGTATAAGGAAGAGAAAAGTGTATAACATACTATACCAAAACAGGGATCGACCATAAACCCCCTCTACTTCAATGAGAATTATCCCATATGTATATCTCGTATGTAGGGGGAGGCCTATATTTGCCCTAGATTATAAAAAATAAGAAGTGGTGTCAACTTACTCAAATTAGAATAATAACCTACAGCGAAAAAGTGTGTCAAACACCAATACATTATAAAAAGTATACATTTTATTGAATCCAAAAATATAAAACACATATACTGCATGTATATATGTAAAATCCAGTGATGATTGCCACAGTGTGTTAGTGGACACCAGGTAGCAACAAGCTTAAATGGACATAGATACAAGATACAAAGTTTCAAAGCATTGAACCAAATGGTGCACGGCCTATTTTTCAATATTTGTTTTGTTTTTACTTTTTTCCCCGCTATTTTTCACTTCATGCTTTTGGCCGAATGTTTTTCTTGTAGTACATAAAGTACTGTTTTGGGAGAAGCTATGTATTATTAATGATGTAGGGTCAGGTTACACCATGTATATATTTATTGCAAGTAATATATGGTCATTGGCTATTTTTATGTATCCATATGTAACTACACTACCGTTCAAAAGTTTGGGGTCACCCAGACAATTTTGTGTTTTCCATGAAAACTCACACTTATATTTATCAAATGAGTTGCAAAATGACTAGAAAATATAGTCATGACATTGACAAGGTTAGAAATAATGATTTTTATTTGAAATAATAATTTTCTCCTTCAAACTTTGCTTTCGTCAAAAAATGCTCCATTTGCCGCAATTACGGCATTGCAGACCTTTGGCATTCTAGCTGTTAATTTGCTGAGGTAATCGGGAGAAATTTCACCCCATGCTTCCAGAAGCCCCTCCCACAAGTTGGATTGGCTTGATGGGCACTTCTTGCGTACCATACGGTCAAGCTGCTCCCACAACAGCTCTATGGGGTTGAGATCTAGTGACTGCGCTGGCCACTCCATTACAGATAGAATACCAGCTGCCTGCTTCTTCCCTAAATAGTTCTTGCATAATTTGGAGGTGTGCTTTGGGTCATTGTCCTGTTGTAGGATGAAATTGGCTCCAATCAAGCGCTGTCCACAGGGTATGGCATGGCGTTGCAAAATGGAGTGATAGCCTTCCTTATTCAAAATCCCTTTTACCTTGTACAAATCTCCCACTTTAGCAGCACCAAATCAACCCCAGACCATCACATTACCTCCACCATGCTTGACAGATGGCGTCAGGCACTCTTCCAGCATCTTTTCAGTTGTTCTGCATCTCACAAATGTTCTTCTGTGTGATCCAAACACCTCAAACTTCGATTCGTCTGTCCATAACACTTTTTTCCAATCTTCCTCTGTCCAATGTCTGTGTGCTTTTTCCCATATTAATCTTTTCCTTTTATTAGCCAGTCTCAGATATGGCTTTTTCTTTGCCACTCTGCCCTGAAGGCCAGCATCCCGGAGTCGCCTCTTCACTGTAGACGTTGACACTGGCGTTTTGCGGGTACTATTTAATGAAGCTGCCAGTTGAGGACCTGTGAGGCGTCTATTTCTCAAACTAGAGACTCTAATGTACTTGTCTTGTTGCTCAGTTGTGCAGCGGGGCCTCCCACTTCTCTTTCTACTCTGGTTAGAGCCTGTGTGTGCTGTCCTCTGAAGGGAGTAGTACAGACCGTTGTAGGAAATCTTCAGTTTCTTGGCAATTTCTCGCATGGAATAGCCTTTGTTTCTAAGAACAAGAATAGACTGTCGAGTTTTACAAGAAAGCTCTCTTTTTCTAGCCATTGTGAGAGTTTAATCGAACCCCCAAATGTAATGCTCCAGATTCTCAACTAGGTCAAAGGAAGGTCAGTTTTATAGCTCCTCTAAACAGCAAGTGTTTTCTAATCATCAATTAGCCTTCTAACACGGTTAGCAAACACAATGTACCATTAGAACACTGGAGTGATGGTTGCTGGAAATGGGCCTCTATACACCTATGTAGATATTGTATTAAAAACCAGATGTTTGCAGCTAGAATAGTCATTTAGCACATTAACAATGTATAGAGTGCATTTCTGATTAATTTAATGTTATCTTCATTGAAAAAAACTGTGCTTTTCTTTCAAAAATAAGGAAATTTCGAAGTGACCCTAAACTTTTGAACGGTAGTGTATGTACGGTTGAAAAAAGACACATGTCCATCAAGTTCAACCAAGGGATGGGAAAAGGGAAGGGAAAAATTCTACACATAGGAGCTAATATTTTTTCGTTCTAGGAAATTATCTATTCCTTTTTTAAAGCTATCTACTGTCCCTGCTGTGACCAGATCCTGCGGTAGACTATTCCATAGATTCACAGTTCTCACAGTAAAGAAGGCTTGTCGCCTCTGCAGGTTTTTTGAGGGGTTTTACATGGAACAGGATTTCACCATATTTTTTGTATGTGCCATTCATATATTTGTCTAAGTTAATCATGTCCCCCTTTAGTGGTCTCCTTTCAAGGCTGAATAGGTTTAATTCTTTTAATCTTTCCTCATAACTTAGATTTTCCATGCCCCTTATTAGCTTCGTTGCTCTTCATTGTATTTTTTTCAACTCCAGGGCATTCTTTCTATGAACTGGAGCTCAGAACTGAACTGCATATTCTAGATGAGGCCTCATTAATGCTTTGTAAAGTGGTAATATTATATCCCTGTCCTGCGTGTCCATGCCTCTTTTAATACACAACAATATCTTGCTGGCCTTTGAGGCAGCTGATTGACATTGCATGCTGTTATTTTGTTTATGATCTACAAGTACATCCAGATCCTTCTCAACAAGTGACTCGCCCAGTGTAGCCCCCCCTAGGGCATATGATGCATGCAGGTTGTTGCTACCCAGATGCATAACTTTACATTTATCTACATTAAACTTAATTTGCCAAGTGGATGCCCAAACACTTAGTTTGTTTAAATCTGCTTGCAATTCACGAACATCTTCCATAGACTGTACTATACTACGTAGCTTGGTGTCATCTGCAAAAATAGAAATAGTGCTATTAATCCCATCCTCTATATCATTAATAAATACATTAAATAATAGTGGCCCCAGCACTGAACCCTGGGGTACACCACTTATAACCGGGGACCATTCAGAGTAGGAATCATTGACCACAACTTTCTGTATACGGTCTTTGAGCTAATTCTCAATCCAATTACAAACTATACTTTCTAAACCTATAGTCCTTAATTTACCCATTAGACGTCTATGAGGGACAGTGTCAAATACCTTTGCAAAGTCCAAAAACACTATATCCACAGCGGCCCCTCTGTCTAGGCTTCTGCTCACCTCTTCATAAAAACAAATCAGGCTGGTTTGACAACTTCTGTCCTTAGTAAAACCGTGCTGGCTGTCACTTCTAATACTATTTTTTGTCATATATTGTGTATATAGTCCCTTATCAGCCCCTTAAACATTTTCCCCACAATGGATGTTAAGCTTACTGGTCTATAATTACCCAGGGAAGACCTGGAGCCCTTTTTGAATGTTGATGTTAGGCTGTTATAACATCATGCAATTTATGGCATATTTGCCAATGGTAGGGTACTTATTTTTTGAATACGATCTTCTCCAATTCAGCACACGCAGAGCTAACCATGTGGTCATGTGACTCTCAGTATGGTTACTGCCCCTTTAGGAGAAACTTGCACAATTCCATTGTGCAGGGTGCTTTGGGAGGTGGGGTTTGACGCATGCGCACCCGTCGGCTACCAGCGGCGGCTTCCGCTGTCATGTGGTGTGTCTACGCGTGACGCCTCAGGTCGCGACGTCTGATGTCATCAGTGGCAACCCGGATGTTAGACCGCTGGACCTGATGGGGAACGCAATGCGTCTCACACCGGCTAGTGCTCATCTGTCTTATCCATTACAGCTGCCATCGGCAAGCGGAACAATTTCTATTTGTTTATTTAGATATAAATACGTCGCTATGACTTTCTGGCACCACCCCCAGACGAAGGCTTTGTGCCGAAACCCGCATCGGGTTGTGATGCCAGGTAGCCACTTATATTTCTAATGGGCAAGTTGCCATTTCTGGAGTTATATATGTCATTTATGCAATGTCTCATGGACTAACACTATTTAAATGTGACTGGAACAGCATTAAACTACTATCATTATTGGATGTGAGAGTTTGCATGAAGATGAAGTTTACACTATCTTCCCCCTTTGTTGTCATTTTAAATATTGTTAACCCGTTAGTGACCGCCAATACGCCTTTTCACGGCGGCCACTAACGGGCATTATTTATACTTTGTTTTCTGATCTGGAACCTTGGGGCCCTTCTTCCTTGCATTTTACCCCATGACCTGCAATGTATGTTAGTGTAATGGGTCACCTTGGCTGATACATGGGGTCCATTTCATGCTGGCATGTCAGATGCCACGTTTAGACACACCTCCAATATTGTGGTACAGTGGTTTTTCTCTTTTTGCCTGACCACTCTTTCTTGCAGGAAGTTTTCCCATCTTGTCTCAACTAGTTTGAAGCATAAAGCCCTAATATACACAGCAATACACAACCAGGTCACTAGTGTCAGACTATAGTGTTTACAGCAAGGTCCTCAGGAACTAAACCTAGTATAGGGAAACTAAGCTGTCACGATATGTGGACCCACTAGGCCGCACCGCCGAAGTAGGGAGGCAGCTGGCCAAACAACAGGAACCCCAGAATGACAAAGTCCCGCACAAGGGTACCTGAATAGTCCAGACAGTGGCCGCAGCTCTGGCACGGATGGAGGTGGGTGCAGCAGGTAATGCCAGACGTGGCGAATGACAGCAGGTGCCGCAGGCTGCGCCAGATGTGGCGAATCCCTCAGGACGTGGCAGATGACACAGGTGCCGCAGGTTGCGCCAGACGTGGCGAATCCCTCTGGACGTGGCAGATGACACAGGAGGTGGCAAAGCAACAGCAGCTGCAGTAGACAAGACTCCAACTAGTAGGTCCCGGAACAAGAACACAGCACGGGATACAGGTAACATGGCGCGGGTAACAACTGGAACGGGAAACACTAAGGGACCATTTGCAAAACAGACTTGGGAATCACTAATAACGCTCAGGCAAGGATCAGAAGGGCTGGGGTCTTCTTATAGACCAGGAAATCATTTGGTTGATAATGATGATTGTTTTACAGGTGCGTGCGCTTGCCCTTTAAGAGCTGGCACGAGCGTGCGCTCGCACCCTACGGGACATAGCAAACCGGAGCGGAAGTGAGCGCTGGCATCTCCTAGGAAGGAGATGGGGGCCAGCGCTCACGGATCCATGGCTGCGGGCATTGGGAGGTGAGTAAACCCGACCATGGCCATGGACTCCCAGCCCTGCGGTGGCCTCCAGCGGCACCTCGGACATCTTTGAGGTCAAGGAGATCTTAGACACCAAGAGAGTGAGGGGAGAGACTTTTTATTTGGTGGATTGGAGGGGGTTTGGTCCTGAAGAGAGGTCCTGGGAGCCAGAGGAGAACCTCAATGCCCCTACTCTTCTGAAGAAATTTATCGCTCTGGTCCCAAGAAGAGGGGGCGTAAGAGGGAGGATACTGTAATGTCCGTCACTGCAGGCTGTCAGCTCCAACCTCACCCTGACAGCCGCAGCCACGAGTCGGCAAGCGCTGGCCCCAGCCTCCTCCTCAGGAGACGCCAGCGCTCGCGTCCACTCACCTCTGCCAGATCCCGTAGGGTGCACGCGCACGCTCGTGCCTGCTCTTAAAGGGGCAGCGTGCGCACCAGACCTCATAGACGAACTTTGACCCGTGAGTACCCTGGACAATAAGAGGGGTCCAGCCCCCTAGTTCTATGCCTGAGCGTTGTTGTGTTCCCTATAGTTTGTCTATGTGATGGCCTCCTAGTGTGTTTCCTGTTCCAGTCCCTGTCCCTGTACCTATACTTGTTTCCAGTTCCTGTTCCTAGCAATCCATACCTTCCTGGTCTAGCACGGAGCTGTGCCAAAGTCGTGCCGTGCTGCATCCACGTCTGACCTGCTTCACCTCGCCTGACGTCCGCCTGCACGGCTTGCCGCAGCATATTGTGTCTGATCGGGGGGGTTCAATTTACCTTGAGGTTCTGCAGAGACCTCTGAGGACTTCTTGGCGTGAAGTTGGACTTTTCTTCTGCCTACCATCCTCAGTCTAATGGTCAGGTTGAGAGGATCAACCAGATTTTGGAGAACTACCTACGCCACTTCATATCCAAGCAGCATGATGACTGGGTGCAGCTGCTCCCATGGGTGGAGTTCTCCTACAATAATCACACCAGCAAGTCTACTAGGAATACACCGTTCTGCATTGTCTACGGCCAGCACCCACAAATTCCTCTCCCGGTGCCTGTTACTTCCGAGGTACCTGCAGCTGAATCCAAGTTTAGAGACTTTTTGAAGATCTGGCAGCAGACTTGATCCTCCATCCTAATGGCAGTGGACCGCATGAAACGGAAGGCTGACACAAGGAGAAGAGAGCCTCCTCGGTTTCTTCCTGGCACTAAGGTCTGGCTATTAGAGGGGTCCAGCCCCCTAGTTCTATGCCTGAGCGTTGTTGTGTTCCCTATAGTTTGTCTATGTGATGGCCTCCTAGTGTGTTTCCTGTTCCAGTCCCTGTCCCTGTACCTATACTTGTTTCCAGTTCCTGTTCCTAGCAATCCATGCCTTCCTGGTCTAGCACGGAGCTGTGCCAAAGTCGTGCCATGCTGCATCCAAGTCTGACCTGCTTCACCTCGCCTGACAGCCGAGCCTGCCCTGCTGCTGTCTGAGCTGCCACAGGTACCTATAGAACTATAGACAATCACCAGCTCCCTGTTGGCCAGCTGCCTTACCGCCAAGGCGGTACGGCCCAGTGGGTCCACAGACCCTTCATGACAGACGCTACAGTATCCCCCCATCTTATGCCCCTCTTCTTGGGGCCAGAGCGAGAGAGGAATTTCTTAATGAGAGCAGGAGCACTGTGGTTCTTTTCTGGCTCCCAGGACCTCTCCTCAGGACCAACCCCTCTCCAGTTCACCAAATAGAAAGTCCTTCCTCCTACCCTCTTGCAGTCCAGCATCTCCCTCACCTCGAAAACATCAGAAGAACCGCTGGGAGCAACTGTGGAACTAGAAGTCTTGATGTAGCAGTTCAGGACCACAGGTGTCAGGAGGGACACATGAAAGGAGTTGGGGATTCTGAGGGTAGGAGGCAGCCACAGCTTATAGGAGACAGGGTTTATTTGTTGCAGAATCTCGAAAGGACCAAGGCACCTGGGAGCAAACTTGTATGAAGGCATCTTCAAACGAATGTTCAGAGAGGATAGCCAGACTTTGGTACCCGGAAGATACTGAGGCGGCTCCTTTCTCTTTGTATTTGCTTTTCACTTCATGCGATCGACTGCCAGCAAAATAGAGGACCGGGTCTGTTGCCAGATTTGCAGAAAGTCCCCAAATGCAGAGTCAGCAGCGGGTACCTGAGATGTAGTCGACACTGGAAGAGGGACTCTAGGATGTTGACTGTACACAATGTGAAATGGAGTGGAAGTGGTGGACTCACTTGTGTGGTTGTTGTACGAGAACTCGGTCACGGAAGAAGCTGTACCCAGTTATCGTGCTGTGAAGTCCAATCTCACATCCAGGAGTTTACAGAGGGCTCTCCAGAACTTTGACGTAAATTGAACCCCCCGATCAGACACAATGTGAAGAGGGAAGCCATGCAAGCGAAAGATGTGTTGAATGAAGAGACTCGCCAGTCAGGGAGCAGAAGGTAGGCCGGTCAGCGGGATAAAATGTGCCATCTTAGAGAACCGGTCCACCACCACCCAGACAGTGTTGCATCCTGTCTCTGACAAAGTCCATCGCAATGTGCTGCCAGGGGACATTGGGTACAGGCAGAGGTTGAAGCAGGCCAGCAGGCTTGGAGTGAGAAACTTTGTTAGAAGCACACACCGTGCAAGAAGAGACAAAGTCCACAACATCCTTGGGCAGCGTGAGCTACCAGAAGTGACGAGCAATCAGGTCTAAGGTTTTACAGACACCAGCGTGCCTTAGCCAATTTAGAACTGTGTCCCCAGCGGAGAATTCTTCTCCTGTCTGCCAACCGAACAAACGTCCTCCCCGGAGGGATGTCTCTAACCTGCAGAGGATTAGCAGTGACAATGCAGGACGGGTCTATGAATGTCTGAAGGGACTCCACTGTGTCTTCTGTCTCAAACGATCTGGACAGGGCATTGGCCCTCACATTTTTGTCAGCGGGACAGTAGTGGAGCACAAATTGGAAATGGGTGAAGTACAGCGAGCACCTGGCTTGATGGGGATTTAGTCGTTAAGCGGACTGAAGGTAGGTAAGTTTCTTGTGGTTGGTGTAGATTAGGATGGGGTGAGCTGCGCCCTCTAGAAGATGTCTCCACTCCTCCAGAGCCTATTTGATCTCCCGATCTCCAATAGAGTAATTGCGCTCAACAGAAGAAAAAAGTCTTGAGTAGTAGCCACATACTACTGCCTTTCCTTTGGAGCTCCTCTGGAACAGAAGTTCACCTGCACCAACAGAGGAAGCGTCCACCTCCAATGAGAACTGCCGAGATACGTCAGGATGATGGAGGACCGAAGCTGAAGTGAAGGCTTTCTTGAGACTAATAAATGCGGACTCTGCCTCTGGAGTCCACACCTTGGCCTTCGCACCCTTCTTGGTAAGGGTAGTGATGGGAGCCGTCAGAGATGAGAAGTTTGGAATAAACTGCCGGTAGAAATTGGCGAATCCCAGGAACCGCTGTATGGCCCTTAGGCCTTGAAGACGTGGCCACTCCAGGAAAGCTCTCACTTTCTCAGGATCCATCTTGATACCTTGATCCGAGGTGATGTAGCCCAGGAAGGGCAAAGAACTCCTCTCAAAGACGCATGTAATGTCCGTTGCTGCGGGCCGTCTGCCCCAACCTCCCCCTGACAGCCGCAGCCACTTGTCAGCAAGCGCTGGCCCCAGCCTCCTCCTCAGAAGATGACAGCGCTCGCGTCCACTCACTTCAGCCAGATCAAGTAGGGTGTGCACGCACGCTCGTGCCCGCTCTTAAAGGCGCAGCACGCGCACCAGAACTTGTGATGAACTTTGACCCGTGAGTACCCTGGACTATAAGAGGGGTCCAGCCCCCTGCTTCTATGCCTGAGTGTTGTTGTTTCCCTTAGTCTGTCTTGTGAAAGGTCTCCTAAGTGTCTTCCAGCTTCCCAGTGTTCCCCGTACCTGTATCCTGTTTCCAATGCTATCTGTACCATCCTGGTCTACTGCCGTGCTCAGCTGTTGTCGTGTTGTGTTTCATCTCCACTCCTGTTATGCTGCTCCACGCCTGACGTCTAACTGCTGTCTGGTCCTAGCCGAGCCTGCCTTGCTGCTGTCTTCATTGCCTCAGGTACCCTTTTCTGGACTATAGACTTTGTACCATACCTGTTTGGCCAGCTGCCATCCCGTTACGCGGTACGGCCCAGTGGGTCCACACCCCGCCTCGTGACAGTACACTCAGGCCATGGACCCCGCTCGGCAATTTAAGGGCATGTCACCCTCCCAAGCCATGCAGGCGGACCTGTAGGATCTCCGAACAAAACAGGATCAACTTCTTGTGGCGGTGGACTCCATGGTGCAGCAGCTAGGGGCGCTAACTGCTTCCATTTCCTCTATACACGCTCCCCCGACCGACCCTCCTGCTACTTCTCCTGGCGGTTTAAGTTCAGATTCCCAGTTCTCGCTGCCATTACCTTCTCGGTTCCATGGAGACGCAAGTACGTGCATAGGATTTTTTAACCAATGCTATATCCATTTTTCCCTACACGCCCGAGTTTTTCCGTTGGACGGAACCGAGATCGCCTTCATCGTGTCTCTACTTGCTAGCAAGGCTCTGGCATGGGCGAACCCAATCTGGGAACGACAGGGACCCGAGACTCGAGACTTCCAGGGGTTCGTACGGTTGTTCCGTACTGTGTGTGAGGAGCCAGGACGTGTTTCATCGGCAGCCATAGCTATCCTTTACCTTCGCCAAGAGGACTCCTCCGTGAGCAAATATGCCACCCAGTTCCGGACCCTGGCGGGAGAGCTGTCCTGGAACAATGAGGCCTTGGTGGCATCCTTCTGGCATGGCCTGTCGCCCAGGATCAAAGACGAACTTGCTGCCCGAGACCTACCACCTGCCTTGGACGACCTGATTCTGTTGGCTACTCGGGTAGATATAAGGCTCAGGGAGAGGTCTCATGAGATGCAATAGGAGAGATGGCTTCCTAGATTGGCACCCAACTTTCAACAACCCCTCTTGCCTTCATCTACTGCTACGCCCGAGGTGCCGATGCAGGTGGATCGCCTAAACTTGTCTATACAAGAGAAACAGCGCAGTGGCACCTCTGGTCTCTGTCTGTATTGCGGCCTCGCTGGCCATGTCGTGCATCTGTGTCCACAGAAACCAAAAAACCCCAATGCCTAGGTTTGGTTGGAGAGACAACCCTGGGCGCTACTGCATTTAATTCTGAACTCTCTTCCAAACTGTTTATTGCCGTGACCATCGTCGCTGGCAAGAGGCTCCATCCGGTTTCTGCCTACCTGGACTCTGGCTCTGCAGCTAATTTCATCCGTCAAGACCTTGTGGATCTACTCCAGTTGCCTACTGTCCGCCTGGAAAGTCCATTGATCGTTGCCTCGGTAGATGAACTGCCTTTGCCTGACCCAGTTTTTTCCATGACCAAGCCATTGAGACTTTAAGTGGGAGCTTTTCACACTGAGCTCATCTCCCTGTTTGTTCTGCCCAAGGCCGTCAACCCCGTGCTGCTGGGTTTGCCTTGGCTCCGTTTGCACGCCCCAGTCCTGGATTGGAACTCCAGAGAGGTTCTCCAGTGGGGTCCCAAGTGTCTCGACTGCTGTCTGGGTCATATCCATCCACCGTAGCCTTCTCTGCATCAGTCATTCGCAGGGTTGCCTCCGTGTTTCTCTCAGTTCGCTGATGTCTTCGACAAGAAGGAAGCAGTGACCTGGCCGCCTCATCGTGCCTATGATTGTCCGATTGACTTGGTTCCTGATTCATCCCCTCCTCACGGTAGAGTATACCCTCTCTCCATGCCAGAGACTCAGTCTATGTCGACCTATATTAAGGAGATCTGGAGAGGGGCTTCATTCGTAAATCCTCATCCCCGGCCAGAGCCGGGTTCTTCTTTGTCAAGAAGAAGGATGGATCCCTCCGTCCCTGGAATGACTACCGAGACCTCAATCGGATCACGGTGAAGAACAGGTACCCTTTGCCTTTAATTTAGGAACTGTTCGATCGCATATGGGGGGCAAAAAAAAAATTCTAAGCTGGACTTACGGGGGACCTACAACCTGATTCGGATTTGTCAGGGTGATGAGTGGAAGACCGCATTTAATACTCATGATGGGCACTATGAATACCTAGTGATGCCCTTCGGCCTGTGTAACACCCCCGCTGTGTTCCAGGAGTTTGTGAATGCGATTTTACGTGACCTCCTCTGTGTTTGTGTAGTAGTCTACCTTGATGACATTTTGATTTTTTCCCCAGATCCAGTAACTCATCAGAGTCATGTCCACCAGGTGTTGCTTCGTTTAAGGGAGAATCATCTTTACGCCAAGCTGGAGAAGTGCATGTTTGAAAAAAAATCCCTTCCCTTCCTGGGCTACATAATCTCCGATCAGGGCCTCAAAATGGACCCTGAAAATGGTAAAGGCTGTCCTGGAGTGGCCACTCCCCCAGGGCTTAAGGGCCATACAACGCTTCCTGGGATTCGCCAACTTCTACCGGCTGTTCAGCCCCAACTTCTCGTCATTGACAGCCCATATCTCTTCCCTCACAAAGAAGGGTATGAATGCCAAAATGTGGACTCCGGAGCCTGAAGCCGCATTTGAGACCTTGAAAAAAGCCTTCACGTGAGCTTCTATTCCTCACCACCCTGATGTGTCCCTACAGTTTTCTTTAGAGGCAGATGCTTCCTCTGCTAGTGCTGGCGTACTGTTGTTCCAGAGAGGTTCTAAAGGCAAGACTGTGGTATATGGCTACTATTCCAAACAGTTTTCTTCCGCAGAGTGCAACTACTCGATTGGGGATCGGGAGTTACTGGCCATTAAGCTGGCCCGGCAGGAGTCACCTACTGGAAGGCGCAGTCCACCCTATAGTGGTCTTCACGGATCACATAAATCTGACCTATTTACAGACGGCTGAACGGTTGAATCCTCGTCAAGCCAGGTGGTCATTATTCTTTGCTCGATTCCGGTTCGAACTCCATTACCGACCTGCCGACAAGAATGTGAGGGCCGATGCCTTGGCTAGGTCATTCAAAACAGAGGACACTGTGGAGTCTCCACAGAATATTATTGATCCTTCCTGCATCTTCTCTGTGAACCCTCTGCAGGTTAGAGACATTCCTCCAGGAAGAACTTTTGTACGTCTGGCTGACAGAGGAAGAATCATTCGCTGGGGTCACAGCTCCAAGCTGGCAGGTCACGCGGGGACTCGTAAGACCCAAGACCTAATCGCCTGTCAGTTCCGGTGGCCCACGCTGCCCAAAGACATCAGGGACTTCGTCTACTCATGCACTGTATGCGCAGCTAATAAAATTGCTCACTCCAGACCAGCTGGCCTGCTCCAACCACTGTCTGTGCCTGATGCCCCCTGGCAGCATGTTGCAATGGACTTTGTCACGGATCTTCCTCTCTCTGCGGGTTGCAGTGTGATCTGGGTGGTGGTGGATCGATTCTCTAAAACGGCTCATTTTGTTCCCCTTACTGGACTGCCTTCTGCTGCTCAACTGGCTGACCTCTTCATACAACACATCTTCCATCTGCACGGCTTTCTCCTGCATATTGCTTTGGATCGAGGGATCTAGTTCACTTCAAAGTTTTGGAGAGCACTCTGTGGTCTCCTTGGTGTAAAGTTGGACTTCTCGTTAGCCTATCATCCCCAGTCCAATGGGCAAGTCGAGAGGATTAACCAAATTATGGAGAACTATCTGCGGCAATTCGTTTCTAGATGACATGATGACTGGGTGCAGCTGCTCCCGTTGGCAGAATTCTCCTATAATAACCATACTAGTGAGTCCACCATCTCCAGCCCGTTCTTCATAGTCTACATCCTCGAATACCTCTTCCTGTCTCTACTATGTCCCAGGTGCCTGCAGCTGACTCGACCTTCAGGGACTTTCTGCAAATATGGCAACAGACCCGATCTTCTATTCTGCTGGCGGTGGATCGCATGAAGAGAAAAGCAGATACTAGAAGACAGGATCCTCCTCAGTTTCTTCCATGTACGAGAGTCTGGTTGTCCTCAAAGAATATCTGGCTGAGGGTGCCATCCTGTAAATTTGCTCCCAGGTTCCTCGGACCATTCGAGATCCTGCAACAGATCAACCCTGTCGCCTACAAGCTTCGGCTGCCTCCAACCCTCAGGATTCCCAGCTCCTTCCATGTCTCCCTCCTGAAACCGGTGATTCTGAACCGCTATTCCAAGACTCCCAGCCCTGTGGTTGCCTCCAGCGGCCCTTCGAAAACCTTTGAGGTCAAGCAGATCTTGGACACCAAGAGAGTGCGAGGAAAAACTTTTTATTTTTGTGGATTGGAGGGGGCTTGGTCCTAAAGAGAGGTCCTGGGAGCCAGAGGAGAATCTCAATGCCCCATCTCTTCTGAAAAAGTTCCTCTCTCGCTCTGGTCCCAAGAAGAGGGGGCGTAAGAGGGGGGATACTGTAATGCACCGGAACTTGTGATGAACATTGACCCGTGAGTACCCTAGACTACAAGAGGGGTCCAGCCCCCTGCTATGACTGAGTGTTGTTGTTTCCCTTAGTCTGTCTTGCAAAAGGTCTCCTAAGTGTCTTCCAGCTTCCCAGTGTTCCCCATACCTGTATCCTGTATCCTGTTTCCTGTGCTATCTGTACCATCCTGGTCTACTGCCGTGCTGAGCTGTTGTCGTGTTGTGCTTCATCTCCATGCCTATTTTGCTGCTCCATGCCTGACATCTACCTGCTGCCTGGTCCCAACTGAGCCTGCTTTGCTGCTGTCTACATTGCCTCAGGTACCCTTTTCTGGACTATAGATTTTGTACCATACCTGTTTGGCCAGCTGCCCAGGGGGTCCACACCCCGCCTCGTGATAACGCACTTCTCCAGCTTGGCGTATAAACTATTCTCTCTTAATCGTAGTAGCACTAAACGGACATACCTCCGATGAGTCGTCGGATCTGGGGAGAAAATCAAAATATCATAGAGATAAACAACAACGCAGACATAGAGGAGATCTCGGAAGATATCATTAACGAATTCCTGAAACACTGCGGGAGCGTTACACAGTCCGAAGGGCATCACTAGGTATTCGTAGTGCCCGTCCTGGGTATTAAATGCCATCTTCCATTCGTCACCCCGGCGAATCCGGATTAGGTTATAAGCCCCGCAGGTCTAGCTTAGAAAAAAATGTTGGCTCCTCGTATGCGATCAAACAGCTCGGATATAAGTGGCAACGGGTATTTGTTCTTGACCGTGATCTGGTTGAGACCACGGTAGTCAATGCAGGGTCGAAGGGATCCGTCTTTCTTTTTAACGAAGAAGAATCCAGCCCCGGCCGGGGAGGAAGACTTTCATATGAAATCCCTCTCTAAATTCTCCCTGATATAGGCCGACATTAGATAGAGACTCTGGCAAGGAAAGAGGATATACTCGGTCACGGGGGAGAGAGGCATTAGGAACCAGTTCAATGCGGCAGTCATAAATCCGATGTGGAGGCAGTGTCTCAGCCTCCCTTTTGCTGAAAACATCTGCAAACTGAGCAAACTGGGGTGGCAGTCCTGCCAAGGTCTGAGGTAGAGGAGGCTGGACAGGATGGATCTGCAACAGACAATGACCAAGGCACTTGGAGCCCCATTGAAGAACCTCTCCAGAATTCCAGTCCAGGACTGGGGCATGTAGTCGAAGCCAAGGCAGGCCCAGCAGAACAGGATTGATGGCCTTGGGCAAAACAAGGAAAGAAATCAGTTCAGAATGAAGGACTCCAACCTGGAGCTTCAACGGCTTGGTTTTAGAAACGATGGGATCAGGCAGAGTCAGTCCATACACTGAGGAAACAGCCAAAGATGTCTCTAGGGGAACTGTGGGCAACTGAAGATGATCCATCAGCTCCTTTTGAATGAAGTTTGCCGCAGACCCAGAGTCAAGATAGGCAGAAATCCGATGCATCCTCTCGCCGGATACTAGGGTCACAGGAATAGTCAGCTTGGAACAGAATGCTTTATTAGGTACCATTCCACCTAGAGTTGTTTCTCCAACTAATCCTAGGCAATGGGGTCTCTCTGGCCTCTGGGGACACAGACGCACAATATGGCCTGAGCGTACTGTCACGGTTTTTGGATATGTGGACCCACTAGGCCGCACCGCCGAAGCAGGGAGGCAGCTGGCCAAACAACAGGAACTCCAGAATTACAAAGTCCCGCACAAGGGTACCTGGATAGTCCAGACAGTGGCCGCAGCTCTGGCACGGATGGAGGCGGGTGAAACAGGTAACGGCAGACATGGCGGATGACAGCAGGTGCCGCAGGTTGCGCCAGATGTGGCGAATCTCTCAGGACGTGGCAGATTAAACAGGTGCCACAGGTTGCGCCAGACGTGGTGAATCCCTCTGGACGTGGCAGATGACACAGGAAGTGGCAAAGCAACAGCAGGTGCAGTAGACACGACTCCAACTAGTAGGCACCGGAACAAGAACACAGCATGGGATACAGGAACAGGTAACAGGGCACGGGGAAAACTGGAACGGGAAACACTAAGGGACCATTTGCAAGACAGACTTGGGAATAACTAACAATGCTCAGGCAAGAATCAGAAGGGCTGGCCTTCTTATAGACCAGGAAATCATGTTGTTGATAATGATGATTGTTTTACAGGTGCGCGCTGGCCCTTTAAGAGCGGGCACGAGCGTGTGCGCGCATCCTACTGGACACAGCAGACCGGAACGGAAGTGAGCGCTGGCGTCTCCTAGGTAGGAGATGGGGACCAGCGCTCACAGGTCCATGGCTGCGGGCGTCGGGAGGTAAGTAAACCCGACGGCCCGTGGCCATGGACGCTACATAAGCTCAGTATGTACCGCTATGTCAATAGTGACTGACCCCAATATTTACCAACTGATCACATGGTACTGGCTCCAGTGTATATGATTAGGTCACTGAACACTGTATATACTACTAAATCACTAGTGGCAGACCCCTCTTTATCCTACTAGGTCAGCATGATATAACCAGAAAAATCCAATTGTTCTGTGATGCCTCATAATGACAAACATTGAATGTTTGTCATTATAAGTAATTTTAAAGATTGTTTAACTTTAATGGAATGTTTGCATTGATGGATCCTTTGTTTTTGTGTATTCATTAATTATCATTTCATTATTTGCCTTATAACTTAATATCATCTCTCCTTTTCCTACCAATAAGTGGTCTGTTGACAAATATTTCTATGGACCCTACTATGGAAAGTGTTTTCTGTTCAATTTATGCTTATAAAAGTCTCTAGGGTGATGTCACCTTTCCAGTTACTACTCGGCTTTATCATTTCCTGCCAGAACATTAGCATTTGCAGAACTAAAGTCTGATAGGTGTGATATCTCAGGGTGAGACCTGAAAGTGTCAAAAGTTACTGGATTTTTGAAGACATGGGTGGTGCAAGGCGTATTTTACAAGGGATTTCATACAATTGATAGAAGAATTTCCCAGGCGAAGATTGAAGATAGACAGTTTTGGAAAATTTACTACTAACTATTACAAGGTTGTGTGCCACATAACACCTCTCTTATTTTGGATATAAACAGTTATTATGCATCTCCATTCAACCTGACTGCATTTAGCTGCTTGGTAAAAAGGCAAAGGATCATCGATTCAATTATTGTAAATAAACTAAAATGTTTTATTCAATTACTCTAAAGCTGATCACACTCTTGTAATTTCAGACGGCTGTTTTCTGAGCGACTTGTCGTTTGTGGTCGATCTGTGAAGGCTGTCATTCTGGATGACAACGCCATACCAAAAAATCACCGATCTATCTCAGTCTTGGCCTGTAACCTTGTCTGAGCTTCTATTGATGGGATGTAAATCTGTCGCTTACCATGAATGACTTTCCAAGACTGCAACCGACAACAACTGGAAAAATCCAACAGATCAACTTTTCCACAGATATTTTTCTTGACATGGTGACAGATATCTAAGTCATTAGTCTTAACCCTATTGAACTTCCCCTGATAAAGTATTTAGGTAGACCGCCGTACTTTTTTGCATTGTACTCTTGAATGGGGGGATTGGATTTTGTACATTATTTGCACATATCTTAGTCTCCGCAGAGTGCTGTTGCATTGTTATGTTTGTTTGTTTGTTTGTTTGTTTGTTTGTTTGCTTACGTTGTTTCCGGCTATTTTGCTGATTTTTGCCTGTGTTGTCTGACTACTTAGAGGGATCCCTTAGAGAAGAATTTTTTTAGACTGGCATTTTATGCCCCAGTCTTAATAGGAAATAAGCTGGAGTTCGATGCAACAAATTCATTATGAGGCGCACGCTTCTTAATAAATTTGTCACATTTTCAGCTGTCCGAGCGCCACTAACTGAAATCTATGCCAGACAAGAGCTGACGTAGATTTCCGTTATAATTTATACTAGCGTAAATTATAGTAAATGTGTTAGGCTGCGATTGGCCCCACCACTACTGCTAAACTCAGCCCACCTTTTTAGAAAAGTGGTGAGAGCAGTGGTAATGGCTCAATTTTGCAACGTTTCTACAGCAGAAAACAGGTGTAGAAAAGTTGTTAAATCCACCCACTGTTTTAGTTTAGGCAGTGCCAATTTGGGTGTACTATAGAGGGTTTATAATTCAGGTCCATAACAGGATTATAATAAATATCTAAAATATAATATATTATGTTTAAAGGATACATAATAAAAGCTATTGAAAAGCTCATAGCATGTACGGAAGTCTGTGATGGATGCCATAGGCTACCATGTTAAAGAAAGTATACGTTTAAAGTATATGGTGTTTTTTTTTGCTGGACTCAGCGGGATAGAATGGCATAGTCTACTACTCTATTCCATACCTTTTTTGGCCTACTTTTGACAATTGAGCAATATACACACATTTAGCATATATATCGGTAGCTTTCCGGATGTACATGCTAAACGTATATGGCCAAGACGTCATGTAAACAGCCTTATATAGATGCAACTAAATGATTCAAATAGGACACATTTAGATGCAAACCCATTTTCATTGGCTCCATTACGAAAGTTCAAATTCGGGGACTGCTTTAAAAAACAAGTGGTAATAGTACACGTCTATAAACAGTTGGCAAAGTTGGAGTTTTTTTTCTTTGATCATGTTAAGTGTCTCAATTATCTGAACTGTGAGGGGGTTGTTTATTTCTAAAAATAACCATGAATTAGATTTTATGTTTATTCTTTCAAAAATCTCTTCTGCTTTTCTTGGCTGGTTTCACATCATTTGTAGTTCATACATAATGTTTTATTATTAGAAAAGCATATAAATAACTTTCATAGGAAAGCTTGAGTACTGGTAATAGACGCTACCCCATTTTAAGTGCTTTGTTTTTAATCTGGATAAATATCAGCATATGCAGATAATTTTTTCTCATATATATATATATATATATATATATATATATAGTCTCGATGCTTGAGTTGTGTGCAATGGGGCTGGGTACAATGGGGGTACATACTTTTACCCTCAATGTTCAACAGTGAGGTTTCTTAAAGATTATATACATTAATGTATCACCTTACTTTCTTACTAATTCAATACATATACTGAAATATTTTATATTTTTATTGTTCGATTTGTATATTTTTTATTCACTTTTTTTTATTTTACATGGTTATGGGGGAAGCCATCTTGTCTGAGCTGCTGCAGTTGCCAGAGTTTTGCTTTACAATAGACAAGGGAATATATACGAAAATGAAGGAAGAAAAATTACTTTTCTAGAGTGTTGTGAGCATGCTCTGTGACAGGTGCAGAGGTCACTATGCAGGGAGAGGGAGAAGGAGTAGGAACTGAGCTGAATTATGTGATCCTGTGTTATCTGCCTCCAGCTATATAATCAAAGCGTAACATTTCATTGAAATCCTGCCCTCTGATGACTGCTGACCTAACCGCAAGTGTACACAGCACTTGCTGAAAACTGGAGGTTTCCGTCGGGTTAACCCCTCAGTGGAAAGGCAAATGGAAATCTCAGCTTCCGTTTCCATCACCATTGAACGCAATGGTGACGGAAACCTAGCTAATTGTTTCCGTCTGTCACCGTTGTGACAGGGTTCCGTTGTTTGGGACGGAATCAATACGACAGAACCCTGTCACAACGATGACAGACGGAAACCATTAGCTAGGTTTCCGTCACCATTGCGTTCAATGGTGAGGGAAACAGAAGCTGAGGTTTCCGTTTGCCTTTCCGTTGAGGGGTTAACCCGACGGAACCTCCAACGGAACCCCTCAACAGAAGGGCAATGATGATGTGAACAGGTCCTAAGATACAAAATACTGACACAATTCTGACATCAATATAGAGCAAATTGACTCAAAATTATCCATATTTCATGTGACTATATAACTCTCTATGTCAATGCGCAAATTTGAATGAGGCCAAAAGCTAATGCTACACGGTGACTTTTGATTGCCTGCAAAATAAAAACGGGACATTACTACGACTCGCACTTCAATGTTTATGTATATTGGAAAAAGTTGACTAACAATCATAATCATTTTCAACATGGTTGGAATTCTTACAATCGTTGTAAATCACCAACAACTTTTTCCCTTGTAAGGAAACCTTGAGGTTGCCCACATAGAAGTACTGCCATGGCAATATCAGCTGACGGTACAGCAGTGGGACATGAGGGCGTGCCGTATGACCAGGATATTTACATTTATTTTTTTTAAACTGATTTGCATTTATTTGACATTAGAAACTCCTTCACATTAAATGTTTTTAAAATGGATTCCAGAGCAACGAGAAGGATAAAGCAAGGAGAAAAAAGTGTTTAAAGGAGAGACTTTTGTGACATGTCAATTAGACATTCATGAAAGTCAGATCTGTTGGAGTTCGGCAGCAGAATGGTGGGTCATAATTCTAAGGTATGTGTGGCTGTATCTCAACTGAAAACAAAACTGGAACTGTTGCTTATGGGATCAGTCTAAGGCCTCATGCACACGACTGTAGTTTTGCGGCTGCACACTATTCGCAACTGCGGATAGTATAGAACACTTTCTATCCTATGGGCCAATGCACACAACTGTGGTATCCACGGCCCATGCATTTTCCGGGAGTCCGGACCGCACAAAAATAGGACAAGTCATTTTACGGACCGCATTTGCAGTCCAGGCTCCTTAAAGTCAATGCACATCTTGTGTGTGCACGGTCCGTGATTGCAGACGCCCGCGGATGACACTCCTCGGGCCGTCCGTGCCGAAATTGGATGGTGCACGCGGCTACGGTCGTGTGCTTGGGGCCATATTCGCTTGTGGACTGGATACAATTGTGGCAAACCCTTGTAAGAGTTGGGAGTTTGCTACAATTGTGCAATTTGCTACAACTGAGGCCGCATGCACACGACCGTGCCCACAATCACGGCGCGTGATTGCGGGCACGGCCGGCCGCCCACTGACAGCCGCATTTTCTTGCCGTGTTCCCATACAAAGTATGGGAGCACGCCCCACAAAATGCAAAAGAACGGACATGTTCCATAATTTTCGGAACATTTCCACGGCACGGACACCCTTCTGTAGTGCTACGGAAAGGTGTCCGCGTTCAATGAAAGTGAATGGGTCCAATTTTGCGGACCGCGTTTGCGGTCCGCAAAAACTGAGGTTTTTTACGGTCGTGTGCATGGGGCCTGACAGAAAATAAATCTTGAAAATGTTGAATAATTGAAGCACAAATTATATTGATATATTATATAATCAAATATATAATAAGGAGCTGCGTTTTGATGACACAGTTGGAGGGACAAGTTCACTTTGTTATACCAACCAAGTTATACCAACAGTATAGATGTTCTCTTAGGGCCCTTTTACATCATGTACAGGAGACTCGAATGGTTACCTCATTTACTAGTGACCGTGCATCATATGCTGATATCCTTGCCTGTGTCATTGTTATCTATTGTGTGCTCAGAAAAACTGTTTGTCCTCCTATCATTTCGATGATGTTTTATTTGTATTGTGTATATTGTAATGTACTGTATGAATGTAATGTACATATATTATTATGTGCTAGTTTCAATGTTTGAGCAGCTAAGTACTGGAAGAATAAGGCCACGTTCAGACGTGGCATAATTTTTCCGCTCCAAATGTTGGTGCAGATTTGGGGCAATTAAGCAACGAATCTGCACCAACATTTGCATACTTGACAGGTAATTCAGACGTTGCAGATATCACAGCGGACTTGCCACAGATTTCCTTTTTTGCATTGCAAAGGGTGAAATCTACAGTGAAATTCCGCTTCTTCTCCACAATGTAATGAGCATGCTGCGGAGGGAAAAATCTGCACCACAGCCTGATTTCCGCACAGTTATTTTCTGCAACGTCTGAACTAAGTTTCCTAAAAATATAGAAAGAAATGTAAAAAACGGCTGCTGCAGAATTCCACTGCGGACTGTCCGCAGCAGAATTCAACAGCAATTCTGCCACGTGTGAATGTGCCCTAAGGGCATGACCAGACGTGGCGGAATTGCTCTGGAATTCCGCTGCGGACAGTGCGCAGCGAAAATCCGCAGCGTACACGTTTCTCCATTGCTTTCCACAGCGTTTTAGTTCGGTTCGTTTACACGTTGCGGACAATTCCGCTGCGGAGCATAGGCTGCGGTGCGGAATTTGGTGTCAGCAGCATACACTGACTGTTGCGGACGTGTAGCGGACTTGTTGCGGACTCATTGCGGAATTTCTCCATTGACTTCAATGGAGAGTCAAAATTCCGCAATGAAGTCCGCAGATGTTATGTGTGCTGCGGAGCGTATTGGTTTTACTAACATGATAGTTCTTCATTCTGGCTGGACCTATGTATTTCTAGGTCTACAGCCAGACTGAGGAAGTCAATGGGGCTCCCGTAATTACGGGTGACTACGTGTGTGCACCTGTAATTACGGGCGACTACGTGTGTGCACCCGTAATTACGGGAGCGCTGCTTGGTGACGTCAGTAAATAGTCACTGTCCAGGGTGCTGAAAGAGTTAAACGATCGGCAGTAACTGTTTCAGCACCCTGGACAGTGACTCACAATATACATCAACCTGTAAAAAAAATAGAAGTTCATACTTACAGAGAACTCCCAGCTTCTTCCTCCGGTCCGGCCTCCCGGGATGACGTTTCAGTCCAAGTGACGGCTGCAGCCAATCACTAGCTGCAGCGGTCACATGGACTGCCGCGTCATCCAGGGAGGTCGGGCTGGATGTCAAGAGAGGGACGCGTCACCAAGGCAACGGCCGGGTAAGTATGAATTTATTTTTCTTTTACTAGGGAAAGGGCTGTCCCTTCTCTCTATCCTGCACTGATAGAGAGAAGGGAAGCCCTCTTCCCCTCAATACGCAACGGCTAGTCCGCATCAATTTAATGCCCATTTTAGGCAAAGCCGCAAAAGAATCTGCAATGCAGATTCTGTGCGGCATTCATGCGGACAGTGTATGCAGAACTCCGCCACGTCTGGGCATACCCTTAGGGTATGTGCACACGATAACTGCATTTACGTCTGAAATTACGGAGCTGTTTTCAGGAGAAAACAGCTCCTGAATTTCAGACGTAATTGCTCGTACTCGCGTTTTGCGGGGCGTCCATTACGGACGTAATTTGGAGCTGTTCTTCATTGGATTCAATGAAAAACAGCTCCAATTATGTCCCAAGAAGTGTCCTGCACTTCTTTGATGAGGCTGTTATTTTACGGGCCGTCTTATGACAGCGACGCGTAAAATTACAAGTCGTCGGCACAGTACATCGGCAAACCCATTGAAATGAATGGGCAGATGTTTGCCGACGTATTGGAGCCGTGTTTTCAGGCGTAATTCGAGGCGTAAAACGCCTCCATTACGCCTGAAAATAGGTCGTG
This sequence comes from Rhinoderma darwinii, assembly GCF_050947455.1. NCBI lineage: Eukaryota > Metazoa > Chordata > Amphibia > Anura > Rhinodermatidae > Rhinoderma > Rhinoderma darwinii. The sequence continues at coordinate 406,601,461 of NC_134688.1, forward strand.
TGAACCCAGCCTAACACTTATCAGTGTACAAAGAAAAACGTTGTAGATTAATGGTTGATAAATCTAGTACATAAATATTACAGAAGAGGGCAGAAAACTGCAGCAGCAGGTAGGGCAGGCAACGATAAGTGAACTTATATATGGAAGTTGATAAGGAAGAATCATATTATAGTATTGTGTTTGTGCTGGATAGTGCTGTGAACATATAACATATCTGATCCGCATTTCATGTTACAAAACAAAGACGGGACATCTTGGTATAAACTAGTGCACTTTCTCAGCAGGAGACTTTTTTAAAAATAATATTAACATTATGTGCAAAGTCTTTATTGAAAATACGGCCAAAAATGGATTTTGGCAAATTTCATAGAGCGCTACATCTCCCCAAAGTGTTTCTTCGATGATTTTCGCCATTTCGGAGGTGACCTACTGTCCTCTAATAAGCCATAGTTGTAGCCTATGCTGGACATGACAACCAAGCAGCACTGGCATGAATCAATTGGCAGTCAACATAGGAAGTACTACGACTGCCAAATGCCAATATGTAGTCATAAATACCATAGCCTTTAGCCTTGGAGAGAACAAAGAAGGATATCTGGAATTACGGTATTTAGGTAAGCAAAATATTTAGGGAAATGTTGTGGTACATCGGTGTGGCCTGTTTTTTCAGTTTTTGTCTGGAGTTACGCTTTAAAGGCTATGTAAACCTTTGAATGGCATTTTTATATATATATATATATATATATATATATATATATATACACACACATATATATATATATATATATATATATATATATATATATATATATATATATATATACAAAGGTCAGTCATTGTGATTGGGGCAACTTTATAAGTAGTTTTTATTAAAAATAATTTTTTACTTTTAGAGATACAGCTGCTCTGTATTCTGTAAACAGAACAGCTGTATCGTTCGCTAAATCCTGCTCCCGTCAGGTAATCGAGATTGACGGGTTCTGTGACTTAGATGTGATACATTACAGGTGGATCCTTCGTGTCAAAGATATACAGGACCCGATGACACTGAACCCGTCAGGTCCGTGGGACAGACTGATTCAGCTCATAGCGAAAGATACAGCTGCTCTGTATAGAGAATACAGTGCAGCTGTATCTCAAAAACGAAAACAAATTTTTAATAAAAAACTATTTAGAAAGTTGCACTTATCACACTAACTGATCTATTTATTAAAAAAAATTATATGCCATTCAAAGGCTTACATAGCCTTTAATGTCCAAATACAAGTGTCTGGCCGACAGACTCCCTACAGTATTTAATGGCAGTGATTTTTTTCATATGATTGGACAAAAAATTATCAATTGTAGCAATAATCGCTTGGCAAATTTAGAAAATGATCATACCTTCATAAAACATTTTCTCTGACCAAGCATTGCTATCACTATTATCATAAATGGTGGTCATAGAGAGATGGGAATGATTTTTACTGTAAAAATTTATATATATATATATATATATATATATATATATATATATATATATATATATATACATACATATATATATATATATATATATATATATATATAATGTCTTATAGTGTTTTATATAATTTTAGGAGCCGAATTTCGAGGGTTAAGCTCTGTTCACATTAAGTTTACCAATTCCATTCGGCATATTTATCGGGAAGGTATCTAGTATATACCGTATTTTTCGGACTATAAGACGCACCTGACCATAAGACGCACCCAGGTTTTAGACAACAGAAAATAGGAAAAAAATTATTTGTTAAAAAATTATTCATTCTGTTTCACCACATTCTGAGAGCCAAATTTTTTTAATATTTTTTTCATCGATTGAGTGGTGTGAGGGCTTATTTTTTGCGGGACGAGCTGTAGTTTTATTGGGACCCCCAGTGATAAGGAGAACAGGGGACCACCCAAAGCGCTACATGAGACGCCTGAACTTCCGGGTTCTGTGTCCGGCTTATCTGTTCCGCAGCTCCATATAGATCAATGGAGAGCCGCTCACGCATGTGCTGAAGAATCCCATTGATCTCTATGAAGCTGCTGGACACAGAACGTGGAAGTCACAGCTTCTCATGCAGCGCTCTTGGTAACTTTCAGTCCCCGTTCTCCTTATCGATCACACATGTATCCCCTATCATGTGGATAGGGGATACATGTGGTTTATGGCACAAGCCCTTTAAACTGCCAGGAACAGCGAAATTGCTGTTCTTGGCCGTTATAGCAGCGTGTCAGAAGCTGACATATCATCCCCCTCCAGCTCCATGAGGTGCCGGCACTTCATGGGTCGGGAAGGAGTTAAATAATGACGCGGCCATGGGGCCCGGTGATGCCAAGGCCCTTGACTGCGGACTATAAGACGCAGGGACTTTTTAGCAAGATATATTGTTGCTAAAAACTGCGTCTTATAGTCCGAAAAATACGGTACTTTGATTTTTATATAGACTTCTATGGCCAGACATATACCAAGTGTATACAATAAAGGTTATGTAAACCTTTGAATACTTTTTTTTTTTTTGTAATAAAACAATGTATTATGGTGTTTAATGCAACTTTTGAATTGTTTTTTTATTTTAAAAAAATTACTTTTGACTCACAACTTCTTTGTATCCTGGATACATGGAAGCTGTATATTGCGCTGAAACCCGAATCCGTCAGGTCAGCGGAGCTGATGGCTTTGGTGACAGCGAGTCCTGCGTGTCTCTAACATGCAGGATCCACCTGTTATAGATCGCATCTAAGTTATGATCTAAGTCAGAGACTCACTGTCACCAAAGCTGTCAGTCCCGCTGACCTGACGTATTCGGGCTTCAGTGCAAGATACAGCTTCTATTTAGTAAAAAAAAATGTAATAGCAACCAATTCAAACGTTGCATTAAACACCATAATACATTGTTTTATTAAAAAAAAAAAAAAAGTGTTCAAAGGTTTAAATAGCCTTTAAAGCAGGGGTCTCAAACTCGGCCGGGTAAGTGGGCCACATATAGAAAAAATGTGAAGTTGATGGGGTACATTACTTTCAAATTTGATATATTACAAAATTATTGTTAATCAATGTTATTTGAACTAGTATAACAATACTACATTACTATAATAATACTACATTACTATAATAATACTACATTACTATAACAATAATACATTACTATAAGAATACAACAATACTATATAACTATAATAATACTACATTACTATAACAATACAACAATACTACATAACTATAATAATTCTACATTACTATAATAATACTACATTACTATAATAATACTATATTACTATAACAATACTTCATTACTATAACACTACTACATTACTATAAGGGCACGTTCAGATGTGGTGGAATTGCTGTTGAATTCTGCTGCGGACAGTACGCAGTGGAATTCTGCAGCAGCCGTTTTTTAAATTTCTTTCTATACATTTTTAGGAAACTTAGTTCAGACGTTGCAGAAAATAACTGTGCGGAAATTAGGCTGCGGTGCAGATTTTTCCCTCCGCAGCATGCTCTTTCCATTGTGGAGAAGAAGCGGAATTTCACTGCGGATTTCAGCCTTTGCAATGCAAAAACTGAAATCTGTGGCAAGTCCACTGTCTTTTCCAGCAACGTCTGACTTACCTGTCAAATATGCAAATGTTGGTGAAGATTCGTTGCGTAATTGCCCCAAATCTGCACCAACATTTGCAGCGGAAAAATTCTTCCACGTCTGAACGTGCCCTAACAATACTTCATTACTATAACAATACTGCATCACTATAACAATACTACATTACTATAACAATACTACATAACTATAATAATACTACATTACTATAATAATACTACATTACTATAATAACAATACTACATTAATATAACAATACTACATTACCATAACAATACAACAATACTACATTACTATAACAATACTACATAACTATAATAATACTACATTACTATAACACAAAATTAATATAACACTTCATTACTATAACAATACTACATTACTATAACACTACATTACTATAAAAATACTACAATACTATATTACTATAACAATACTACATTACTATAATAATACTACATTACTATAATAATAGTGCTGAGTTTAAACTTAATGGAAATTTGCCAGTTTTCCACACGTGCTTATTTAAACAATCCAGTTTTCCAGTTTAAGTTTCGCTAAATGCAGTCCGGTGGCTCAGTTGGCAGAGTTTGGCAGACACACAAATTTTTAGATAAAGGCGCATTGCCCTCTGTAGATAAAGCCCCAGTGCACTCTGTAGATACTGCCACAGTGCCCTCTGTAGATTCTGCCAAACACCCACCCATAGATAATGCCAGTGCCCTCTGTAGATAATGCCACAGTGCCCTCTGTAGATAATTCCACCCCCCCCAGATAATGCCCCAGAGCCCTCTGTAGATACCGCCACACACCCACCCATAGATAATGCGACAGTGCCCTCTGTAGATAATGCCACATTGCCCTCTGTAGATAATGCCACAGTGCCCTATGTAGATACTGCCACAGTGCCCTCTGTAGATAGTGCCACACACACCCCAGTAGATATCTCCATTGGGGTTCCCTCTTGGAGTGGAATACTCAGCCAGTGCATTGCTGATGCTTTGTCCGGGGATTCCTCTGCTGGAGGAGCCCCTGATGTGGACAGTCACATCAGGGGATCCTCCTGGACCGGAATGTGATGTCAGGGGCAACCACAGAGCCGGTGTCCCAGAGGAGAGCACTAGTATAGGCTCTGCTCTAGAACTCTGGGAAAGCCACTGACATCAGTGTCCGTATGTGGACAGTGATGTCAGGGGCTTGCTCAGAGCTGGAGTCCTGGAGCAGAGCCACTCCTAGCCCTCTGCCTGGGATTACAACTCTGCTCCTGACATCACTGTCCATATATGGACAGAGATGTCAGGGGCAACCCCAGAGCTGGAGTCCCGGTCAGAGCGCTAGTGGCGCTCTTCCTGGGACTCCGTCTCTGCTCCTGACATCACTGTCCAAATATGGACAGTGATGTCAGGGCAACCTCAGAGCCGGAGTCCCAGGTGCCTGGGACTCCAGCTCTGCTCCTGACATCACTGTCCATATATGCACAGTGATGTCAGGGGCAACCACAGAGCCAGAGTCCCGAACTCCGGCTCTGGGGAAGCCCCTGACATCACTGTCCATGCACAGACAGGGAGGTCGGGGGCTTACCCGAGTCCCGGGGCAGAGCTTATACTAGTGCTCTGCCCAGGACTCCGGCTCTGAGAAAGCCCCTGACATCACTGTCCATATATGGACAGTGATGTCGGGGGATTCCACAGAGTCCCAAAGCAGAACCTATACTAGCGGCTCTGTGTCCCGCGAGCCGCGTGTTTGAGACCCCTGCTTTAAAGTATACATGTATATTGGAAGTCAATAGTAAATGTACGCAGCTATATAGGTATACAGTTAATAATAATAATCTTTATATAGTGCCAAAATATTCCGCAGCACTTTACAATTCAGAGGATACGTGTACAAACAAAATCCGACATTACAGGGGGACAAGTAAACATGAAGAGTGGGAGACCTGCTCACAGGAGATTACACTCTATGAGAGAAAAAAGAAGCAAAAAGCACGGCGCCACATAGTGCAGGTCAATGGGATAACGGGAGAGCCATAAACATAATCGGTTCTGCTCACCTCGTTAGTAAGTGATAAAGGCAAAGAATAATAAGTCCACTTCGTGCTGCTGCCAGGATCCAAAGCCGGTAAACCAGAACGGTTACCGCTAGTCAAAATATATGAACAAAAAAAGGGGGAAGCAAAAGGGAGGATCCTATAGGGCGCTGCTGCGTGGTTGTTAAAAGATGCTCAATGATGATAGATACGAAAATATATACGTGGATATTTATTTAGAACATTCAGGCTACGCGTTTTGACACTGTACCAGTGTCTTCCTCAGGTGGCCTGAGGAAGACGCTGGTACAGTGTCGAAACGCGTAGCCTGAATGTTCTAAATAAATATCCACGTATATATTTTAGTATCTATCATCATTGACCATCTTTTAACAACCACGCAGCAGCGCCCTATAGGATCCTCCCTTTTGCTTCCCCCTTTTTTTGTTCATATATACACTCTATGAGGACATAGGGGGTGTCACTAGAGGTAAAAGTGCTTGTTCTGTACCAGCAATCTCTTGTGCAAATTTTGGAAAGATTCATAAAGCTGCATGAGCCATTCCCCCAGTCAGTATCGCTGCAGACACATATATGGAGTGCACTAGGCCTCCTGCACATAGGACAGAAATGCTGCAGTGTATTGCAGTAGCAGTAAAGTGGGGGAGACTTAAACAAATGTCATCCATACACTGCAATAATATCGACAGAATAATGTGCGGAAATTAAACTGTGGTGCGGATCTTAAATCTACAGCATGTCAATTTATGTTTTGTAAATGCTGCAGAATTTCTGTCCCATGTGCAGGAGGCCTTAGGGTATGTTCACACGAGGTCATTACGTCCGTAATTGACGGACGTATTTCGGCCGCAAGTACCGGACCGAACACAGTGCAGGGAGCCGGGCTCCTAGCATCATAGTTAGGTACGACGCTAGGAGTCCCTGCCTCGCTGCCGGACAACTGTCCCGTACTGTAATCATGTTTTCAGTACGAGACAGTTGTCCGGCAGCGAGGCAGGGACTCCTAGCGTCGTACATAACTATGATGCTAGGAGCCCGGCTCCCTGCACTGTGTTCGGTCCGGTACTTGCGGCCGAAATACGTCCGTCAATTACGGACATAATGACCTCGTGTGAACATACCCTAAGGATGTAAGAGGTGTGAGAGATATTGCTGAATGAGGGGATTGCGTTCTGAGGAATAGCTAGAGAGTGTGTGAAAACAAGAACAGTCAAATGAAGGGAATTAGGCGCGCCTAAAAAAAATTTTTTTTAGGTCACGCTTACAGCTGTGGTTATCGGAAATCAATCTCATTATCTAGGATAATGCATTCCAGAGGACTGCTGCAGCACAAGGAAAATTCTAGAGTTTGGAAGATGTTAAAGGGAATGTGTCGGGAATTTAAAAAAAAATTCAAGCAAGTTACTTATTTGTATTATTTTTTTTGGTGCATTTTTTTTTTTTTTTTGCACAAAGTAGAAAGTATTTAAAAGTAAATAATAATTTGAAATATTTTCCTATGTTGGCCACCAGAGGGAGCACTTCCAAGAATTACAGCAAGGTGAATCAGGCAAAGCAACCTGACTTACAGCTGCTGTAAATGTGGGCGTGAGACACCCCCCCTATTTTTGGCTACAAACCAGGAAAAGGTGTCTTCAAATTGCTAAGCATTGTTCAGCTCCATTTTTGAAGAGATTGTACAATGCAGCTGCCAGAAGCTACAGGACACACCAAAAGGCTAAGAATGATGAAAGTCAAGAGGGAAGACCCTGTGGTGAATGACTTTTCAGTTGACAGGTTCACACGGTGTGTATTTTACGTGTTTTTTGGTGCATTTTATGCGCAAAAAAAACGCTACACTAAGCTTCCAATTTACATCAATGGTAAAGCGCGCTCTTAGTACATACAACGCACTTTTTTACGTGAGCGTTGTTAAAAAGCGTGTTGCATAAAAAAGAGGTGTCGGATCAATTCTTTGGTGCGTAAAACGCTCCAAATGTTGCCATTCAGTCAGTGGGAGTCCTAATTATACGGCAAAAAGCACGCACAAAACACACGAAAAAGTGTGCGTAAAACACACCTGTATTTTAAAAAGTGTTCCGCTGAACCGTTTGGACTACGTCGATCTACGTTTTGTTTTTTTTTAAAATAAAATGGTTACCGAGGATTGTGTGGGGGAGTTTTTATTTCAATAAAAAATATTTTGTAAGGGTGTATTGAAATGTGCGGTTTTGCCACATTTTCGCCACATTGACAAAAACCGCATAGAAAAAATTGCCGTAAAAATGCATGCATTTTTCTATGTGCTTTTCAGCCATGGGGGGAAAACGTGGCAAAACCGCACTATGTGTATACACTCTTACGCCCTGTTCACACAGTTTTTTGCAGGCAGAAAAAAAATCTGAGCCAGAATTCCTTCAGGAATTTTGAGGTCGATTTTGAACTGCGTGCGCTTTTTTGTTCACGGTTTTCAGTGCGGTTTTTGCCCGTGGCCATTAGATCTAATGCAAGGACAGCATGCAAAAAACGGCAGGAAAAACGCTTGGAAACGAGCGCTGCAGTTTTTCTTTGCCTCCCATTAATTTCAAAAGGTCAAGGCGGAAGCTGCGCCAATAAAGGACACACTGCTTTTTTTTCCTGCGAGTGGTCAAATTCGCCTTGGAAGTAGACGCCTCTGCATCACATTGAAATCAATGCGGGGCAATTTTGGGGGTTTTATTGCGCTGATTCCAATGCGGTTTCCGCACCAAAAATCTCTCTGTGAACATGGAGTTATTTCTGTTTTTTAATACATTATTAGCACCTTAGTAATGGCAGTTGTCTGTATGACGACGTCTATTACTAAGGAGGGGCTTAGTGCTAGCGAGTCAAAAAGTTAGTACTAACCCCCCCATTATTACCCCGCTACAGGAGCGTAGCGGCTGCTATGGGGCCCGCGGCATGAGGGGGCCCGTGTCGCCTGCCGGCACGGGCCCCCACCATGGCCGGAGTCTCCACTAGCAGCCGCTATGGCTGCTACAGCGCGACGCCACTGAACACTACGGCAGAGCAGGGAGGTATCTCCCCGCTCTGCCATTAAACAAAAGACATGTATCCCCTATCCACAGGAGAGGGGATACATGTGTGATCGCTGGCATTGATAGGGAGAACGTGGGACTGAAAGTCCCCTGAAGTTCTCCATCACAAACCTCGGACTTCCGGGGTCTTTGTCGGCAGCTCCGTAGAAATGAATGGAGTGCCGGTCGCGCTTGTGCGCATGCGTGACCAGCGCTCCTTTCATTTTTATTGAGCTGCGCAGACGCCGGAAGTCAGAGGTTAGTCATGGAGAACTTCAGGGGACTTTCAGTCCCCCGTTCGCCCTATCAGTGCCAGCGATCACACATGTATCCCCTATCCTGTGGATAGGGGAAACATGTCTTTTGTAGGACAGACTGTAGGTCATATTTTTTGGGGGGGTTGGGGCTGCATGGCGTTACCTATAGGGGGGCTGTATAGCGTTACCTACAGGGGGGGCTGTATAGCGTTACCTATAGGGGGGGCTGTGTAGCGTTACCTACAGGGGGGACTGTATGGCGTTAGCACCATACAGCCCCCTCTGTAGATAGCGCCATACAGCCCCCTCTGTAGATAACGCCATACAGATCCCCCTGTAGATAACGCCGTACAGACCCCCTGTAGATAACGCCATACAGACCCCCCTGTAGATAACGCCATACAGACCCCCCTGTAGATAACGCCATACAGACCCCCCTGTAGATAATGCCATACAGACCCCTCTGTAGATAATGCCATACAGACCCATCTGTAGATAACGCCATACAGACCTCCCCTGTAGATAATGCCCTACAGCCCCCACTGTAGAGAACGCCATACAGAGTGCCCCCTGTAGATAATGCCATACAGCCCCCTCTGTAGATATCTACAAAGGGGGCTGTATGGCGTTATCTACAGAGGGGACTCTGTATGGCGTTATCTACAGGGGGTCTGTATGGCGTTCTCTACAAGGGGGCAGTATGGCGTTCTCTACAGTGGGGGCTGTATGGTGTTATCTACAGAGGGGGCTGTATGGTGTTATCTACAGAGGGGGCTGTATGGCGTTATCTACAGGGAGGGTCTGTATGGCGTTATCTACAGGGGGGCTGTATTGTGTTATCTACAGGGGGGCTGTATGGCGTTATCTACAGGGGGGCTGTATGGCGTTATCTACAGGGGGGCTGTAAAAAAGGCACTATCTACAAGGGGGGTTGTGTGACACCCAGGGAAGGGGTGGCACCAGTCAAAAGTTTGCTATGGGGCCCAGTCTTTCCTAGTTACGCCCCTGCCCCGGTACCTAATGCCACCAGGGGTATTGGGAAGAGCCGGGTATATTCCAGTACCTGACCATCTGTAGTGATGGTCGGACACTGGGGCGACCGCAGGGGTGTAATTTTTAGGCCATTCCCACCCTGGTAATGCTAGACTGCTGCTGCTATGTTCTATCAGGCTGGTTATAAAAATGAGGGGGTACCCACGTAATTACCAGGGTGGGAAGGGCCACTGTTTTGTAATGATAGGCTGCTGTTGCTATGTTGTATCTGACTGGTTAGGAAAAATGGGGGGGGGGGGGGGCATGTCGTTTTTTTCCATTTATTTAAGAAAAAAAAATGATGTGGGTTCCCTCCCAATTTTCATAACCAGCCAGATAAAACATAGCAGCAGCAGCCTAGCATTACCAGGGTGGGAAGGACCTCTGTTTTTGGCCTTTCCCAGCCTAGTAATACCAGTCTGCGGCTGTCCTAGTGCTCGTCCATCACTACAGATGGTTGGGTACTGGATTGTACCCAGCTTTTCCCGATACCCCTGGTGGCGGTGGGTACCGGGGTAATAATGGGGGGGGGGGGTTACTGCTAGCCTTTTTACTGGCTAATACTAAGCCATGCCTTAGTAATGGACGTTGTCAAACAGACAACTGCCATTACTAAGGCGCTAATAAAGTATTAAAAAAAACACAGAGACATAAGAAAATATTTTTTTATTGCAATAAAATCTCCCCCACAAGACCCTCATTAACCATTCTATTTATTTAAAAAAAAATATAGATCATCGCAGTAGTGCAACGAATCGACGATGTAGTCCAATATTTCCAGCGGAACCTGCAAAACAAAAAAAATAAAGTTAGTTGTCACAGCGCGGGGTGTGGACCCACTAGGCCGTACCACGTAGCGGGTTAGCAGCTGGCCAACTAGGTACAAAACAATGTCTATAGTCCAGAACGGGTACCTGAGGCAATGTAGACAGTAGCGGAGGCACAACTTGACTTTCACTGTAGAAGGCTAGTAGATGCAGCGGAAGACACGATTAGACTCTCACTGTAGCTGGCACAGTAGATGCAGCATTAGACACGACTTGACTGTCTCTGTAGATACGATAGCATGGGATACAGGGTACAGGCAGCAGGAACGGGTAACACTGGGAACTGGAAAAAACTGGAAGAACATTTGCAAGACAAACTAAAGGCAGACAACAATGCTCAGGCAAGGATCAAGTGCGCAGAGCCCTTTTTATAGTCCAGCAGCACTCTGGGCTAATTATTGAGTGATGACAGCTGGACGCGTACTGGCCTTAAGGTCGTGCACGCGCGGGCGCGCGCCCTGCGGAAAACAGTCCCAGGACCCGGAAGTGATTTCCGGCGTCTCCCTGGAGGGGTAATGTCGCCGAGAAGACAGATGTCCATGGCCGGGGCCATCAAAGGGTAAGTCTGAGCGACGGCCCTTGGCCATAGACGTTACATTAGTAATATGAAAAACAAAAATACTTACCTACAGCAGACGTCTATCTTCCCCCTGTGCCACAAAAGAAACTAGAGGTCAGTGAACTGGGACGGGAACTAGAGATGCAGCATAAATATTATAATTCTTGCACATCATGGAGTTCCCCCCACAAACCTCACCCACACATGCAGCCGACGAGGTGGGGCGGGGGGGGGGGATGGCGAGTCCGTGACGAAGGGGGCCCACAACGAAGGGCAGCGGGGGGGGGGGGTCGCGAAGGGGCACACACACCACACACACCTTACCTGAAACCGGCCGGTCTTCACCAAAATGGTGCCGGCTTTCCCCCTACAAACCAGCTTCTATGCTGGGTCGCTCTGAACTGTGCATGCCACACAGCATGCGCAGTACAGAGCTAGACGGCTGAAGCACAGGATGTATTGTTTCGTATTTTTTCGTTATGTCCTATGCCCTGTAGATGCCATATTTCCTCTGTGTATGTGTCGTCAAGTGACACATACACAGATAAAATAAAAATGGTAGCCCCCAGTGCAGAAAAACATGTAAGTAAAAAACTACATTTTGTGACAAAAAATAAATCAAATAAATATAATATTTTATTACATAAAAACACATAAATTAATAAAATTAAAAAAATCATGACACCTTCCCTTTAATCCTAGATCATTGGTAGAGCGTAGAGCACGAGTAGGTCTGCAGACAGAGATACAGCTATACGGAGATAAATACAGTTGCGTATCTCTTCAGTATATATGTTTTTTTCCACATTAGTTTGCTTCAGCAAAAAGGGTTCATAAAGCAGACATGTTAGTATAATATGCTGTTCTAGTAACGGACAGGTCCAAGAATTACTATGAGAGACATCACAAAAACATATCGTAAGGAGGGCAGTAGAAGGTGGGGAAAGGTGGTGGTAGCGCTTGATCTTTGAGATGAAATCAGTGTGTGTTTACACAAGCATGTCCATTCACTTGAATAGGGCCAAGCTGCAATACCCGACACATCCCATGGACAAGAGTGGTGCTATGTTTGGTTTCCAATCCCAAAAACACTGTTACGGTTCCCACATGTGTAATCTCTGCCTATACTAACCATCATTCCCCACTTATATCTCTGTTGAAGACCATTAATAAAATCCCAGTACTAGGAGATGGACCTAGCGACACCACTTCTCTAGAAACAGTTTTTTGTACCCAATAGGTGATAAAGATCTGTTTATATATGTTCTTTAACATATTTTTTATGATACAGCTTTTGCCTTATATAACAAGAATAGAAACAAGAATGGGTTAATTCAGTTCATTACTTACAAAACATTGATAAAGTGCAATTATTTTCTCATCATGAGGCCCCAATAGCTCTTGCGTGTGTGTTGGTCATTTATCTTTATAGGAATATTTCTTATTTGATGTATGAATCAGCGTTCGTTGAAAGGAACATTACAAATATAATTTCATTAAAACCATTTTCTGCACAAAAAACTAATTTCTCTAAGATCTCCCATAATTTTCCTCTATTATACATCCCCTTCTATCAAACCTTTGATCATACTCCTAAAATAACATGAGCAATCTTATTTTAGTTGCTATCTATAATCTTTGAGATTAGAGAGACAGAAGACATTGACTGCTTAGAGAAGATACTCAAAATAATGTGGGTCTTGAGGTCATTCTTATTACAAAGTAATGCGTTTTCCCATGAATAATGTATTTTAGTCATAGATCACACCATATCTGGTAACAAAACTGTGGAGCCCAAGAGAAGCGTATTACAAAAATAAACATTTGATTTCATGGAAATATCTTTAAAACAGAACTCTTGATTATTTTTATCTCTCCACACTTCATAACAATGATTTGCTGACAGTGGATAATTTTTATAAATGTTTTTCACTTTTAGGAAATGTTTTACTTTTCAGTGGCGCAAATAGTGCAGTGCCCTGGAAGTTTATGGTGCTAAGTAACTAACTAATAATATTATTTATGAAAAGTAGAGACTTTGGAAGTCTCTGCCACGTGATGTTCCGATGGTTGATTCATTGAGCAAGTTCAAGAAGGGTCTTGATGCCTTCCTTTTAAAAAATATAATATTACAATTTATGAGTACTAGGCTCTGGAGATGGGACGTTGATCCAGGGATTTATTCCTATATTCCCCCAATGAGGATATTGGCATCCACCTTAATGGAGGTTTTTGCCTTCCTCTGGATCTAAACGGTAGGATTATTGGTTGGACTTGATGAACCTGTGTCATTTTTCAACCTGATCAACTATGTAACTATGTAAAGTAAAAATGTAGTCTATAGCAACCAATCAAATAGCAGCCGTCATTGTTCTAGGACAGGTCCAGGAGTAGAATTAGAATTTACAGTGCCATTTAGAAGAAATTAGAATTGGGTCTCCCTTGTTCACAGAGGACAGTAGACAAAACTAGAATTTAGTCGCAGTGATATAGTAGTGACTATCACACAGTGGCATAACTTGAAGCTCCTGGCCCCAATGCATAAATTGTAACAGGGCCCCCACCCATTATGTGCCATTCATAATACTGGTGTCTTAGGTAGCCTTTGTGTCCTTCTAATGTTCCACGGCGCTGGTATAACAGATCTCAAAGTAGTACCTGCATTGTAGTGCCAAATAACAATATTCAAGAATAAATTGGCAGCATAGAGAAATGCCAGACAGCAACATACGCCTAACCTCAATTGCAAAACAATTTTCTTCATATTCTTTTTATTTGTCATATGTTCTTGTATCAATGAGCATGCATAAAGACTGATGTAAGAAAAATTGTTAGTGTTGCCCATAGCAGCCATTCAGATTTGGGCGTTCAACTTTTAAGGTTACTACTATGTTTAAAGAGGCTTTGTCACCAGATTTTGCAACCCCTATCTGCTATTGCAGCAGATCGGCGCTGCAATGTAGATTACAGTAACGTTTTTATTTTTAAAAAACGAGCATTTTTGGCCAAGTTATGACCATTTTTGTAGTTATGCAAATGAGGCTTGCAAAAGTCCAAGTGGGTGTGTTTAAAAGTAAAAGTCCAAGTGGGCGTGTATTATGTGCGTACATCGGGGCGTTTTTAATACTTTTACTAGCTGGGCGTTCTGATGAGAAGTATCATCCACTTCTCTTCAGAACGCCCAGCTTCTGCCAGATCACGCTGTGACGTCACTCACAGGTCCTGCATCGTGTCAGACGAGCGAGGACACATCGGCACCAGAGGCTTCAGTTGATTCTGCAGCAGATAGGGGTTGCAAAATCTGGTGACAGAGCCTCTTTAAGGACACTTTCTTGTAACTGAAATTTTAGGACGAGGCTCATTGATACTTACATACAAACTAATTTTTGTTAAGGGGGTTTTGTACTGGGCGATTATTGGGCAGACGAGCGTTCATAGAATATAATATAGAATATGATCTTAATATGAAAGTAAAATATTATCGTTGTCGGCAGCACATCTCCCCCATCTATAGCTCCGTGTGACAGTAGCAAACAAGGGCTGACCAACGATGTGTCGTTGATCGGCGCTCGCTGCAACGACCGATTATCGGCCAGTGTAATAAGGGCCTTTAGGCTCCATGCACAAGACTGTAAAACCGCGGACCGTAACGCCGTCCACGGTTTTACTGACCCATTCAGTTCTATTGGCCGAGGACACCTTTCCGTATCGCTACAGATGGGTGTCCGTGCCATAGAACTGTGCCAGGAATTATGGAGCATGTCCTATTTTTCATATTTTACTTTGTTTGGGAGCACGGGCGTCCATCAGCAGCCGGCGGTGTGCATGGGGCCTAAGACCTTGTAAAACAATTGCTGATGCCACAGCAGAATATGACATGCACTAGTACCCACTCACCAGTGTCACATTACTTATCATATAGTTCCACCAGATGATAGAGCAAATAAAGTTATGCCACATAGTAGTGTCAACATCACCTGGTAGTGTCATATAGCCCCATTTCTCCCTCACGCAGAGTACTTAGATTAAAGGGGTTATCCGGGGACCAAACATTTTTAAAAATTGCTTTGCATTCATATTTTTATGTAAAAAGAAGTCACTTACTAATGTACTTTAATTAAAAATTCGGTACTAAATGGTGCGTTATCAAGGGCATGACCGCAAGGGGCTGTCACATTGCCTATTGCTGGACTCCAGCACTGCTCCTGACATTTGGTCAGTGACTTCAGGGGTTTCCTATAGCTGGAATTCCCGAGCAGAGAATCAGCTGATGCTCTGCCTAGGGACTCCACTACTGCTGCCGACGTCACAGGCAGCAAGCCCTCAGTCATGTGGGGCCATGTCGGCACGTCATCAATATTAGAAAAAAAACTCCAGGACTTCCGGGAACAATTTGCCGGGTTTGAACGGCACCATTTAGTATCGAATTTTTAATTCAAGTACATTAGTAAGTGACTTATTTTTACACAAAAATATAAATGCAAAGCAATTTTTATTTTTTTTTGGTCCCCGGATAACCCCTTTAAGGTAGCAGCGACCTTCAACATGTGATTCCTAGGTCTAATGGTAAACAAGTGGTCAATGGTACAGTCAGAATCTGGTTCCTAGTGGTCTCAGTAGTAGTACAGTCAGTGAACCAGTACCAGGCGGCCACCGGCACAGTCAACATTCACTACCTGAAAGTCAGTCAGTGAATCATTTTGCCATCTGTTTCCTGGATGCCTAGTGACCTGATGATGCCTGGTGGCTCACTTGCCTTGGTAATCCTTGATGCCTAGTGCCTATTTGCCCCTGATAATCCTGTGGTCGTGTAAGCTATGATGGTCAAATATCCTCTGTAAATTCCATTAGTTCAGTGGTCTGCCCATTACTTTTTTTTAGAGTCCTGTATAAACAATGGAGTTTAGGTATGTTAACATGCGACAGATTCATTGTAGAAAATTCTCCAACAAAAAATCCATTCCATTTATCTGCAAAGGATGGTTTCTGCAGCATGTGCATGATTTCTGCAAGTCCTATATAAATGAATAGGACAGTCGCAGAAATTTCTGACACAAATCTACTGCATGTTAATATACTCATTCAGCGGCTGCTTTTCCCTGGTAACCTAGGCATTTTACGCACTTGTGGCTTGAAACCTAGGCTATTTATACAGCAATGACTTGAAACACTTGTAGATCAGGCAGGTGATCTCCACTTGACTAAATACAAAGTTTATAAAACCATTGGACAAACCAGTGATAAGTTAGGTTGGGACTGCACACAGATTGTGGATGCAACGAATCTCGGCTGTTTCTCTGCAAATAGTTTGTGGGGGTAATTCATTAAGCAATCACGCCAGTTTTCTGGCATAGAAAAGTCCAAATTTGTGCTAAAACTATTTCTTTTGTGCACAAAAATTTTCTAACTTTTGTGCTTGTCTCGCCACTTTTTTGAAAAGTGGGCAGCGCTTAGCAAAATGAGCACTTTTGCTATAATATATGCCAGAAATTGGCGTAAATTATAGCAGAGATCTAGCAGGCACAGATTTGCCTTTTTTCCTCAGCGTGGTCAGCCAGAAATGAACCTAAAAATTGAAAAGGCATGCACCTCTTAATAAATTAGGCACATTTTACTCCAGCACTCTTCATATGAAGACTGGCGTATGAAAAGCCAGTCTTAATAAATTCCCCCCTTTGTATTTCCCCAGTCTGAGGTGTGTTATAGGTATTCAATTATTTTGTGTGAAATAGTAGAAATAAATAAACACCACTTTGTAGAGATGTGTTGTATAGTTGACATTAGAGTTTCTTTCTATTGATAAATGTCACATAACCATGAATAAATCCATTGTTATTGAATGTTGTTACACAATATATGTAAATATATAGAAATTATTAATACAAACCAGCCAAGGGATAGAGCTGCACAGTAAGGGATCCTTATTAGGTGGGTACTAGCTTCTAGGTAAAAGACCACTTCACCTACAGCAAACTATCCATCCATGAACGGTAGCGGCACTCCAGAAGTACATATAATCCAAAAAAACTATTCTGGATCTGTGTGTATGACGGGGGAGCAGTTGGCAATTACAATGTTGATACCATTTAAGTTTAAAGTCCAAATTTTGCTTTATTGCAGTCCAAAAATAAACTTGAAACTAAAGTGCTTATCCAACTTAAGGGGGTTTTACACTTGGCAATTATCAGGCAGATGAGCGTTTATAGAACACTCGTTGCTGATAATTGCCCTATGTAAACAGGGGAACTATCAGCAGATGAACGAGCAAATCGATCATCTGCTGGTCTTATCATTTTAAAAAAGTCAAATATTATTGTTGTCCGCAGCACATCTCCCTGTGTGGACAGGGAGAGGCGCTGCCGACATGATAATAATGTATGGGGACGAGCGATCGGAGTAACGAGCGCTCATCCCCATCCATAGCTCTGTGTGACAGGAGCAAGCGAGTGCCGATCAACGATGTCTCGTTGATCGGAGCTCGCTGCACCGGCCGCTTATCAGCCGGTGTAAAATGGCCAATACAAGACTTGCAGAAAGTAAACACTTTATCTATCTGAGCAACTAACTAAACAGCAGGCTTCCTCAACTATAGTA
The DNA here is from genome assembly GCF_050947455.1 of Rhinoderma darwinii. NCBI lineage: Eukaryota > Metazoa > Chordata > Amphibia > Anura > Rhinodermatidae > Rhinoderma > Rhinoderma darwinii. The sequence continues at coordinate 406,619,420 of NC_134688.1, forward strand.
AACCAGTAGTACATAGTTCCTTGGATCAGGCTTTCCACACTATCCTAGTGTGAATTCCCAGGCTCTGACACTACAGCCCTAAATAGTCCAGCAACGTGCACACCTGTACTGACTAAGAGAAATCTTGTAGTAGAGCTGAGAGTCCCTCTACTAACCCTACTTGCCATTCCATAGAAATCCAGGCCCAGAATACAGATTTAACAAAAACCCTCAGCAAACTAAGTTTTGCTGAGAAACCTAATTTTCCCGGATTCCTCCCATCTCACTCATCTTTACCAGCCAGATGAGAAATACACCACCTTCAGTACTTTCCCAGCCAATGGCTACACAATATATACATTGTTTATTATATGATGTTTTGTGTGTATAACTGTGTTATGTCTAAAACATTCTGCTTGCTCATTGCTATTTGCCTTTCACACCCAACTAGTGATAACAGAAATACTGCTATACACCGCAAACAATGTTAGGGCCTTAACCAGACACAATGATCTTGCTGAATGTGTCCAATAACGTGTCATACAGTGTCATCTGGTTAACATTCACTTATGTGGAAAAATAAAGAGATCTTAATATTTCATAAATGAAATGATTAGTTGCAAGAGTAGATCAACCTGCACCAATGTTGTACACTCATGAAGTTTGGAACTATTACTCACAAAGTTGTCTGAGCATGTTGGTGTCAGCCCAAGAGTGATCTGGATGACTAAACTGGCAGACTAATTGTTCTCTATTACTGTGTTATCTGGGCAGTACTTGATGTGTGTCGAAGTGTTGTCAGGGTGGCGGTGTGGCAAAAACTACATGTCAGAGGGTGAGTTGAACTATTGCTGCCCAGTGAACCAAATGGTTTGTCCCACAACAACAATTATTTTTTATTGTTGTAACCCGCCAATATGACAAGTTAAAAAAGTAATTTAGGTAGATTCAACCTCTGACACCCCAGTATGGCTGAGAATGAGGACCCCTAAATTCCTGTTCTTTTCCAGAAACCAAGACCAGCATGCGCCAGCCCTCGCCATAAAGATAGATGTAAATGTAGGAAAAAGCTCAGCAAGCTTAATTTGCGGTTTCCGATGATCCCATTCACAATGAAATAGAGAGTGTATTCGGTTTCCAACACTCCTATTCATCTTTATGGAGATGAACAACATATCCAGGTGTGGGATTCAAATTTTTAACAACATTTTCTCTAATTTGCCTACAAAGATATATGTGCTAGGGGGAAGGGGCACGTTGTGCCACTCCACGGATAATGATTATGACTCTAATGATCAAATAAAACAATTACAATATTGTAAATACTCTATATAAGAATGTGGACTCTAAATAAATATTTTTGTATGTATCAGTAATATCATAGAAACTTTCCAAGCTTGTGTGGCTAATTGTCCAGAATGTGTAATTAAATATTCCACAATATGTATATAAGAACAAAAGCATCCAAACCTACCTACTTACCTACCTACCTACCTACCTACCTACCTACCTACCCACACTTGTTATATTAAACTCACCCATCACGTATAGACCTATATGTGCACATTTAGTACCCTAAGCGGGCTTAGCATGCTCAGCCCTTTTAGTTAGGCTTGGAATTGTGAAAGGGCGGAGGACAGTGCAGCACCAGAACCAAGATCAGTACATATACACAACACCAGAATGAAGTTCAGTATATAGATATAGTATCAGAACCAAGCTCATTACATAAATACAGGACAAGAACTAAGCTCAGTACATAAATACAGCACCAGAAACAAGCCCGGTATAAAGATATGGTGCCAGAACAACAATCAGTACATATATACAGACTATATATACACATTTTCCCATTGTAGAGAGTGCCACACAGTGTTCCCCTGTAAATAGTGCCACACACAATGCCCCCTGTAGATAGATTGTGCTTTCCAGGCCAAGAATAGGGATTCAGGGCATTCCTTTGTTAACAACAGTGGGGGTGTCATAGGCTGGACCTGTCAGAGGCTATAACCTGTCTAATTATAAAAGTAAAAAAGTGGTTGTCATGGGACAACCTCTTTAATTCTTCAATAATTTAATATAAAAGATTAGTTAGTGTTCCCCAAATAAAAATATTTTATGATAGTAACTAAATTACTTTGCTTCATAAATAGCCCATGTCTTCAGTAAGTTTTACAAAAGTTTGAGTTATTAAATATGTATCTTGCTGTCATAAAGGTATAAAAGTAATTTATTATTCGATCAAGACATTAAAGTATCGACTTGCATGTATAAAGTCAGTGAATTCTATGTTATGTTTCTCCTGATGTGATCCCACTTGAACTGTGTCCATTGTCAGAAAAGCACAGTCATGTTTGAAATCTGAGAAGGGGATTAATCGCTGGACACAAGTAGGCTTTGTGGAGTCTTTGCCAGAAGTACAGTTGCCAACATAAAAAAGATTCCAGAGACTCTCCTCACTCAGCATGTTACATTTACAATTTAATACTGTCCCAGAGATTTATTGCTGCGTTTGGGTCTAACACATTAGTAACCAATACCAAAAAAAAAGTAACTGAAACAATGTAATAATTTTAAGAACATAGTGATTAACAGTGACTTTATATCTCAGGCTGCAAAGATGATCTGATTCCTTTTTTCCAATGGTCCTCAACCAGTAAGCCACATGTTCTTCTAGATTTCCAAATGTGTGGCTTGCCATAGGAGCCCTGAGTTATGACCATTAACACTAGCTACAAAATGGCACATACATTGACAATATTTCAGTAATATTTATCTGCAAACATTTGAAGTTTCACAATTTCATGTTTTTTCACATTTAATTTGTCTCTATTAAGTCTCACATTCAGTATGTAATTTTTTAGTTGAATGCGGCTAACAAGGTAAAAACAATTGGCAACTTCTGTTTTATGCAATACTTATTTCATATGCAAACCTTGGAAACCTTTATATTTAATTTTGTCTGGGCTGATAAAAATGGACAAGGGGTTGTCCAACTGCAGACACTGATGGCATATCGCTAGGGCATGCCATCAATGTTAGATCGGTGGAGATGCAACCATTGTGACCCTTGCTGATCACTAAAAGTAAGAATTCCTTCCAGTAATATAAGCCGCCTATTGTTTTTAAGGAAAGTGTCGTCCCACTTTGTCTCCTGTTAGCTCCGCTCTGCTTATTTCTGTAACCGTGTGGTCAGCCCATTATAGTCTACGGCCAACCATGCAGCCGTGAAAATAACTGAGCCAACAGAAGGACAAAATTACAGGGGGCTTACAGCCAGGGCCGCCATCAGGGGGGTATTAGGGGTAGTGGTGTGAGGGGCCCGGCCAAACCTAACTGAAAGGGGGGCCCGGCAACTGCCGCAACATTCTTTTGGTAGGAAAAAACGGGCCCCTGTAATGGGGCCCGTTTTTTTCACCAAAAGAATGTCGTGAGCTGCTGCTGCTGCTGCTGCTGCGGGCCCCCTCCCCTCGTCATGGGGGGCCGTCAAACAGTCCGCCCGCAGCGCGCACCCGATCGCGCGCACAAGGAAACTCCCGCGCGTGCGCACTCGCGAGCGCGCACCCACGAACGCGCGCACCCACGAACGCCCGCACCCGCGATCGGCCGCGCGCGCAGCCGCGGACACACATGGACAAAACTTACCTGGAGCCTGGCTGGAGGTGAAGGACTGGACGTCTGGACCGAAGACCTCGCCTGGAAGACATCGCCGGAAGAGGACTTGAGTGGGAGCAGCTCTTCTGACACGGTGAGTAAATTATCTCAAAGTGCTGTTTATGTATGGCCCTGTTCACACAGTATTTTGCAGGCAAAAAAAATCTGCCTCAAAATTCCTTAAAGAATTTTGAGGCAGATTTTGACCTGCCCACACTATCTTGCCGCGTTTTTTTGCTGTGTTTTTTGCTCGCGGCGATTGAGGACAGCAGACAAAAAACGCAGTGAAAAATGCATTTTCTGCCTCCCATTGATTTCGATGGCAGGTCAGAGGCAGAACCGCGGCAAGAAAGGACGTGCTGCTTTTTCTTTTTTCCGCAACTGGCTCCCATTGATTTCAGATTAAATCAATGGGAGGCGGTTTTGGAAGTTGTTTGGTGCTGATTCTGACGCAGTGTCCGAGCCAATATCAAGGCCCAAAAACTCTGTGAACTGGGCCTTATTGTTAGGGCTTATTCAGACGAACGTGTAGTACATCCGTGCAACGTGCGTGATTTTCACGCGCCTGGCACGGACCTATGTTACTCTATGGGGCCGTTCAGACTGTCAGTGATTTTCACGCAGCGTGAGTCCGTGTGTCCGCTGCGTAAAACTCACGACATGTCCGATATTTGTGCATTGTTCGCGCATCACGCACCCATTGAAGTCAATGGGTGCGTGAAAATCACGCCCAGCACTTCCGCAGCCGTATAAACTATGAATGAAAACAGAAAAGCACCACGTGCTACAAACATACAAACAGAGTGTCATAATGATGGCGGCTGCGCGAAAATCACGCAGCCGCGCATCATACGCTGCTGCCACACGGAGCTGTTATGACCTTTTGCATGCACAAAACGCCACGTTTTTTGCGCGTGCAAAAAGCACATGCTCGTGTGAATCCGGCCTTAGGGTAGGAACACACTAGGCATGAACACTGCAGATTTTATGCAACACATTTTATTGTGGATAATCCGCAGCGTATTACAGTCGCAGCAGAGGGGATGAGATTAGAACAAATCTCATCCACACGCTGCAAAAATAATGGACCTGCAGTGTGACTTTTGGCTTTTTAAGCCGCAGCATGTCAATGTATTCTGTGGAATCGCTGCTCCTCTGTTGCAGAAATGCTGCGGTTCTGCCGCAAAAATCACACATGAGAAGAAAAAAAGGTACTTTTTTAAATTGATAAAAAGTTTAGACTTACCCCGGCCGTAGTCCTGGTGACGCGATCCTCTATTCTTAGCGCAGCCCCGCCTCCTGTCATGACGTTTCATCCCATGTGACTGCTGCAGCGGTCACATGGTCTACAGCGTCATCCCAGGAGGCGGGGCTACGTTCAGAAGAGAGAGACGCGTCACCAGGACTACGGCCGGGGCAAGTCTAAACTTTTTTTTCCCTGCAGGATTCCCGCAGCGGACATGCCTCACCAAACCTGCGCCACTATTTGGTGCGGTTTTGCTGGCAGAATTCCCTGCGGCTACCGGGGCGGATAAGCTGTGTTGTTTTACTCAGCATATCCGCCTAGTGTGTCCCTTATGATGTCGCTCCTGGAGCTGCTGCCGGTCTCTAAATAGGCAGTTGGTCCAGTAGAATTTGGAATGATTTTTTTTTGGGAACCAGCTTAAAAAAATACAAAACTTTTGTGTTAGGGCCTGTTCACATCACCGTTCGCTTCCGTTCCGGGGTTCCGTCTGAGGTTTCTGTCGGGTGAACCCCGCAACGGAAAGTGAAAGTGACAGCACAGCTTCCGTTTCCATCACCATTAGCGCAGTCGACTGCGCTATTGATTCCGTCCGAAAACCAGCCGGAATGGTGACGAACGGAAACCATTAGCGATGTTTCCGTCACCATTGAGATCAATGGTGACTGAAACGGAAGCTGTGCTGTCACTTTCACTTTCCGTTGCGGGGTTCACCCGACAGAAACCTCAGACGGAACGGAAGCGAACGGTGATCTGAACAGGCCCTAACACAAAAGTTTTGTATTTTTTTAAGCTGGTTCACAAAAAAAAATAATTCCAAATTCTACTGAACCAACTGCCTATTTAGAGACCGGCAGCAGCTCCAGGAGCGACATCATAAGGGACACACTAGGCGGATATGCTGAGTAAAACTACACAGCTTATCCGCCCCGGTAGCCGCAGGGAATTCTGCCAGCAAAACCGCACCAAATAGTGGCGCAGGTTTGGTGAGGCGTGTCCGCTGCGGGAATCCTGTAGGGAAAAAAAAGTTTAGACTTGCACCGGCCGTAGTTTAGGTGACGCGTCTCTCTCTTCTGAACGTAGCCCCGCCTCCTGGGATGACGCTGTAGACCATGTGACCTGCAGCAGTCACATGGGATGAAACGTCATGACAGGAGGCCGAGCTGCGCTAAGAATAGAGGATCGCGTCACCAGGACTACGGCCGGGGCAAGTCTAAACTTTTTTATAAATTTTAAAAAGTGCCTTTTTTTTTTTCTCATGTGTGATTTTTGCGGCAGAACCGCGCCATTTCCGCATCAGAGGAGCAGCGATTCCACAGAATACATTGACACGCTGCGGCTTAAAAAGCCACACTGCAGGTCCATTATTTTTGCAGCGTGTGGATGAGATTTGTTTAAACCTCATTCACTCTGCTGCGACTGTGATACGCTGCGGATTATCCACAATAAAATGTGTTGCATAAAATCCGCAGCATTCATGCCTAGTGTGTTCCTACCCTAAGGCCGGATTTACACGAGCGTGTGCTTTTTGCACGCGCAAAAACGTGGCGTTTTGCGCTTGCAAAAGGTCCATAAGAGCTCCGTGTGTCAGCAGCGTATGATGCGTGGCTGCGTGATTTTCGCGCAGCCGCCATCATTATGACACTCTGTTTGTATGTTTGTAGCACGTGGTGTTTTTCTGTTTTCATTCATAGTTTATACGGCTGCGGAAGTGCTGGGCGTGATTTTCACGCACCCATTGACTTCAATGGGTGCGTGATGCGCGAACAATGCACAAATATCGGACATGTCGTGAGTTTTACGCAGCGGACACACGGACACACGCTGCGTGAAAATCACTGACAGTCTGAACGGCCCCATAGAGTAACATAGGTCCGTGCGAGGTGCGTGAAAATCACTGACAGTCTGAACGGCCCCATAGAGTAACATAGGTCCGTGCGAGGCACGTGAAAATCACGCGCGTTGCACGGATGTATTACACGTTCGTCTGAATAAGCCCTAACAATAAGGCCCAGTTCACAGAGTTTTTGGGCCTTGATATTGACTCGGACACTGCGTCAGAATCAGCACCAAAAAACTTCCAAAACCGCCTCCCATTGATTTAATCTGAAATCAATGGGAGCCAGTCGCGGAAAAAAGAAAAAGCAGCACGTCCTTTCTTGCCGCGGTTCCGCCTCTGACCTGCCATCGAAATCAATGGGAGGCAGAAAATGCATTTTTCGCTGCGTTTTCTGTCTGCTGTCCTCAATCGCCACAGGCAAAAAACGCGGCAAGATAGTGTGGGCAGGTCAAAATCTGCCTCAAAATTCGGTGCGCGGTTCCAGGCGGTCGCCGGTGCACATGCGCGGGAGTTTGCGGGTGCGCGTGATCGGTCGCACGGGCGGCGGTGTTTGACGGCCCCCATGACGACCCCCATGCTACCCAGGGCCGCCATCAGGGGGGGTATTAGGGGTACTGATGTGAGAGGCCCGGCCAAACCTAATTGAAAGGGGGGCCCGCAGCTCATGACATTCTTTTGGTGAAAAAAACGGGCCCCATTGCAGGGGCCTGTTTTTTTTCTACCAAAGGCAAGTCGCGGCAGTTTGCCGGGCCCCCCTTTCAATTAGGTTTGGCCGGGCCTCTCACATCAGTACTCCTAATACCCCCCCCTGATGGCGGCCCTGGGTACCATGATATAGTGCTGGACGGAGTACCGTTAACAGGCGGTGCCACGGTAGGGGGGCCCCGAAAATTTAGCTGTAGGGGGCCCTGAAATTCCTGATGGCGGCCCTGCTTACAGCAATTGGCAGGCAAAGCCCATCATTACAAGTGCAAGTGGAGCCGGCAATGGGATTTGTTATGTGAAATGCACTGGCCCTATAATTACAAATTTATATGTTTTGGGGCCAACTTTTTTTAAATAAAAATACTGCACAAGCCCCAGGAACAGCTGAATTTGATGGCGTTTGGTGGCGGTGCGACCATTTTTGAGCATAGTTAGGCCAGGCTAATTTCCTGTCCTGATGGTGACCCTACCCTAACTGAAAAGGACATACTTTAAAAAGGCTCATAAGATGTTAATCAGGAATAAAAGGGTGCATCTTTATTAGGTAATTTTTAAAAAATCCTTTACTAGTTAGCTAGACTGCCGAGACATAAACCCGTTTTGTGTTCCTTTGTAAAACAATACTATCCCACGACTTCGTTGTGGGTAATAAGTGGGGGTAGGCCACAGCTTTATTTTAACGTATGGAGAACTTAGTCCAGTAAATATTTTACTATTTCTTTGTTCTTCTTTAACTTATAACCTTGCATTCCTCGCCATCACAGCCGCGGTGGGCATGTATCTGTAGGTACGTCAGGTGACTTTTACTACTCTTATTTCTTGACTGGAATAGAACAAGGTTCTTCCACACTGCCATAGAAGCTAGGTGTAAGCCTACACCAAGCTCCTACCCCCACCTATCAGCAAAATCAGAGAGCTGTATTTGACGTAATGCAAATCCAACCGGAATATATCTAAAACGATGTTGTTTAAATTAACATATCCTGCAACATTTCCTGCCAGTTGTCACCTTTTAACTGGCGGTGACGAATAACTTCCCCCCCTTTGATCTGACATGACAGGACACCCGCATAGCCGCATGGATGCAGGCCTTATAATAAAAACCTGGGGGACCAGTTCCAACCAGACTACTACTAAATCAGGAAAGAAAGCAGAAAAGCAATCAAAATCAGAACGATTCACAGAGATAAGCTCCGCTACCCGAACCGAGCATGGGTCAATTTACTAATGGCAGGGCTTGAAGCCACTTGAGACCTCTAACACCTCTTCATGATAAATCCGCATGTGTCGATAAGAAGCACCTTGAGCCGCCCAGTATATAAAAGAGATGCCCCAGGAGTTGTACGACAGGCCTCCTATAACCTAAGGAAAGATTGGAAAACTTGAATGGGACAGCTCTGCACAGTCGCTACAAAAGTAAGAATATAGAGGCTGCATCGCTTGTACAAGTGCTGTAGCCTCTTCAAACAGCTGATCGGCAGAGAGACCAAGCGTTAGACCCCTACCAATCTAATATTGATGGCCTATGTGCCAGAATAAGCTGGATCTAAACATCGCTTTTGAGGACCAGCCAATGGCCGTGGGACCAGGCGCCATCTGAACTCATCTTCATATCTCCATTCGGCTGTAACGTGTAAACAGGATAAATAGTGTCTATGTAAGTAAATAATTCACAAGCTTTCTCCAATTGTTTTTGAGTAATGACAGTAGCCATTATGGCAAAGACTTGAAGCCAATTTCAAAAGGTTTTAGTCACCTTTGGCTTTTTATACTTTCTTATCTATGGTCAACTGTTCCAGAGATACCAGCGACCAAATATCTACAACTCGCATGTCATAATTTTTACCTTCATCTCTGTAGATAAATGCGTCCCCAGAGGAGCTGATCCACAAAAATATGAATAACAAGAACCTGCCCAGGCTGTGTGTTAGCTGTCCCTGGAGGAGACACCGAGGGGGTAGAACCCTCAAGTTTTATCAACATCCATTTTAAAACATCAAGTACATTTTCTGAGAAACCATATTTCCAAGATATTCAACTTATGTAAAAAAAAAGTAAATATAAATTCACTGTCAAATTTATTTTTCAATTATTCTATTGTACTGGTTTAATGCATTTAGAAGATGTTGATGAATATTTTGGTCAAATATATATATATTTTTTTTAATGTAACAAAGCCGTGACTATGTAATTGCAACACTATGACACTTCCTTTTACTCTTGATAGATTTTTCTACATGTTAATTGTAATTTCTTACCTGAAATCATACAATAACATTACACCAAAGTTTACATTGTGAAATCATTGTGACACTGTGTAAACAGAATCCAATCCAGCTATGCACCACAACCTGTCTATTCATGCATGGTTCTGCACTGACTTCAATCCTATATGAAATCATGTTTTGCTACATCAGTTAAGAAAACAGAAAGCTGATGTGTCAAAGCAGCTGCATGTGACAAATGCATATATATTTCCTTCCTCGTCATCAGCAAATATTGAATATAAGAAGTCAGAAATAATACAACTATGACAAATAATATGACATATATATGAGTCATAGGATATATATGTTTGGATATGACATCTATGTCAGATATATTGACACACAATTTCAGAAAATTTAACTTTTTGAACAATCTGATTTATGTGTTTTTCAAGGTGATTTATTGTTAGAAAATAGTTTTAAATAAAATGAGCTTAAAGGGGTTGTCCAGGTTGGGGGCTGTTTTCTATACTGATGACCTATCCACAGGGTAGGTCATCAGTATATGATTGGTGGGGGTCTAAAACTCGGATGAGCTGTTCTCGCCCCTTTGAGCACCTGAAGGTATGCAGGAATTGGTGACAGAAGCAGAAGGCTCTGACCACTGTATTGCAGCCTTCCTGGGTTACTATAGTTCTGCTCCTATTCACTTGATTAGGAACAGAGCTGCAGTAGTGCAGCTTCCCGCAAAGCGCTGTACTATTACGTTGCGGTGATAGTGCGGGCTCAGGAGCTGAGCCCGCACCATCACCGCCGGGCCTGGCCGCCATCAGGGCAGTAGTGACGGTACTGGCGTCAGAGGACCGGTCATGAATTCGAAAAAACGTGGGCCCGCGCTCCACTGCAGCAAATAATTTGCTCACGGGCCCTTATGATTTCACTTTGGTGCAAGGAACAGGTCTCATCACGGAGTCTGGGCCCGCTCTATGCTTCAAAGTAAAACCATAAGGGCCTGCTGTTCACATTGTGCCCGCCCGTCCTCCTCCACAGTGGTGTGACAGCGTGTGTGGAGGAGACAAGGAGGGAAGAGACGTCATGAAGGCAACGGAAGGTTTGAATGCAGTTGAGGCGTCATGCAGCAGCAGAAGAAGAAGATGTAAAGGATCTGCCAGACACAACTTCTGTGTTGACGCCGATAGGTAATCAGTCTGCACCTGCTTCTATGTCTGTGAGACTGACTCCATCTTCCACCACCCAGGATGGCAGGCTTAGGAGTGGGAGAGCCTATCACAGCCTGGCCAGACGGAGCTAGCTCCCGCCCTCTGTCTATTTATCCCTGCCTTTCTTGTTCCTCCTTTGCTTGTGATTCTTCTCTGCTGGTTTCCTGGCCCTTCTGCAGCTTCTTGAACTACTGATCCTCTGCTTGTGATTGACCATGGCTTTTCTGACCACTCTTCTGCTCTGCGTTTTTGTACCTCGCTCATCTCCTGGTTTGACTCGGCTCGTTCACCTCGCTTGTTGCTCACGGTGTTCCCGTGGGCAACTTCCCCATTTCCCTGGCTTCTTTGTACCCTTGTCTGTTTGTCTGTCGTGCACCTATTGAGTGTAGGGACCGTCGCCCAGTTGTACCCCGTCGCCTAGGGCGGGTCGTTGCAAGTAGGCAGGGACTGAGTGGCGGGTAGATTAGGGCTCACTTGTCTCCTTACCCCCGTCATTACATAATCACAAGCCCATATACCTAGTCTACCCTGGTCCCTGACACTACTATGGACCCCCTTGAGACCCTGGCTCAGCAAATGCAGGGCCTCTCCCTACAGGTCCAGGCCCTGGCTCAGAGGGTCAACCAGCCTGACGCTACCATGGTAGTGCCCCTCACCTCTTGAACCCCACCTCAAGTTGCCTGACCGGTTCTCAGGGGACCGGAAGACTTTTTTCTCCTTTCGGGAGAGTTGTAGGCTCTATTTTCGCTTAAAGCCCCACTCCTCTGGTTCTGAGAGTCAGCGGGTGGGTATAATTATGTCCCGGCTCCAGGACGGGCCCCAAGAATGGGCCTTCTCCTTGGCTCCTGATGCCCCTGAACTTTCCTCCGTTGATCTTTTCTTTTCTGCTCTCGGACTCATTTATGACGAGACTGACAAGACTGCCTTTAACGAGAGTCAGCTGGTGACCTTACGTCAGGGTAAGAGACCTGTTGAGGAGTATTGTTCTGACTTTAGGAAGTGGTGCGTAGCTTCTCGGTGGAATGACCCTGCCTTAAGGTGCCAGTTTAGATTGGGTCTGTCGAACGCCCTGAAAGACCTACTAGTTAGCTATCCCTCTTCTGACTCCCTAGATCAGGTTATGGCTTTAGCGGTACGACTTGACCGACGTCTCGGGGAACGACGACGTGAACGTTTTTGTGTTTTCCCCTCTGACTCCCCCATGATGCCTCCCGAGGTTCCGTTGCTTCGTTCTTCCACGGAAGACTCGAAGGTACCTATGCAACTCGGGGCCTCCGTGTCCCCCAACAGCGTAGAGAGTTCCGCAGGAAGAATGGTCTCTGCTTCTACTGTGGGGATGACAAGCATCAAGTGAACACCTGTCCTAGGCGTAAGAATAAGCAGCCATAAAACTTCCGCGCCTAAGTGATCATCGGGGAGGTCACTTGGGTGCACAGGTATTTCCCATAAATATGAAACGTAATAAAATCTTGCTTCCCTTTCAGGTCTCTTTTGGTGGTAGGTCTGCTACCGGCAGTGCCTTCGTGGATTCAGGGTCTTCTGCTAATATTATATCTGTGGAATTTGCTATGTCTCTAGCTATGCCATTGATTGATTTGCCTAAACCTGTCCCGGTAGTGGGTATCGACTCCACTCCTCTTGCTAATGGTTATTTTACACAGCATACCCATGTTTTTGAACTCCTTGTTGGCTCCATGCATTTGGAGCAGTGCTCTGTACTGGTGATGCAGGGATTATCGTCCGATTTTGGTTTTAGGCCTTCCCTGGTTGCAGTTGCATAATCCCACGTTTCACTGGAATACTGGGGATCTTACCAAATGGGGTAATGAATGCATGACGTCATGTTTTCCTGTTAATTCTATTTCTCTCCCTGAGGAGGTGAACACGCTACCTGAGTTTGTTCAGGACTTCGCTGATGTTTTCTCTAAGGAGGCCTCCGAAGTGTTACCACCTCATAGAGAATATGATTGCGCAATTGAATTGGTACCAGGAGCTAAGCTCCCTAAGGGTAGGATATTTAATCTCTCTTGTCCCGAACGTGAAGCCATGAGAGAGTATATCCAGGAATGCCTGGCCAAGGGTTACATTCGCCCCTCTACTTCTCCGGTAGGTGCTGGCTTCTTCTTCGTAGGGAAGAAGGATGGTGGTCTTAGGCCATGCATTGACTACCGTAACTTGAATAAGGTCACTGTAAGGAACCAGTATCCCCTTCCTTTGATTCCTGATCTCTTCAATCAGGTTCAGGGGGCCCAATGGTTCTCTAAGTTTGATCTACGGGGGGGGTATAACCTTATCCGCATCAAAGAGGGGGATGAGTGGAAGACTGCGTTTAACACGCCCGAAGGTCATTTCGAATACCTCGTCATGCCCTTTGGGTTGTGTAATGCTCCCGCTGTCTTCCAGAATTTCATAAATGAGGTTTTAAGATACTACCTGGGGGTATTTCTTGTAGTGTACCTTGATGACATACTTGTGTTTTCCAAGGACTGGTCCTCTCACATTGAGCATGTCAGGAAGGTGCTCCAGGCCCTTCGGGAAAACAAACTGCTAAGACCGAAAAATGTGTGTTTGGGGTGCAGGAGATACCGTTTTTGGTCAAATCCTCACTCCTCATGAATTCCGCATGGACCCCGCCAAGGTCCAGGCTGTGGCGGAATGGGTCCAACCTGCCTCCCTGAAGGCGTTACAGTGCTTCCTGGGGTTCGCTAATTATTACAGGAGATTTATTGCTAACTTCTCGGTCATCGCTAAGCCTCTTACGGATCTCACTCGCAAAGGTGCTTATCTCCTCCACTGGCCTCCTGAGGCTGTCCAGGCTTTTGAGGTCCTTAAGAAGTTCTTTATCTCGGCCCCAGTGCTGGTTCAGCCCAACCAAATGGAGCCATTTATCGTGGAGGTTGACGCCTCCGAGGTGGGAGTGGGGGCTGTCTTGTCCCAGGGTACCAGGTCCCTCACCCATCTCCGCCCCTGTGCCTACTTCTCCAGGAAGTTTTCGCCCACTGAGAGTAACTATGATATTGGCAACCGCGAACTCTTAGCCATTAAATGGGCATTTGAAGAGTGGCGCCACTTCCTGGAGGGGGCTAGGCACTAGGTTACGGTCCTTACCGACCACAAGAATCTGGTTTTCCTAAAATCTGCCCGGAGGCTAAACCCGAGACAAGCTCGATGGGCGTTATTTTTTACCAGATTCAACTTTTTGGTTACCTATAGGGCTGGGTCTAAAAATATTAAGGCTGATGCACTGTCGCATAGCTTCATGGCCAGCCCTCCTTCGGAGGAAGATCCTGCTTGTGTTTTGCCTCCAGGTATAATCATTTCCTCTATTGATTCTGATTTAGTCTCTGAAATTGCGGCTGATCAAGGTTCAGCTCCCGGGAACCTTCCTGAGAACAAGCTGTTTGTTCCCCTGCAATTCCGGCTAAGGGTACTTAGGGAAAATCATGACTCCGCACTATCTGGTCATCCAGGCATCCTGGGTACCAAACACCTCATTGCCAGAAACTATTGGTGGCCTGGGTTGCCTAAAGACGTTAAGGCCTACGTCGCCGCTTGTGAGGTTTGTGCTAGGTCCAAGACTCCCAGGTCCCGACCAGCGGGCTTACTACGTTCTTTGCCCATTCCCCAGAGACCTTGGACCCATATCTCCATGGATTTCATCGCCGATTTGCCTCCATCTCGAGGCAAGTCGGTGGTGTGGGTTGTAGTAGACCGCTTCAGTAAGATGTGCCACTTTGTGCCCCTCAAGAAACTACCCAATGCTAAGACGTTAGCTACCTTGTTTGTCAAACACATCCTGCGTCTCCATGGGGTCCCTGTCAATATTGTTTCTGACAGAGGGGTACAATTTGTTTCATTATTTTGGAGAGCCTTCTGTAAAAAGTTGGAGATTGATCTGTCCTTCTCCTCTGCCTTCCATCCTGAAACTAATGGCCAAACTGAGAGGACTAATCAGTCTCTAGAACAATATTTAAGGTGTTTTATCTCTGACTGTCAATATGATTGGGTCTCATTCATTCCCCTCGCCGAATTTTCCCTTAATAACCGGGTCAGTAACTCGTCAGGGGTCTCCCCCTTTTTCTGTAATTTTGGGTTTAATCCACGGTTCTCCTCCGTTTCACCTGGTAGTTCCAACAATCCCGAGGTAGATGTCCTTCATCGGGAACTGTGCACAGTCTGGGCCCAGGTTCAGAAGAACCTAGAGGAGTCCCAGAGCATACAAAAATCTCAGGCAGATAGAAAACGTTCTGCTAACCCCTTGTTTGTGGTCGAGGATCTGGTGTGGCTATCGTCAAAGAATTTGCGCCTTAAAGTCCTGTCCAAGAAGTTTGCTCCCCAGTTTATAGGGCCATACAAGGTCATTGAAGTCCTTAACCCTGTCTCCTTCTGACTGGAGTTGCCCCCATCTTTTCGAGTACACAACGTGTTTCATGCCTCCCTCCTTAAACGCTGCTCCCCGTCCTTGGCTCCCTCGAGGAAACCTCCGGTCCCTGTTCTCACCCCTGAGGGGGTAGCATTCGAGGTGGCCAAGATTGTGGACAGCAGGATGGTCCAAGGCTCCCTCCAGTACCTGGTCCATTGGAGAGGATACGGGCCTGAGGAGAGGACTTGGGTACCCGCCCGGGATGTTCACGCTGGGGTATTGGTTCCCCAATAAACCAGGTCCACCTAGAAAGGGTCCGGTGGCCCCTCATAAAAGGGTGGGGGTACTGTAAAGGATCTGCCAGACACAACTTCTGTGTCGACGCCCATAGGTAATCAGTCTGCACCTGCTTCTATGTCTGTGAGACTGACTCCATCTTCCACCACCCAGGATGGCAGGCTTAGGAGTGGGAGAGCCTATCACAGCCTGGCCAGACGGAGCTAGCTCCCGCCCTCTGTCTATTTATCCCTGCCTTTCCTGTTCCTCCTTTGCTTGTGATTCTTCTCTGCTGGTTTCCTGGCCCTGCTGCAGCTTCTTGAACTACTGATCCTCTGCTTGTGATTGACCTTGGCTTTTCTGACCACTCTTCTGCTCTGCGTTTTTGTACCTCGCTCATCTCCTGCTTTGACTCAGCTCGTTCACCTCGCTTATTGCTCACAGTGTTCCCGTGGGCAACTTCCCCCTTTCCCTGGCTTCTTTGTACCCTTGTCTGTTTGTCTGTCGTGCACCTATTGAGTGTAGGGATCATCGCCCAGTTGTACCCCGTCGCCTAGGGCGGGTCGTTGCAAGTAGGCAGGGACTGAATGGCGGGTAGATTAGGGCTCACTTGTCTGTTTCCTTACCCCCGTCATTACAGAAGACCTCTGACACCGTGAGTATGTGATGTCTGTGTGAGGCTGCTGCTGCCCGGAGCCTCCTCACATCACATCCCCATACCTCCCAACATTTGAATTCAGAAAAGAGGGAAATTTTTAAGCCACGTCCCTGACCACGACCAATATCCCGCATAAACACATCAAATCACGGCCAGATCCTTCTTCAAATAACAAGATCATATTCTCACTGCGGATCTCTAGACTTACAAAAAAAGACGATGGATATCACCAATATTATGGATCAGGTTATATCGTCTTAAAGGGAATGTGTCGCTAGAAAAAATTTTTTTTTAGTTAAACAGTTAGTGTATAAGTGATTAAACATTGTTCTAATTTTTTTAATTTTTTCACGAGTCAGGAAATATTATAAATTAGATTCTAATTTATAACATTTCCCAGTGCTGGTCACTAGATGGAGCAATTCCCAAAGTTGCAGCATTGGCTTGTGGTAAAGCAACCACATTGCTTTATGCTGCAAAATTTGAGAATACACACTCGCTCTAGTGAGCTCACAGAATCCCCCCTCCTTTATCCTGGCTAGTGCCAGGAAAAAGGAGGGGATTGAACGGTCAAACCTCCTACACTCTGTGTCGCCATTTTTTGAGCTAACACACAGTGTAGTAGGTTTACATACAGTAGTAATCACACACTAAAACACGTACATACACCGACCTAACTTACCTGCTCCTGCCGCCGCTCCCTCCGGTCCGTCCGCTCCGTCTGCTCCCTCCGCTCCAAGTGCACAAGTCCGGAAGCCGCGACCGTAAGTAGTAATCTTACTGTCCGGCCGCGGCTTCCGGTCCACAAGGAAATGGCGCCGGACGTCGTTCGGCCGAAGACCTTCAATTTAGACTGTGTGGGAATGGCGCATGCGCCGTTCCCACACAGACGGCGTACAGCATAGTGGATGGAACAGGCCACCTTCGCATTCACTATGGGGCTGTATGTGCCGTATTCCATGTCTGTATGTGTCGTTAATCGACACATACAGAGATGGAAAAAAAAATGGCAGCCCCCATAGACAAGAAAAAGTTAAAAAATAAAGAAAAGTAAAACACAAACACACAAATAAATAAAACATTTTTTAATAAAACACTAAAAGCAAATTGATATAAAAAAAAATTTGTTCGCGACACTCGTCCTTTAATGTTACTTTTTCTAACTTGGTTATAACATTTGCTCATCACAGCAGCGGCAGCTGCAGGACAAACCAAAAGGCTGAGAACAATGTAAGTCAAGAGGGAGACCCTGTGGTGGATGACTTTTCAATTGACAGGTAGCAGAGTTACATGATGGGGATTTATTTTTCCAGTTGTGTAACTCTGCTGCTGGTCAATGGAAAAATCATCCACCAGAGCCCCCTTGTAGATCGCTCCACACACATCCCCCTGTAGATTGCTCCAAACACAGACCCCCTGTAGATAGCGCCACACACAGCCCCCCTGTAGATAGCGGCACACACAGACCCCCTGTAGATAGCTCCACACACAGCGCCCCTGTAGATAGCGCCACACACAGCCCCCCTGTCGATTAAGCCACACACAGACCCCCTGTAGATAGCTCCACACACAGACCCCCTGTAGATAGCACCACACACAGCCCCCTGTAGATAGCACCACACACAGCCTCCCTGTAGAAGCTCCACACACAGCCCCCTGTAAATAGCGCCACACACAGCCCCCCCTTGTACATAGTGCCACACAACCCCCCTCCCCCTTGTACATAGTGCCACACAACCCCCCTCCCCCTTGTACATAGTGCCACACAACCCCCTTATACTTTGTGCCACAATGCCGTCAGAGCGGAGAGCGGTAGAGGTAGCCTACTGCTGCCACTCACCGCTCTGCTTTGACCATCAGAAGAAGGCAGGAGTCTTGCAGCGGCGTTCTCACTGGTGTCGATGCCGGCCCGGGAGTGGACCAGTCCAGTCACCTGACCTGTCACCTGCCTTCTTCTGACACTGATCGCTGCTGCAGTCGTCTGGCATGCAGGGCGCCTTTCAGCAGCGATCAGCTGTTTTGATACAGCTGCAGCGCCCAGCGGGACATTTTGCAGACTGCCCGGGACGGCGGGACAGCGGTGAGAAACCGAGAACTATCCTGCCGGATCCGGGACGGTTGGGAGCTATGCATCCCCCCAATGAAAATCAATGTTACCCATGTCGGTACTGTACCCTCTCAGCTCTGCTTCATGGTCTTGTATCACCAGCAGCAGTTCTTATCTCTTGTGCTGTGTATCAGAGGGAGAAAACAGGTTTATTGTCCCGTTACGCAGCATAGGAGATAAGAGCCGTCGTAGAGCTGCTGCTTGTGATACAATGCTGTGCTTCAGTGTCCGGAGGATGTCATACAGACCTGGGTAAGACATTTGCTTTCTCTGGGGGGGGGGGGGGGGGAGGGGATTAGATGACAATGGGGACAGGGAAATGATGGTGTAGTGGGTAGGAGATAATAATGGAGGGTGGATAACACTAAAGGAGATATTATACTAAGGGGATGATAACTGGGGGAAAAGAGGATATCTGAAGGAAGGAGTAGAGGAAGGAGAGAGGATACCTGGGGGAGGGGGAGAGATCTTAAAGGCTATGTACACATATTTTTTATTTAAAATTATTTTTACTTTTGGAGTTACATCTGCTTTGTATCCTGTCTGGGGGACTGACGGGTTCAGTGTTGGTGGGTCAGGATCCACCTGTTATCGATCAAATCTAAATTATGAACAGGGACATGCAGGACCCGCTGACACTGAATTCATGAGTCCCATTGACCTGACAGATAAAGGTTTCAGTGCATGATACAGCTGCTCTGTGTACAGGATACAAAGAAGCTGTATCTCATAAAGTAAAAATAATTTTTAATAAAAAGTATTTACAAAGTAGCACCAAACAGACTGGTAAAACAACAAAAACTGCATTCAAAGGTTTACATCGCCTTCAAACCTGTGGTGGGTAGTGACAGGGCCAACCCTGGGATAGATGGCGCCCCGTACGAAATTATCTTTCGGCGCCCCATTCCATTATAAAAAAAGCCCACCCCAAAAAAAAGTATCATGCCCCCCACAGTATAATGCCCCTTTAGTTCAACCCATACAGTATAAAAATAATATATTGTAACCCCTTCAAGGACACAGTATTTTGTCCTCTAATTGTGCCCACACAGTATTATGCCCCCTAAGTGTCACACACAGTATATTGCCCCCTGTAGTGCCCCTACACAGTAAAATGTCCGCTTAGTGGCCTCCACACAGTATAATGCCCCCCTCCCCTGGCTGCCTAGTGGCCCCCATACAGTATAAAGCCCTCTCCCCTGGCTGCCACACACAGCCCCCTCCTGTAGATAGTACCCCCCTGTAGATTGTGCCATACAGCCTTCCTTTAGACAGTGACATATTCCCCCACCTCCCCCTTGTAGACAGTGCCATACATCCTCCCACTTGTAGACAGTGCCATACATTCCCCACCTCCCACTTGTAGATCGTGCCATACAGCCCCCACCTCCCTCATGTAGACAGTGCCATACAGCCACCACCTTTCCCTTGTAGACAGTGCCATACAGCCCACACCTCCCTCATTTAGACAGTGTCATACAGCCCCCCACCTCCACTTTGTAGATCGTGCCATACAGTCCCCCACCTCCCTCATGTAAACAGTGCCATACAGCCCCCCACCTCCCCTTGTGGATAATGCCATACGCCCCCCCCCCACCTCCCCCTTGTAGACATTGCCCCCCCCCCAGTTGTGCTCGCCGGCGGGGCCTAAAAGGCTTCCGGTACCATTGGCAAGATGGTGCCGGCTCTGCTTCCGGCTCAGAAGCTGAGCCGGCGTCATCAGCAGTGGATGCCCGCTGTATGTTACAGCGGACACCCCGCTGTATTGGCAAGAACCGGAGATAGCTACCCCAAAATGGTACCAATAGAAACTACAGCTCGTCCCGCAAATAAAATAGCCATCATACTACTACGTCTATGAAAATATAAAAAAAGTTAAGACTCCAATAAGTCAGGAAATAAAATATATGCAGTTGTGCTGGCCCGAGGGGAACATTTCTTCTGTTTCAAGTGGCGATTTATCAAGGCCCTAAAATTAGGGAACCAGAAAGGGTAGGGCCCAAATATATCTGCTGGATGCGAGGGCGCCCATATTATACCAGGACAATACTTCCCAGCTAAATTCCCCAAGCTGCAAATGTGCGGAGTGTGAACCAAAAGGGGGATAGGAAAGGACATTTATCAGTGCGACATCGGACTGTGCAAAAAGGATTGCTTCACTGCGTAACACACATTTATGGATTATTTTATTGTTTACCCCATTATTATACCACCTGACTATGCCCCTGATGTACTCTGCCCAGCTTACATATGCCCCCCCCCCCCATTATAAACTACCAGTGAAACTCCAAACAAAACTACTACCAAGCAAAATCCACGCTCCAAAAGCCAAATGGTGCTCCCTCCCCTCTGAACCCTACAGTGTGCCCAAACAGCAGTTTACTTCCACATATATGGCATCGCCATACCCGGGAGAATTTTTAATTTTTACTTTGCACCATCCGCAGCGCAATGATTTATGGAAAAGACCTGTGGTGTGAAAATGCTCACAACACCCCTTAATAAATGCCTTGGGGTGTAGTTTCCAAAATGGGGTCACTTCTCAGCGGTTTCTTTTATTATTTCACATCAGAGCCTCTGCAATTGTGAACCAATACTGTGTAAGTTGCCAAATTAGGCCTCATTTTTGCATGGTACTCTTTCACTCCTGAGCCCTGTCGATAGTCCAGGCAAAAGATTAGGGCCACATGTAGGGTGATTCTAAAACCGGGAAACACAGCATAATAATTAGAGAGCTGTCTTGTTATGGTGGCACAAGCTGGGCACCACATATTGGCATATCTATGGAAAAATTCCCATTTTCACTCGGCAACATCGAGTTCACACTAATTTCTGCAAAACACCTGCGGGTTAACATGTTCGTTACACCCCTAGGTGAATACCTTGAGGGGTGTAGTTTCCAAAATGGGGTCACTTGTGGGGGGTTTCCACTGTTTTGGTCCCACAGGGGCTTTGCAAATGCGACGTAGCGCCCAGAAACCAATCCAGCAAAATCTGCACTCCAAAAGCCAGATGCCGCTCCTTCCCTTCTGAGGCCTACTGTGTGCCCAAACAGCAGTTTATGACCACATATGGGGTATTGCCATACTCAGGAGATATTGCTTTACAAACGTTCTGTAAAGGATCTGCCAGGCACAGCGGGGTTAACTCCCAGAACTAATCAGTCAGCACCTGAGAATACATCCCTGAGACTGACTCCTGCTTCCACCATTCAGGCTGGCAGGCTTAGGAGTGGGAGAGCCTATCGTAACCTGGCCAGACTCAGCTAGCTCCCGCCCTCGGTCTATTTAAGCCTGCACTTCCTGTCCCTCGGTGCTTGTTATTGCTTGTGTTTCTTTCCTTGTGGTTTCCTGGCCCAGCTACAGCTCCTGCTATTTTTGATCCTGCTCCATACAGACCCTGGCTTACCGACTACTCTTCTGCTTTTCGTCTTGTACCTCGCACACTCCTGGCTTGACTCGGCTCGTTCACCACTCTGGTTGCTCACGGTGTTGCCGTGGGCAACGGCCCCTTTTCCTTGCTTGTGTTCCTTGTATGTTTGTCGTGTTTGTCGTGCACTTACTGAGCGCAGGGACCGCCGCCCAGTTGTACCCCGTCGCCTAGGGCGGGTCGTTGCAAGTAGGCAGGGACAGAGTGGCGGGTAGATTAGGGCTCACTTGTCCGTCTCCCTACCCCCTGCCATTACATAATAATAAGCCCATACCTAGTCTACCCCTGGTCCCTGACACCACTATGGATCCCCGTGAGACCCTGGCTCAGCAAATGCAGGGTCTCTCCCTACAGGTCCAGGCCCTGGCTCAGAGGGTCAACCAGCCTGATGCTACCCTGGTAGTTCCCCTCACCGCACCTCTTGAACCCCACCTCAAGTTGCCCGACCGGTTCTCAGGGGACCGGAGGACTTTTCTCTCCTTTCGGGAGAGTTGTAGGCTTTACTTTCGTTTAAAGCCTCATTCCTCAGGTTCTGAGAGCCAGCGGGTGGGTATAATTATGTCCCGGCTCCAGGAAGGGCCCCAAGAGTGGGCCTTCTCCTTGGCTCCTGACGCCCCTGAACTTTCCTCCGTTGATTGTTTCTTTTCTGCTCTCGGACTTATTTATGACGAGACTGACAGGACTTCCTTTGCCGAGAGTCAGCTGGTGACCTTAAGTCAGGGTAAGAGACCTGTTGAGGAGTATTGCTCTGACTTTCGGAAGTGGTGCGTAGCTTCTCGGTGGAATGACCCTGCCTTAAGGTGCCAGTTTAGGTTGGGTCTGTCGAATGACCTGAAAGACCTGCTAGTTAGATATCCCTCTTCTGACTCCCTAGACCAGGTTATGGCTTTAGCGATACGACTTGACCGACGTCTCAGGGAACGACAACGTGAACGTTTGTGTTTTCTCCTCCGACTCCCCCATAATGCCTCCCGAAGCTCCGTTGCTTCGTTCCTCCCTGAAAGATTCAGAGATACCTATGCAACTCGGGGCCTCCGTGTCCCCCCAACAACGTAGAGAATTCCGCAGGAAGAATGGTCTCTGCTTCTACTGTGGGGACGACAAGCATCAAGTGAACAACTGTCCTAAGCGTAAGGTTGCAGCCAGAGAACTTCCGCGTCTAAGTGATCATCGGGGAGGTCACTTGGGCGCACAGGTATTTCCCGTAAATATGAAACGTACTAAGATCTTGCTTCCCTTTCAGGTCTCTTTTGGTGGTAGGTCTGCTACCGGCAGTGCTTTCGTGGATTCAGAGTCCTCTACTAATATCATGTCTGTGGAATTTGCTATGTCCCTTGCTATGCCTCTTATTGATTTGCCTAAACCTGTCCCGGTAGTGGGTATCGACGCCACTCCTCTTGCTAATGGTTATTTTACACAGCATACCCCTGTTTTTAAACTCCTTGTTGGCTCCATGCATTTGGAGCAATGCTCTGTACCGTTGATGCAGGGATTATCGTACGATTTGGTTCTAGGTCTTCCCTGGTTGCAGTTGCATAATCCTACGTTTGACTGGAATACTGGGGAGCTAACCAAATGGGGTAATGAATGTTGTACGTCATGTTTTTCTGTTAATTCTATTTCTCCCCCTAAGGAGGCGAATACGCTACCCGCGTTTGTTCAGGACTTCGCTGATGTTTTCTCTAGGGAGGCCTCCGAAGTGTTACCTCCTCATAGAGAATACGATTGCGCTATCGAATTGGTACCAGGAGCTAAGCTTCCTAAGGGTAGGATATTTAATCTTTCTTGTCCCGAACGTGAAGCTATGAGAGTGTATATCCAGGAATCCCTGGCCAAGGGTTACATTCGTCCCTCTTCTTCTCCGGTAGGTGCTGGCTTCTTCTTCGTGGGGAAGAAGGATGGTGGTCTTATGCCATGCATTGACTACCGTAGCCTGAATAAGGTCACGGTAAGGAACCAGTATCCCCTTCCTTTGATTCCTGATCTCTTTAATCAGGTTCAGGGGGCCCAATGGTTTTCTAAATTGGATCTACGGGGGGCGTATAACCTTATTCGCATCAAAGAGGGGGATGAGTGGAAGACTGCGTTTAACACGCCCGAAGGCCATTTCGAATACCTCGTCATGCCCTTTGGGTTGTGTAATGCCCCTGCGGTCTTCCAGAATTTCATAAATGAGATTTTGAGAAATTACCTGGGGATTTTTCTGGTAGTGTACCTTGATGACATACTGGTGTTTTCCAAGGACTGGTCCTCCCACGTGGAGCATGTCAGGAAGGTGCTCCAGGTCCTTCGGGAAAATAAACTGTTTGCCAAAACCGAAAAATGTGTGTCTGGGGTACAGGAGATTCAATTTTTGGGTCAAATCCTCACTCCTCATGAATTCCGCATGGACCCCGCCAAGGTTCAGGCTGTGGCGGAATGGGTCCAACCTGCCTCCCTGAAGGCGTTACAGTGTTTTTTGGGGTTCGCTAATTATTACAGGAGATTTATTGCTAACTTCTCGGTCATCGCTAAGCCCCTTACGGACCTCACTCGCAAAGGTGCTGATCTCCTCCACTGGCCTCCTGAGGCTGTCCAGGCTTTTGAGGTCCTTAAGAAGTGCTTTGTCTCGGCCCCGGTGCTGGTTCAGCCCAACCAAATGGAGCCATTTATCGTGGAAGTTGACGCATCTGAGGTGGGAGTGGGGGCTGTCTTGTCCCAGGGTACCAGGTCCCTCACCCATCTCCGCCCCTGTGCCTACTTCTCCAGGAAGTTTTCGCCAACTGAAAGTAACTATGATATTGGCAACCGCGAACTCTTAGCCATTAAATGGGCATTTGAAGAGTGGCGCCACTTCCTGGAGGGGGCTAGGCACCAGGTAACGGTCCTTACCGACCACAAGAATCTGGTTTTCCTAGAATCTGCCCGGAGGCTAAACCCGAGACAAGCTCGATGGGCGTTATTTTTTACCAGATTCAATTTTTTGGTTACCTATAGGGCTGGGTCTAAAAATATTAAGGCTGATGCACTGTCGCGTAGCTTCATGGCCAGCCCTCCTTCGGAGGAAGATCCTGCTTGTATTTTGCCTCCAGGTATAATCATTTCCTCGATCGATTCTGATTTAGTCTCTGAAATTGCTGCTGATCAAGGTGCAGCTCCCGGGAACCTTCCTGAGAACAAGCTGTTTGTTCCCCTGCAATTCCGGCTAAGGGTACTTAGGGAAAATCATGACTCCGCACTATCTGGCCATCCAGGCATCCTGGGTACCAAACACCTCATTACCAGAAATTATTGGTGGCCTGGGTTGCCTAAAGACGTTAAGGCCTACGTCGCCGCTTGTGAGGTTTGTGCTAGGTCCAAGACTCCCAGGTCCCGACCAGCGGGCTTACTGCGTTCGTTGCCCATTCCCCAGAGACCTTGGACACATATCTCCATAGATTTTATCACCGATTTGCCTCCATCCCAAGGCAAGTCGGTGGTGTGGGTGGTGGTGGACCGCTTCAGTAAGATGTGCCACTTTGTGCCCCTCAAGAAACTACCCAACACCAAAACGTTGGCTACCTTGTTTGTCAAACACATCCTGCGTCTCCATGGGGTCCCTGTCAATATTGTTTCGGACAGAGGGGTACAATTTGTTTCATTGTTTTGGAGAGCCTTCTGTATGAAGTTGGGGATTGATCTGTCCTTCTCCTCTGCCTTCCATCCTGAAACCAATGGCCAAACGGAGAGGACTAATCAATCTCTAGAACAATACTTAAGGTGTTTTGTCTCTGACTGTCAATTTGATTGGGTCTCTTTCATTCCCCTCGCCGAATTTTCCCTTAATAACCGGGTCAGTAACTCGTCAGGGGTCTCTCCTTTTTTTTGTAATTTTGGGTTTAATCCACGGTTCTCCTCCGTTTCACCTGGTAGTTCCAACAATCCTGAGGTAGAGGTCGTTCATCGGGAACTGTGCACAGTCTGGGCCCAGGTTCAGAAGAACCTAGAGGTGTCCCAGAGCGTACAAAAAACTCAGGCTGATAAAAAACGTTCTGCTAACCCCCTGTTTATGGTCGGGGATCTGGTGTGGTTGTCGTCTAGGAACTTGCGTCTCAAGGTTCCGTCCAAGAAGTTTGCTCCCCGGTTTATTGGGCCGTATAAGGTCATTGAGGTCCTCAATCCTGTCTCCTTCCGGCTGGAGTTACCCCCGTCTTTTCGGATACACGACGTGTTTCATGCCTCCCTCCTCAAACGCTGCTCCCCGTCCTTGGCTCCCTCGAGGAGATCTCCTGTTCCCATCCTCACCCCGGAGGGGGTGGAATTCGAGGTGGCCAGGATTGTGGACAGCAAGATGGTCCAAGGCTCCCTCCAGTACCTGGTCCATTGGAGAGGATACGGGCCCGAGGAGAGGACTTGGGTACCCGCCCGGGATGTTCACGCTGGGGTATTGGTCAGGAGGTTCCACCTGCGTTTCCCCAGTAAGCCAGGTCCACTTAGAAAGGGTCCGGTGGCCCCTCATAAAAGGGGGGGTACTGTAAAGGATCTGCCAGGCACAGCGGGGTTAACTCCCAGAACTAATCAGTCAGCACCTGAGAATACATCCCTGAGACTGACTCCTGCTTCCACCATTCAGGCTGGCAGGCTTAGGAGTGGGAGAGCCTATCGTAACCTGGCCAGACTCAGCTAGCTCCCGCCCTCGGTCTATTTAAGCCTGCACTTCCTGTCCCTCGGTGCTTGTTATTGCTTGTGTTTCTTTCCTTGTGGTTTCCTGGCCCAGCTACAGCTCCTGCTATTTTTGATCCTGCTCCATACAGACCCTGGCTTACCGACTACTCTTCTGCTTTTCGTCTTGTACCTCGCACACTCCTGGCTTGACTCGGCTCGTTCACCACTCTGGTTGCTCACGGTGTTGCCGTGGGCAACGGCCCCTTTTCCTTGCTTGTGTTCCTTGTATGTTTGTCGTGTTTGTCGTGCACTTACTGAGCGCAGGGACCGCCGCCCAGTTGTACCCCGTC
Source organism: Rhinoderma darwinii (assembly GCF_050947455.1). Classification (NCBI taxonomy): domain Eukaryota; kingdom Metazoa; phylum Chordata; class Amphibia; order Anura; family Rhinodermatidae; genus Rhinoderma; species Rhinoderma darwinii. The sequence continues at coordinate 406,646,074 of NC_134688.1, forward strand.
GCCTAGGGCGGGTCGTTGCAAGTAGGCAGGGACAGAGTGGCGGGTAGATTAGGGCTCACTTGTCCGTCTCCCTACCCCCTGCCATTACACGTTGTGGTTCTTTTTTTCCTTTATTTGTTGAGAAAATTAAACATTTTGAGCTAAAGCTACGTCTTTTTGAAGAAAAAGGATTTTTTTTATTTTCACTGCCCATTCCTAATAAAATCTATGAAACATCTGTGGGGTCAAAATGCTCACTACACCCCTAGATCGATTCTTCAAGGGGTGTAGTTTCGTGAATGGAGTCACTTTTGGGGAGTTTCCACTGTACTGGTTTTGCAAAAGCGACATGGTTCAAAGAAATCAATCCAGCAAAATATGTACTCCAAAAGCCAAATGGCGCTCCTTCTCTTCTGATCCTTGCCGTGTGCCCAAACAGCATTTTTTGACCACATATGGGGTATTGCCGTACTCCAGAGAAGTTGGTTTACAAATTTTGTGGTTCTTTTCTTCCTTTATTTGTTGAGAAAATGAAAAATTTTGAGCTAAAGCTACGTCTTATTGAAGAAAAATGATTGGTTTTATTTCCACTGCTCAATTCTAATAAAATCTATAAAACCCCTGTGGGGTCAAAATGCTCACTACACCCATAAATTAATTCCTCAAGGGATATAATTTCCAAAATGGTGTCACCTGTATGAGGCTTCCACTGTTTTGTCCCTTCGGGGGCTTTGCAATTGCGACCCGGCCTCCGCAAACCATTCCTGCTAAATTTGAGCTTCAAAAGTCAAATGGCGCCCTTCTAAGCCCTGCCGTGTGTCCAAACAGTCGTTTATTACCACATGTGGGGTATTGTTTTACTCGGGAGAAATTGCTTTACAAATGTGGCAGTGTGTTTTCTCCTTTTAGTCCTTGGAGAAATGAGAAAAAATTAGCTAAACCTACATTTTCTTTGAAAGAATGTAGATTTTAATTTTCACTGCCTACTTCCAAAAATTTCTGCAATAAACCTGTGGGGTCAAAATGCTCACTATACCCCTAGATAATTTCCTTGAGGGGTCTAGTTTCCCAAATAGGGTCACTTTTGGGGGATTTCCACAGTTTTGGTACCACAAGACCTCTTCCAACCTTACATGGTGCCTAAAATATTTTCTAATAAAAAGGAGGCCCCAAAATCCGCTAGGTGCTTCTTTGCTTCTGAGGCCTGTGCTTCAGTTCATAAGCACACTGGGATATTTCTAAAAACTGCAGACTCTGGGCAATAAATATTGAGTTGCATTTCTCTGGTAAAACCTTCTGTGGTACAGAAAAAAAATGGATTAAAAATGAATTTCTGCTAAAAAAAAAGTGAAATTTGTAAATTTCACCTCTACTGTGCTTTAATTCCTGTGAAACGTCTAAAGCGTTAAGAAACTTTCTAAATGCTGTTTTTAATACTTTGAGGGGTGAAGTTATTTAAATGGGGTGACTTTTTGGGGGTTTCTAATATATAAGGCCCTCAAAGCCACTTCACAACTGAACTGGCCCCTGTAAAAATAGCCTTTTGAAAATTTTCTTGAAAATGGGAGAAATTGCAGCTAAAGTTCTAAGCCTTGTAATGTCCTAGAAAAAGAAAACTATACTCAAAAAAACTATGCTGATCTAAAGTAGACATATGGGGGATGTTAATTAGCAACTATTTCGTGTGGTATAACTGCCTGTCTTACAAGCAGATACATTCAAATTTAGAAAAATGCTAATTTTTGCAATTTTTCACAAAATTTTGGTGTTTTTCACAATTAAATACTGAATGTATCGAGCAAATTTTGCGAGTCCAATGTGTCAGGAGAAAATAGTCTCAGAATCGCTTGGATAGGTGAAAGCATTCCGAAGTTATTACCACATAAAGTGAAACATGGCAGATTTGGAAAAACGAGGCTCTGTCAGGAAGGTCAAAAGTGGCCAAAGCGGGAAGAGGTTAAACATAACGTAAAAAAAAAGTCATTCTTAAAGGAGGGAGGTTACTGATTCATTATGAATGGTAAATATGAACATGAGTCACCTGAACGGTTTATTGGGTTAATGATTACTATGAAGTACAACGCACTGCGGGAGGTAACATACCAATGCTATGAGGAACAACCCGAAAGAGCTTTATTGCAACTTTACACACAACTTGTGTTATTACAGTGATTTGCACCTTTCAGCACCTACATAGTGAGCTCATATGTGTCATTAGTCCCACACCTGGCAGGATTCTGACAAACGACACAATCTTAAAATATGAGGCAGAAGGAATGAAAACTACTCATCACAGAAACAATCCTCTCGGTTACTAGTACATGTTTTTCATAGTCTTAGCCGTTTCCATAGAAAACATCTTTGTTATAAAATCAGACACCAACAATGAAGGCATTCACCTCAATGTACAAGAAAGCAACTGAACTATAAAATAGATCATCTTCTGTACGGATGGACAAGTACGAGATTTGTACCGTATAGGGTAAAAAAAATTCTGACCCTAAATGTAAGTTGGATATTTTCCAATCCTTTTTGCAGAGAAGCTCATTCTTATCATGCTTTATAAACGTATCCATTTTCATGAAGCTTGAGCCAAAAAGATCGAGATCTCAACAAAATATAGGAATGTTACCACGAAGCAGATTTGTTGCAGAAGTTTATGAGACTGAAAATCCGTTCCGTACATGGGACAGTCACAAAAATTTCTGCAACAAATCTGCCATGTATGAACATAAGCCAAGTAATGTTGGAAATCACAATAAATCACTGAATCCACAACAATGAATCAATTATGGATAACTTCTAAGACTGCATCTTCCCAATAAAACATGCTGACTCCTTTTAAATTTACTTACAGGGGTTGTACCAGGACGGACAATTATCACCTATCCACAGGACTGGTGATAATTGTCTGAAAGCTGGGTTGCCTCACCACTGGCACCCAAACTGATCGTGAGATCGGCCAGATACTACACACGGCAGCCCCCACAGTGAGGAGGAGCTTGAATGGAGTGGTGGTCGAGCATACGTCGAGCATACGTCCGCGGCTCCATTCAATATTCATGGGACTGACGGAAACAGCTGAGCTTTGTGCTTGGCTGTTTCCGTAATTCCCGTAGACTTTGCATGGAGTGTCAGCGCACATTCTCGATTGTTAAAATTTTCATTTATCATTGGATTTTTCTTCGTCTGCAGTTTCTGAAAGATTCTGCATATTTGGAGAAGACCCAGATCCCGTCAGTAGCGCTTTCAATGCTGCAATCAAATCTGATCATGGCATTGTAAAAGGGGGGGGGGGGCATTATCGCAAGGGCTGGCGTATCTATGGAGACAGGTAAAGGTCCCCAGGGCTGTCTCTTGTAGAATTCTGTTAGGGCATACCAACAGGTGCTTGTGCACAAATCTATGCACGGGCACATTATATTGGCATATATAAGTCAGAAAATATTGTAAAGCTAAATTCCCCTTATGGGATAAAAAAAATAATGTAACAGTATAAAATAAAGTATGTTGAAAAACGTGACATCACACACATAATTTTTAAATAAAATACATTTTATTTTTTAAAACACATATTCAGTAATATAACCCTGACGTATTTGGTATCCCCTTGAGGGTATGTTCACACGCACTGTTTTCAGACGTAATTCGTAATTTACGCCTCGAATTATGCCTGAAAAAACGCCCCTAATACGCCTACAAACATCTGCCCATTGCTTTCAATGGGAATTACGATGTTCTGTTCCCACGAGCCTTTATTTTACGCGTCGCTGTCAAAATACGGCGCGTAAAATGACGGCTCGTCAAAAAGAAGTGCAGGACACTTCTTGGGACGTTTTGAAGGCGTTTTTCATTGACTCCATTGAAAAAAGCTCCAAAATTGGCCGTAAAAAAACGCTGTGAAAAACGCAGCGAAAATCGCGATTGGCTTAAAAGACGTCTGAAAATCAGGAGCTGTTTTCCCTTGAAAACAGCTCCGTCATTTTAGACATTTTTAGTCTAGTATGTGAACATACCCTAACTGTCACAACATGTACTATACGTATATACTGTGTTTATTTTAAGTCAGGAATGAAAAATCACATTAAGAAAAATGAAACGCTAACATATACATACCTCAAACTAGTAAGTGTAGAAACTACAACTTGCCCTGCAAAAAATAAGAACTGATTTGGTTTGTTGATGCAAAAAATAAAAAAAAGGTCATTAGTTCCGGAATGACGAACAATTTTCCGTGGACCTAAAGGCAAAAAATGGCTACATCCTTAGATGTCTAATGAAGACAACCCCTGTCCACATTCTGTGTAAGAGACATTTTCACCCAGCAAAATCAGTTGTTTTTGGGGGTCACCATGAGCCGGATCCACGGCAATCAGCTGATCACTGCCGTGGCTGTAATATGAAAGGGGTTGTCTCTAATCAGACAACCCCTTTAAAGAGTTAAAGGGGACCTGATATTCCTCCTGATAAGTGTGCTTTAATAAATATTTGTATTTCCCATGAAATAACAATTCCTTTCTTAAAATCCTGCAACTTTGTACAGTGCTGCGGAATATGTTGGCTCTATATAAGTAACAGAAATTGTGCCATTTCTCGGTTATTCCTCCTGGAAATGTATGAATAAATTGACATCTGAGTGTTACCATTCCACTTGTCAATGGGGCATGCCTTTACATCACGTGATACTGTTGAATCAGGTGCTGCCAGTTGTCAAGTTATTTAGATATTTCCAGGAGGAATAACAGAGGAATCTCATAATGCAGAGTTCTAAGAAAAGGTGCTGCGGCATTGTTGTTTTATTGGGGATGCCATGCCAGGTGAGCCGACAGTTCCCCTGTAATAAGGCACAGTTATTTTCTAGAAAGAGCTGTTGTAAAGTAAGAACAAGAAAGGACTATGGAAATTAAGATGAAGATTATGTTAGCAAAATTTCTATATTTACATTGATGAATAGTTATATAGATTAGATACAAAATGTCTTAAAAGGGTTTTCCCCCTTCTGACAACTAATGACCTATCCACCAGAGAGGTCATCATTATATCATCGGTGCGGGTCCGAGACCCGGACCCCGCACCATTAAGCCGATCCGGTGGCCTGCGGGCACCAAATGTTGTGGCACATAATGCTATGTACGGAGCCCGGAAGCACTTGGCTCCGTACATAGCACAGCGGCCGTGCTGCAAAACTGCATGTTAGGGATCTGCCAGGTACTACGTCTAGGTATACTCCTGGGATTAATCAATCCACACCCGAGGCCAGACCTGTTCGACTGACACCATCTCCCACCAACCAGGGTGGCAGGCTCAGGAGTGGGAGAGCCTATCGCGGCCTGGTCAGTCGGAGTTAGCTCCGCCCCCTGCCCTTTATTACCTGCCGTGTTCTCCTCCTCAGTGCTTGTAATTCTTCTGGATTCCTGGCCCCACTGCTGCTTGCTCCAGCCTGCTTCTGCCGTGCTTCTGCCTTGCTGCAGTTCCGCTTACCCTGCTTTGATTTGCCTCTGGCTTGCTTCCTCCTCCGTGCTCACTTGGGTATACTCCACTTCATCCTGGTCCGGACTACTCATTCACCGCTCCGTTTCCTCGCGGCGTTCCGTGGGCGACTGCCCCTTCCCTTGCGTGTTCCCTGTTTGTTCTCCCGTGCACTTAGACAGCGTAGGGACCGCCGCCCAGTTGTACCCCTTCGCCTAGGGCGGGTCGTTGCAAGTAGGCAGGGACAGGGCGGTGGGTAGATTAGGGCTCACTTTCCCTTCACCTCCTTCCTGCCATTACACTGCAGCTCTGCTCCTATTCATTTAAATAGGTGCAGAGCTGCAGTACGGCCACTATTCCGTGGCCTGAGTCAACTGCTTCCGGCATGTACATCCGATGCACCGTGGCACCAGACCAGCTGATCTGTCCGGGTGTCGGACCCCCACAGATCATGTACTAATAACCTATCCAGTGGATAGGTCATCAGTTGTCAGAAGGTGGAAAACCCCTTTAAGGTGTCCATGCACTTTAAATAGCTGTCAGACTAACGCATTCCTCCTGACTCAGCTCTTCCGAGCGTTCATGTTTATGTCAATGGGGAGAGCGGGCACAAAGAATTGGGCATGTTGAAATCCAACATGCGCGACCCTTCCTTCCCCCGATACATTGGATTGATGTCTGATCCTGCCAGAATTTTTCTGACTTTCAACTAATGTGTATGGGCACCCATAAAAAGTCTGAGAATCTTTCATTGTAAAGTATCTTGGAAAAGTGTAACATTCTAAGTAGAATTAACATTTCATCCTTATACTACTATGGTTACTTTTATTGATTTGCAGGACAAATATTAGCACAGACAAATGCTTAGAAACATCTTGGGAGCTATGCAGGATAAGAAATTCTGGATCATCATGTTGCTAAAGTCGAGAGGAAGAAGTGAGTGATATCTTATACATAGTTCCATGGCACTGTTTATACATCTTCTCAAAGGTCATCCAGCAGGTGGTCTCATCCAGCCCTCAACATACTTCTTGGAACTGTAGCAGTTGCAATGGATTCATTTGAAAGCACAAACCACATTTGTTACAGCCAGCAATGCAGAATCTAATGGATCCACTCTGTATCAGCCTCAGTTTTTATCTGTTTTTGTCATAGCCTACATTAAGAAAAATGTGTAAGCTAGCCATAACCAAAATACTGTACTAAACCCGCAAAGTGATAGCTAAATATTGGCTACAACCCATTTCACCCTCCACCCACCCTCCCAAAGCAAGGTCCCCCTGCTCAAGAAGGCACATGTACAGGCCCATCTGAAGTTTGCAAATGAACATCTGGATGATTCTGAGAGTGATTGGGAGAAGGTGCTGTGGTCAGATGAGACTAAAATTTAGCTCTTTGGCATTAACTCAACTCGCCGTGTTTGGAGGAAGAGAAATGCTGCCTATGTCCCAAAGAACACCGTCCCCACTGTCAAGCATGGAGGTGGAAACATTATGTTTTGGGGGTATTTCTCTGCTAAGGGCACAGGACTACTTCACCGCATCAATGGGAGAATGGATGGAGCCATGTACCGTCAAATCCTGAGTGACAACCTCCTTCCCTCCACCAGGACATTAAAAATGGCTCGTGGCTGGGTCTTCCAGCACGACAATGACTGGAAACATACAGCAAAGGCAACAAAAGAGTGGCTCAAAAAGAAGCACATTAAGGTCATGGAGTGGCCTAGCCAGTCTCCAGACCTTAATCCCATCGAAAACTTATGGAGGGACCTGAAGATCCGAGTTGCCAAGCGACAGCCTCGAAATCGTAATGATTTACAGATGATCTGCAAAGAGGAGTGGGCCAAAATTCCATCTAACATGTGTGCAAACCTCCTCATCAACTACAAAAAACGTCTGACTGCTGTGCTTACCAACAAGGGTTTTGCCACCAAGTATTAAGTCTTGTTTGCCAAAGGGATCAAATACTTATTTCTCTGTGCACAATGCAAATAAATATATATAATTTTGACAATGTGATTTTCTGTTTTTTTTTATATAATCTATCTCTCACTTGTAAAATTAACCTAGCCTAAAAATTCTAGACTGTTCATGTCTTTGACAGTGGGCAAACTTACAAAATCAGCAAGTTTCTAATATCTGCCTACCAGTCTCTGGTCCATGGAGAATTTTTTCAGCTGTAGGCTTCATGCATGCATAGCCAGTGTGAAATCCCTACACAGTATCTTCAAATAATTTAGATCTGGACTTCGACTTGCCCAATCATAATATACATGTTGCTATTTGACAGTAATCATAAGCTGCCCAGGCCATTGTCTTGCTTTTTATGGTCATTTTAATGTTGTATTGGGTTTACAAGATAAGTAGAGCATTATTTTTAACTTTGGCATGGATGTCCACAACTTACATCACCATGTTCTGGCTGATCATGCCCCAGCGAAAAAAGTTTGAGAAGGGGGGCTTTAGAAGCTTATAAAAAATAGTGATGGTCTTATTCTTAATCTACTGAGCATTGATGTTACCCATGATGTCATCTTGTGTTTGTAGATTCTGATGTAACTAGAAATATTTGACTGGTAAGTATGGATAGCACCAATGTTAGACCTTTTCACGACCACTCAAGATCTGTGCTCCATTGTGTCTTTATGTTTGAAGTTCCTACTTACTTTATGTGTAACTAAACCTTTAAAAACTTTTGACATATAATGGTGGCATGTCAGAAGTTTTAATCGGTGGGGGTTCAAGTACTGAGACCCCCACTGATCACTAAAACGAAGCAGCAGAAGTGCTCAGGTGAGCGCTGTCCCGCTTAGTTTCTGATCGGCTTTCCTCGGAGTGGTGTATGGACTCAATAGAAAGTCTATGAGTCCGTACACTGCTCACTCGGCTTTCCAAAAGCTGATCTGAAACTAAGCGCACAGCTTTAGCGATCGGTGGGGGTCACAGCACTTGGACCCTCCCAATCACAACTTCTAGCAAGTCATTTTTACATATCAAAAGTTTTTTAAAAGTAGAGTTACCCTTTCAGCTTGTGATCATTTATTTTTAATAGTTTTTATACAGTCCAACCCCCACCCCAATATTTTTGTGAGCTCCTGCACGTGATCACTGCACATAGATATTCACATATGGAATGTGGTACTTCAAGAAATCCCTGTGAGGCCGACAGGAAAAACGTATAAAATCGAATTAAAAGAGAAACGTTAAGCTCGGTAAAGTACAGGTGTCCTGTGTGAGAAAAAAGAAAGTCATCATCACCATCTGCTAGACTCTTTGAATTCCCTCAATCGAGTGCCACTGGCAAAACAGATGTGAAAGCAATTTACCTTCATTATTACATTAGGCAAAATAGAAACAAAATGCTTTACCATTATTTTCAGAAGCACACACCCTAAACGGTGCTAAACAAAATAAATGGATCACGGGCAATCTGATTCATGTGTTTATATTTGGTATTATGTTCACCTCCCTGCGCTGCCTGCTGATAACATCTGCGTGACTTTTTTCCTAGTAAATATTTTCCATATACATTGAAAGTAAAGGATGGAAGACACTCAGGAGAACCAAACGCTATTTCTGGGACTTTGGTGACCAAAGTGGAGCAACTAAAACTTGCGTCCTAACAGTACAATTAGAGGGGAGCTAGCAAACAATATTGTAGACCGCAAATTAAATGTCTTAGTTTATCTTTATAGCCGTTAGGGCTCCGTTTTTTTTTTTGTTATACAACTCCTCTGAATGGACATAGAGTGAAATGATCAAATTCTGGCTGCCTGTCTTCACCACTAGGGGAGTTTAGGAGATTACTGCATACATTTTTACATTACACAGTATGCTTTATGCTCCTAAGCTCACTCTAGTGGCAGCTGCAGGCAGTCAACATTTTATTGTTTCATTTTGTAGGGAATTTGGAGCTCTGTATCAGTAAAATGAAGCTCCAACCACTATAAAGATATATTAAGGCACATAATCAAATATTGGGCATTATTACTCTTAGATGCTAAGGAGGCATCATTACTGTGTGGGGGCCCTAAGGGGGCATCCTTACAGTGTGAGGTGCTCTAAGGGGGCATTATTACTGTGAGGAAGCATTTAGAGGGCATCATCACTGTTTGGGGGCCACTTAAAGAGGGCTCTATAAAAGTGTTTGGGTTACTTTAACTGTGTCGCGCCAGAGGAGGGCACTATTAATGTGTGGGGGCACAAAGGGGCACTATCTATGCGGCACTATCATTTTTGGGGGCACTATTTGCGTGCCACTTTTATTTTTGAGAGCACTGTCTGTGTTGCATTATTTTTGTAATAGCAGGACACTGTTAAAGGTGGTAGCAGGAAGGGAACAGTGCAGTACAGGGTGAGGATGTGCTGGTAAATCAAAGTGCTGAAGTCATCTGCAAACTTTGCAAAAATGCGTCGTGGCTTGAAGAAGTTGTCATGGTGGTCTGGCACGGATAGAGAATAACAGAAAAGTGAACGATTTCAATCAGAGAAGACATCACCTTTGAGTCACTGGATATAATTGTACTGTACAGCGTGTCTTTGTCATAGTTATATGTGGTCATGGAGTGGAGGTATTATTTGGTCCTTGTATAGAGAAATTAATGAGTGATAAAAAAAAAAAATCTAACATGTAAGTGCCTAACGGTTTATTACGTTATTCCCAAACCTGTAGGGGTAAGGGCACACTTGGCAGCCTAGTTGTATTTTTTCTTAATGTGTCCTTGAATTACTTTCTCATGGAGCTAGTAAGATTTCATGCCCGTGGGGGGGGGGGGGCCATTAAAAAGCTTGCTAGGCTGTGTACACACGTGGCGGATACGCTGCGTAAAAGAATGCAGAGTATTTGCCCTGTGCGCCACAGGGAATTCCGGGTGAAACACTGCACCAAGATGTAGTGCAGTTTTTCTCCCAGAATGTCCGCTGCCAAAAACTGCAGCACTTATCAGGTCTGCTAGCAGGCCGGCATCCTGGGATGACGTTTTATCCCAGGAGACCGCTGCAGCCTGTGATTTGCTGCAGCGGCAGTGACATGGGATGAAGCGTCATCCCAGGAGGCCGGCCCTCTGACGTCATACAGGCCGGCCTCCTGGGGTGATGTTTCATCCCATGCGACCGCCGCTGCAGCGGTCACATGAGATGAAACGTCATCCCAGGAGGCCAGCCTGGAGGAAGAAACACAGACTCCTGGGTAAGTATATAAAAAAAAATGTTCTCTTAGTTGCGTTATTTGCGGCGGAATCGCTGCGAACCCGTCGCAAAAAACATAACTACTTCTATTTGTTGCGGGTTTTACCTCCCCATTGAATTCAATGGGGATAACCCGCAAAACAAATAAGCAGCGTTTACTGAAATAGGATTGACATGCTGCGGAATAAAATTCCGCAATGCAGGTCAATTTCTGAGGGTTTTTTCCGCTCAGTATTTACGCAGTGTGTGGATGGGATTTGTTTTATCTCATCCACTTTGCTGCTACTGTATTTGCTCTGGATTTTCCGCAATTAATTCAGTTGCATAAAAACCGCAGTATTTACGCAACGTGTGAACTGACCACTATGGGGCCCTGCTTTTTCTACTTATGCCCCGGCGAAAAATAACATATATTTAAAGAGAATGCCCACCCTTTAACATTATCAGAACCAGGGGCATTGCTAGGGTCTTAAAAGATCAGGGGCACAAGCCCCGAGACATATATTTAAACCCCCCCCCCCCCCCCCAAAATATATATTTTTTTACATATATATCGGAAATAGCAAATCTGTAAGACTGAGGCTTCTATAGCTACAACGCTGGATAGAATTGTATACATGGCCCCCAGCAGACAGTATCACACATGATAGACTTAGGGCTCATTCAGACAAGCGTGAATCTCGTCCGTGTGCTGTGCATTGACATAACGCACACGGACCCATTGATTTCAATGGGGCTATTCACACATGCGTGAGTTTTCACGCAGCGAGTGTCCGTTGTGTGAAATTCACTGCATGTCCTATATTAGTGCGTATTCATGCACCTAGTCGCCCATTGAAGTCAATGGGTTTGTGAAAACTACGGACAGCACATGGACGACATCCGTGTGCTGTCCGTGTTTCACGCATCAATTACATTGAAAAAAGCTTGCAAGTGCATGAAAAACGCACGCAAAACACACTGATGCAAAATGCAACGCACATGGACAAATTTACGCACGTTTTTTATGCTCTGAAATCTGCCACGCTCGTGTGAATGTAGCCTTAGATACAGGGCCCCAGCAGTAAGTATCCTTGTACTAAACCTCAGGGGCAAATTTGGCATTGCTGGGGTCCCAAGCAAAGTTATGTCTTGGAGCTCTAATCAAAGACATCTGTAGAGCGTTCCCCACACAATGCCCCCTGTATATAGTGTCACAACCCCCCTGCATGGTTCCACACACAGTCCCCCTGCCATACATCCCCCTTGTAGACAGTGCTATGCAGTCCCCTGTAGGTAGTCCCACATACCCTCCTTGTCTCAGCAGACAGTATCACACATGATAGACTTAGATACAGGGCCCCAGCAGTAAGTATACTAGTACTAACATATGTTCACCCCCCCCCCCAAAAAATGTGTGTGCTTGTATGTATGTATGTATGTATATGTATGCGTGTGTGTGTGTGTGTGTGTATGTATATATATATATATATATATATATATATATATATGTGTGTATATATATGTATCCAAAAAAATGAAAAACCCAAAAAATGAAGAGGCAGCACTCCAAGGAAATTGGTGAAAAAAACTTGACATAGATCCCATTGAGACGGATCGAAACGTTGCCTGCCTGGGGTGAGTAAACACACCACTTTTTTTCACCAATTTCCTTGGAGTGCTGCCTCTTTTTGGGGGATTTCATTAACAAGGGTTCCTAGCCTCAACCTAGGAGGCCTGCATCCACTGCTGTCCCTGTGCTGCTTTATTCTTTTTCTCATTATATATATATATATGAGACAGCATATCTGTAGCACTCTGACCCTATAGCCATGGATAGGATTAGATACATTGGCGCAGCAGACAGTATCACATATGATAGGCTTAGATATAGGGCCCAGCTCGCTGACATTGTGTCTCCAGCGCTGGACCCAGGAAAGGTAAGTATAAGAAATGTTTTGCTTTTTTATGTGTTACTAAATTTTTGGGTGTGTTTGTGTTTTTTACAGATCTTCGGTTGTTGGACTATGTCGGATTCGAGGACTACTTCAATTACAGCTTTTTTTATTCTCAGTAAAATAGTTAATGAGGGTTGTGTGTTTTTTTTTTATTTCAATAAAATATTTTTTTTATGTCCTTGTATTTTTTTAACATTTATTACTACCGCCTTATTAATAGCTGCTGGCTGATTGACAGTGTCCATTACTAAGGCGGTGCTTAGTGTTAGCTGGTGCAGAGGCTAAGGGTATGTGCACACGTGGTCATTACGTCCGTAATTGAC